>NC_136715.1:5555000-6755000 GCF_936440315.1 Barbus barbus
TTTGGCCAAAAGTTCACTGAGAATAAAGAAAACACTTGTCAAAATACATATATTTATATATTAATTCTTTTCAATAGAGTATTTAAAATATTTTCATTTACCACAAAACACATAAATTAGTGCTGCTGCTGCAGTAACGTTAAACTAAATCCTTTTTAAGTCATTATATTTGATAGAATTTCCTCTTTGTCACTCATTCTCAATATTTCTGTTCCCTGGTGGCCTTTAAATAACCAAGCTTTTCATTTCTGTCCACTGTGAGCTTGTGCTCAGTGCCGTTTAAAGACTCATAGTGCTTTCATTTTTAAACTACAAGATACAGTAGGAGAAGGGGAACAACATTAGGCTTCAGGTCCAGGACACTTGCATGCCATGTGCAAATACGGAGTAGCAATTAGCTTAAATGGCAAAACGAATATCTGCATGTGCAATTACTTGAAAGGACCGAGATCCTTCTGGAGATTGAAGTAGATGGTTTTTCGAAAGGCGTAAAATTGGACCCCATCATCTCTTACGGTCTGCAAAAGGCACCTTTGAAGATTTCATAAATTAGTAGTTAAAGATGCTGTAAGTGAGTACAGCTTTTTTTCTAACCAGATACACTCTTTGCCTGTCAATCATTTTGTGGACAGGGTGGGATTTAGAAGAATTCTGTTCTAAAATCACTTACAGCACCTTTAGTAGTTGAACTTAAATAGTATCATGACAGAATTCAAGTAATTCTCTTTTCAATGGCTCAAATATTTCAATGATTATTTACATTTTTAATGTGTCAGCTCTTCTCTGTATTATAGTACCGAATGAATGCTTATGAAATCAACTGCAATATCAGCTTGTGCAATGACTCATCAAACACGTGTGGCAAAACAAGTCAAACCTCAAACAGAAATGAAGGAAATTTCACTCTGTGGAAAATTAGGACGTGAAGCTACCATGTTTCTTGCACATACACATACACGCACACTTAAAAATACTATGAACATCTGAAAATAATACTAGATCCAGGCGGAGAAGAGGCTGAACTCAAGTCTAAATGTCTTTCCATTTAAAGCTTTGAGCTTTAGGATCAGTGTGGTTTTTAGGTTTGCAATAGACTGCAGGAGAGATTTGATTTGAGCCTTGGCTGCAACCAGCTCATGTTATGACTTTGGATGATTCACTTCTATACAGTCCATTTTCTGAAGTACAGACTAATAAAGCGGTGTGTATGTGAATGGATGCATGCATGCATGCATGCATGTTTCAGATGGAGAAACAAAGCTGTTTGCTTCATCATGGTTTTGTTCTGGTGATCACTCCATGCACACCACTTTGATTTTTGTCCTCAGAATATGCTTTGTCTGCGGTTCTTGCCTCGACCTGGATTTGGAGAAAATGACCCACTGTTAGACGGATCTGCAGGAGTGCGGGTGAGTATGTTTTAAAGTATTTAATCTTACAGATATATGGATGGGATTTAATGTGCCTGACTAAACATGATCAAGTTGCACTCTGATGTCAAAGCAGTGGAATTGAATACCTGGCGGCTGGAATACTGAGCTCTTGTGTCCCGGATCCTTCTGTAGTTGGATCTCCCTCAGTGAAAACACAGACGAGGCTAGAGAGGATAGAAGACAAGTGGGTGATGATCAAAGCAAATGTATTGTCTTGTTTGTTGTTTCATCAAGGTGAAAGACAGATTATAAGGCTCATGTTGTGGTGATGTTATACTCTAGAAATAATGAAAATATTGGGATAAACTCACTGTCAGGTATGGAGTGAATGTTCTCGCCCAGAGTCAGGAAGTAAGAGTGTCTCAGAGACAACTCGGCCGAAATCCTGCACCTGGTGTCGTACTGAACAGAAACAAAACAAAAAATGAGGGGAAAACAGAGAATTTATGCATTTTTTTATTGGATTGTTTTTCCCCCAGTGTATTTGTGTTGCGTATATATTCGTCTGACTAAATAATGATAAAATGGTGCAAAAAAAATAAAATTATAATTTATGCAACAGTTCTTTTTGGTCCTCAAATCTGATTGGCTGAGAGGAGTGCAATATTCTAGTGTTAACAGAACTCCAACTGTTTCACCGTTTGTATCACTCCCCACACAGTATTTCTCACAGTGTGTGTGTCCTGGCGGAACTCGTTTTTTTTTTTAAAGACACTGTTGTTGTTTCTTATGTATTTACACACTTGTGCTGTCAAACTGTTGTATAAACACTTTATCACACTTGTAGTGTGTGTAACCGACGTAGGCCAGTAAGAGCTGTTGTGTGTAAACCTCACTCCCCTGATCTCAAAAATGAGGCGCTCTGGCCTTGAGCCTCGAGCCTCCTTGTTAGAGCGCCCGCCTCCTGCGCCCGAGACCCACTCGGAACAAGAACGAGTTGTGGTGGTGTGGACCCTGGGGGGTTACACTGGTGCCGTGACCCGGATGGGAGAGAGGTTTAGGGGGGTGAGTGTAGCAGAGGCCAGCGGGTAAGTGCTGTGCAGGTTGAACCTCACTCCCCGATCTCAAGTGGCGCTCTAGCGACTGACGCTAGAGGGCATGGCCTTTAGCCTCCTTGTTAGAGCACCCGCCTCCCACGCCGGAGACCGCTGTTGGAATCCCGCTCGGAGCGAGGCGAGTAGGACACAACACGTGCGATATGGCTGTATATTGGCACGCTGTGATTACTTACGTCCAGTGTTGGGGAAAGTTACTTTTAAAAGTAATGCATTACAATATTGCGTTACTCCTCCAAAAAAGTAACTAATTACGTTACTTAGCTACTTTTTATGGATAGTAATGCGTTACGTTATTTTTGCGTTACTTTTTAAATATGAGCAGGGCTTGATTGTTTTTAATATAAGAAGTTCTATTTATAGCAAATGTAAAAGCCCTTTCACACCAGAAAGTGTAATGAATAAACCTCAGGCTGAAGGAAAAGTAATTTCATGTCTGTGAAGTAGAACGCAGGAGAAGGTGGTTCGACACACTTCAGCAATAAAAAAACAATGACGCACAATTGTTGTTTGCTTATTAGTATGGTTGAACTGGATCAAAGGTCAGCAGCAAAGACATTGATTAATAAAATGGGATTAGATACATTTGTGTTATTTAACATTTAATTATTGCAGGTTTGCGTCATATTCTGAGTTTGCATTTCACTGTTTTAATTCATTTTGATAAATACTAAATCAGTTTTTTGTGAGTGGGATGAATTAATGCACCTTCACATTTAGTATAGTACTACATTAAAAGCATGTTCACACAGCGCACTGTAAATAAACTGGCGTTACTTTTTTGGAAAATGCGTAATGCGTTACTTTTCTAGTTACTTGAAAAAAGTTACTGTATATTATTACGTAACTTGCGTTACTTGTAATCCGTTACCCCCAACACTGCTTACGGCCGAATCACAACAGTGCCAATATGCAGCCATATCACATGGCTACGAGTATGATATTGCTCATGTAAATAATATTAATATTATACATATTTTAATCTGAATTTACCACATGTTAATATTTATGTGTGTGTGTATATATATGCCTTAATCAACGTAAGTTTTAATTCAAATTAATTTAGATAAGTACTCTATAACATTAAAAACCACACACATACTATACATACATTACTTTAAATATAATAAATTTCAGAATATTTTTATAAATATTTTTTTTCTCAGCAGACTATACACTTTTGTTTTTAATCAACGTAAGTTTGAATTTAAATGTTTATCGATTTGTATAAGTACAGTAGATACTCTCAAAGCTAACAAAAATGCATTAAAGGCACAGAACTTGAGTGCTGATCCTTTATGTGACTTGTGCGCATGCGCAAGGCTGTTTTGTGAGCACGAGCGCAAGTTACAGTAGCCGCCTGTGATCTTCCCCGTTGTGTGTGCTCTTCACTAATGACTCGATTTGAGCACAGCTCCCCTGACTTGTTGATGCCTGAGCTACAAAGTAGTTTTAAATAATGAAGCACCCATCACCCTGCTGTCATCTCACACAAAGTTATAAAATTGTCTCCGGCGAAGTTTGGCGGTGTTTCAAGCGAGCAGAGCGTTCAGAGCGCATTGTGTGAGGCTGACGGCGCGATCACTCAGCGGGGTTTGATGAGAAACAGGTGCACGGTTCGGACTCATTAAGGCCGCTGTCACCATTAACGAATCACGCGCTCCGCGGTCTTTCATCATAATGACAGGTCAGCGCGCACTCAAGCTGCGCGCGCCACCAGAACGCGCAGAGACAAAGAGAGAAATGCATTCACGTTTCTACACAAATACCTCATTCTACCGAAATACAAACGCACACAATCTTAGACCTCCCATTGACAACGACTTCTGTTGTTCAATTAAACGAATCGTAACTATTACACACTGACCCTACCTCAGTTTTATGCTTTTTACCATCTGACACCATCCGGGTAAAGTTTGTAGGTTTTATTTAGGACATTATTGGGCACATTTATAAACCCTTTTAAATACATTTACCCTACGGTCATTCTGGAGACCAAGTGTATTGACTTTAAAATTTCGTAAATTAAGCTAATAGTTTAATGGGTTTAGCTGGTTTAAGATGGCTTTCCAGTTTAACTAGCCAAATGTGTCCCCAAAAACCCTCGAAAACCAGCAAAACAAACAACAAAAGAGTCTGACCAGATTGGGAGACTAAGACCAGCAAACCCACTTAATGAAGAGAAAAAAAAAAATGTTGACAAATGTAGACCCAAAAAAGGGTAGACAAGTCTAAATCCTTAACCTAAAACAACTTTCAGTGTTTTTTTTAAGAACTAAATTTAATTTTTAAATATTTATTTATTTATTTTAAAAATGGGTCAAAATCCCTCTAAAACCAGCAAAAAGATCGATCAGTCTTTTTTAAAAGAAGTGAATAAAAACATTTTTGTTGCTCTGAATTATAAATTATAATTATATATTTTTTTAAATGTACACGGAAAAAAAAAACACTTTCACTTAGAAATTGCTAGTAAATTTCAGAATTAATTACAGAGAAATGGCAAGTCACATTAATTACATTTTGAAGTAGAAAAAACTGAAAAAGTATTTTCTAGTTAAATGTACTTAATCTGTTGTTTTCTATTTATAATATAATATATAGGCTACCACTTACGTGCATTACTGTATATACAACGTATACTGTAGACTACAGTCAGAGCGCTGTGCTCAGCATCGAGTCTTTAGCCTGTGGCACCCCTCTTTGTTCAGTCATTCCCCCAACATAATGTTGAACAATATTCCTGGGAAAGGTCCTTATACTCTTGCCTGTACCTGAGTGAAGCGTGGAGATGTCAGCCTGTGTTTGTTTACCTGTGTTTTGATAAGGCTATAATGCTCCGTGCCTGACACCCCTGCCTGTATCAAACTAATTGGACCTGGAGGAGAGCAGGCAGAGAGGGGAAGTTGACACCATAATTAGCTTCTGAGCTCACTCCGTCTCGGCAGCGAAACTCTTAACAAGGGCCTTTTTTCACCCGGGGATTTGTGGGAGCTGAAGACAGTTTCAGTTCCTGGCCTCTGAGTCTGCACATGTGCTGTGAGCTTGTTAGAAATCACACATACATGTCTGTTCTAATGCTAGAGCTTGACCGATGTGGTTTTGTTTTATATGGATTTTAGCTATGATTCACTGATTTTAGTTGATCTAATTTTTTAGTTATTATTGTATTGCTTAGTTTTGCCACAATAATTATGATTTATTTCAGAATATATTATTATTATTCCGTTTAATTAATTAATAGTTGATCTTTTAATTTATCTTATTTGTAATAATAATTTCTACATTTTGACACAATAATTCAAATTATTGATAATACATGTGCATGATTAGACTACTACAAGACTAGGGGCTTGTGTTGGTAAAACATAAATGTGTATTATTTGTGAACATTCTGATTGCAAAACGTCTTTGCATAAATATAATCGCTTATTATTTAGTCATTTTAATTAGAAGGTTTGATTTGATTTTTAATAATTACAATAAACACAGGGCTAAAAACACAATGTTAAAATATATGAATATTTGTGACCAGTCTGAGTCTAATATTGTTATTGATAATAATAATAATACTTATAATAGTACAAAAAATGCTGCTGATACGTGTTTCTCGGCTGAGAATGAGCAACTTTTACATAAATTATAGCATGTTGTAGTGATGTGTTTGAGAAATGTATCAACCAACAGAAAAGTGTGAATATCAGTATTATCGGATTATTAATCTCTTATTATGCAGATGTCACCAGAATTGCATGCATAGTTGTATGCCTGTATTTACAGGTGCACACCTGGGGTTATTGTTATCATCTGTTAAGACAGCAATGCTTTTAGCAATAAATGGACACTTTATCAGATGTATAGACAGTGACTTGCTTACATTTTTCTATCAAAATAGCCAGTCATTTTCTTGTTTTATCCATTCTGTGATACCAGAAATATTTTCTTCCTGCTATTCTGACATATGTCGTCCTCCGATGACCTAACGCAGTACCACTGCTGGCCAGGTATGTGTGTGTGTGTTTGGACTCTTCTCAGTACAGCCCTGCAGGGCTGTTGTTTCTGACATCTGATATAGACTGGCAAATCCTCATATTGTTTAAATCTATTATCTCCTATCTCATTGGCTCCTCCTCAACATTCCAAGAAAAGGAAAGATAGCTATTGGCAGAACAGTGCACCTCAGATACCGGAAATATGTTTTCAGCAAGAATGTGCAAGTACATAAATAAAGGGCTTGACAATTAGTTATTATTATTATAAGGGCACATGTGCTGCTAATTTAAAATATTTAGGAGGGCATAAAAAATTAAATGTGCAATGAAAGTGTAGATGTAGATGCAATGAAAGTCCAGTGATGCTTCTTCACTGGGACATATTGAGAGAAATGTAGCATTATATCACTCGCTCATCAATGGATCCTCTGTAGTGAATGGGTGCCGTCAGAATGAGAGTCCAAACATCTGATAAAAACATCACCGTAATCCACTCCAGTCCATCAATTAACATCTTATGAAGCAAAAAGCTGTGGGTTTGTAAGAAACAAATCGATCATTAACATATTTTTAACTTCAAACCATTGCTTTCAGTCAAAGTATGAGTCCTATATCCATAATATTGCTTTCTCAGGAGGGACATTTATATCGTCTGAATCAGGCGAAAAATATGTGCAATTTTAAACAAATATGCTGTGAGAAGACAACATTATGGACTGTATTTTGTTACATCTTAATGATGTATTTGTTTCCTACAAAGATGCAGCTTTTTGTTTCACATGACATTAATTGAAGGACTGGAGTGGTGTGGATTACTGTGGAGTTTTATCAGATGTTTGGACTCTCATTCTGACGGCACCCATTCACTGCAGAGGATCCATTGGTGAGCAATGATACATTTCTCCAAATCTGTTCTGATGAAGAATCAAACATCTTGGATGGCCAGAGAGTGAGTACAATTTCAGCAAATGTTTGTTTTTGGGTGAAGTACTACTTTAATAATTATGAAATTGTGTATATTCTAAACCTTGAAATTAAATGGTTTATTTTGTAAAAAAAAATTAAAATTCTATACAATGCAGGACTTTTAATTTTTAACAACCCAGAAATACTCACGCTTGTGGTGCATTAGCTGAGGCTTCAAATTTGTGTTTGCTTATACTTGCATAAAGTATGTGTCTAGCTCAAATCAGAATAATCTCATTTTTATTCCACATATTATTTCACTTACCAGCAACAGAGCGGTAAGAAGATCTATTCCCTCTGTGTCAAGCCTTAAAAAAACAAAAACATGCTTTATATTACAATATTCACCATCTATAATTCATAGCATGCAAAGTCTCCAAAACATAGAGCTCTGCTGTTATTTATACATACAGGTGTGTTTTTTCTTGTACGTTTTATTTAAAGAAGGCTAGTCCGAAAGCTAGTCCTGTTGCTTGCAAGTTAGTTTGTGGTGTTTCTGTGGTACCTGGGCACATGATTAATGAGCGCTTGTGCTTTGTACTGAGGAAACAGGTAGGATTTGAATTCCTCATTAGCTGTGATTCCAGGCCAGGTCTCCTCAGTTGGGGTGCCTGGTTACGGAAAGAAGTGAAAGTATTTTAGTATGTGTCCTACATTGAGATAATTAGACCTCCATTCAGCCTCAGACGGGGCACCCACGACCACCCACAGCACGTTTGCTGACCGCCTGGTGCATATTGCATAAAAAATAACAGATATTTTGTTGCTCTGGCAAGCTCTGATTCGGTTGGCTGGCTTTGCACAGCTTCTGAATCAAATTGAACAGGTTGTCATGTTTACAGCTGGTTGCTGGAACGAGTGCTTTTGAGGAGCATGTAATCACTCAATCTGAGAGTGTGCCAGTAAGTCACTTAGTAAGTAAAGTTGAAACAAGTAGTTTTGGATAAAAAGAAAGTCTACATGTTTTGTGTGATTTATATTAAGGCAAATTTTAAACGTTACATTCATTGTAATTATTTTTCACTTCATATGTCAGTCTGGTCTTGAGCATAAATGAGCAAAAGGTGGGTTTTTTTTAAAGAAATTTTAACTTTTATTCACAAAGGACACATTCAATTTATCAAAAGTGACATTTATAGTGTTTTAATTTCAAATCAGCATATTAGAATGATTTCTTAAGGATCATGTGACACTGGAGTAATGATGCTGGAAATTCAGCTTTGCATCACAGGAATAAATTAAATTTTAAAATATATTCAAATAGAAACAACTGTTTAAAACTGTAATAATATTTTGCAATATTACTGTACTCTAAAAATGCTGGGTTCAGCCGGCCGGGTCATTTTATTGGGTTATTTTTAATATCTTTTTACCTAGGTGCTGGGTGTTTTTTTTTGTAGTTAAGCTGCTGGGTCATTTTTTTTTTCTACCCATCCGCTGGGTTGAGCTTGTCTCCGACAAAACAAGCCAGCTGCTGAGTTACAGTGAGATTGCGGGCTTATTGAGTCCTCTACACAGGAGAGCGGTTCTCAGCGCCGCTGCAGATTTGATGCACTACTTCAGCAAAATAAAGGTTTGTATACATTTTATTTCATTTATAAATCTTTACTGTATTGCATTATTTTACGCAATGCAACATAAGGACGAGATGTCAGTCAGCTGCGTCAGCAGGAGTTTAATTTAATTTGAAGTTAAAATGTTCTCTAATCTAATTTTAAGCCAGCAATATAATAATTTTTAAACAATAGTTGACATGAATAAAACAACCCAACCAGCTGGGTCAAAATAACCCAGCATGTTCTGTCCAATATTTACCCAGCGCTGGGTTGCCAAATAACCAAGCATTTTCTAGAGTGTGTTTTTAATAAAATAAATTCAGACTTGGTGAGCAAAATTTTAAAAACTTTAGAATGGTTGTGTATAGTTGTTTTAACATGCAAATGTAACCAGATTTTCACATTTGCCAGTAGAGAACCATTTTTGGCTCTCTAAACAACCTTTCTTAAAAGAACTATTTTTCTTCTTCTCTCTGTATAAGAACATTTGAATAATCTAAAGAATATTTTTCCACTTTGAAGAACCTTTTGTGGATTGGAAAGATTTCAGAGATGTTAAAAGTTCTTCATGGAACCACAGATGCCAATAAAGAACCTTTAATTTATACATCACAATTAAAACGATACAAAATATCTCTCGTACCCATGAGGCGAAATATCAGGTGTAGTTCCTCTTTGATAGTCGATCCAGGAAATATGGGACGGCCTGTGGCCATTTCGTACAGGATACAGCCCACACCCCTATAGTCATACAGAGACATCCATCATTTTACTGCTGTGTTATGATCGTAAAATCTCTTTAATTTCAGTGCTGTTATTCTATACGTCAAAGCTTTTAAATGAAGCCAGCAGACATCATTTGAATATATCAGATCAGGACTGTCTCAGATGCTTTAGATATGGCGTCTCTGAGAATATTCTCCTATCACAGTTTGACGTCTGCTTGACTGGAGGGTAGTTTGGGGAAAGCTGCGAGGTGGAGATATGGGAAAGACACATGTGGCTGCTGTCACGCTCGGATTGATTAGCCCACTGGACTTATCCTGAGGATTAAACACAACGGCATTTTTATCGAACAGGGCGGCTTAGCTTTAAAAAAGCATTTATGTCCGAGTCCGTGTCAGCTATCCAAGGTTGCCCGAGGAGTGCGTGTCAGGGTGCGCGTGTGACGTTAAAAGGTTGTGTCAGGAAAGACAGAATTCAATTTTCTAACTTAATGTTTCTTCTGCAGGACTGAGCAACAGTCAAGAGCTCTTTGGCACGATCAAAAGGCAGTTTGATGTATTATTTCATAAGGTTCATAAATGGGATTTTTTTTAGGTTATGTGAACCCATTCATTTAGTTATTTTGACATGAGATGTTGAATAAAAAAAAAAATTAATTGAATGTGTTTGAATGCTGAAAAAGCAAAATAGTTATTGCTTGGTTCCACAGCCATTTTATTTTATTTACCAATTAAATTTATTCAAATTAAAGTAATTTGAATAAGTACCTTATGATTTTTTTTTAACTAAGTTATGCCATGATTTAGTTAAATGTATCTAATTCAACTAATCTCTAATTTAAATGGTTAAATAGAGAACATATGAGTGGTGCTTTGTTTGCAAATGTAACTCAAATCTGATTTAAATGGTTAAAATTGCCTATTTAAATTAAATTTGTTTGATTTTCATGGTCTAGTTAAATTGGTTAAATTTATATTATTTAAATGGTTAAATTTGTCTAATTTAAAAGGAATACGTACAAATTTTAACCAGGTTTTTACATTTGCTGAAGAAAATATGAGTGCTTTGTTTGCAAATGTATCTAATTCAACTAATTTCTAATTGAAATGGTTATATTTATTTATTTAAATGGTTACATTGGCTAGTTAAATGGTTTAATGTGTCTAGAGAAAGAAAAAATGAGTGGTGCTTTGATTGCAAATGTAACTGTCTAATTTAAATAGTTAAAATTAGTTTATTTAAATTGGTTAATTTTATATCATTTACATGGTTAAATTGTCTAATTTAAAGGATAATTTTTACCAATTTTAAAGTGCCTCTATTATGGGTTATGAAACGTTTATATTTTGTTTTGGGAGTCCCTAACAATAGGTTGACATGCATGCAAGGTCAAAAAAACAAAGCTTTCATTTTCTTATAATATGCATTTATTTTTTACCTTATTTGTTCAACGACTCCCAAACGTTTCACGCAATGATTAATTTTTCCAAACCCCTCCTTTGCATGACACTAATCTGCGGTGTTCGGTCCGATTGGTCTCATTTTCATTTCATCATGCCTGTAATTCCTGATAAAGCAGCGTTTGTGAGAACAGTGCTGCTTTGAGTACAGCGTTACCGTTACCAGAAACCGCAATTTTACTGCCCCAAAAGCGGCATCTAGAGGCAAAGAATGAATTTGCATTTTCATTCAGACCAACATGAACATGCCAACATGAAACAGCTTGGGATTCGTTTTAAAAATGACTCAGTGACTCAATGATTCAGAGTCGACTCTTTCTTTTGAGAGACAATAAGTTTATACACGGTGCATTTTCCGATTTAAAACTTTGCAGGATGTTTTCATTCACTTAGAGCTGTGTTACTCAATGCATGAAAGGTTATGTTCAAAAATCCATAATAGGGGGACTTTAAAACAGGTTTTCACATTTGCTGAAGAAACTATAAGTAGTGCTTTGTTTGCAAATGTAACTAATGACTGATTTATGGTTAAAATTGTATATTTAAATATGAATGTAAGAAAATATGAGTGGTGCTTTGTTTTACAAGTTGCTCGGTGGTTGCTGTGATTGTTGTTTACTGACCCAAGTCAAAAGAGCCTGGTCTCCAGTATATATCATGATTATAATTTTTGCCTTTTTATAGTCTCTGAGCATTGTGTATGAGCAGTAGTTTTGCTTGAAGCTTTCCTAATGTTAGCAACACATTGTGGGCAATGCCGTACTGTTGCTCTATTGTGTTCATTGTTTTCTAGCAGAAACATCTTACCACATGTCTATCGGTGTTGAGTACTCTGTGGAACCCAGCAGGACATCAGGAGGTCGATACCACAAGGTCACAACCTCATTCGAATAGGTTTTTGTTGGGACTGATTTTGCTCTGGCCAAACCTTAACAAGCAAGATTAGACAGATAGTTAAGGCGATGAACAAACGTTGCTGGGTAACCCAGAATCTGAGCCAAGAGTCACATGGGAGACCGCTGCTGGGTAATGTGCTAATAACAAGCCAGATATTCTTTGTACAGCGCACCAAAGTAAACGCATCAGTGAAAATTCAGGTCTCACCAAAGTCTGCCAGTTTGAGTTCTCCCTTGTCATTAATGAGCAGATTCTGAGGCTTCAGGTCCCGGTGGAGAATCTTCCTCTTATGACAATATGATAAACCACGAAGAAGCTGGAACATAAATATCTACAAGACAGAGAGGCGGATGTTAGCATTTCTAAAATTGACAGCATTTGAAATGTAGCCAGATGCCTTCTAAGAGGCCTCATTTTGAGCAAATTTTAAGGCAACATCACATGTATATACGCAAATATAAAAATAGTTATCATTTACTGCTATTTTAGTATAATTGGGATGCTATTATTATCATTAATATTATTGATACTATTTTATAGTTGAAATAATTTGGTATTCATTTTATATATATATATATATATATATATATATATATATATATATATATATATATATATATATATATATTTTTTTTTTTTTTTTATATTTTGTAATATTTAACATTTATTTTTCATTTTAGTTAGGTATGTTGATATGTTTTTTAATAGCTTTTATTAGTTTTTATGTAGTTATTTTAGTATTTTATCTATAGTTAAACTAAATGTTTTTTTTTTTTTTAGTTTTTATATATTTTATTTTACATTGCATTGAACGGGATAAAGAAATTAAAATTGTTGCAATTTACCCTTTGAAGCGCAGTCCCAGAATGCATTGCGAAATATTCTCAAATATTTGAAAGTTTAAAATTCTGCTATATTTTTTATTTCAATAATGACAAGTATCAATTAATTTTTTATTTTTTTTAAATTTGAATGACCTTGTTTCCCCATATTCATATTTAATTTTTTTATGCCTGACACCATGTTTTATCCAGGTACAACATGATAAAGTGGCATGCAAAAATCTGTTAGCTGTCGAATTAGAAAAGTTGATTAATGCTGTTAGTGTGGTTTTTATAAATGTATTAATTTTCAGCCTAAATTCCCCATTATCATAAAACATATGGGCTATTTCCAAATCATTAGATGCTGTTAATCAGTGTTTGAAATGTCAGCTAGAGATCTATACATAATTTTGTTTCATTTTCTTTGAATAAATTGACTTATTAGTCATTTAAACAAACTAATTAGTCAATTATGGGTTCCCAATGCTCTAATTTCCACCAGAGTTTCCCCTCATGGCTTCTCTGGGTCTGCTAGGTAGCCCCGCCCAGTGAAATCTCATTGGTCCAAAATTCTGCTCTTCGTAACTGTATATTGAAGCATATCTTCTGACTGGCTGTGATGTTGTCGAGCAGCTTTGTGCTCAAAATTGATTGACAAATTGCTTGTCATTGGAAACTTAGCAACATGTTAACAAGCCACACTCTATCAGAATCAACTGTCATGTCTCTATCACTATTTAGCGTTAGGATGCTGCCTACGTAGACAGCTCTGTTGACTTTTAATTGGTAAGCTTGTTGATGTTTTTGGCTGTTACCTTCACATTGTGCATGCTCATTAGGTTTCCACAGTTGTCGAGGTACTGCTTCAAGTCACTGTCCTGCAAAGACAAAAATGGCATTTAAAACAGACTGGTCCTGTCACTTTGAAGAGGAATATACGTCAAAAACCACCCCGCCCAAAAATCACAAAGCACAAGCTGCTATTGTTTTCATAGCGTTCAAAAGAAAAGCTGTGTGACGTGGCTTACCAGATACTCAAAGACAAGGGTGAGACATCGGTCCGTGTGGATGATGTCATGCAGCGTTACGATGTTGGCGTGTTTCAGGTTCTTCAGCAGCGACACTGGTGCAACACAACAACAATATGATGTCAATGAGCGCCTACAACAATAACCTCCAGCAGCATTGGGCAACATCCGGAATCTGAAATGAAATTGGCTTTTGAAATTCCAATCCAGTTCCTGAATTTTAATCGAGCCAAACAGGATGCAGAATTGTCATTCAAATTAGAAAACTATTCTAAGAGTTGTTTTGTAATAATTCGTACTGAAAAATGAAATAATATTACCCATAAACAGCCAACATATTTGCTATTTCTGGAAACGTATAATTAATAGTTAATCTCTTCCATCTCTTTTTTGGCCCTCTAACTCTCTATAGCCTACTATTTTTTTTTGTCTGTTTTCTTTTTTATTAACACTTAAACTCTCTATTCTTTTTCTAACTGCTTGTTTTCTTAAAAAAGTTCCCTATTCTTTTTCTATTCTATCTACTTGTTTTCTTTTTATTTATTATATATACATAACAAAAATGATCAAATATTTTAATATTAAATGATATTCTAATATTTTGATTTGCTGCTCAAGACTATTTCTTCTTATTATCATCATTGTTGAAAACAATGTTAATACTTTTTTTCCAGGATTCTTTCATGAATAGAAACCTTCGAAAATAGCTTTCCTTTTTTTTTGGGGGGGGGGGGGGTCTTTAGCAACATGTCTTGACTGTCATTTGTGATCAATTTATTGTGTCCCTACTGAATTACTAAAAAAATCTTTATTTCTAATTACTTAATATGATTTATTATTTGTCCTTTTAATTAAATAATTATTAATATGGATTTGTAAGAATGCTCTAATCTACCCCTCATTTTAAGTCTTTTTTTAATGCAAAAGGAAAAAATATATATATTAAAGGGAGAATGAATGCACACTTTTGCTGAGGCCATCTGTGTCTCAGCCTTTTCTTTAAAGAAAGAGATCCCTGTAATTTTAAATCTGAAACAAGTTGATACTTAAATGAAGTCTCAGAGCTGTAAAAGAACTGGATTTTGCCTAACCTGACCTCTCCTGACATGTTTTGTAATGCATGGTGTGTTCCCTTCAGCGAGAGCTCAGCAGCCACTGGGTGGCAGCCTTGCTTCACATCGGTGTTTTCCATTAGCAACCCTGCTCACGTACTCCATCTCATTTAGATGGAGTGATTCAGGCTGGGCGAAGAAGATGCCTGTGGCTTGCCAGTTTAGAATGTATATTCTTCGTGACAATGTGGGTTTTGAACAACTGGGGAACTCGAAATTATAGTTGTGTCTTTGAGGGAGGAGGACGCTACCTTCCCGTATGGCCGTGCACGGGGCGCCCTCTTCGTGCTCCAGACGAATCTCTTTCAGGGCCACCAGGTTTTCTGTGAGTTTGCTGCGGCCCTTGAATACCGTTGCGTATGTGCCCTGTTTGACAGACAGGAAGACAAAAATATGTCAATCTTCTGGGGAAGAGGAGTGGTGCTGAATAGATCAGTGGTTCTCTACTGGGTTTTGCTTGAGGACCCAGATTTCACTTTGGTAGCCCAAAATTATGTATTGCACACAAGCAAAGAGAATTGTCTTGAAATCAAACATTATTACCGTAAATTGCGTAATCGCAGCAATATGACAAATTAGGGGTTTGCTTCTCAAATGTCTTTTGAATTTCGATGGACAGTTGTTGGTTTGATGGCATATCACACAACCTGGCCATGTCTGCACCTGTCTGATTTTACAAGCTTCTACCAAGTGACAGATACATTTATGCAAAAATATTGTAGAGGTTGACTTGAAATGTGGTCATTGATGTCAACACGAAACCACTTTGTTCATCCTAAAAAATAATTATGGTAAATTGCATTGTGTTTTTGCATTCAACATTGTTTTGTCCTAAACCATATCAGACCCAATTCACTAGATGAGAACCGCTGAATTAGACTAGTATGAAACTTCAGATAGTCTTCAGACAAATCTGTGGGAGTGTTGATCTAGTTTCTAGTTTGGTTAGAGATCTTTGTCTACCACAATGTCTAGAAAATCCAAACTGCTCATTAAAACCAGTGATCTATTGTCTATGGAAGTCATTTTACATTGACCATATTTCACTGTATGTTGGCTAGAGATGAGCATAGCTAAAAAAAAAAAAAGGTTTAAATTCCAAAAATGAACTTTTGATGTATAATGGCACTATTTGGTATACTTTGTTTTAATTGGATAATGCATTTATTTGAAAAAAAAAAAAAATACAGTACAAATGTTTATATAGTGAAATAATAAAAAATATTAAATAAAAAAATATTATATAGTAAAATAGTAAAAAAAAAATTAAGTGTTTTCTATGTGATGATACTGTCGAATGTAATTTATTCCTGTGATGCAAAGCTGAATTTTCAGCATTACTCCAGTCTTTAGTGTCACATGATCCTTCAAAATCATTCTAATGTGCTGATTTTTCAATAAACATTTCTTATAATAATTTATTTCATATTTCTAATAATAGTTCTAAAGAACAGCCTTTATTTGAAAATCTTACGTAACAATATAAATGTCTTTACTGTCACTTTTGATCAATTTATTGTGTCCTTGCTGGATAAAAGTATTAATTTATATATAAAAAAAAACTTCAGTGGGTTTGGTTTGGTTCAAAGCCTTACTCGGTACGTACAAAGACCTAAGATTGCTTAAAGGTGATTGTCCTTGTAAATTGATAATCCTTTTAATTTGTATAAAAGGGTCTGCTAAATGACATGCCTACTAAGGTTTTTTAGTATGATATTACTGATATTTTACTCACAAAAGAGCAATTCCTAGCTGATGTAATATTTTAGAGCTGAGCATAACTAGAATAAAACCATATCGCACTTTTAAAAATTGTATTAATTTCTCGGACTTTTCCAGGCAGAGCTAAAAGTTTAAACGTTAATGAAAACATTTATAACTGCCGATACAAAGATATGAAAACCTGCTTTACCGCTATTTGTTTCTTTATTGAAGGGAATTCACTGCAGCCCGAGTCCAGTATTTTCCCAATACTTCAGGTTTTTCTCACGCAGTCATTAGATACGGTATTCCTCAGGGTTGTACTGTATGTAGTACATTATTTCTCACAATTTACAATGTGCATGCTTTGTTGCACTTAATGGAAAATCGACGGGCTAGTCGCAGTACGGCTTTGAGCATATTAGAGACTGATGTCTCTTCATGCCAAAAAAAAGCCCATTAAATCAAAATCCACATTCAACACCACTCATATTCACTGTAATCGCCTGCTGGGAATCTCGTAATGAACACATTTGAGTCTTCATTTCGATGGCTGCCGTTTTATGTTTGTAATTTTTGCCTATAGCATCACCAAGGAAAGTAAAAACATCTCACCTCTCCTAGTTTGCCCAACTTCACGTAGGTCTCCAGTTTCCCAAAGCCAATGTCTGACTGGAATAGAATGGAATACAGTGTGACCAATGTGTCTTCAATTTGTTGAAATAGTTTGTTGAATAGTTTTAGAAGTTGTAAAGAGTGCATGGATATCAACATATGTAAATAAGCACACCGAAGAGCTAAAAATGCAAGTAAGGCTGTTGTTAGGGTTGCTAGTATTGTTTAACATGAAGTAGAGTGGAGTAGAGTGAGTGAAAGATGCAGATAGAAATAAAATGCTTTTCTTTTTTTTTGCAGTACATTTACATTTCTTTAATTTACAATACTTTTATTTTTCCAGCTTTTTCACTATGCTTCATGAGATTGTAATTCTTTCCCTTAGTAAAGTCATTAGCATGTTGGTGTGCGATACATCTAGTAACTGGTTGCTGTGGTTCTTATAACCCTAAACCCTGTGTGAATGCAAAAAATAGTACCAGGACCCAGGCCACTGAACAAGCTTGTTGCAGTGAATTCTGGGATATCATTATCTGCAAAAACACATTTGTTGTTTAACATGGAAGCATTTTTTTCCCCTCAGAATTGCATAATACAAACTTACAATTAGGACTTTTTTTTCTCAGACCTGTAAGATATAAACTTGCAATTGTGAGAAATAAATTCAGAAATGCAAGATAAAAACTCACCATTCTGAGAAAAAAAGTCATAATTGTGAGTTTATATCTCGTAATTCTGAGATTATATCATGCAATACTATATAACTCACAATTGCGAGTTTGCATCACAAAAGTATGAATTGTGAGATAAAAATTTGCAGTTACCGGTTATTTTTTATTCAGTGGTGCAAACGGGCTTCCATAGTTTAATATTTAAAAAAAAGAAAATAAATTGGTATATGTGTACTATTGTATGCCTATAATGCCTAAAAATGTTGTCTGGGTAGGAAGCTCTCTCTTATGTTTTTGTAACAGAATTTGAATGTATGCAGACAGGTTTGCTTTTCTTGCAATTTTGTTGAGATATTTACTACATCTTTCTAAATAGTGTTTTTATTATTATTATTATTTAATTGTTGCCATTCAATTTTAAATGCAAAAAGTTTAGGGGGGTTAGAATTTCGGTTAGGCTGTAGTTATTAGTGTGAACTTGGACTATATAATGTTCTTATTTTGATTGCTGTCTAACTGTCTAAGTGAGTTTAGTTTGGTTACTAACCAGCGAGGCTCTTCTGGACATGCGGCTGAGCGGTTTGCACGGTGGAGGGCTTTCCATCTGTAACTTCTTCAGAAACTCTGGTGGGAGACGAATATCCATGGGCAGAGACATCCTCTTAGTTACATCCTGCACACACGTCAAAGAGCTGTCAGCTATTAGCGTTCAGCTAGCACACATATGAAAAAACAGCATGTCAAGGTGAATATGACAGCTTTCTCCACCGCGCAACACAACTCTACGCCTATAGGCAGAGCTGACTATTCTTACCATGAAGAACTCGGCATGACAATGAGAAAACCTGTCACTTTTCTCCAGTACGAAGACTCTCACTCAATAAAGGGTTCTGGCATAATCTTAACACGCCAAGGCAGGGTAGGACAAAATATTGTCTCTTATGACGAGCTGAAGTATAACCAACAGTCTTCTTGCATTTAAGAAGCTCTGATGGAGTTAGTTCGTAACTCGATTCATCTCCATGGTTAGGAGAGGCCCAAAAATAGCACGGCAATGAAAGGGAATCTTATGTGCTCTGAAAAATGAGAGCATTCCCTGTGATTCCTCCCCGCTCTGCCTTGTGGCTGAGTTTGTACGGTCGTGCAATAAAACTAGCCAGCGATTCTCAATAAAACCAGGGAATAAAAAGTCCTGCTTTCTCCTCGGCACTCTCCTGTCATGCCTGTGGGAATAAAATAAGGGTGCACGGTGCAGATAAAAGGGTTGCGAGAGCAGAAAGAAGCCGTTGGATTTGAAAATGAGAGAGGGCATTCATTCCAATTTTCCCCTCTAGATTCATGGCCACTGAATAAGAAAGCTGACAGCCGAGGCGAAGAACACTCCGAATGTGGAGTCTGTCTTTTGTGGCGCGGGACTAACTTACAGGTAATACTTCCACTCCATTTAATGATGGACTCCATCTTTCTCGTGTGCCTCCAACGGAGGCTTTCCTATCATACAGATACAGAATCGCATGGATGATAATGGTGGAAGAGAGGAGAAAAACGGGGAAGTTGATCAAGTCAGGCCTCTGATTAGACTGTTGTCATTCAGCAATCCACTTGGCATGGTTTATTTTGAACTTGCTTATTTATGACACTATATATATATATATATATATACATATATATATATATATATATATATATATACACAGTATATATATATATATATATATATATATATATATACACACACACACCACAATTTCTGCTAAAATCCCAATAAAATTAGAGAAAATTTTACTATTTCCCAAAATACATACACACACACACACACACACACACACAAAAACAGTGGAGTTTTATTATATATAAGTTTCACAAAGAAATGTTTAGCAATTTTCTGAGAAATAATAAAAGGACACCTTTTCTTATCTAATTTGTCTTTAATCTAATTTTGTTAAAAAATTGTATTGTGAAATCTGTATACTGAATCGTATCACATCGTGAGTTGAGTGAATCGTTACATCCCTAGTTTATAGACAAAACTTGTCTCCCAGTCTCACCTTAAAGAGAAACAAAGCATTTGATAGCAAGGCTTTAGTGCGTCTGGCAAGGACTTTATTAAGGACCCAGACAAGATTACAAGCAGAGCTTGTGTTGTTCTGTTTGGATCACTAGGACTCCATCAAAGCCTCTGGAAAGAGCACTTGTCTGGGCTTTAGGATGGAGAAGGATGAGATGATTAAACATGACTCACCTCCATGGAGAATCGGCGGTGGTGGACTTTGTTGCGGTACTGCAGTTGGGTGGGAGATTGAGCCTGGCTGTCTGGAGCCACTGGACTGGGCTGCAGGCTGTGTAAACCTAGACTATTGGGCACCACACCTGTAGGAAACAAACACACGTCTTACAGTTACTTTAGAGATATATAGATGATTCTGATTCCCATAGTTCTCACTTTATATATAAATTTTTTTTTACGCAACTTTATCTGCCAGTAGTTTTGAAAATAGTAATGATGATCGCACGAATGTGCTTAACACAAATGCAAATTAATTGAATAACTATGGACATTTTTGAAAATATATTTTAAGTGAAAGTGACATGACATGTGCCCCAAGTATGGTTACCCATACTCGGAATTAGTGCTCTGCATTTATCCCATCCTGAGTGCACACACACAGCAGTGAAAACCACACACACACCGTGAACACACACCAGGAGGCTCTCCTGTCATGCCTGTGGGCAGCCATTTATGCTGCGGCACCTGAGGAGCAGTTGGGGGTTCGGTGCCTTGCTCAAGGGCACCTCAGTCGTGGGATTGAGGGTGGAGAGAGTGCTGGACATTCACTCCCCCCACCTACAATCCCTGCCGGACCTGAGACTCGAACCCATGACCTAAAGGTTACGAGGCCGACTCTCTAACCATTAGGCCACAACTTCCCCATAACTTAACAATGCTACACAAATTGTATTATTATAATTAAGTAATTGTGCATACATATTTCATAGTAGTAACAATGTTAATAATAATATTCATTATTTTTAATTATTGTGCTAGTATTTTCTGTCCAATAATTATAATGAATCTAAAATATTGAAATAAAATGAATATTTCTGAAAACAAACATACATTCTTTATTAAATTAAGTAATTGTCCTAGCATTGTCTTGTAAAAATTGTTTGGGATGTGAATATAATTTCCCTTATTTTAATTTGGCCATATTAATAGTTAGCATCACCATAAAAGCAAAATGATTGCAGCGTTTTATAGATGTGATGTGCAGAATATGATTATTTTGTCAACACTGTAAGGATTTTCGGTCTGACTGTGGTTCAGTAGATGGAGCTGATAGTCAGAAACCATCCTGTAGCCTCAACTCATTCAATATTTATCATAAATATTTGACAGTATTCTTGTATCTAAGGGTATTGAGTGATAGACAAGGAAAAGCACATTTTGTGAGCGAATGGAAGAAGCTGGAGAGCATAAGCGAACACTTCTGAGCATGCTGAACCATAAAAGAAAAAAAGGATTTGCTTGATATATACAGTAAACTTTAATTTATTTATTTTTTTTCCAATTATGTGTCCACACTCAAAGCCTATAGGCCATATTTTAGTGATCCTGCTGTGCTTTGTTTGGTTGTTGCTTCTATTACTCCGGAAACCTCAATGGCAACTGTTGCATTCATTAGGTCATAAGAGTTGTTTGAAGAGCCTCAACAATCTCATGTGCCTCTCTCAAGCCGTAGTCGCCCCACCTCTTCTCTGATTATCCCACTAACTCAATAACCGTGAGGTCAGCTTTGGCATATGCTGATGACGGCATCATTAATCAAGCCCACCGCAGTTAGCGGAGCGATTGCAATTATCGCGCTGAGTTTCATGCATTTATGATGTGGCTATCAAGTGTGTGTCAATCCAGCCACCCCAATTAATAACGTCTGTGTCAACAGACTGTCAGCACAAATCCAATTACGCCCCTATACGGCACGTCCGATAGGGACCCACTGACGCTACGGCTGACCCCCTTCGCAAGCGCACGGCAGATGCCCACGGCAGCCTGGCATTATCACTGCCAAACCATGTTTTCGGAGGTGAGAACGAAAATCAAAATGGCTTTTCTGCTCCATCAGTTCAATTTGGACGAGAGGGCTTGAAGGGCCTCCGGAGGCGTCGGGGTGGGAGCCCCCGGTCCATTTCACAGTGCCGTGGCGGCATAATTGAGATCCACCTCATTATTGGGCCGAGCCCGGCGCTGAATGAGAATTGCCTGCCAGGCTCATCCGTTCTCATTTATGCCGGTCTCATCCTCTCCGGACCCCACAAGTGAACTCTTTATTGGAGCCATTTAGACAGGAACGCCGCGAAATGTCACATCTGGCAGAGACGGCCGGTCGACGTGGTCGCATTACCCACGGCTGTCTTTATCTTATCCGAGATGATCACGACAGCTGTTTTGCGTGTCCCTGTTATGACTCTGAGTTGCCAGTATCAATCAATAATTTTTTATCAATCCTCATTTAATCTCGATATCCATTCTTAAATAACAAGGTCGATCTCTTAAGGCCCATTAACACTAAAAACAATAACCGTTAAGAGAACTATATTAGCATTCACACCATCATACTGTAATGTTCTGTTTATTAATACATTTATGTCAGCTGTTGCTTTAAATGTGCAGTATGTTATGTTGCCAGTTAGTGGTTGAAATGGGTACTGCAGTCCGAATTCAAAATATTGATTCTCCCGCCCAGACTCAATGCTCATGCGGGTTGCCAGATTGAGGACATGCAACAGGAATGAGCTCAATTCACAATGGAAGGCGACGAGCCTCACAAAGTAAATTGATGAGTTGATTTATCCACATTTTAATATACCTCTGGTCATAGAGTTTTTAGATCAATGCCAAGGCCTTTTAGGTTGGGTAGAATCTGAGATCTCTGATGAAATTCATTCGTAGGCTTCCATGGCTGCAATACGCTGTGTTTTCCACCTACTGGCAACCCGCAGTGTTGCAATACTATTGGGTAAATTGTCAGTCACACAGATTAAACAAAAACAGACATTCCGACACGGAGAGCACATTTCATAGTAGAATAAATGAAGCATTCTTTTTTTGAAGAAACAACTATGTGCACTTAGCATGTTTCCTAAATATCCGCAAACATATTTTATGCTTTAGTACAGTCAAAACAGTCAATTACATACAGCACCTTTAAATGCTTGATTTCATTCTAATTCCCAAAGTTTTATTGTTCATCAGCTGGAAAAAAATGTTCAGAGAACGATTCTAATGATGCTGTTGCTTTGTGCCATTAGAGTTCCCTGTTCTCATAGAATTAGAATGATTTTTACTTATTAGGCTATTTTTAAACTTTATTTATCATTATAGTTATCGTCATTGGTGTGAACAGGCTTTTAAGTCTGTTTTCTGTGTGAGGCATGAACAAAACTTAACTAAACAATGTTTTAGCTTTCAAAATCTGCCAATTTTATCACTAAATTCAAACCATAACTGCCAATTTACATAACTGTAGAGAATGTGAACTATCATCTCTTATTATTTATTACTATAGCATGAAATAAACATAAATGAAGATCAGAAGGTAATGGTAATGCATTAACTAAAGATAATAAATAAAAGGACCCAATTGAATTGTTACCATGTTTACTTAGCCTGTTATTTCTATTTTATTTAATTTTTGAAAATAAATATGTCTTAATAACAAGTACTGTACCTGAGATATATCCACATTGATATCGATTCAAGAGCTTGTGAATTGGAATCAAATCGTGCAATCTGTGTCAATACCAAGCCCTACTGAATCTACGAGTGATTCGGAGTCAGACCCTGCAGTCGCCCATCTAATACGGCATTTGAATTCCTTGTGCTGCGCACAGGTTAATATCGACAGCTCTAATCTTATTTGGCATTTGCTGTTGTTCTGAGTTTGTGCAGGGATCAGAATCCCTCCCTGTCGACAGGCCAGAGGGGTATTAGAGTCCTGACCCCAGAGCGTGTGTCGACGACAGGGTCAGAAATTGGATCTGAACTGCTTGAGCGACTCAGGCCCCCACCAAACATCAAAGCCCATCTCATCTGATCTGGGCTGGCACACACACTGACCTCCAACATCGTGCTCTCACTGTACCTCTCTGCTCGGGCTAACAACGACGTGATGAAAGGTAAGGATGACCACCTGCATCGACTTGCTGGCCCAGACTGTCACAGCGCACAGTCACTGGTTTCTGTACTGTCGAACAAGTAGGAGAGATGTGAAGCTTAGAAAATCATCAAAGCTGCATGTGGGTGTGAAAGATTCAATTGCGGGGACAGAGGGAGAGACATGACTCTCAGGTCACAGATGGGAAATGACAAAGGCTGGGACAGATGCTCATGTTTTGTTATTAATAAAGGCACCTTGTGAGAAGAGGAATATCCACCACATTGTTTTCAGATAAAGTATTACTAAAATATTGATGTCAAAATATAGTATATTCTGTATTCTGCCAATATTATAGTGGTTGTATCTCACTATGTGAGTTGTATACTTTTTTTTTTTTTTATTAATCTTCCCTTTATATTGTTCATTCAGAATGATTCATGAACCTGGAACACGCCCGAACACGAGGTGGGAATTATTGCATGAACCAATCACAGCCAAACATAACCAGTCATATCCAATCATATCGCGATGTAGGCATTGCCTCCTCTCACGTGGCTTTCCCCCATTCATTCTCAGTTACCCCCCACCAAACTTACCACAGGCTTTAGTGGGGCTGTTAAAAGTCAATGGGCTCAGGGGAGGCGAGAGAGATGCAGACTCCTGCTGTAACTTTACCTGCTGGTGTTGATGTTTCTTTAGAAAATCGAGTGATTTATACACTTTTTAATGTTATATTTTGTAATGGCATTGTTTTATTTTTGTACTACAATTTTTTTTTCTCATCCAATATCTTGAGGAGGTGCTGTTGCAGTTATATTATTCTATAATATTCTTTAAATATATTATTAAATATAAAATGAGTGAGTCAGACAGTTGAAACCAGGCATGTAGAGAGAGTGAATCCTGAGTAAATTAGTGTTGTTGAATGAATTTTTGAAATGGCTCATTTAAAGACTCATTCATAAAAGTTGTAATGTTTTGTTCCTGAATGTTTTTAAATGAGTATGTTTAGTGAACAATTCAATGATTTGTTCATTAAGTCAGTTCCTGAATGACATTCTTCTAAATATCTTCTTTTGTGTTCAACAGAAGAAAAACAGATTTGTTACATGAGGGCGAGTAAATGATGACAGAATTGTAATTTTTGGGGTGAACTCGCCCCAAGTCAATTCAGTTTGTATGCTAGAAAACATGTAGCTACCTACACGTAGGAAGGAGATCATATTTAGGTGTCTGACATTGTCACTAGTTCAGGAAAATCCATGGCATAAATAATCCCTGTCCCGGTGAGGGATAAAATGTCGGTTCACAAAACAGCAAAACAGTCACTTTGAGTATCAATAAAATGAATAGCTGACAGATCGTCCTATTCTCCTTTTTTTACTCTGTTTAATTTGTTGTAGTCTTTCATGCCTCCTCTCATTCTCTTTTTAAAACCCTTTCTAGGTGCACAAAAGATCACTAATGCTCCTTTGTCAATGACAGCCTTGAAAGCAGGAGTAGGCCTCGCTGGGCGATCAAAAGCCTGTCTCTGTCCATACATAATGAGACTAAGGCTTCAGCCCTTTCCCTTCTTTATTTGGCTAACCTGAGTATCCCCATTAACATGGTGAATTGCAAGGATGAATCACAGATTCCGTTCAGTGATATTTGATGGTTCGGGTAATAAGGGTGGCTTAGCACTTGCATATTCAAAGGCTATCATTCTCGGGTAATTTGTTTTTTCAATGGAAGATCATTTGTAATAGGATTATAACTGCAAAGTGCACCCTGAAGGCTCTTCACTTTCTCAGCAATAGCATCGCTCAACAGGTCGTATCAATGCATTTATGTAGATGTTTCCCAACGTGCACTCAGTAACGTGATTTCTGATTGGAGGATGCCAAAGACCTCAACCAATCATATGTCCACTTTACATTTTTGGATTCTGAGCACAGTAGATCTTAAAGTCTAATTTGTTTTCTTCATCCAGAAAGTGGTTTTTAGTGATAAGGATAGACCTCCGATGAGATATGTGGGGATTAAGTGGTGATTGATTCTTCTGTAGTGGTTTCAACTTCATAAAGCATGTTTAAAAACCAAATTCACTTTGAAGAACTAAACTATCTATAATACTGAGATATCGACCAATCAGAAAAGAAGCTGTTACCATGGAAACAAAGAGCTGAGCAGTGATAACCATAAACATAATGATAATGCAGAGCAAATGATCAAACTATCTATCTATCTATCTATCTATCTATCTATCTATCTATCTATCTATCTATCTATCTATCTATCTATCTATCTATCTATCTATCTATCTATCTATCTATCTATCTATCTATCTATCTATCTATCTATCTATCTATCTATCTATCTATCGTCTGTCTGTCTGTCTGTCTGTCTGTCTGTCTGTCTGTCTGTCTGTCTGTCTGTCTGTCTGTCTGTCTGTCTGTCTGTCTGTCTGTCTGTCTGTCTGTCTGTCTGTCTGTCTGTCTGTCTGTCTGTCTGTCTGTGTTGTTATTCAATATTTAAAACATTATATTACAGACATATATTATTATATATTATATTATAATATTATATATAATTATTGTTAAATAATATTAGTATATAAATATAATAAATACACAATCTAAAAAGAAAATAAAAAAAATTATAAATACATAAGTTAGTTCAAATAAATTAAAAATATAAATTAATACATCTAAATATTTATAAAATAGTAATTAATGATATTAATAAAACATTAAAATTATGCAAATAATATTTATATATCAGTCTACTTGAATGTTTAACAGTTTGTTATTGTTTTTCCCCATTCATATTTGTACATGTGCTCTGTTTCCTATACATGAAAATATTAAATAAGTAGAATTTAAATAGGCTTCAAGCTCTCGTGTATTGTGAGATATAGAGTGTACTTCAGCATTTACACGGCCTTTGTATACAATTAATTTAGCGGTACCTCACAACTTTTCTCTCTCACTCTGAAACGTTTTTCGATTCTCCTAGCAATCACACACAGCCGGTGTTTTTTTCCCTCCTCTATTGTTCAGCAGCATGAATCTCAACTTGTCACTGATGTTTAAATGCATGCTGCCATTTAATTGCTTGTTGCTATGACAACACAGACTGTTAACAAAGGCAATGTCGGGATCAGGATAACAAGAGATAGCTATTCCGTCTCTCAGGTAGCCATCTGATTCATCAATATTTATATCACATCCTGCTTTTCAGCAGATCTGAAATTCAATACCAGGTCCCCCCCACACAGCCTTAGATGTTTGTTCTCTCTCTCTCTCTCGCTCTTTCTCTATCATTCTCATATTGATTTAATTGCATTTTATGTTCACACCTGGCCTAGGAATGCAGCGGGGATGGTTTTGCCCAAACAGACGGGTAAATGTTTTGCTATCCTTGATTTGTTAAGAGAGAGGTAAATGTCCCCTAGCCCACATACACTAATTTAAAAAACAGACAAAGAGTGAAAAAACTGTGAGAGGAGCGTTGGAGGGCTGGTTGGTGTTTCGTTTCAGTAAACATCAAGAGAATGAAGGGGTATTTCAGCCAAAAAAAGAAAACTATGTCCTCATTTATTCACTCTCATGTCATTCCAGACCTGTAGGACTTTCTTCAGTAAAAGCAAGAACACAATGTCCTGTTGACTTGCAGATAATTAGGAGAATAACGACTGAGGATGCTCAGTCCAAAAAAGCAGCTATCATTTAAGTAGAACATGTGACTTTTGCACTATATTACAAGCAGGGCCTAAAACTAACATTTTGCGGTGACCTGAGAAAATATAATTTTTACTGACCATGAAATGGTATGTGTATTATTCAATTAAAAAAGGGCAGGGAAAGACATCTACTTGCTGCTATTATTATTATTATTATTATTATTATTATTATTACTACTACTGCTAAATTAATTTATAAAACATATAAAACAAAGTCACTATAATACTACTGAGCTGTAAAGTATTTATTAATAGAAATTGTAATTAATGTATAATATGTAACTATATATATATATATATATATATATCATATTATATTAAAATATATTATTATTACATATAATTATTAGTAGTATTACTACTACTACTGCTACTACTACATGATTTAATAAAACCTAAACAAATCAATAAAGAAATCAGTGGTGATTTGGTTCTCGAGTTCAACTCGAATAGCTATTGAAATATTGGTTTCTTACGTAACGCTATCATACAACTTCAGAGGATTTGAAGTTTTGTTAATGAGTCACATGGCCTACTTTCATGATGCTTTATGGTGTTTTTGCGTCCTTTTTATGGTTTATTGCACCACGTTCACTGATTTTGTCCAGATATACATTTATTTATTTATGCATCCACACATTTGTATTGAATAATGATTCTATTAAAATCTTTGTTACTCTTGTCTTGGCAGTTTCAAACTAGAGCAATTTATTCAAAAATGAAATCTGATTAATTACATTATATGCTGATTATGAATCACAGTTAATCACATACATAAATATTTTTTTCCCTAAAGAGTTACAGCAAATAACTAAATCATTGAATGGACATTACAAAAAAAAAACGATTTTTAGAAGCTAGTATATTGTGTATTATTTATGCGATAAATGTCTGTACCTTCTGCGCCGTGTTCTTGCTGCTTTCACTTTTTCCTGCTGATAGTCTTAAAGAGACAGTGCTGCTTTTCATGCAAATCAATGTAATCTCAATGCAAATTCTACAAATTAAGCATATAAACAATATTATGTAAGATTTGAATGACCATTATACACTCTAATATATTATGGCACTATAAAAATGTATGAATTTATTAAACAGGCTCCTACAGTCGGCTTTCCGTTTCATTATAATTCAGTGGTAGGCGAATGAAACTACTTTCAAACCCCGGCACAAAGGCACGGCGAATGAGCGAGAGAGGGAGAGGGCAGCGGTGGGTCTTGGTTTCCTTCATTTGCAGATATGAAAAGCGAGGCCCTATCCAGACTCATCATTTAAATATCACAGTGGCAGCGAGCTCTTTGATCTCCTCGGTGGTAATTGGGGTCATAGCAGGCGAGTCATTTTCTGCTCTTTCTCTTTCTGGTCCTCTCGCACTCTATCTCTGAGATTTTCCTCTCCAGGAAATCCAGCCGCAATCTGGACTCCCCACCAATCTGTCATATCCTTCATTTACCTACTTTACGTGTCAAATCACATCCTGGCCTTCTCTAGTGACAAAATCCAGATGCGCCGCCGAGGGTTTCAAGCAAATAGCTTGCAGGGCGAGCAAATACAAGGGGATGCGCTCGGAGATTTGTCTTTCCTTCTTTTATTGGGTGTCCAGTTTTGAGGAGAGATTGCATAAGATGTGAATCTTTGAGATGAAAGTGGAAAAGGGTTGAACAGTTAATAATTTGTAATATTAGCTTTAATATTTTTAGCTGTGCTGCTTTAAAGGGATGTATTTATAAATGCAGAGAGGGTTTTCACATGCAGACACCATGTTGTTATGCTGTCAGTATGGTAAATGCTCTCCATGAAGTTGCATCTCTAAATTCATCCGTTCTAAAGCACCGTTGTTACTGCTTTTGTAACAAATCCACTGTCTTCAGCAATATATTTCAAGACATACTGTGTTTTGAGTAGTTCTGTACAATAAAGGTTATAGCTTCTAGTTCTTTAAGCCATATATTTGTTGGTGCTGCATTATGTATGGTCTTTGTATACATACGGACAGATGACATTGTCTTAAGACAAAAGACACCAAAACTCCTGCATTTTTCCTGTTTTGTTCTATCAAACTGTTTTGATTTGAATGATTTTGATTTTCTTAAAATTTCAATTTTGATTGATATTTTAATGTAAATGAATCATTCTGATTGGTTCTTCACTGTATTAGAAAACAAATGAAATAATGTTAATATAAAATTAATAAACTAAGTCAATTCATAGACATATATAATATATAAATGTAAATTTATACATATTGATAGTCATTTATATTTATCTATAATGAAAATACTAAATATAAAAGTTATATGTAATATATAAATATTTAAATAGGCTATTTATAAATGCTACATATTATATTTAATATTAATATTTATTTATACAGTTCTTAACAAATTAATTAGACCACCTGTCATAACGAGGAGAGAAAATAAATAGGAATCTGTCAAAAATGTGTTTAAAACTAAAAATTGTATAATCATTTATTTGGCAAATAACAAACTGAAACAACCAAATCTTTATTCACACATAATATCAATAATTTTTTTTTTTTTTATGGCCTCCTTTGGCCTTGCATTCTTGTTTGCATTGTTTTTATGTAATTTTCCACAGTTTCTGTTGTTATTGTCTTCCAAATAGTTTCTAGTTGTTCCCAAAGACTTGCTTTTGAATAAACTTTTGTTTGATCTATCTTTGAATCCATTAAATCCCATCAATAATTATATTATATTCAAAACACTGGGACTCAAAAGGCTTACACATACTGGTGTTGGTTAACCATTATAGTTTATTTTGGTAATCGCCAATACTGTTAGTTTAGGGCAGCTGAGTATGTTCCTTATGCAAGTCTCTTATGCTCATCAAGGCTGCATTTATTTGATCAACAATACAGAAAAATAGTTATATTGTGAAATATTGCCACAGCCATATCACCCTGCAGCCCAAGACCGGTTGCCCACTGAAGCTAAGCAGGGTTGAGCCTGGTCAGTACCTGGATGGGAGACCTCCGGTGAAAACTGGGTTGCTGTTGGAAGAGGTGTTAGTGAGGCCAGCAGGGGGTGCTCACCCTGCGGTCTGTGTGGGTCCTAACGCCCCGGTATAGTGATGGGGACACTATACTGTCAAAAAGCACCGTCTTTCGGATGAGACGTTAAACCGAGGTCCTGACTCTCTGTGGTCATTAAAAATCCCATGGCACTTCTCGTAAAGAGTAGGGGTGTAACCCCGGTGTCCTGGCCAAATTCCCTCTACTGGCCCTTGTCTATCATGGCCTCCTAATAATCCCTATACACTTGATTGGCACTATCACTCTCTCTCCTCTGCACCTGTAGCTGGTGTGTGGTGAGCGCACTGGCGCCGTTGTCCTGTGGCTGCCGTCGCATCATCCAAGTGGATGCTGCACACTGGTGGTGGTTGAGGAGAGACCCCCCCCACATGATTGTAAAGCGCTTTGGGTGTACAGCAATACACAATAAAGCGCTATATAAATGCATCATTCATTCATTCATTCATTCAAATATTATTGCATTTTAAAATAATGGTTTTCTATTTTAAGGTACTTTAAAATATAATTTATTTCTGTGATGCAAAACTCAATTTTCATCAGTGCTGAATTTACTCCTGTCTTCAGTGTCACATGATCCCTCAGAAATCATTCTAACATGGAAATGGTTGTGCTGTCATTACAACTGTAACCTGTATGTATATAAATAAATATGTATGTATAAACACAAATATGTTGCTTTGCAGAAGAGTTACTAGCTATGTTTCCATCACCCTGCTTGTTGAAATATTGCATCAGAAGTTTTTACGTTCATGTGAATGATGGGACATGGAAATGCATGTGCTGAATAAGTCGTGGGGAAGTCGTGGCCTAATGGTTAGAGAGTCGGACTCGTAATCGAAAGGTTGCGAGTTCGAGCCCCTGGCCGGCAGGAATTGTAGGTGGGGGGAGGGAACGTCCAGCGCTCTCTCCACCCTCAATACCACGACTGAGGTGCCCTTGAGCAAGGCACCGAACCCCCAACTGCTCCCCGGGCGCCGCAGCATGGCTGCCCACTGCTCTGGGTGTGTGTTCACGGTGTGTGTGTGTGCGTGCATTTGTTCACTACTCACTGCTGTGTGTGTGCACTTGGATGGGTTAAAGGCAGAGCACCAATTTCGAGTATGGGTCACCATACTTGACAATACGTCACGACTTTAAATTTTGCATGCGCATCAAAAAAACCATTTGACTTTGCGCTATACAGATGGCATAATTTGACTAACCAGTGGACCGATCTTCTCGCACAGCATCTGAAATGTTGTTATGGTCATTTAGAAATGCCCGAGCAAAGTTTGTTGTCAAAGTATTTCCGTATAATTGCCTCCCAGAACTGTTTTACATGACTGCGTTCCCAAACAGGAGGCATCCACCTCCAAAAGCAATGACTGCATTTAATGTGTTTCGTCTGCGCATTCTTCGTAGTGATATCTAAGTGACTTTTCTTAGTGATATTTAGAGCCAGTTTATCAAGAAGTGACAATTTCGTTCACTTTGATTCTCTGGATGGAAACGGTGCTTATTCGCAAATATTTTATGCGATATTCCAATGTTGCGCATAAGTTAAATTCGCAACTTTGGGTGGAAACCTGGCTATTGTTGGACGACGTATTGAAGTAGAAAATAGAAGCAAATCTCTGTAGTTTGACCCTTTGTAGTGTCTCCTCAGAGTTTGTGAAGAGGTCAAAAGGAGTAATAGATATGTCTGACAACATCTTTATACAGCTAACTGTTTAAAACCATCAGTTTCCAGCACTCTGTCCTGAAATGGCTTTCTGTGCAGCGGGACCTGCACTAGTATTTGTGCTTGCCGTGCCCTGCTGCTGTCGACCCTGGATGTCGGAGGATGTGTGTGTCCTATTTCTTAGAGGCCTCAGGGCTCAGGCGGCCCTCTGCCCAGACCGCTTTCTCCCATTGGGCTCCAGCAGAGTCTGCCTGTACATCTAAACACACGTATCAGGTCTATTAAGAACCTTCCTACATCTCTGCGAACTTCCAAGAGCTCAAACCTCCCTTGAGGAATTGTATCGGAGGCTTATATCTATATCAAAGCTATCACATAAGTCCCATGGGGGCATAAAACAGCTGGTGAACTAGTAGGTGCTGTGAGAACATGAATTGGTTTTTTGATATTCCAATAGTGATGTGATGTGGCTAGGCAACCAGAGAATGATTAAAGAAATTAAACTGTTAAATAGGGCTGGGCGATATATCGCTTGCGATATGCATGCAGATCTCGTCAGTAAAGCCGGTTCCTTGATTAGCGCTAAATCTCCATCACCTGTTTTCAAATGGAGCGGCATTTAATACACGGAGCCGTAGTTCACTGACAAGCTACGCAATATCACGTTCATTATCGAAGGCGATATATCAGTGATAATGAAAGCGATATTGCTGACGAGATCCGCATGCGGTATATCGCCCAGCCCTACTGTTAAACATAGTTTAGTGCCAAGTTAAACATGGTGCCAAGTTTTTTTTATTGGCATCGAGGATTCCATGAAGAACCTCTAATATCCATGGAGCCATTAAACATTCTTTAGATTATTGTAATGGTCTTCACACTAAGAAAAAAAAAGGTTATTTTAAGAATTTTCACTTAAAAGGTTATTTTTGGGAACCCAGATTTACAGTGGCCCAGTAGCGCACAATACAACAAATTTTCACTAATTTCACTAAAAGGACTAATTTCACTGTGTTGCGGCTTATTTCTGTTGTGTTGCGGCTTATTTCTGTTGCGTTGTGCTAATTCCGTTGCGTTACGGCTTATTTCTGTTGTTGCGACTTGTTTCCGTTGTGTTGCGTCTTATTTCTGTTGTTGCTGCTTGTTCCCGTTGTGTTGTGCTAATTTCGTTGTGTTGTGGTTTGTTTCCAGTTGTGTTGTGTTGATTTCATTGTGTTACAACTTGTTTCCAGTTGTGTTGTGTTGATTTCATTGTGTTGCAACTTGTTTCCGTTGTGTTGTGCTAATTTCATTGTGTTGCAACTTGTTTCCAGTTGTGTTGTGCTAATTTCATTGTGTTGCGACTTGTTTCCAGTTGTGTTGTGTTGATTTCATTGTGTTACAACTTGTTTTCAGTTGTGTTGTGTTGATTTCATTGTGTTACAACTTGTTTTCAGTTGTGTTGTGTTGATTTCATTGTGTTACAACTTGTTTCCAGTTGTGTTGTGCTAATTTCATTGTGTTGCAACTTGTTTCCAGTTGTGTTGTGTTGATTTCATTGTGTTGCAACTTGTTTCCGTTGTGTTGTGCTAATTTCATTGTTGCAACTTGTTTCCAGTTGTGTTGTGCTAATTTCATTGTGTTGCAACTTGTTTCCAGTTGTGTTGTGTTGATTTCATTGTGTTGCAACTTGTTTCCGTTGTGTTGTGCTAATTTCATTGTGTTGCAACTTGTTTCCGTTGTGTTGTGCTGATTACGTTATGTTGCGGCTTATGTCTGTTGTGTTGCGTCTTGTTTCCATTGTGTTGTGGAGATTTTGTTGTGTTGTGCAATATTGGGAGACTGTACAGAGTGGTTCAAACATGGCTTTGCAACAAGGTCATATGTGTTGCAACAACATGAGGGTGAGTAAAAGATGATATAATTAGAATTCCTTTCATTAAAGGAAACGAAACATTTGTCTTTGCTTTCTTTCCAGGCCTAACTTCCTTTTTCAAGTAGACATTCCCTGTTCGGAGACGAAAGCTCTCAACACATTAATAATGCAGAGAAATCGAGCTGTCATTGAAACAAAGGTGGCTCAATGGTTGAGGTGAATCACTGATAAGCCATGTTGCTGTGCCCTTGTGGGTTTAAACCTTTCTCTGGGGTGGTGATTAAAGATCTGGGCTAGTAACTGAAAGGTATGTAGGTTTGAACCACGAGAGACCGCTTGTAAAACTAATGTTACTGTTAACCTAGCCAATTATATTTTACTTCATTATGGGGTTACAGGTGACACACACATGCAGCTAATTATACAGAACTGATTGTAGTGTCCAACTGAAAGTAGGTCATCAGATATTAAGCACATTTTGTGTCATAAGGCTTTGACCCACTGGACTATAATTGATTATGCACAAAATTATTAGCACTACTCATTTACAAATGAATTAATAAAAGAACATGGAAGACAAAATATTTAGACTAAAGACATTTTCATATGACTGCTGTCAGGGCTTATCGCAACACAATCATAATGCACTGCTTTGACCACCACCGTATGTAAAGTCATGGAAGAGGGAGTTTATGTTTAGGTAGGTAGCAGGAAGGTAATAAGAAAGTGCTCTCAGTAAACCGTTTTTTAATTATTATTATTATTAACAAAAACTGTTTTGAAAAATGTTTTGGTTAACCCAGCTGCAGTGTTAGGGTTAAGAGACAACAGGTTTGTTAGTAATTATAAAAAAAAATTAATAAATGGGCAAGTGGTGTAATTAAATATTTACTGTTGAAAAGTTTGGGGTCAGTAAGATTTTTTTTTTTTTTTTTTGAGAGAGATTAAATGCTTACCAAGGCAGCATTTATTTTATAAAAAATACAGTAAAACCAGTAATATTGTTAAATATTATTACAATTAAAATAACTAAAGTGTAAAATAACTGTTTTCAATTTTAATATATTTTAATGTTCAGCTGCCATTACTCCATTCTTCAATGTCACATGATGCTTCAGAAATTATTGATTTGGTGCTCAAGAAACATTTATTATTATTGTCAATGTTAAAAAGAATTTAAGATTTTTTTTTCGTAATTATTTGATGAATAGAAACTTAAATAGGACAGCTTTTTTTAAATGTTCTGTCTGTCTGTCTGTACGCGTGTGTGTGTGTGTGTGTGTATAACAATGGCTTTCTGTCATTTTTGCATCCTTACTGAATAAATGCATCCTTACTGAATAAAATTAATTTGTTAAAAAAATCTTTCTGACACCAAATTTTAATGGTTGGTTGATTGATTGATTTGATTTTAATTTACTTACTGCCATAGGGTTTGTTTATAATAAAAATTAAGTGGTGTAATGAGAATTTTTAACAGTTCAAAGAGTTAAATATAGAGTTGCACACATAGTTATATTTGACTTAAACTTTAAATATCGTAATGCACCATTTAACCTTTCAGGAACACTCTGTTTTGTAACTGTTTTGTTTTTTGCTCCACAGAATTCATAGGAAAAGGCATTTGTAAAAGGCCTTTAAGTCCTTTTTGGTCTAGTTATTTTTCTCCAGACGTGTGTGCTTGAATTTAAGCTATTTGATGTGCACCTGAACACCTGGTTCCTTGTTGTGGTGTTCGTATGATTGTTTTGATTCATACTTCTGAGCGAAACCATCCAGACACTGCAGTCCTTGCCGTTTTTCATCGGAAATGAGCACACTCTTTATTCATGTCTAGCCAGAGGGCCACACGGGCAGCTGGTGGTTATTTTGATGGCTGTCTCTAAATGAGATGCCTCTCCTTTCAGTTCTGCCCAACACACATTACATTCATGCTTTGCAGTATAAACTACTTTAGTGAGATTTAGTGTGTGTCTGCGTGGGTGTTTCTGGGTCTGTAATTATGTTCGAACCCTCCAAGGAATCTGTCGAAAAGCCATTTTGTAAGCATTATCATTAAATATAGCTTACATCTTTGTGGTAATCAAGAAACACTTGTTAACCAAAAGACTGCGCTAACATTTGCATGATGGCTCCATCATGGGCGCCTCTCCATGGAGAATGACTCGCTTGCATCTCGATCAGCAATACATCACAAATATAACGAGATAATGGAGGTAGACCTGCTGGCAAGGAGGAAATATGAGGTCCGACTCCCTAATGTGACTCGGATCGGTTTCTTCCACATTAACCTTGCGGTAATTGAGTTCTAATAATCTTAGGTATACGGGCGAGTAAGTTGGAACGAAGCGTTCTATTTCTCGAGGCGTTTCCGACGCTTTCTCCATCCCGACCTGTAGACGGCTCTCCCGCCACGCTTGGCTTGGAGGTTCATTTGCAGCTGGAGGGAAGGGGATGGGGTAAATAGAAGAAAAGCGCTCTTGCGTCTCTTCCCCGCCTGTCCTCGGATTCGCTCCCTCCTTCCAAACTCCATCCTGCTCCAGCTGTCTCCAACGCTGCCGTCTCTCCTGGGGTGGAGGAAGTAACAGCGTGCCGTCCCATCAGCCAATGGGAGCAGCTGGTTCATGGTGGGGGAAAAATGGAACGTTGTGGAAACAGCTGCCTCAGACAGACAGCTGAGGAGCCTGATTGCTCCCCAAACAAATGTTTTGTTCCCAGCATACAACCAGGTCCAAATCCCCACCCTGCCATGGACCAAGGGTTCATCGCCTGGTTTCGCTTCTTAGTATGAGTTTACTCAATCTTGTGTAGCCAGAGTTTTGTCTTTTAACAAAGTCCTATGCACCTTACAACTTATTCTGACCAGTAAATGCAAGCTTAGAAATGAAGGGATGGTCGGAGCGACCAAATACTTCCATTTAGGGCAAATTTAAGGCAATTTAATGCCACTAATTTTCAGTTCCAGTTTAAAGGGATTGTTCACCAAAAGATGAAAATTACCCCATGATTTACTCACCCTCAAGCCATCCTACATGTACACGACTTTCTTCTTTCAGATGAATTTAATCGGCATTATCAGTGGCGTAGCATCTGGGTATGCAGGTGCATATGGGCCCGCCGAGCCGGGGGGAACTTTTAATTGAAACGAAGGAATGAATTTCCCTGCAATTTCCCTGAATTCCCCTTGTCCGACAGCTTAACAGAATTCTCAGCCCAAGTCCGACTGGAGCCCGTGTCTTTTTTCTCTCTCTTTCTTCCCCATTACACAGCTGCTATTTCAGCCATTAAAATAGTTCAGTTTTGGTTTTTAATAGCAAAGTGGTAATATCTCTTTTCGTTTCTTTATTAAAGTGCCCGTATTATGGGATATGAAAGGTTCATATTTTGGTTTTGGGAGTCCCCAACAACAGGTTGGCATGCATGCAAAGTCAAAAAACACTTTCTTTTTTTTTTTAAAGGAACGACCAGACAGTGAGTTGAGCTTGATGTTGATCAGTTTAGCCTTCTCAAATCAACATGACGACTTGCCGAAAATAAAGACCTATAGACATAAAACACAGTATTATTTTAACATTTCACCTAGATATATCCAACCGCACATATCCAATCGTTTGTGCGGAGAGTGGAAGCTGAATCGCGCTTTGCAGGACAGCGTGATAACTTTTTTTTTTAAATAACAGTGGAAGCTTAAAAATACGCCGTCATTTTTGCTCATAAAGGTATAAGAGTATACATCATTCAGAACAGTAAAGGGTCTACTTTTATTTGTGTGCACTGACAATATCAACAAAACCTTGTGCTTTTGTAAAATACGGAAAACAAACGCTTTCTAATGTGCTTCTGTCGTCTCTGTCTTGAGCAGGTGCGCCTCACAATGATGAACAGAAACTTGAATACTTGCCTTACCGACATGATAAATATATCTATATGCTTTAAATCACTATTTTAAAACAAAAGAATTCAAATCGAAAACAAAAACTCTTCCGTTATGTAATCTGTAAAGATGCATTTCTCTCTAAAGGCACGTCCAATGAGGAGATGGCGAGTCAGGTAAGTCGAATATTTCCTCACTATTTTTTTACTTTTTTGTTTGTTTTTATTTTGTTTGTATGTTTGTTTTTTAGGCCGCTATGCCAAAATTGTGTTTGCATTCAGTAGCAACAAATCGCCTACGGCAGCATTTTAGTGCCACGTTGAAAAATAACTAAATAAATAAGATTAACATCATAATATTTTAAGAATAATGTCAAAATTACAGTAATAAAATCATGTTATGTTGCGTGAAGTTAATGTGAAAATTCCACCTGGCTACTCGGCCAGAAAAATAAAAAAAGTATGTGGCATCCGTCATTCTTCACATTTAATATAAAAAACAGCAATAAAATGTAGACTTTTTGACATTTTTTGAAACTCTGATTGATCGATTTCTTGAGACATTCGTTTGTATTAAATTGTTCTGATTTTTTTCATGCATTCAATATATTTAATGCTGCAAATATTAAAGGCGAATTATCTCACTACAAATTCTCAAATTTAAGAGTGTAAGAGTGTAAAACCACATTTATTGTTTGTATTTTATCATAAAATTGACAGAAGGCTGAGACTTTGTAGTAAGCACAAAGCTACAATTATTAGGTGGTTTGTGTGCTACAAATAATGGATGGACTTGAAAACATTAAATATAATTTCCAAGCATTTAGCCTATACTATAGCCTATATTTACTTTAGAAAAATCAACAATAGGGCCCAAGATAAGTTAACCGAGTTGGAGGCCATAACGTTTGGGGGAGCCCGTACAAATTTTTTTGCGTACTTCCAAGCTTTATAATGGCAGTGAATGGTTCAAGATTTCGAAGTCTCCATTCATCATAAAAAGTGCTCCACATGGCTCCACGGCTTTAATAAAGGCCTCTTGAAGTGAATTGATGCTATTGTGTAAAGCAAACTTTTCATATTTAGAACTTTATAAACTGTATTATCTAGCTTCTGCTAACTGTCGTATGCGCGTTCACTAGAGCAGATGGCATAGTTGTAGTGTAAGCTCTGGGGAGAATATGCTAGTCTCGTGAGAACCAAGTTTTGTTTACAGCGAAGGAAACCCAGTCTCCTTTGGCTTATATCAAAAATTTTCTTTACAAATTTGTGAGCAGTGTTTTGCTTTGCTCTCTCCTCTGTGTTTCTGTGTCACCTCTCACCGGAGGTACAGTAATTTTACTTTACAGTAATTTTCATTTTTAGGTGAACTATCCCTTTAAGGGCATTTTAAGACCTGTGTTCTATTTGTACTTGTTGCAAAGTGGACTAAATTATTAGGAAGTTGCATTTTCTGCTTGATTTGCTTTTAAAGGGCAGCATTTAAAAACAGACCAGCATTTTTTGTGAGCCACGTGTTTGAAAACTTTCTCCTTATTGGTCAGAATGTTTGTGTGCTGTTTAAAACTTTGAGGTCAGTAAGATTGTTATTTTTTTTAAGTCTCCTATGATCACCAAAGCTGCATTTATTTGATCAAATTTACAGTAAAAATAGTAAAATTATGAAATATTATTAATTATTATTTTTGAATATATTGTAAAATGCTATTTATTCCAGCTGAATTTTAAGCATCTTTAGTCCAGTTTTCAGTGGCATGATCCTTCAAAATGTGTTGAATTGCTGCTGAAGAAAACTTTCTTATTCTTATTATTAATGTTGGAAACTTAATATTATTAATGGTGTGCTGCTTAATATTTTTGTGGAAACCATGATTTATTTAGATTTTTTATGATTGATGCATCCTTGCTGAGTAAAAGTAATAATTTCTTAATTTCTAAAATATTGAATGGTAATGTATATTTGTAGCTTTAGCTCATTTCCGAATTTTAAAATAGCTGGAGAACATCTCTGTGGATTAATTGTGGCTTTCTTTCAGTACCATTATTCCACTATTTCTATATTTACAGTTTGTGCAGGAACCAGGGCTAAGTTAGAAAAATAATATTGCCAGGCACCTTTTGACAGAAGAGGCTTTTTTTTTTCAAATTTCACTGGTTTTATAAATGACATAAAACAGGATACACAACACTTCCTTAATGTAATGCATTTCCAAGTGAAACATAATATATATTCTTTCTTTTTTTGCTACAATAATAATAATGTTTTTTTATTCATAAAGTTGATTGTAATCCAGAATAAAGAATATAAAAGCTCTTTCTTTAGAGTTAAAGCAAGATACAGACTGGCCAATAACAAGCATTATCAATTTATATTGCAATACCGAAGGTGTGCAAAAACCCCTGTAGATCTTTGACAGAGTCTTAAATTCTTAAAGTGGTCTTGCTTGTAGTCTCTCCCTTGAAATTCTATTTAATATTGACTCGAGAAGGCGTTAAGACCATAGAGCCAGAGAGCAGAGCAGAATTGTACTATTACCACTGCATTAATAATGTAGGCACAAAGATAAGCACCACTGTGAACGAAGAGTGAGGACGCCAGAGGGTCAGAATCCCGTTTCCTCCTCATCTTCTCTGGAGTAGCTCTGACCCCCGAGGTCCTCACAGACCGCTAGATGCATCTCTCTTCCATCTCTTGGAGAGATTATCAAACTCTTATGGGCCATTCATTTTCCCGGTCTCTTGGTGAGATCTTATTCCATTTGAGAAAAAAAAAAAATGGAACAATCTAGAAAGCTTTGCATTGCGAAAGGTAGCCTCAGTTGACTTTTGGTGATGTTTCAAAATTGACACTATAGTATTTACTTTCTTAATAAATGTTCCTGGTTTTATTGTGTGCAATTCATCAGTTTAACTAATTCCCATAAAATGTCCCACCCTACATTTTATCTGGTTGAATGTCCTGTTTCCTTCATGTATACCATGTCATGTTGTGGGTGTAAAATAGGTTTGGAATGTCTTTACAAAGTTGTGTTAATCTTAAATCAAAATGTAGTTACTTTTTTCCACCTCAGTCAGAATCAGTAGTTTGTAGGAATACATATGTTAAACAAAAATGTTATATATGTATGTATGCATGTGTGTGTGTGTGTGTGTACACACAGTGGGGAAAAAAATATTTGATCCCTTGCTGATTTTGTACGTTTGCCCACTTACAAAAAAATAATCAGTCTATAATTTTAATGGTAGGTTTATATGAACAGTGAGAGACAGAATAACAACAAAAACAAATCCAGAAAAACGCATTTCAAAAAAGTAATAAATTGGGGGGTGTCATGATTGCACTGTATAACTGATTAGGTTTATATTTAGTTTTTTCCTTTTTCTTCAAACTATTTCCAAATGTGTTAACTATAGCTATCAGGAAATATCTCTATTCTCAAATATGTGTAAGTAAATGCATTTTGCACCTTTATCGATTATGTTATTTGATCAATAAATGGTGATGGGGACTAATAGTGAAAGTGAAAGTGACGTGAGATACAGCCAAGTATGGTGACCCATACTCGGAATTTGTGCTCTGCATTTAACCCATCCAAAGTGCACACACACAGCAGTGAACACACACACACACCGTGAACACACACCCGGAGCAGTGGGCAGCCATTTATGCTGCGGCGCCCGGGGAGCAGTTGGGGGTTCGGTGCCTTGCTCAAGGGCACCTCAGTCGTGGTATTGAGGGTGGAGAGAGCGCTGGACATTCACTCCCCCCACCTACAATCCCTGCTGGCCGGAGACTCGAACCCGCAACCTTTGGGTTACGAGTCCGACTCTCTAACCATTAGGCCACGACTTCCCCAGTAATCTATTACTGGGGAATAGATTACACATTAATAGTGTAATCTATTAACTACACAACCCGACTTTTTACTTGAGTAGGCCTACAAGATATAGGTGTCATTCCATAACATATTTTTAATATGACAGACTTTGTATTTAATGTGAATTTAATAACAATATTGTAAGTTACTAATTATAACAGTTTCATTTTACAGAGAGCAAAGAACATTTACATTATCAAAGAACATTTTCATTCAGTCTAGCCAGAGTTCAGGCACTCTCAAAAACTCCCATTAAAATCACTGAAGCTGTTTACACTGTCAAATGAGTATCTTACTTACATTCGTACTCACATCTGCACTTTGTTGTTTCTGATGAAAGAATTCAGTCAGCGAGCAAGTAAACAAAACACCGTGTTTCAGCGATGACTCATCTGAACTTCTCTGATTGGTCATTGCAGCTCAACAGAATCGTGTGTGATTAGTTGTAATGCAGCGTTATACAAACTCGTCTGTCTCTAAAGCCAGTGAACGCAGATTTGAATTAAGCAGCTGATGCTGTGCCACTCTGAACGATCTAATCACACTGGTGTGATTGTATCAAATATAAAAATATTATAAATGTAATATTATAATATTATAATTTTTAAATAACTGTCAATCTCCCTCGGTTTGGGGCTCCATGCAAGATCTCACCTTGTGGAGTTTCAATGATCATGAGAACGGTGAGGAATCAGCCCAGAGCTAAACGGGAGGATTTTGTCAATGATCTGAAGACAGCTGGGACCATAGTCAACAAAAAAACAATTGGTAACACACTACGCTGTGAAGGACTGAATTCCTGCAGCGCCTGCAAGGTCCCTCTGCTCAAGAAAGCACATGTTCAGGCCCGTCTGAAGTTTGTCAATGATTCAGAGGAGAACTGGGTGAAAGTGTTGTGGTAAGATGAGACCAAAATCCAGCTCTTTGGCATCAACTCACCTCTCCGTGTTTGGAGGAGGAATGCTACCTATTACCCCAAGAACACCATCCCCACCGTCAAACATGGAGGTGAAAACATTATGCTTTGGGGGTGTTTATCTCCTAAGGGGACAGGACAACTGCACCGCATCAAAGGGACGATGGACGGGGCCATGTACCGTCAGGGCCAGGGCGTTGAAAATGGGTCGTGGATGGGTATTCCAGCATGACAATGACCTAAAACACACGGCCAAGGCAACAAAGAAGTAGCTCAAGAAGAAGCATATTAAGGTCCTTGAGACTTTAATCCCATAGAAAATCTGTGGAGGGAGCTGAAGGTTCAAGTTGCCAAACGTCAGCCTCAAACCTTAATGACTCTGAGAGGATCTGCAATAAGGAGTGGGAAAAAATCCCCCCTGAGATGTGTGCAAACCTGGTGACCAACTACAAGAAACGTCTGACCTCTGTGATTGCCAACAAGGGTTTAGCCACAAAGTACTAAGTCATATTTTGCAAAGGGGTCAAATACTTATTTGACTCATTAAAATGCAAATCAATTTATAACTTTTTTTGAAATGCGTTTTTGTTTGTTTTGTTTTTTTTGTTGTTATTCTGTCTCTCACTGTTCAAATAAACCTACCATTAAAATTATAGTGTAACCCACGTTAAAATAGGGTTTAAATGAATACATAGCTATATTGATTCATAATATAAAATAACATGATGATAATATGTATACAAAGTCAAATGTATACAATTCAGTAAGTGTTTATAGGGAATTTAAAAAAAAATACACCCAAAGGATTTGCTTCCCCTTTAAGAGAGTCACTCGCGTGCACATCCAACGTAGAGCAACGGAAGAATGTAACGGTAGAAAGCAATGGCAGAGAGTGCGGAAAGATTCAAGATATTACTGAGTGAAATAATTCATCAAAAAGTTTAAAGGAACCAAAAGAGAAGAAAGACAATACACGGACCTGAAGGGAACTTGTTTGAATTAGAAGGCATCGGTTTTGGTGAGTTAAAAAAAAAATAGCGAGCCAACCCAGACTACAGCTTTGATCTTCATTTGACTATGTTTCATCTGCAAAGAGACCGACTACACGCGCTGGATTGTCGGTGAACTCACCGGATCACGGAATGAACAGGACATCAGGACACCACACAATTGAACTGAATTACACCACACAATTGAACTGAATTGAACTGAATTACACCACACAATTGAACTGAATTACACCACACAATTGAACTGAATTGAACTGAATTACACCACACAATTGAACTGAATTGAACTGAATTACACCACACAATTGAACTGAATTGAACTGAATTACACTACACAATTGAACTGAACTACATCACACAATTGAACTGAATTGAACTGAATTACATCACGCAATTGAACTGAATTGAACTGAATTACACCACTCAATTGAACTGAATTACACCACACAATTAAACTGAATTGAACTGAATTACACTACTGAATTGAACTGAATTACACTACACAATTAAACTGAATTGAACTGAATTACACTACACAATTGAACTAAATTGTGAACTAATACATCACGCTGAACTAACAGCGTGAACTAACCAACAGATGAACTAAACTACATCACGCAATTTAAGTGAATTGAACTGAATTACATCACGCAATTGAACTGAATTGAACTGAATTACATCACTGAATTACACTACTGAATTGAACTGAATTACACTACACAATTGAACTGAACTACAGCACGCAATATAAGTGAATTGAACTGAATTACATCACACAATTGAACTGAATTGAACTGAATTACATCACTGAATTGAAATGAATTACACCACACAATTGAACTTAATTGAACTGAATTACACCACACAATTGAACTGAATTGAACTGAATTACACTACACAATTGAACTGAACTACATCACGCAATTTAAGTGAATTGAACTGAATTACATCACGCAATTGAACTGAATTGAACTGAATTACATCACGCAATTGAACTGAATTTAACTGAATTACACCACACAATTGAACTGAATTTAACTGAATTACACTACACAATTGAACTGAACTACATCACGCAATTTAAGTGAATTGAACTGAATTACATCACGCAATTGAACTGAATTACATCACACAATTGAACTGAATTACACCACACAATTAAACTGAATTGAACTGAATTACACGACACAATTAAACTGAATTGAACTGAATTACACTACACAATTGAACTGAACTACATCACGCAATTTAAGTGAATTGAACTGAATTACATCACACAATTGAACTGAATTACATCACGCAATTGAACTGACTTGAACTGAATTACACCACACAATTGAACTGAATTGAACTGAATTACACTACACAATTGAACTGAACTACATCACGCAATTTAAGTGAATTGAACTGAATTACATCACACAATTGAACTGAATTACATCACGCAATTGAACTGACTTGAACTGAATTACACCACACAATTGAACTGAATTGAACTGAATTACACCACACAATTGAACTGAACTACATCACAACTGAACAGAAGTGCTACATTTAGATTGTATATTGTTTTACTTTGTGTTAATGTCATGACATAACGCGATTGTTTATTTTGTTTATTTTGAGTTTGATGAACTTGTTGTCTTACCTGTAGGGTAATAGACAGCCTTAATAGATCATCAAATACAAGTGGATCCACTGCACTAAACTAATTTATTTTTATAGCTATTTATACTTATTAAAAACAAACAAACAAACAAAAAAAAAACTAATAGGAAAGAAGATTTTACTGTTGTAACATTTGTAAGATTTTTTCTTAAATATCTTGTGTGTATAATATAGTTTGCCTCTTAGTAAAGTGCCAACTTTTTGTACTCAATGTCTGATCTCCAGTCTGATTTTATATTTGTTTCTCCCACTCCTTGAGAACCTATAACTGGTCCAGTACCGTAAGTGTAGCGTTGGAGTATATGTTTATATATATAGAATATATTTTTTCATTCAGGCGTCCTCTGAGAAATCGAATCCTGCTGGATAGGACTATCCTAGATCATAGTATATTTTTACCCTTTTCCTCATTTGTTTTGACCTTTGTTGGAAACAAATGAATCTACTTTTCTCATTGTGCTACACGGTGCACTATCTTTATAGATTTGAACCAATTCATGGATAAAATAATGGTTGGTGATTCAAGTGAGTCAATAAGTGGCATCTGATCACTGCACCAGTGGCATCAGGTATGATCTATATAATAAGTCTCGTTTATTTCAGGGGGTTTCATGATTCGCACATCAGACTCTTGTGCTTTGAATGGGAGATGCAAACATCAAAAGAAAAGCCATACCGTCATTGCAGCGGATGTTGAGCTGGTTTATCTGTTCAGTAAACTCATTCTCCTCTATCGTCTCTGTTCGTGGCACAGAAAGTGAGAAACGCCTCTTGAAGTTCTTCATCTTATTCATGTCGCTGTACCAGAAGTCCTGTGGAGGATGCAAGAACAGTGTGAGTTAATGTGTTGGTTATTTTATTTGAGAAGATGACATTTGTTTCGTTGTGCTCTCTGCATGAAAGCTGTCGTGATATTACTTTCTTTTGTCTTTTAAAATCTAGCTGAAGAATCTGAGATTGAATGTTCAGAACGTTTCAGAGAGATTTGCCTCTGTTCTGGCATTGCTTGCCGTTTTACGCTCTGTCAGAGTGCCAAGTTTGGTGTTGTGTACACAAAAACGCCAATATAACAAGTCTGCAATCAAAGAGATCTCACTAATGAACTCAAATGTTTCTCATTAAACTTCTCCAAGTAGAAATGATCTGAACTGCTATCTGCATAGATTTTGTAGCTCTATACTCTTGCTTAAGGTCAGCTATTGACTCATTTGTGTCTGTTTTTTTCTCCCCAAGGGAATTTTTGGAGAACAATCTGAGACTTTATGATTCATGAGCTATAAAAGAGCAACCTCTGAGCAATATGTTTTCCTTGGGGTAGATCTGTCAAAACAGATATGTTCATATCTGTCCAACTAGGGGTGTGTGATATTGACATAATTTCTCTGTTTGGGGGATTTTGTCAATTACGATACTGTAATTAAACAATATTTTTCTGAGTGTGTTTTTGTGCTGGTTTAGACCTGTCATGGATAAAAATATAACATTAAAACCGCCAGTAGGTGCAGCAAGTCCCTGCCTAAATGAGTAATTCATTGAATTACTAAATGAGTCATTCATTTAAATGATTTGTTCAAAACGACCAAATTATTTAGTCTTTATGAATAGATCATCGAATCACTGACTCATGATTCATTCAAAAACAGATTAATTCAGGAACAAAATACTGCAATGTTGTTCTGAGATGCACAAACGTTCAGATCAGAATTTGGAACTATTTTAAAAAAACAATATTGTGTCTATAATGCAACTCATTCAATATACTTGTTAGTTAGAGAAAGGGTAAAAATGAAGATCATTTTGGTGTAAGACTTCTTTACTAATAAAGTGTAAACGTACTATAATACACTTGAAAAGTGTACATTACGTTCCTTATAAGTGATAAAGTGGTTGCTGTATATGGACTAACACTCTGTTTAAAGAGACAGAATTAATAGATGTCTTATGATATTAAATTTCTCCACAGCTGAAGTTCAGCTCCGTCTCACTGGAGCTTATCAAAATCTCTCGAATTCTCTTCCTTTCTGCTCCTAAGTTACCAGGCAGAGCGGTTGCTAAGGGTTCCAGCGCCATTCGTTTAATTCTGGGTGTGAGATCGTGCTGTGTGCTTTACTAATTATTTTGAAAGTGGGAGACTAGCCAATACTCCCATTGCTAATTAGCGTCAGCTACCCCTAAAATAACTATGTCTCAGCGCACCATTGTTTCTCAAATGACTCTGAAACAGAAATGCAAAATAATAAAATAAATACTAATAGTGCTGAAAAAGTTCCCTTGTCAACTGTGGTGGCGTTTTCCCCCTCCTCTGTCTCGCGCTCTCTTCCGCTCTTTGATTATAGTGGTTGTTTTTGCTAAGGATAATGATTTAGTCTTCCTGTCTTTGAAACATGACTCTCATAAGACAATTATTGCTCCATACAGTCCCATCAAAGGCCTGATGAAACGCAGACTGTCTGAATAATCTCATCGTATATATGAGATGTTACTGTTTCTAGTATGAAACAATGTCTGTTGCAATCTTTTGTTTGGGTCGTGAACTAATCTCTTTATGGGTTTTTCAACAATCTTTTAAATTTGATAGATCAATTTCAATTTAATTTTACATTTAACCCGGTTACATTTGTAATTATATATTTACAATAATTTTATATATATTAATATTTTATACATGCATACATATATATATATATATATATATATATACTTATATATATATATATACTGTGTGTATGTGTGTGTGTATATATATATATATATATATATATATATATATATATAATTAGGGGTGACCCCGAATAGTCGACGACTCGATGCTTCGATATGAGGAGCTTGATTCGACTCCCAATCTCGCAGTCGAATATTCGCGGGGTGTTGTGATCATGCCATTTTGGCTATACGGAGGTGCTAAAATGTCTGATTTCACATAGAACTACTGGTTTTCTCCCAATAAGTTAATATACAGCATATTATTATAATGCTGTAAATAATAATCTGAAAAGAAAGAAGCTTTAAATAAATATTTTAACGTGCGTGAATAAATCCAACCACCCCTATAGATTTAAGTTAAGTTTCACTTTCCATAATCCGTGACCGACGGAGAAGCATCAATGATTTAAAGAGGTCACATGATGCGATTTCAAGTTTTCCTTTCTCTTTGGAGTGTTAAAAGCTGTTTGTGCATAGATAAGATCCCTGAAGTTCCAAAGAGATATTCTTTATAAAAGTTAAGACTCTGCCACACCCCACTAAAACAGCTCGTTCAAACACACCCCACACTTCTACGTCACGATGTGGGGAATTTTCATAACACCGCCCAAACGTATACGCAATGAAAGAAGGCGTAACTATTATTCTCGCTGTAGTGTTGTTGCTCCCGCCGGCGCCATGTCATGGAGACACTGTTTCGTTGTGAAAACAGAACTACTTTGTTTGGGCTTCCAAAAGAGGGCACAACTAGAAATCAGTGGTTAAGTTGTATTAACAACACTGTTCTAGAACAATTCAACCCAAATATTAGAGTGTGTGCAGCACATTTTATGGAGGAATGTTTCCTTCGAAGCTACAATGTTGGCTTGCACAAAGGCTGTTTCTATAAAGTGGGGCAATTCCAACTTTGAAAGGACAGTCTGGTGCTTCTGACTCGTTATCCTGTAAGTATATTTCTTGCACTGACGATTCAAACGCGAGTTTTGAGCTGTGTAGAGTAGTGCTTGTTGTTTGTCGTTTCTCTGATCACAAATGCAGACATGGTAATGTTTACGCTGCGCGATGCAATGCAACGCGTAAAAAGACAGTATAAGTCATTATAATCAATAATTATGTCCCCACTGGATGCAACAAATGCCTCATTTGTAATGGGTTTTATTGTTTTTGTGTGGTCGCGCCCTGAAACGCCATCACAATACGGTGAGGGGCGTAACATTTCCATCTCACACTTGAGGTATTCAGCCAATCACAACACACTGGATAGCTGGCCAATCAGAGCATGCCTCATTTCTCAGAATGATGAGCTTTGTAAAAATCGATGCGTTTCAGAAAGGCGGGGCTTAAATGAGCAACATTAATGTACAGTATGTGGAAAATAAACCACAAACACATATTGCATTCAACCAAATACACAAAATAATGCTCTTTTTAGGAACATCATATGACCCCTTTAAAACGTTAACAAGACTCAAACTGACACAGGCAGAGTTAAAGACTTCATCAGCAAATACTTTAACCTCATGTGTGCCAACAATTGGTGTCTGAACAAGTCTTTGTGAAAGAAAAATCTATTAGTGTCACTAAAATAAGTCTAAAACGGTTGGATTCAAAGGGCAGAATATTAACATGGTTTTTAAAGATCTCGATATCTTACAGTTTCCTAGTATTAATCACACACAGTGGAAATATTTTATTGATATTCTCTCCCGCTTCTGTATTCACTCTGATTGAATCCAAAATCTCATCCAAGTGTAATTACGTCCCGAACTCCAGGGACCCTCCAATGATGTGAGGGTGTCATAAGCAGATGTTAACCGAATCATCCGGAGAGGTGACCTTATATTCTCTGTCAAACTTCCTGTGGTGGCTGGTTTTTCCATCTATAATTTATTCTAATTCTTATTCTGAAGGAGAGTTTCATCTCTCTAATGCTATTGCTGATAAAACTGAGTGTACGTTTGTCTGACTTTACTAATGTGCTGCCAACTTACTGACTCCCAAAGATGCTTCATGTACTTCAACTAATTCACAGCCTTCTCGTCTTATATGACTGACCCCGTCCATCAGCCACCGCCTCACTGCCTTTTGCATTTGCTATGTGCCCGGGTTCCGCGGGGAATCGCAGTGACTCAAAATAGAGCCACCTATCTTCCGCCGTGATTCCATCTCCTCCAGACGCGCATGAAGAAGCTTAAGGAATTCTCAGCGTGACTCATTCGGCGCTCCGTACTCACTACGCCCCGTGGGGACACGACTTCTCTTCAGCAGGGAATCTATTAATAAGGTGTTTTTGGTTTGGTCGGTGGGCAGTGGCATATGGAGGCTGAGGGACTCTGTGTTCCTGGTGTAGGCCACTTTCTGTTGATTTGAGATCAGCCGAGACGCCGCAGACCCCGGATGGGTTACAAGAGCTGCACATGCTAATCACTGAAGAAGAAGTGGTGATGGAGAAGCTGCCCATCCCATGTGTTCTGATGATCGTGCTTTAGCCAAACTGGTGTGGTTTAATAGCTAGTTGCAGATGCAGTAGTCTTTTACTGGCACTAGCTGGTTAGGTTAGTTGCTGCTTCATGTAAGACAGTGTGATCGGCCGATTTGGTATACAAAGCCTCTTAGAGTGGTAAACAGCAGTATGTTAAAGCTGGTTACCATCTCAAGACAGCTGATGTGTGGTTTTCATGTTCATGTAATCATCTTTAACCGCATGCATTAACGTTTCATCTAGATGTCAGATTATGATTGCTGGACTCAGCTCATATTGCTCATAATCCGCTAGAGTAGCAGTCAATTAGCTCTTTTATTCTGTGGCTGAAGCTCTTAATGGCTGATATAGATGTGGGCTCAATAGCATAATCAGAATTAAAACACAATTAACATGATTGTACACATTTACATTTTCACCAGACTGATTTCACTAAAGTCAGGCCAGCACTATAGAGAAGTGAGGCAAATGTTTCCAGAATCTCAAATTATAATCCACTGAGGTTTTTATATATACAGTGCCCTCCAAAATGATTGGAACAGTAAAGACAAAATTGCTCTGTTGGCTGTGGAGTCAAGACATTTACAAATATTATTAAAAGATGAATATGAGACAAAACTACAGAATGTCACATTTTATTATTGTTTGATTCAACTCATAGATGTTTTACAAGCTAAGAAGTTCAGCACTTTCCCGCTCTCTGATGTGAGCATAAGTATTGGAACAGTTGCCTCACAGGTCTTTCTAAGCGATCAGCTGTGTCCTGTTGCATCAATTCTTCAGATATGAAAAGCAGGGAATGTGTCGTATCAGTTATATCCATTACTTCTGCATTCTGAATATTGCATTCAATGATGACACACACAAACCTGACTCTGAGAGAAAAGCAAGCAATTTGGATGCTAAAAGAAAAGAGGAAGTCAGTTAGCGCTCTAGCAAAAACAAAGGGCATGGAGAAATCAAGAGTTTGGAAACCACCAGCGAGACCAGCAACCAACAAGGACCTGATCGGCTGAGAAAACAACAGTAGTTGATGACAGACAAATCATAAAAGCTGTGAAAATGAATCCTAAAAGACGTGTCTGTAAATTCACCAACAACTTCCAGAAAGCTGGGGTGATGCTCTGACAATCTACTGTCCTCAGGAGACTTTGACACAGAAACAGATGCTACACAGCAAGATGCAAACCTCTGACCAGCACCAAAAATAGAAAGGCAAGATTTGAGTTTGCAAAAAAGCACAAAGGTGAGCCAGAAGAGTTTTGGAACTGTGTTTATGGACCGATGAGACAAAGATGAAACTTTATCTAAGTGATGGGAAAGCAAAAATGTGGAGAAAAATAGGGAACTGCAAATGATCCCAAACATACAGCCTCATCTGTAAAGCATGGTGGAGGTGTTGTCATGGCATGGGCATGCATGGCTGTCTCTGGAACAGGCCCTCTCAACTTTACTGATGACTTAATGTATGATGACAGTAGCAGAATGAATTTGGAAGGGTACAAAACCATCTTGCCTACAAATATTCAAGAAAATGCCACCAGATTCAATGGGAAGTGCGTCTTCAGGTCAGGACTTTGAATTGGAGTGAAGTGAATTGAAGTGAATTGGACCTGTTCCATTACATCTGGCGTAAAAGTAACACAGCATTTCAGAAAAAGAACATCATACCAACAGTAAAATATGGTGGTGGTAGTGTGATGGTCTGGGGCTGTTTTGCTGCTTCAGGACCTGGAAGACTTGCTGTGATAAATGGAACCATGAATTCAGCTGTCTACCAAAAAACCCTGAAGGACAATGTCCGGCCATCTGTTCGTGACCTGAAGCTGAAGCAAACTTGGGTTCTGCAGCAGGACAATGATCCAAAACACACCAGCAAATCCACCTCTGAATGGCTGAAGAAAAACAAAATGAAGACTTTGGAGTGGCCTAGTCAAAGTCCTGGCCTGAATCCTATTGAGATGCTGTGGCATGACCTTAAAAAAGCGGTTCATGCTCGAAAACCCTCCAATGTGGAATTACAACAATTCTGCCAAGATGAGTGGGCCAAAATTCCTCCACAGTGCTGTAACAGACTCATTGCAAGTTATCGTAAACGCTTGATTGAAGTTGTTGCTGCTAAGGGTGGCCCAACCAGTTATTAGGTTTAGGGGGCAAGCACTTTTTCACACAGGGCCATGTGGGTTTGGATTTTGTTTTCCCTTCATAATAAAAAACTTCATTCAAAACTGCATGTTGTGTTTACTTGTGTTATCTTTGATTAATATTTTAAATATGTTTGATGATCTGAAACCTTAAAGTGTGACAAACTTGCAAAAAAATAAAAAAATCAGGAAGGGGGCCAACACTTTTTCACACCACTGTGTGTGTGTGTATATATATATATATATATATGTATATATGTGTGTAAATGGCACTAGGGTGATGCAGAAGAGACTGATTATTGAACAAAGTCGTTATTTTTGTTTTCTTTGCATACAAAAATTAATCATAAAATTATGGTTGAACCCCTGATGTCACATGGATTATTTTACCGATCTTTTTGCTAGGTTTCTGTACGCTGATCATGTTAATTACATTGCTGTTTCTCGGAGGGTCAGAGAGCTCTCGGAATGCATCAAAAAATCTTAATCTGTGTTCCGAAAATGAACGGAGGCCTCATGGGTTTAGAACGACATGAGGGTGAGTAATTAATGACATAATTTTCATTTTTGGATGAACTATCCCTTTAAGAAGTGTTTCAACATTGCATCAATGATTGAGGAACATATGACTTTTTATTTGAATTATCACTCAGTAGGTTATTTAACCATGTATTACTTTGTCTTTGGAAGGCTTTTGTCTTTCAAACACATTAAAATGCACAAATTTACATTATTTCTTATTTACATGTTATGCAGTGATTCTCAAACTTTTTTGTCATCTAAACGTATTTCATCTAATATATTTACTTGAAGTTCCCCTTGAGATTTTAAAATAAATATTTTAATAATTATCACATTTGCATATTCACGGCTCTCTGACATTGGTTAATATTCAAATAACATGCAAGTAAACAAATAAAATATATTTTAATTTTTTTTTAAATAGTGTTTTATTTTGATTCATGATAATGTAAAACATATATATTTTTTAAATTTGATATTTTTATGATTTAATTAATTTCCTCTTCATTATACTCTTGAATCCCCTGTAGTTCCTTCACAAACCTTGCTTCGTTTCTAAATGAATCAGCCATTTTGAATGAATCGTTTGAATAAATTATTCAATGAATCGCTCATTTAGACGGGGACTTGCCGCCACTTACTGGCAGTTTTAGTCTCATACTTATTTATCCATGACAGGCCTGAACCAGCCAAAGAGCTGTACAAAAACACACTATTTTGTTTAATAACACACAATATTGTTTAATTATCGTTATCTGAAAAATAATAAAGTAACAAATAAAAAATTGAGAAATCGAGAAAAACATGTTTTGTTAATGTCGCACACGTAGTTTCATTATACTGCATGTAATTTCGTTTTTTATTCTCTTTACCTTTGTGTTAATATTCAGCATTAGATGCCTTATTAAAATCCTTGGAGCAGGAGTAGTTTTCTCATAAAGTTTCTTGTTTTCTGTAATTATCAATTCTGCCTGTGTATGTGACCTAAAGGCCTCTGGTGAATCAAATTAGTAAACTCCATGGGCACCCTTTAGTATTATTAACGAATGTAGCATGAAATTCATTAATTATTATAATATAAGCTTCAAAAGGGCATGTTGTGCATACAGCCATGTACTCCTCATGGTGATATTTTTTTCTGATCTGACCCTCGAGTTAAATTTATTATGACACACGTATCATATTAGAATCTAACTCTATTGTCTTTATAATCGCATTGTTTGCCACAGTTGTGTCGATCTCTGCTTACATTCCCAGAATGAGTCAATAGGTAGCGGTGACTCTTAATTTAGCTCTGCACTGTTAGCAAAGCAGAACACTGCAATCTGATACGTATTGACCTCTGAATGAGTCTGTGGATGAACCAGTGAGGCACAGCTGTGCTGCCAATTCTCCACCAAAAAGCCCCTGCTGTCTTTGACTACCCCTCTCCATCTCCCGCCAGACACCAAGATCAAAGATCGCATTAACATTGGTGAGACGTGCAAAGGCACTGAATGTCTAACCTCTCTGTCTGTGTGTGCTTGTTGTTTGCCACAAAAGGCAGATAAAAGTAGACTTTTCATTTCCGGAGTGCAAAAGTCACCAACATGTAGGGGTGTGCAATATTTAGAGTCTATGATAATATTGTAGTTGTTGTTCTAAGGATGTGCGAGCTAACATTATAGAATGTCACTGACTTTGCAAAAAATTGTTTTATAAGATATGATAGTTTTTAATTTATGATAATTTTTCCAAATAGTAGACTATGCAAAAAACAAACAAACTGTTAGAGTAAACAAACTGTCAGCCTGTTATAACATAGTTAATGCCCCTAGATTTCAAATTATGAAAATTATTTTTACCGTCCGTCAAAATTTAATATCGAGGCTTGAGCAAGACTAATACATTTCCCTTTATAAAATACCACACAAACAAGACACTTTGATTAGATCCACCTTTTCTCTCTTCTTTCAGTCTTTCTTTCCAGAGCAGCTTAATTGCTCATTGCCAGGAATGCATTCCAAATCAGGATGCGCTCCATTTGTCTTTACAGACTACAGATCTGGTTTTGCACGGACCAGAGAGCACACACTGGCTCATTGTGTGCCCGGCCAAAAGGCAAATATCCATGCAGGTCTCATTCACGACCCCGCATACAAAGCAAAAAGTGCAACTAGAACCCCTGCATGGCAAAACATACTGAAAAACAAACCCTAATTTAGTTTTCCACAGACTCCGTAGACTGGACACTCCGCAGGGTATGGTGGTTTTGATTGGGAACACGACTTCCCACATGAAAAGATGTGAGAAAATAATGAGAAGATTCTGATCTCTCTGACAGAGTTTGGCGGCTCCGTTCTGGCTCGCCATCATCAAATGGCATCTGCTCTCATTCTCGTGCCAGATCAACTTGGCCCTCGGCTCTGAGCGGGAAAACCCATCATTTGGCAGCGGGACGCCCTTGATGGTGCAACAGTGATGTCTCAAGCTGCTTTCTCTATGGTTGCTTGTCTGAAGAATTCGCCTTTTCTGCGTTCGTCCAAACTAGAGAGAAAACAAAGGCTTTTTTTTACTCATCTGCCTATTAGATTCCCACTCATGGCCACGAGTGACAGTCACATGTCGTTTGATTTCGGGTTTTGATTTCTCCCTTTTTGTTTCCCCAAAGAATCGTCCAGCCGCAAGGTCACCATCATGTGGTTATTGTTCAAAGAATGGAGCTCAAATCTAGTTGCGAGTCTGGTTATTGAATGTGTTCCGAAACTTTTCAAGCATTCGCATGCCCTGCAGAGATTGTTTGCGACATTAAAAATGATGGTTTTTCTCCCATCTGCTACTGCAATTACAGTACTGGCATTACTGCACAGATGTCTGTCCACCAAGTCCATTTATTGAACAATGAGAAAACAACATGACATTTTCCTCTGGCGAACACGGCTAAGCCCTCCAGCGGAGCAGCATCAGTGCATTGTGGAGTCTGAGTACCGAGGTACAGGGAGGGAAATCATTTCACCTACACTTTAATTGATGCTTAGGCGCCCGTGGGTTTGGTTCATTCAATACTGCGGCTGATCAAATGCTAGGTTTTGTCCAGGGAGAGAGCATGCAGAGACGGCTACGAGGAGACCTCGGTGGTGCTGAATAGTGTTGTGATTTGATTGTAAGGTGAAAAAGGATATCCTCGTCTCATGCACAAAGAAACGACAGCTTGTTGCTTGTAATTGTACAGAGGAAATGTCACTGGTAATCAGCAGTAGCGCTGAAATATTTCTCATTTTCAGCTTTTCAGGAAATACCAGGGCTTTGATTTGGAAAATTATATATATATATGCATATTAGGATATTTCCTCGGGTTTCATTGTTGTTATTGATTTTGGCGTGTTCACTGGGTGGTTTGTAAGGCACTTTATCACAAATGTGGAGAAATTTTGTTCCTATGCCAAAATATTTATTCTTTTTTTAATATACAATTTTAAAAAGTTTTTTGTGTTCATTTTGGTGGTTGTGTCTTATGTCTTACATTTGTTTCACTATATATATGCACCTTATTGGTTATTGGGTAATATATAAGTTTTTAGTTTATTGATTTAATTCTCGGTTTAATTTAAATGTTTATTGGTTGATATGAAATATTTAAAGTTGCATGCTCATTTCTGCATGCTTTTTTTTGCATTTTAGATTTACCATTAGCTCTTACTAAAATTAACAAGTTTAATAATTAAAAGTTAAATTTAATAATCAATAATAATAAACACTTTTATTAAGTATTATGCTATGATTCCTAAATTCACTTGTAATTTAATTTACTTTTACACAAAATAGCATTGAATTTTATATCAGGGATTTATTGGTTAACAGCCATAACATCACAATATTTAATAGCTTTTCTGATATCAGTAATCCCCCTTTTTTTAATTGAATAACATTCACTGATGAATTGTGCACTAGAAGAACAGGGGTAAAAAAGTAAATAGGTTTTTGATGTCATGTGGGATCAATTCAAATAGAAAGAAAAACAATGTGATTCATGCATTTGAAATATTTGAAGGTTTGCTCTGCACTTATTGCAGCTTTTCTAGAAAACAACTCATCCAGAAACAGTAATCATATTTTGTACGAACCCTTGGCGCTCTCAATATGTGTCTGTAAAAAGATGACCTAGATCCTGTCAGACACCCAGGGGATCGACTGAGTCATTCATCTGGAAGTGCACTCCTGTAATGTCGTCTCAGGAGGAATAAAGGTGCTACTCCAGTAAGAGGAAAAATCCAGGAATCCAGTGTTCAGTGTGTCCAGAGTCACTTGTATTGGCTTTTATTTTCCCAAACTGTGGAGATGATTTGCTGAGACATTGGTGTTAAAAATGGTAAAACCATTCGGGCCTGAAACTGTGGGGCTGTTTTTAAAGTTGATAATGAAATGCAACATATAATGACATGTTTTACCTCAAGATTTTCCAATATTCTGAGTAAAATGAGTGAAACGATAGCAGTCTGGAGCAGATGTGTAATTTAGCCATGCAGTCGTTTGAGTTAAATCAGTAAAGGGAGGAATGACTAACTAGGGGAAGCAGATCGCTCTCTTTCTCCTTAATGCTCTGTTTGAGGACTAGTTTTGGGGAAGTCGTGAGGACACAGTGGAGGTGGAATAAACGGGACCGGTCGGGGGTCTAGACAGATTAATGAGGAGAAGAGTCCCCTTCCACACACTGGTCAGAGCAATAAAGGGTGTTTTACTGTTGTAATGAACCATGATCTCTCACAGAGCTGTGGATAGTGTCTCTGTGTTAATAATAATAATAATAATTTCTCAGTCTCAGTGGCTTCATGGGTAGAAATATGAGTGTGGAAATGGCCAAAGGAGAATTTGATTGTGCACAGGTGACTTCTTCATAGCTCAGGGTACATCACTTTCTCAGATAAGGATCCTTGTAACAGTTCTTTCTCCTAAAATGAACATAGACACGAACGATTCAATAGCTGATGTACATTAAGAGTATTCAACTACAAAATGAATGTGGATAGCAGATCGGATTATTTGGTTTTAAGAACTTGAATGAACATATTGACTTTAGATTGCCGATCTACCAAATCTTAGATATTAAAGATATTATACAAATATTTCATACAAATGAGACCATTGTTGACAGAGTACAGAGTACAAAAGCAATAAACAAAAGTAATTTATTTATTTATTTACTTTCATACTGAACATCCCTTTTTGAGGGATTTTAGAAGTTTTTGCTTTCATAATGAACATTTTTTATTATTATTATATTTTTGCAAGGAATTGATCTTTGATTTTTTTTTTTAATTTAAAAAGTATTTTCTTTCATATTTAACATTGAAGAATTTGAGAAATATTTGCTTTTACGTTGAACCTCCCATTTTATTTGTATTTTATTTTATGAAGAATTAGATGAGATTGATTTGCTTTCATACCATGTCTGTTGTTGCTGTCTAGGAGAAGCAAGTGAGATATTGAAAAGATGTCATTTATGATTAGTCTTTCCCATGGGTTATTCCAAAGTTAATTTTCTCATCTGTGCATCATATTCGGTACATTTACAACTGATGCATTTGTCGCCATGGTTCCATCTAATCTAACATATTAAATTAGCCTACCTGTCCATCAGAAGCTTCATGTCCATCATCTAAAGATGGTTTGCCTGTGCAATAATGATTTAATGGCTACATTAGGAGGTAACCCAGATTTTCATTTCTGACTCAAACCCAAACCACATAAAGACAGGCCAAGCACAGTCCTGCGGTCAGATGAATTTACGCCTCAGTGACAGGAGCGCTCGTTCAAATGCATGCTTCAGTGCCGTTTTACAACTCACAATATGCCAGCACAGCGTTGCCCTTGTTTTTCAGAATGGCATTGCTACAAGCAGTTACACTGGATTCCTCCTGGAAATCTGACTGTCTATTTAACTATTGAGTTGCCAGTTCTCAGGGCTACAGAATGTGAATAAAATATTTACACATTTGTGGCGAAAAATTTAAATCTAAACTTGCTATGGACAGGAAAGTTTTATATTCATCAATTTGTGATTTTATGACATTGATTTGGTGAGGAGATGTTAGTAAGATTTACCTTTAGAGTGTTGACAGTGTTTGAGATGTCTGATTCTCAAACAAATGAATCTTATGAGCTAGTTCTTTTTAATGAATCAGTCTTAAACTTACAATATTATCTTTTGAATTGGTCTAACAACTGATTCATAACTGAACTGGGAGTTATTTTTGCTCATATCTGATTTGATATGTATGTGACAGGTTTAATTACCAACTCCTCTTTAAGCAGCTTAGATTGCCGGGGGAAAAAATACATTTCATTAACTGAAATAGTGTTAATATACCAAATTTATAAATAACATGTTGAAACTACCATTTTATTTTATTTGGAAGAATTTAAGTATTATTTGCTTCCATGTTGAACCTCCTATTTTATCATTTTATTTTAGCATTTAAAAAAATAAAAATAAAATAACTTAAATTGTGTTAATATACTAAAATCAAAACCTTAAGCTCAAAAACCTAAAATTATGCAACATTAATTAAATAACATTAGATGTAAACCCTAATAAATATAACTGACCAGCTAAGAAACTATTTTTTATGTTTTAAATGTTTTATTTATTAAAAAATAAAACATCAGCTGTCAATGTATGTGAATGTCAATGTGTTTTTTCACTGTAAATTATAAGATGACTTGTTCTTTTGCACTTCCAAAAACTACATTTAACTGTATTTTGCTGTAAAATTACATGAAATGTCTCCTTAGATCTATTACAGTTTTTGATGTAAAAACTAATCAGCAGGTTTTACTGTAGCATTTTTAGTATTTTACTGTTAAAATTAGAATTATTTCTATTGTAGGGTTGAATTTAAAGGAGAACTTTGCTTTTGAACAACCACTTATATTGAGAGAGTCTATTATTTGACAACTTATTCATTTGGTTCCTAAATGTTTCATTTTTGGCGCCAGTGACTCTCATTTTATTATCTGGAGCCAGTGGTTGATTGAATGCACTGTAACTGACCTTGTACGGCGGCCCGTCTGGCCCTGGCGGTTGCGAAATGGAGATGTTCCCCTCAAGACGGATGGCGCTACCTCACACGCGTATCGCCCCAATACAATATTCCTGCTTGTCAAGCTGAAAATCGTATGACTAAACTAAGACAAATGGGTTCCATGGACACGAAGACAGCTTAATATTCGGCAAAGCTGAAAATTACATGACAGGAAGGGCCATTTGTCATTGGCTTTTGGCTTCACGGTATGTGTGGACATAGATAAAGATGCATATTACTTTGACGGCCACATTAGACTGGAAAGGAGCGAGCTGTGAATGATGCATCAGTAATGTTGTTAGTGCCGGTGTCATGTAATTTTCCTTCATTTGCTCGTACACTTTTCATTACATGAGTAAACAGTTGACGTGGCTCCAAAATGCACATAAATCTGAGGGAGGGAGTGATAGTATATTTTTAGAAAGCCTACCAGCAGTAAATGCCTGCCGTTCCACGTCCCATTTAGACGAAGCAATAAAGACGACCTTTTGTTTTCATTGTACACGTCGCTATGACCAGCGCCAGAGATGTCTTTGACTACAAGAAGCTCTTTCTTTAGTTATGTAGAAGCAAAAACAATGTTCGAAACAATGGCTCTAGTGTTTGTCTAAAAAAGCCATAACAAAACACAACTGCCAACTATCAGTTAAATGTGTTTAGTAGTTGTGCTAGTGTTCGTTCAGCTGGCTCACAATTACGTGAAAAGAAACTTAGCCTGGTGAGAAGGATCAAACTGTGATTTTTATCGAGGCTACATGGTCATTTTGTTGCTCTTTAGATGTGTTGGGTTTGTTCCCTCCTGCTTGCTAGCAGGCTCTAGCTGTTATCAAAATCTTTAGCGATCTGTAAAAACAGCATTTTGCTTTAGTTCGAAGTCAACAAAATGAAGTCAAAATGTTCTTGTGATGACCTTCCTTTATTTACTACAAACAGCAGGCTAACTACTGTAAACATTACTGGGAACAAGCCCGGATGAGGCACACATGAACGTTAGTGCTTTTGCTAAGCTATCTCTCTCTTACTACTGATTTAACCTGTGCATTTTTGATTGCTTTATGTTCAGTGGTTGCTCTTTCATAACTCAGGAGACTTAATAGGGTTTTGGGTGATGTTTTATGCATCTGCGTTTCTCCTCAAATGTCTTTTTATGATAATACTTTGGTCTTTTTTAAAGGTTAAAGCTATAAACTTTAAAATATGAAAAATATATGTGCTAAATAGATAACTTACTTTGAATGTTTGAGTTTATATTGAGATAACTGACTTGATTTCTGAGATGTGTGATGACGTGTAGTATTTTTATATATTATATACATTTTTTGGATTAAGATAATTTTATTTTGGAAGATTTTAAAGAGAGTTTACCCTGAGGTCATTGATTTAATTTCAGACTTCTGAAACTAGGATATGTGCGATTACTATATTATATTATATTATATTTATTATATTTGTGGATTAAGATGACTGTGTCTTGGAAACATTTAATAGGTTAATTAGATTTTTGTTATATTGAGACATCACACACTTTTAAAACTATAGGAGATGTGACTATTGTCTAATATATTTTATTATTAATATCTGAATTAAAAATATATAATATTATGTTTTACTATAATATATATATATATACATATATATATATATATACATATATATATATATATATATATATATTAGGGGTGCCCCCGAATAGTCGATGATTCGATGCTTCGATAGGAGGAGCCTGATTCGACTCCCAATCTCACAGTCGAATATTCGCGGGGTGTTATGATCATGCCTTTTTAGATAAATGAGGGTGCTCAAATGTTTGCTTTCACATAAAACTACCAGTTTTCTCCCAATAAGTTAATATACAGCCTATTAAATAATTCTACAAATAACAATCAAAGAAAAGATAGAAGCTTCAAATAAATATTTTAACGTGCTTGAATAAATCCAACATAATCCCTATAGATGTAAATTTCACTTTCCATAAAATTTCCCGACAGAAGATTTTGGCGGCAGGGATTTAAATCTTTAACACGACTCAAACTGACACAGGCAGAGTGAAAGACTGGATTTTTATGATCAGGTAGGGTACAAGTGATTTCAAAACATTTCAGCCAGTTTCGTGTAGCTTATATATTATTTATCTCTTATAAGATGCATTTGGTTGAGTTACGCTGCAGTTAAATGCTTCATTGTAGTTCTACGGTGATCAGCCTATCAGCGAACAATGTAGAATATTAATAACTATGACTGGGACTGTCAAATACATAATTATAATGAGAACACTATTATAATGAAACGCTGTGATTTTTTTAGAGTTTAGTTGGCGTGTTTCTGCACGTTGTTACACGAAGAGCGCGTCCACAAGAGTTCGTTCAGAGACACGTTCATGTGCCTTCGGGGGAATTCGTGCAGATAGCTTATAAGTCGTTATATTTACGTTATGTTGTATAAATAACGAAGCTTACTCTATATGACATAAATGATGAGTTAAATCCCATTGATTAAAAACCTGCTATCAAAAGCTTCATTCTGGTCATCTTCAGCACGTGCAGCTCAAAACAGAAATGCCGAACATTATTAACAACTGTCCTGTACATAACGTTATAACGTTACTATTGTAAAAAATGTTGTGAATTCTTAGGGTTTCGGTGACGTTTAATGTTAACTATCTTTTAATCAAACATTACAAATATTATTTACCCCGTTTGTATCTGTGAGGCGTCCGATACACATCTTCCCTGTGTATTAAAGTCAGTAATTATGACTGACTTGACTCTTGGTAATGTATTTTGCCCCGCCCCCGAAACATATGATTCGACACTCGGCAAGATTCGAAAATTCCGATTCGGCTATGAAAATCCTTAGTCGATGACACCCCTGTCAGTACCTGGATGGGAGACCTCCTGGGAAAACTAGGTTGCTGCTGGAAGAGGTGTTAGTGAGGCCAGCAGGGGGTGCTCACCCTGCGGTCTGGGTGGGTCCTAGCGCCCCAGTATAGTGATGGGGACACTATACTGTAAAAAAGCACCGTCCTTCGGATGAGACGTTAAAACGAGGTCCTGACTCTCTGTGGTCATAAAAAATCCCAGGATGTCCTTCGAAAAAGAGTAGGGGTGTAACCCCGGTATCCTGGCCAAATTTGCCCATTGGCCTCTGACCATCATGGCCTCCTAACCATCCCCATATCTACTGATTGGCTTCATCATTCTGTCTCCTCTCCACCAGTAAGCTGGTGTGTGGTGGGCGTTCTGGCGCAATATGGCTGCCGTCGCATCATCCAGGTGGGTGCTGCACACTGGTGGTGGACGAGGAGATACCTCCCTTACTATGTAAAGCGCTGTGAGTGCCTAGAAAAGCGCTATATAAATGTAATGAATTATTATTATTATTAATAATATTTTATATTATTATTATTATATTGTATTATACTATATTATATTAATCATATTAATTTTGTGGATTTAGGAAATTTGTGCATTTAGGAAAATGTTCAATGACTTTCGACTTCTGCAACTATTAGAGGCATGCAAATGCTGTATATTATACAAGTTATATACTCTATATTTATTTGATACAATTTGTCCATGACAGGCTTACTAGCTCAAAAACACACTTTCCTAACCCTGAAATACCCTAGTATCATCTTTTGGGGGAAAAAAAAAGTTTATCTAGTTTTCTTGTTAATTATATTGTTGTTTGTATGTAATATTAACGCTGTCTCACGTAGCCAGATCTTCAGACTGATGGCAGAAGGTCTGGGAACCTTAGCTGCTTTGAATGGCCAAGGCCCGCCCAAGAGGCCATATGACTGACAGGTAAAGCAACCAATCACGTTTCGTTTTGGTGCTGCGCAATGCTTACAGATGTGAAAATGTCCCCACGGTAACTATGCCGCAAACTTAAAAATATATTTCATATATTTTTGAAAATACAGCTTGTAGGCTAATTGATGCTGATAAGCAATCATTGTCACAGTTGTAAACATGACAGCTTTCTTCCTCCATGAGGGGGTTTGGCGCCAAGGCATCTTTGTTTTCTGGTGGAACGTTAAAGAACACGACACACGTCTCCTGGAAATCCTGCAGAATTCAGCCAATCAGATGACAACAATTTTCAAACTCCTGAAGTGTTTCCAATTTTGAGTATGTCATTACTGGACGGAGTCTATATAAAAAACAGCACAGAAAATAAAGTTAAACAGCTGAATGATTAGCCACCCGTGAAATGGGGTTTTCTGTGCAGGATTTAACACGTCAGTGTATGCTGCGTTGAAGGAACCGGTCCCATGCTGGTTTGCTAGAGGCTGCACAGAAGTTATGACCCATAAATGGCCCCAATGAGCGATGATTTATAGAAATAAAAGTGTGTTGACAGACTAACCACCTCAGAGCTGCTGGGTGACTGGCTCTGTTTGCACTGTGGGTGGCACATCCTCACCCTGATATTCACTGAGATAAGACTGATCTGTGAACAGTTTGTTTTTCTTTAAAATGCCAAAATGAAAGGATTGAACAGAGTAAGTTGTCCGTAAATGACCACAAATAGACACATGCAACACATGGGTGATTTTACAGTGACTAGCTTGTAGTGTTTGTGTATTATTATAGGTCTCATGTGTCACCCCTTCATGAAATGAGTCATCCCACAAAACCAGGGGTTACTTTAAATAACTTGCAAGAATGCAAAAAAATGACTTTCAGATGCAGAGAAATTGGGTCATTATTGAAATCATATATTAAATTTAAAGCCTTGTCAAAACTACAGGTTCAAAGATGTGGGATGCGATCAAATTCCATGTTCCAAGCTAAAGCCAAATCTTGATTAACAATTTGTCTAAGCTAGGCTAAACCTTTGTGACTAGCTGTTCACCATGTGTCATGGCTGTTCTGAGTGTTGCTATGCAGTTGCTAGACTTTTATGAGTGTTTTTATTGTGTTGCTATGCGGTTTCTGTGCTTTTCTGAGTGTTTTTATTGTGTTGCTATGCGGTTTCTGTGCTTTTCTGAGTGTTTTTATTGTGTTGCTATGCAGTTTCTAGGCTGTTCTCAGTGTTGTTTGTGTTGCTATGCAGTTGCTAGGCTGTTCTCAGTGTTGTTTGTGTTGCTATGCAGTTGCTAGGCTGTTCTGAAAATTTTTAGTGTTGCTATGCGGTTGCTGTGCGTTTCTGAGTGTTTTTATTGTGTTGCTATGCAGTTGCTGTGCTGTTCTGAATTTTTGTGTTATGCAGTTGCTAGACTGTTCTGAGTGTTTTTTTTTGTCTTGCTATGCAGTCGCTAGGCTGTTCTGAGTGTTTTTGTGTTGCTATGCAGTTGCTAGGCTGTTCTGAGTGTTTTTTTGTGTTGCTATGCAGTTGCTAGGCTGTTCTGAGTGTTTTTGTGTTGCTATGCAGTTGCTAGGCTGTTCTGAGTGTTTTTTTGTGTTGCTATGCAGTTGCTAGGCTGTTGCTAGACTGTTCAAAGTGGTTTTTAGTCTGTTGCTGAGCAGTTGTTAGGATATTTTAAATGGTTCTAGGTTTTTTTTTTGAGTTTTGTGTGTTTGTTTCTATATCGCTTCAGTTTTGATGTTTATTGCGTTGCTATGCAGTTTCTAGGGTATTCTTCCTGGTTTGAGTGCATTAAATACATTTTTTGTCTATTTTGTTATTGTGAAGGTATTAAGGTGTTTTAGTGTGTTGCTAGGCAGTTGCTGAGGTGGTTAGATGTTGTTTATTAAGTCTATTTATTTGATCATTTCTTTTATTTGAAGGACGGTTGCATTTGTCTGCAACAATAGCAGCACTGACAATCTACAGACAGACATGTTAAGCTTATATATGTATATATATAGGCTATATAAATATACAGTGCCCTCCAAAAGTATTGGAACAGTAAAGACAAAATTGCTCTGTTGGCTGTGGGGTCAAGACATTTATAAATATGATTAAAAGATAAATATGAGACAAAACTACAGAATGTCACATTTTATTATTGGGTGATTCAACACATAGATGTTTTACCAGCTAAGAAGATCAGCACTTTTAGAGTTTCATCCCTCTATCTGATGTGAGCATAAGTATTAGAACAGTTGCCTCACAGGTCTTTCTAAGCGATCAGCTGTGTCCTGTTGCATTAATTCTTCAGATATTAAAAGCAGGGAATGTGTCGTATCAGTTATATCCATTACTTCTGTATCCTGAATCTTGCATTCGATGATGACACACACAAACCAGGATGAAGATGAGTGAGCTGACTTTGAGAGAAAAGCAAGCCATTTGGATGCTAAAATAAAAGAGGAAGTCAATTAGAGCTATAGCAAAAATAAAGGGCATGGAGAAATAAAGAGTTTGGAAACCACCAGCAACCAACAACAACCTGATCAGCTGAAAAAACAACAGTAGTTGATGACAGACAAATAAAAAAAGCTGTGGAAATGAATCCTAAAAGACGTGTCTGTAAAATCACCAACAACTTCCAGAAAACTGGGGTGATGCTCTGACAATATACTGTCCTCAGGAGACTTTGACACAGAATTACAGATGCTACACAGCAAGATGCAAACCTCTGACCAGCACCAAAAATAGAAAGGCAAGATTAGAGTTTGCAAAAAAGCACAAAGGTCAGCCAGAAGAGTTTTGGAACTGTGTTTATGGACCGATGAGACACAGATGAACCTTTATCTAAGTGATGGGAAAGCAAAAAATGTGGAGAATAAAAGGGAACTGCAATTATCCCAAGCATACAGCCTCATCTGTAAAGCATGGTGGAGGTGGTGTCATGGCATGGGCATGCATGGCTGTCTCTGCAACAGGCCCTCTCAACTTTACTGATGACTTAATGTATGATGACAGTAGCAGAATGAATTTGGAAGGGTACAAAACCATCTTGCCTACCAATATTCAAGAAAATGCCACCAGATTCTTTGAGAAGTGCTTCATATTGCATCAGGACAATGACCCAAAACACCCTGCCAGTTCAGTCAAGGAATTTATAAGTGCAAAGAAATGGAAAGTCTTAGATTGCCCAAGTCAATCTCCAGATTTAAATCTGATTGAACATGAATTTCACCAGCTGGAGAGGAGAGTAAAGGCAGAAACTCCCCAAAACAAGCAACAATTGGAATTGACTGCATTAAAGTCTAGGAAATGTATTTCAAAGGATGAGACAAAGAGTCTGGTGATGTCTATGGGTCACAGACTCACTGCTGTGATTGTGCGACAGGGATCTGCAACTAAATAATAGCTTTTAATCTTTTATATCTGCCTTATGTTCAACTGTCCCAATACTTATGCGCACATCAATGAGTGGGATGAACTCTAAAAGTGCTGTTCTTTTTATTTGGTAAAACATGTATGTGTTGAAACGGCCAATAATAAAATGTGACATTCTGCAGTTTTGTCTCATGTTCATCTTTTAATCATATTTGCAAATGTCTTGACTCCACAGCCAAAAGAGCAATTTTGTCTTTACTGTTCCTATACTTATGGAGGGCACTGTATATATACAGCCAGAGATAAAATACACAGTAAACAATAAGTTACGTTTGCCCATAGTAATTAAAATACACTGAACGCACAGCCTTTGTCTCTCTCTGTGCCATATGCCATGTAATAAAGAACTGTTAAATTATGATGGTCTAATTATTTGTCTAGTTAGCAGGCCATTAATCTCCTGTAATCACTCACAGATTGATAGTGATGTCATCAGCGCTCTGAAACCATACTCAATCAATAATATAAGTTATTTCTAGTAAATCAATAAGTGCCCTATAGAGACTTTAAACAACAAAATTAGTCTGTGCAGATCAATAGTGTATCTCTCTTTTTCTCTCACTCTTTCTCTCAGTGACTATTCAGGGTGCATGTTATAAAGAGGGAGAGGGTTGAAACTCCCAAAAGGCGGCAAAACAGAAGGTTTTGTATATTTTTACTGTTTTCAATCTGCAGCTGTTAAAATCAGTAAATTATTTAGCATTTTATAATTTATATATATATATATAATATTTACAAGTATAGTATCAAAATGATCACTGATTATATAGTTGTGCTTGGTGCACCAAAATACAACAAACTTAAAATTAAAATCTCCACCCTGAAAGTCGTTATATAATTTGCACATGGCCTGTATTACTACAATAGAGCATGTGTCTCTCTGTGAATGTAATTAGCTGAATGTTAATTACTCATTATTTCAATTGCACATGACTTTAAGTACTTAAGCTTACATATCAACATGCAATTAGCTGATTAGGGCAAACAAGGGCTGGGTAGTGTGAGGAAATGTACCACATGATATTCAGAGTTTAGATGCTTATCTTTGGTCTTTGAGCAAAATTGCACCTTACCATATTAATATAGAAATGTATATGTGCTCACAAGCACTATTGGTGCAACAATATTTAACAATGGTTCATTCAATCAGAAACAGAGCAATACATTTTTTAAAACTTGTTTAATGTTGATACTTTTACTTAATTGTATAAAGTGATTTATTAATTTGTTATGAATCATTGTTTGTTATGAATAATGTTAAGTTTTGATTTGCATCCCTCAAGTTCCAAATAATTAGTGGTTGATTAGTTTATAATATATATATATATATATATATATATATATATATATATATATATATATATATATATATATATATATATATATATATATATACACACATATATATATATACACACACACACACACATATATATATATATATATATATATATATACACACATATATATATATATATACATATATATACATATATATACATATATATACATATATACATATATATATATATACACATATATATACACATATATATACATATATATATATACATACATATATACATATATATATATACATACATATACACATATACATATATATACACACACACACAATAGATAGATAGATTGATAGATATTTATACATAGATATAATTTATATTACATTCCAAATAAAAAGTAAAAAAAAAGTAAAAGTTAAAATAGTTCATGACAATCTGCAATGTGTTATTTGTAAAACTGCAAAAATATCTACGTTGTAATTAAATAAATTGACTCATACTGTGATTAAGATTTTGGTCATTCCTCCCATCCATGTTGCAAACTCGTGAAAGTTTCGGACATAAGTTCATTGACAACATCCGGCATTTTGTTTTGTGCAATGAATCCGTCGGTGGTGTGAATGTTACTGAGAAGCGCTCGCTAGCGGTGTGAACAGAGGTTATTCGTTCACAGGACCGTGAGCACTGATGCCAGTGAGGGGAGAGATAGCGAGAGGGCAGATGGTGAAGAGGTTGAACAGAGAGCTGCGCGCCGCCCCGGGCCTGTACCCTGGTGTCCATGTTGGGTCGACCTCATTCTCATCTTCCTGTCACCATTAAAGCACAGCAGCTCTTTTTACTAACAAAAACTGTGCATAATACAGGGCGGCGTTTGTGCATATTCATTCTCCCCATGTGTTATTTCTGTAGACAGGGAATTTTGTGTCATTTCCATTTCAAAGCCGGAGAAGAAAGGCAGAGCACTTCTTTATAATCACAGGGCTCTGAAATTGTATCCCAGCTTGAATACAATCAACGGCGAAATTCTTGAAAGAGCTTTTGTTGTCTCTCGATACTTTGCTCCCTTACACCGAGGCATTAACATCACCAGATCCAAGCACATGATATATGATATGTTTTGCTTAGGACATTTTTGCACGTCACTGCAGCCGTCACTATATGCCAGGCACCATTTATCTCTAACGAGCAATAAAACCTCTCATTTAATGCTGCTCTCCTTGGCCCAATTGTGCAATTATCTTCAGTCGCCTTCTCAAAGTACGGCTTCACAGCCGAGGAAGGAAATTAACTGAGTTAGAAGACCAACAAACCTCAATTGCTCCTCCGGAATACACAATTTAGCTTTGAGAGGAAATGCTGGCTGTCTAGACTGAGGTGATAATATCTGTCATATTCTCATCCTAAGGAACTCATAAACGTACATAATGCCGTTGTCTTCACCACATCTCAGGTTTGTCCTCATATTCTCTCTGTCTATTAAATGATTGTTATCTTCCACACATGGAATAAAGTTTGTGGAGCAAATTATGAGGAGACGGACTGGTCAGCATGAGTAACTAATAAAAATAACCATTTCTATTATTGCTACTGGTTTTCCAATTATAGCAAGGAACACACACATATAAAGACCTCTTTATGTCTCAATTGTTTTGTTTTAGATGAAAAAGAGACTGCTATTGATTTTTTTTCTCTATGGCACTCATGTGACCATTGAGTTGTGCTCAAACTGTGCTCGAATTTGTCAAGTTACGGTCAAACTCGATACCTAAACTTACCTTACTAACAAATAAGCAGCTAATTAGCAGTTTATTATGGCAAAAGTTGTAATTAATGGTTTGTTGATGGCAAGATTTGGACCTTAAAAAAGGGACCATAAACTCAAATGTTTCTCATTCAGTTCTGCAAAGACCTAGATAACATTGTGCTCTTATGCATCAAAAATCATTATATTTGTGAATTTTATTTCAAATTGAATTTCTCCACAAGCATTTTAGAGAAAGAGTTGCTGCTTAATGCATGTACTGTGGATTTCTCATGAGCAACATGTAGCCAAAGTTGTTTTAATATTTTATTAAAAGTAACCTTCCCTCAAGCAAACATAAAGATGATTTGCATCTTTCCACATGCCCTCACTGGATCATGATCACATGAGCTTTTCAAAACCTTCTACTCTGAAAAGTTGCGCAAGTTGCTTGTGAATTCATGCTTTCTCTGTTGACTCTTTTCAGTGGAAAGAGTCAACTTTTTGTTGCTCGTTCTGTGGGAAACCATCACATGCTGTTGCTTTCAAGATCCGGAAACACAGAACACTTATCGGCAGACAACTTTTTACTCTTACAAAGAGCCCAAAACAGCCTTGATAGGCTTTGTTTTTAAGAGTGCGGCCACAGCCAGTGGGCTGTTTGACTTCAAGATGCATGACTCGTTTATTAATAGCTCCTTTCTGCACTAATGAGCCACTGTCAGCCACCTAGTGTGCCTTCACACTGGTCCTGCTGCACACTAATGTTATTGACCGACTCTATTTGTGCCTTCGAGTGGTGTGCCTACTGTCAGATAGGCTGCAATAAGCAGGCGTGTTATGTAAACATTGCAATGTGTCACTTTAAAGGACGCTCTCCGCAAACGTATAGTCCCGGCCGTGAATCATGTGTGCATCAAAACCCACGCCGCCGAACACACGTGACCCCAAAGCTGCATATATTGCGTCAGCGCGCGTCAGCATGTGGGTTTAGAAAGATGAGAGAAACCTGAATGGAAAGAACCTTTATGGCATTTTTCCACTGCTATAGCATGTAGATGTACACGGTTTCAGCTTCTAAATAACAACACGGTCAACATCATCTCAAGCATGTCATAAAGTCAATTCACAACAGTTCATGTCACAACACAGACACGGTTGCATACTCACAGGAGTGGCTGGAGTCTGCTGGAGGCAAACAGTAGAGTAGACCGTCTCTACTCTACTCTTCCTTCAGTGTGAAAGGGAGGAGAAAGAGGAGGAGGAGGGCGGCCTCCAGGTCTGGAGGCAGTCAGAGCACCGCCAGACAGATAATCCAAAACTGGATGTGTCTTATTTAGTCTGCAGCACGCATTGCATGTGTGCATGCAGTAGAGAGAGGCACAGGCGTTTGTCTCGCGTCCCTCTCTGCACTCCCTCCTACTTCTGCTCATGAGAGAGCCTTCTGACAGGAGGAGATGCGGGAAAACATAACAGAAAATAAAAAAATAAATAAACACATACAGGAAGCAAATGTGTCTCTCTGAAGGATTTTATAATCATGCTGGGTCTCCACCCCCACTTGGCTGTCTCTCCTCCCCTATTGTTATAGCAACGGCCAATCAGAGCACTTCATCACACAAGCCCTCTCTGCCTGCCGAGAGAATGTGATTCTTTCACACCGGAGCTTGTTCAATATGGCTGTAGACCAATAGTGTGTGTGTTGTGGATGCTGTTAATTAGCTGACCTGTCTAGTCTAGTGGAAAGTTAAACTGTGTTTCACTGTAATAAGCTGTCAATCCTTTTGTGTGTTTTCTTCTGCTTTGTGGTTTACAATCTTCACACGACCCACAGTTATTAGCGTGGGCTTCTAAGAGAGATATCAAACACATCTGCGTAGACTAATTAGGGAACATCTTTGAAAGAGTGCAGGTTTTGTTTTAATAAAGAAATGCACTGTTAAAAACATCATTAGAGGTTATTATGTGCTTATAAGCGTTCTTAATGAGTGTTGTTGTCGTCTTGTTTTACAGTTTAATTTAGTAAAAATCTCTAAAACGAGATCATTTACTTGAAGCAACACTGTATAATGACATGCATGAATATAATATATTTACTGCACTCATGGATTTTTGGACTTCTTGTTCATACTTTAAAAAAGTTTCCAAACTGACAGTACAGTACAAAAACACTAGTGTTAAAGATACATTCTCTGAAAACAAGTCGCTATATCTTAAACAGTGTTGCTTCTCAAGAAATGTGATCTTTTTTTAAGGAATTTTTGATATTGTACTTGGAAAAACAAACACAAAATCACTTAAAACTCATTAAGATCTCAGTTTATGAATTTCTTTCACGTGAGAAACTCAGAATGAGACATTTTGCTGAATGTCCAAGCTGTTCTTTTCCATACAATAAAAATGAACAGGAATGGACTTCGTCAAGCCCAAAATATGACCAAAAAAAGGCTTGGTTTGTGTGAGGAACAGACTGAAATTGAAGTCATTGTTAATTCATTATTGAATATATTTCCCTCCCCTCTAGTTCTCGAATCTCATCTGCGTTTGTCTCAAATATGGCATTTTAGAGTCGTTTCATGCCAGTGTTGTTTTAGCATTAAAGGCCTATTTACTATTTTTAATTGACTTTTTAGTTTATATATTCAGTTTTTTCTGATTTAAGTTTTTTTTAGATACACAAAATATTCACATATAAAATTATTGTAAGTATATAAATACAAATGTAAACAAAATAAATGATGGTGATCTAATTATCTAAATAAATTAATATATATTATAGCATTTTTAAACATTTTGGTTATATTTCATATATATATATATATATATATATGTGTGTGTGTGCGTGTGTGTGTGTGTGTGTGTGTGTGTGTGTGTGTGTGTGTGTGTGTGTGTGTATATATATATATATATATATATATATATATATATATATATATATATATATATATATATATATATATATATATACTAAAACTGAAATATAAATAAAAAAAAAAAACAATTTCTACACACATTTTTTATTCCAGTTTAAGTACTAGTTTTAATACTTTTTTCATCCAATGTTTATATTTTATGTATAAATGTAACAATCTTTGGAACTGTGTGGACACTGTATGCTGTACTCTGTTGTGTTTCATCAAAGCAAGTGAGTCAAACTGGTTTGGAAGAACATGAGGGTGAGTAAGTTATGAATTTCAACTTACTCATTATGAACTATTTCTGAACTATTCATACAGTTTAGTTCTTTTCCTTTAAAACACAGAGGGGTGTTAATATGCAGCCACAAATTGACAGAATCCCTGTTAGATGTTGTGCGTCTCACAGCGGTAAGACAGTCAAAGCTCCTTTTCATTAAGCAAGCAGCTCAGATGTTCAAACACAAGGTTTGTTGATGTTTGTGTATCCGTGTGTGTCTTTACCCGTTGTATATGTAGTGCACTACTTATAGCTGAAGATCTCAGGGCCAATGACCCGGACAGCAGTAGAACGAGTACTACTCAGCAAAAATTAGGCATCCAAATTAGGTTTTCACACCTGGATTGGAAAAAGTAATTTCACTGAAATGAGGTTAAGAGAACCATGGGTACGGCAGAAATCGAGGGTTGTGCACCTTTCACACATTTTCTTCTGAAGCATGTCAGCAGATTTAATTTTTTATGTTAGAATCAGTCAATAATTGATAGAGATGTTTACAGGAGACCACGACTAAAGTTACTGGTACAAAAAAAGAGAATTTTCTTTACTTTCTTAGTACTGTATATTCTGAACACAATTATTTTTAATGAAACGGTGGCATTCAGTATAAGGGATCATGTGCAGTTAGATGATCATTATCGCAAAATAAACCCACAACTCTGATGGGAAGTGGAGCATACATAATGAAGACTTTAACTAACTAACTCATAACCTTTTGTTTAATTGCACTCAAAAATATTGTCTACTATCTGCTGTTATGCACTTCCTCTTCTTATTATTGAAGTTTGGTCTAGTAGCATGTCTGATATTGTTTTCTATCTTGGATGAATCAGTTCTGCTTGTATTCTTCTCATTTGTAACTAAGTCAGTTTGTATAAAAGCTTCAGCTATATGAATAAATATAAATGTAAATGATGTTTTATGAGGCCCTATGTTACTTAGCAGTTCAAATTAAGTTTAATTGATAAGATTTGTATAAACATTTAAAGCTACTTTAAAATATAAGTGTAACGTGGAGAAGTGTGACAACAGAGTTGGGGATCCAAATGAAAAAACTTTATTCACAGACGTGGTCAAAACAGACGGGGTCAAACACCAGCAAACAGTACAATCCAGGCAGAGGCAAAAGAGTATTCCAATAAACAAGTGAGGGTCGGGGCAGGCGGCAATCAAATAAGAAATTAGGAACAGTCCAAAGATCAAAACACAGGGAAAAAAAGGAAACACGGAACGGAAACTCAAAAACTGCCCCAAAGAGTGGGTGAGAGCAGCTTATATACTAGACAAAGGGGAACACGTCAAAACCAACCAATGAGAACAAGACACATGCAACCAGGGAACCAATCAGAACATGACACATGCAAACTAGGAACCAATCAGAAGAAAACACACAGATAGGGGTAGCACATGACATGAACACATGAGGGGCAAGGGAAACATGGGAAATGAAGTCCAGGAAACAATACCAAGAGTCCGGGGTGGAGTGCATGCTAATAGAGTTCATGGGCACTTCAGCTGTTGATCGTAATATAGAGTCCAGGAGGGAGGCGGAACGGGGGAGGGATGGAGGGCCAGGTCCATGTGGAAGTGGAGCAACAGGGGACGGAGGCAGAGCAGGGTGCCAAGATTTTTCAAGGTTTTTCAAGATGGCACCTCTGTGTTTGGAAGCCGTCCAGGTCGCTCCGATTAGATTGTGCTTTTATTTACTTTTTTACTTACTTATACTTTCTCTTTTTACACATTTAACGTCGACACTGATCACTTATGACAAAGACATTGACATTGGAAACCGCTACACTAACCTGTTCCAGGACACCTTATCCATGAATACATCGTGGCCACTCGAGATTCTTCGGAATGCGGAGATGAACAATGGCCACTCAAATAACCCCCTGAGGCGACGGATCAAGAAACACCGCGGGAAACGTGCTGGGATTCGCGACAGACTCAGGAAAAGGGCTCATAATCCTCCTCTTCCGAGCATTCTGCTCACAAATGTCCAATCCTTGGAGAATAAGATGGACGATCTTAGAGCCAGGATAAGTTTCCAGCGGGACTGTAACATCCTTTGTTTGTCTGAAACATGGCTTACGCCCTCGGTCCCGGACACTGCTGTAATGCCGAGTGATAACTTTTCTGTTTTACAGATGGACAGAACAGCAGAGGCCGGTAAATCCAGCGGCGGGGGAGTGTGTTTCTTGATTAATTTTCTGTTGTGTTCCTGCTCGCCTCATCTGGAACATCTTTCCATTATTTGCCGGCCATTTTATCTGTCCCGGGAGTTTTCATCGATCATTGTTACTGCTGTTTACATTCCACCACAGGCAGACATTTACATTTACATTTATTCATTTAGCTGACGCTTTTATCCAAAGCGACTTACAATTGCTATATATGTCAGAGGTCGCACACCTCTGGAGCAACTCGGGGTTAAGTGTCTTGCTCAGGGACACATTGGTATGTGTCTTATCCACTGCGCCATCACCATCCTAATAGTGAAGCTTAGACACCGGCTTGGCTTTGTCTAAGCTTCACAATGTGCTCAGCGGCTACATTAACAAGCATCCTGACGCTGCCTTTATCATCGCGGGAGACTTTAACAAAGCTAGCCTCAGGCAGGTCATGACGAACTTTTATCAACACATATCCTGTCCAACTAGAGGACCAAATACACTGGATCATTGCTACTCTTAGTTTAAGAATGCCTACAAAGCCCGCTCACTACCGGCTTTTAGCAAATCGGACCATGCGGCCATTTTTCTCACACCAGAATATAAACAAAGGTTCGTTCAGGATCCCCCGGTGCAGAGAGTAGTGCTGGTCCTCCTACTCAGAGGCTATGCTACAGGCGGCTCATGATGACGTCGACTGGGACATGTTCCGGGCGAGTTCATCTGACATCAGCGAGTTCACGGATGTAGCATTAAGCTTTGTAAACACGCTAACCGAGCAAGCTACTGAAACAATAAGGACCTTCTCTAATCAGAAACCGGGTGGACAGAACAATCCGTGCTGCGGTTATCAAACGCACTGCCGCTTACAATGAGGCTCTTTTGACCGGGAATATGAGCGAGTACAAAGCACCGTGCTATGCTCTCCGATGCGCAGTAAGAGCCGCCAAACTCAGATACAGAGAAAAAACTTAGTCTCATTTCCAGATCAAGGACTCTCGACGCATGTGGCAGGGACTGAGGACCATCTGTGCCTTTGGAAACAAATCCTCCGCAGAGGTGAGAGCAGATCCGTTGCTGGCCGATGAGTTAAACATCTTCTACAACCTATTCGATTGCAACGGCGGCAGCGTGACTCTGCCGACCAGCGCATCAGGAAGCAGCAGGCAGAGCAGCGATAATCATGTAATCACCGTGTTGGAGGACGAGGTTCGGAGGGTGCTAAACAAAGTGAACCACAGGAAAGCAGCCGGACCTGTTGGGATAACTGGCCGTGTTCTGAGATCCTGCGCTGATCAGCTCACTGGTTTGTTCACTTCCATCTTTAATGAGTCCCTTGCTACCTCCGTGGTTCCCACCTCATTTAAAAAAATCTGTCATTATCCCTGTGCCAAAGAACAATAAATCCTCTTGCCTGAATGACTATCGTCCAGTTGCCCTCACACCAATAGTCATGAAGGTTTTTGAGAGACTTGTAAAGAGCCACATTTGCTCCTCCATACCTGTTACTTTGGACCCTCTTCAGTTTGCCTATCTATAATAGATCTACTGACGATGCCATCTCTCACGTCCTCCACTCTTCCCTCACACGCATAGACAGCAACAATGGGAATTATGTAAGGTTGCTATTCATTGACTATAACTCAGCTTTCAATACTATAGTCCCCATCAAGCTAGCTTCTAAACTCACAGACCTCGGCCTAAACTCTTCACTCTGCGACTGGATTCAAGACTTGAAAGTTGGCCAGTTCACCTCAAACTCCATCACTCTGAACGTAGGAGCCCCACAGGGCTGTGTCCTGAGTCCCCTGCTCTACTCTCTCTACACGCATAACTGCGTGTCCTCTCACAGCTCCACATCTATTATCAAATTCGCTGATGATACTGTGGTTCTGGGCCTCATTTCCAACAATGATGAGACCGCATACTTGGATGAGGTAGAGAGACTCACATCATGGTGCCAGGACAACTGTCTCTCTCTGAATGTGAGAAAAACTAAAGAGCTGATCATGGACTTTAGGATGAGACAGCAGTAGCCCTACACTACTCTTATAATCAGTGGGACCCCTGTGGAGAGGGTGAGTAGCTTCAAGTACCTCGGTGTAAACATCTCCGAGAACCTGACTTGGACTACACACATCCAAACACAGGTTAAGAAAGTCAAAGACTGTACCATCTGCGACAGCTGAGGAAATTCAGGGTCTCACCAGAAATCCTGAAAACTTTCTATTCAGGGACCCTAGAAAGTGTATTGACTCAGTGCATCTCAGTGTGGTATGGAAACAGCTCCAATCAGGACTGCAAAGTACTACAGAGAGTTGTGCGCTTAGCTGAGCGCATCTCAGGGTCTGCTCTCCCCTCTATGCAGGACATCTACCTCAAATGCTGCAAAAGTAGAGCTGTCAAAATCATCAAGGACTCAAATCACCCTGGTAACCGTCTATTCACTTTGCTACCATCTGGTAAGCGCTTCCGTAGTCTGATGGCAAAAACTGAGAGACTTAGGAGGCGCTTCTTCCCCCAGGCCATCAGGCTCCTAAACTCTAACTCTGTGTCATAACATCACATGACTCCATGTAAATATCACTAATATCAATAAGTTATTCATAATTTTTTCTACCTCGTATTGCTGCTATGTGAATACCCTGTACAACTTTTTTGCACATTCTTTTTGCACATTACTGGTTATATTATTATTTAAGTCAACAACATACTGACCTGCACATTTATATTTATATTTTTTATCTTTTATTTTATTTTATTCTTTTTATTTTTTCTACTTTGCTTTTTTAATATTTATGTGCATTCAGTGTTTTGTATTCTATATAATTGCACTGTCCTTGGAGCGGCCCTGACTTACATTTCACATAAGATCTCCATGGTGGAGCAGACGACCACCACAGCAGAGCAAAGATCCCCACGGCGGAGCAGATGACCACCACAGCAGAGAAGATGTCCAACAACGTAGGGCTAACGAGGCAGGTGACCACCAAGGTGGATCAGGCAGGACTGGAACAGAAAGCACAGAGAGGTTAACAATGGCCTCTGCGGCCGAGACAGGACAGACTGAGAGGTCACAGACTGTCTCCTTGACCATAACAGGACAGGCAGAGGGTTCAGAAGTGGATGCTGCTGACTTTGGAGGTTCTGCAGCGGGAGCTGCCACCTCGGGAGGAGCTAGAGCAGGCTCAGACAACTTGAGAGGTTCTGCAGCAGGAGCTGCCACCTCAGGAGGAGCTAGAGCAGGCTCAGACGACTTCAAAGGTTCTGCAGTGGGAGCTGCCACCTCGGGAGGAGCTAGAGCAGGCTCAGACGACTTCAAAGGTTCTGCAGTGGGAGCTGCCACCTCGGGAGGAGCTAGAGCAGGCTCAGACGACTTCAAAGGTTCTGCAGCAGGAGCTGCCACCTCAGGAACAGGAGCGGGCTCAGGAGCGGATTCATGGACTGGAGTGGGAACAGAGTAATGTGTAGCCCAAACACACAGAATGGCGACCACCATTACAGGGAGCACTGAAGAAAAGGGAACAGTCTCTGTGATAAGTGTTGAGGCCCTTGGAATGCCAGCTGCTCTGGCTGAAACCAGTGGTGGGTCTGCCAAACTTGAAATCAGCCTCAAACGCCTGTGGAATACCTTGATGTCTTCAAACGCAACATCCACAATGCTCGGAAATACAGGAGTGGTATCCGTGATGGCTGAATACTTTGGCTTGATATCCATAATGGCTAAAGGCTCTGGTGTGTTCACTACTGTGTGTACACTTGGATGGGTTAAATGCAGAGCACAAATTCCGAGTATGAGTCACCATACTTGGTCACACACCACTTCCCCCCTATCCCCTTAAGGGCAGTCGTGGCCTAATGGATAGAGAGTTGGACTTGTAACCCGAAGGTCGTGGGTTCGAATATTGGGGACCGGCAGGGACTGTAGGTGGGGTAGTGAATAACCAACACTCTCTCCACCCTCAATACCACGACTGAGGTGAGACCCTTGAGCAAGGCACCGAACCCCCAACTGCTCCCCGGGTGCCGCAGCAATGGCTGCCCACTGCTCCGGGTGCAAGTTCACTACTGTGGATGGGTTAAATGCAGATCACAAATTCCCTTTCCCTGAACACTCTAACAGCACAATATTTTTTAGTTCTATAAGCCACATTTTGTTAGCCGGGAATGTGGGTTCATACCAAATTTTAAAGATTACCTTCTTGGCTACAGTTAGTGCGGTGTGAAGCATTCTACGTTGGTAAACGTTCAAATTAAGATCAGAATCATCCTTCAGCAAACAAATAATGGGATGTTTAGGAATAAGCCTATCGCAAAATATCCCAAAATTTACTGATAAGTGGACAGTCAAAGAACATATGTATATAGGTCCCCACCGTATTTGAATTACACAATGTACATAAAGGAGTAGGCAAGCGCTTCATCCTGTGTAACACATATGGTGTTGCATAGCATGTGAATCAGTTTAAAGTGTATAAGTTGATGGGCAGGATTCTTGTACATCGCAGGAATACTTTCCCGTATCCAGTCCCAGTTAGGCTAGTTCCTTTTCCCATATTGTAGTGATGGGAAGTGCACCGGAGCCATGATTGAGCAGTTTGTTATAAATAAACGAGACTGCTCCACGTGTCTGAGAAAAATTCACACAGTCCATCATTGGATGAATGTCCAGGTTACAGTTCCACGGTACTCCATATGCACGCATTGCACTTCTCAACCTTAAATACAGAAAGTAGGAATATCCAGGAAGATTGTAATATTCTTTCAAATCCTGAAAGGACCTTAGGCCCTGATTATTAAAAATATCCCCCAGAACAAATACACCTTGATCAGACCACGGCTTAAAGACAAAGGGCTTTTTCCCTAATTGTATATTATGATTATTCCATTTTGGGGACTCTTTTGTAAATTTGCTAGGGCATCCAATGAATTTACAAACATTATACCACATTTTAAGAGAGTTACCCACAATTTTGTTATCAAACTTTAGGGCTTTCTTAGATAAACCAATAAATAACATATCTTGTAGTCGATGAGAATGCACTGCGCATGCTTCTATGTTATGCCAAGCAATCTCAGAGTTTACCTCCAATCAAGTCTTAATGGAGCGCAGCCGACATGCCCAAAAATATAGTTGAATGTTAGGAAATGCCAAACCTCCTTTGGCAGGACTTTTCTGTAAGGTATTAAGTTTAATTCTTGGACTTTTGTTGTTCCAAATGAATTTAATTATAATGGAGTTCATTTCTTTGAAAAAAGTTTTATAAGGAGAAAGAGGAATCATGGAGAATACAAATAAAAGCCTAGGAAGAACATTCATTTTAATGATTGCAATCCTACCTTGCAAAGAAAGTAGTAATGCGTCCCATCTCTCTAGATCTTGTGTAATATTATTGAGTAAGGAACTATAATTTTGCTTGACCACAGCCTGAAGTGAGGGAAGAATCTGAATTCAAAAGTATTTGAATGCATTACTAACTGGGATTAAGGAGGACACAGATGCAGTATCACACAGCATGGACAGAGGCATTAGTACTGATTTCTCCCAATTAATTTTATAACCACTTACTTTACTAAAATCGTTGAATATTTTAAGACATTGAGAAATAGAGGTAGAAATGTTAGACAAATACAGTAAAATATCATCAGCGAAAAGACAAATGTGGTGTTTAAAGTTATCTATAGTGATAGGGGAAATTATATGGTCCTGACAAATTGCTTGTGCCAGAGGCTCTAACGAGAGGGCAAACAGCAGTGGTGACAGGGGGCAGCCCTGTCTTGTGCCTCTGCCCAGCAGAAAAGCACTTGAGCAACTCATCCCGGTCAACACCCGTGCAAAAGAATTTGTATAGAGAGCTCATACCATATGTATGAAATGGGGACCAAAGCCAAAACACTTCAAAACTGACCAAAGATACGTCCACTCGACCCGATCAAAGGCTTTCTCTGCATCTAACAAGAGAATAGCATGTTGATCATCAGTCGGATTGGGTGCGTCTATAATATTCAAAAGATGTCGGACATTATCCATAGCACAGCGTCCTTTAAGAAATCATGTCTGATCATAAGAGATTTGAGAGCCAGCAACTTGATCTAACCGATGGCCTCGAACTTTAGCATAAACCTTAGTGTCCGTGCAGATTAATGAAATCGGCCTATAACTAGAGCAACAGAGAGGGTCAGAGAATCAGAGAAATAAGGGCAGTGTTCTGATCTCTGTGAAAACAACCGGTCTCTATTGCAAAATTTAAGGAATTAAGAAGGAGTGGTCCAAGCATATCCCATAACACCAAATACAACTCTGGGGGTAGACCATCCAGGCCGGGGGCCTTACCTTTATTCATCGACTCTAGAGCTTCTTTTAATTCACTTAGTTCAATTGGAGAGTCAAGAAAATTGCGTTGCTCGTCACTTAGGTGAGGGAGATTTAATTTTGATATGAATTAAATTCTCTGTTGATCCTCCAAACCCACCTCGGAACTGTAAAGATGCTCATAAATGTTCTTAAATAAAGCATTCACCTCATCTGGGGCAGTATGAAGGATGCCCATACTATCCTTAATGGCTGTTATTGACGACATTGCGTCATTGTGTTTCAGCCTTAGCGCCAGCAATCTAGTGGGCCGTTCTCCATTAAAATAGTAATTTTGTTTAGTGCGATGGATAATAGATTCCGCCCTTTTTAGTACGATTGCCTTACAGTCAGATCTTAAATTACCTAAAATCCTACTCTTCTGTTCTGAAAAAGTTTCTGGTCACACTTTATTTTAATAGTCCACTTTAGACATTCTACTAACTAATAATTAACTACACGTCAACTACATGTCAACTAATTCTCATTAATTTGCAACTACATGTCTACTAACTCTCAGAGTAGACTGTTTGGGTAGGTTTAGGGTTAGTATAATAAGTTGACATATACTTGCAAAGTTTCTAATAGTCAGTATGTTGTATGTTGTGGACCCATCAAAATAAAGTGTTAGAAGATATTAAGCAGATAGTCAACTAATACTCTAATGACACGATAAGATCATTCAGAGCCTGTGAAGCCTGATCACCATATACCGTGGAAAGAGACTTATCAATCGAAGGATTAACGACTGCATTAGTATCCATACCCACAACCAGGCTGTAGTCAGCAAAACTGAGTAGGAACCTAGTAAGAGAAGGGAAAAATCTACATCAAATTCATTGGGAGCATAAACTGAAACAAAAACTATTTTTAAATTATTCTATGATCCCAAAACATATGTAATCCACCCATGTTCATCACCTCCCGATTTCTCTGTTAAGAATGGAAATCTTCTGTTTTGAAGTATGATAACTCTGAGATGAGGAGGCTATGATTTTTAAATGCCTGTTTTGACACCGAGTAACATCTGAGGCCCTAAAATGGGATTCTTGAATAAGAGCTATGTCGGCTCGCTTACGATGCAAGTAATCTAGGCATTTTGTTCTCTTTACAGGGGAGTTCAAACCATTGACATTCCACAATATCACATTGAAGTCCTTCATCCTAACAGTACAGCAGAAAATAAACACTTGCGGCAGATGAAACCATAGTTACCATACATGTAAACAAAAATGTCACCCCACAAAATCACAAGATTAATAGTATAATCGAATACGGCAAACCCTGGTATTAACAACGTAATGGTCAAACAAACCAAAGAACATAAGAACAAAATACAAATGGCAGCAAGCAGAGAGATAAAACACACTCTCTTACCTGCCTGGAAAATAAAAGGGCTAAGTTTAGTCGTTGGGGGTTCCTGCTGTCAGGGTAGATTCCATCCGCGTGTCGGTATCCAGGGATGAGACGAATCTCTCGAGGTCTACGAGGGTCTTGAAAAGAATCTGCTCGCAGCCGTTTATCACTTTAACTACCGCTGGGTATAACAGGAACGACTCGATGCCCAACTGTTGAAGGCTTTTCCTTCTTTCCGACATAGCTTTCCTTTTTTGAGACATGCCCTTGCTGAAATCTGGGAAGAGCCACAATTTGGCCCCTTCATAGCTCAGGGATGGTGAATTTCTGGCTTCCTTCAGGATCGCTTGACTGTTGTTGTAACGGAGGAGCTTGAAGATCAAGGTACATGCTTTCTTCCTGGTGAAATCTTCGTTCGCGTACAGGTGATGTGCGCGTTCAATTTCAATCACCTTCCCTTGTAAGGCCGGTAGCCACTTTGGAATTTGGGTCTGAAAAAACTGGATTGCGTTGCCACCTTCAGGTAGACTTAGCAACCTTAGGTTGTTTTGTTTGGACTTGTCTTCATAAAGCCATAGCTTCTCCTGCACCTCTTCCAAGCGAGACATGTTAGCGATCAAATCCTTTTTGATATCGTGCACCGTGGTTTGCATGTAGTCAAATCTGTGGCCGAATGCTTTTACATCTTTTTCCAAGGAATCAAGTAGCATAGAAATCATTGAAATTTCCTCACGAAAGATCGCAGACATGCTTAACTTTATGGCGCTCAATTGCTTTTCTAGCATCTCAGCAATGGCGTCATGAAGGCGCCACGTTTTGGAAGGTGAATATGGCAATTCCCATTTGGATGCCATCTCGGATGCCTCTTAAACAAAAAAGTGACTCAAAAACACTTAGCAGGGATAGTTCATAGGGGAAAGGGACATATGAAGCGGAGCGCCGAAACACTAAGCAGCCATCACCACTCACTGCGCATACACATCCTCATTTTTACTGCATTTTTGATCCAGTAAAAACATTTATTACACAATTATTCTAAACTTTTGACCAGTAGAATTATAATTATATAACTGGATTATAATTATACAAGGAATAATAACTGCACAAAAAACATTACAGAAACAAAACATTCTACCCATGGGTGATATTTAACTCTTGAATTGGAAAAAAGCACAAAAATGTTTCTCAAAAAAAAAAAAAAAAAAACTTTACGGATATAGATATCAAAACAATGTCCTACCTTATTGCTCAGTTAATACAGTACAGTCAAGAATAACTTACAGAGGTCGCCAGCGTTTACTAAACTGTGGTCTCATTTTGATTCTTGCTGCTGATTTAAATGGTGATGCTTCCCGTTTTAAGTGTCTGTTGATGACCTTTCATTTTTATTCATCTGTGGAAGCTTGGCCAGGCCCAGTTCCAGAATTGAATCACTGACGGCGCTCTCACATATATTTTTGTCCTGTCCATTGCTATGGTTCTCTCTGTATCAATTACTGCTATTTCGAAGTGAATCCAGCATAAATATGCAGCTGTCATTTACAGAGTTTAAGCCGTCACTCATCTTAGTTCATCGTGATCTCACAATGTTCCGTTATAATGAATGAATCTTTACAATGCACAATAAATCTCATTTACATTGTGTCTACCAACTAAAACGCCTCTGATTGGTTATTGCATTGAAGAAATCAACTGATATGTCTATGATTGGTTGCCTTGCTCAATGCTGCAAAAACACATGGTAAATAGTTTTTTATTTGATGCTCTCTCACAGATAGTTTGCTAGATCACCCCCCAATGTTGCCCCTGATTCCACCTTACACGCTACCTCAAATATCACTATTATTATTATGATTTTGAATGGATAAAATTGATATTAGAAACTAGGATTGTTTACACATGCCGACAGGTTTTTTAACTTGATCGTTTATCAGCTTTGATGATAATGATAGCAGTAGTGAACCGTTAAAATTCGTGGCCCTGTTGAAGCCGTCAAATGCCTCTGTGCAGTCAGGACTGACAGGGTGATAGTATCACATGATGCTCCTCTGTGATGGAAACTGCTGGAACACATCAAACAACATCAAACAAGCCTGCGTTTGCCTCATAACCTTTTAGTTCGGTGAGCGGTACAAATAAGTTTTATATGCTGAAGTTCACTGTTTCTTTCCCTCTTAATATCATCATTTAATGGAAAGACTTTGTTTGTGGACATAAAAGCAGCAGTGAGGATCTGATGGTGAGCTCTTTCTCTAAAAGATTAAAGCTACAAACTTTAAAACCAACCAGTGACCCTTAATTGGTTCAGGCACTTGTAATCAGCTGATTCTGATTATGCTTATTAGATTAATTGGTCTGAAATACCACCACAAATTCGTCTTTGATTTTATAGTGTGGTGATCAGACACTTTGAGGGCCGCTGACGGTGGCAAAAGAAGAAACAGTAACCGCATTATAGTGTGATACAGCATATTTAAACCCATGCAAACCTAATTTATCTTTTGAATCTTTTACATTTATTGTGAGTTTTGCTGAAAGTACAGAATGTGTGAATATGTTTCCTTTTTGAAAGGTCTTTATGAGAATGGGATGCTGTTAGACCGAACACAGTATGTATACTATGCATATTACATGTAATTTAATGTTTAATAACGTTCTGTGGTTGAAATATTTTTTTATTAACTTTTGAAGATTAAAATATCCAACTACAGTGACATATTTTAACACCTTTTGAATAATTTGACAATGTTACAGCTTGATTGCCAATGATGCAACTGTTCACGATAATTAATTGCCTTGATGTTTTTTAGTTTTCTTCATATATCATGCCTCAAATCATGCTCTTCAGAGACACTGTTGTCTCCTTGATAACCAAGATGGAAATTAATATGGAAAAAATTGAAACGTTTTTTTTTATTACTGTTATTGAAATGTACAGTTTTGCATGTTTCCCACTCTTTTAAAGTTTATTAAATCTTTCACTGCCTGTTTTGTTTACAGAGACCCTACTGGTCAAAAGGTTATAATAATAGTTTTTTAAAATGTAGCAAAAAATAATATTGTAAAATGTATATATATACACTCACCTAAAGGATTATTAGGAACACCATACTAATACTGTGTTTGACCCCATTTCGCCTTCAGAACTGCCTTAATTCTACGTGGCATTGATTCAACAAGGTGCTGAAAGCATTCTTTAGAAATGTTGGCCCATATTGATAGGATAGCATCTTGCAGTTGATGGAGATTTGTGGGATGCACATCCAGGGCACGAAGCTCCCGTTCCACCACATCCCAAAGATGCTCCATTGGGTTGAGATCTGGTGACTGTGAGGGCCATTTTAGTACAGTGAACTCATTGCCATGTTCAAGAAACCAATTTGAAATGATTTGAGCTTTGTGACATGGTGCATTATCCTGCTGGAAGTAGCCATCAGAGGATGGGTACATGGTGGTCATAAAGGGATGGACATGGTAAGAAACAATGCTCAGGTAGGCCGTGGCATTTAAACGATGCCCAATTGGCACTAAGGGGCCTAAAGTGTGCCAAGAAAACATCCCCCACACCATTACACCACCACCACCAGCCTGCACAGTGGTAACAAGGCATGATGGATCCATGTTCTCATTCTGTTTACGCCAAATTCTGACTCTACCATCTGAATGTCTCAACAGAAATCGAGACTCATCAGACCAGGCAACATTTTTCCAGTCTTCAACCGTCCAATTTTGGTGAGCTCGTGCAAATTGTAGCCTCTTTTTCCTATTTGTAGTGGAGATGAGTGGTACCCGGTGGGGTCTTCTGCTGTTGTAGCCCATCCGCCTCAAGGTTGTGCGTGTTGTGGCTTCACAAATGCTTTGCTGCATACCTCGGTTGTAACGAGTGGTTATTTCAGTCAAAGTTGCTCTTCTATCAGCTTGAATCAGTCGGCCCATTCTCCTCTGACCTCTAGCATCAACAAGGCATTTTCGCCCAAAGGACTGCCGCATACTGGATGTTTTTCCCTTTTCACACCATTCTTTGTAAACCCTAGAAATGGTTGTGCGTGAAAATCCCAGTAACTGAGCAGATTGTGAAATACTCAGACCGGCCCGTCTGGCACCAACAACCATGCCACGCTCAAAATCGCTTAAATCACCTTTCTTTCCCATTCTGACATCCAGTTTGGAGTTCAGGAGATTGTCTTGACCAGGACCACACCCCTAAATGCATTGAAGCAACTGCCATGTGATTGGTTGATTAGATAATTGCATTAATGAGAAATTGAACAGGTGTTCCTAATAATCCTTTAGGTGAGTGTATATAATATATGTGTGTGTGTGTGTGTGTGTGTATATATATATATATATATATATATATATATATATATATATATATACACATACATACTATACATACATATTTTTTTATTTTCAAAATTTATTCCTGTGAATTTTCAGCAGCCGTTACTCCAGTTTTCAGTGTCACAATTTGAAATGGTGGTTCTTATTATCAATTTTTTTTGACTGCAAAGAACATAATTCATTTTGATTAGAAATCCTCTATATCGTTTGTGCTATAAATGTTTTACTGTCACTTTTGATCAAGTTAATGCCTCTTATAATGAATAAAATTACATTTGAATGGTAGTGTGTCACGGTTTGGATAATAAATATTTATTGAGCAGCAAATTATGATATTAGAATGATTTCTGAAGGATCATTTGACATTGACGACTGGAGTAATGATGCTGTAAATTCAGCGTTGTGTCACAGGAATAAATTACATTCTAAAACATTCAAAAAGAGAAAATTTGAAATTGTAATAATATTTCACAATATTGCTGTTTTTACTTTTTTTTTTTTTTTAAATGTCAAACATGAAATTAGCTGAATTTCTAGATTTTTGTTGTGCATGCATAAAGTTATATACTTTATTTCGAGGGGTGAGAACCAGAAGGGCGTAAGTGACATTTTTGGTGAAATGAAGATATATATCAAATGAAAGCTCTTTCTACTGGCAAAAGTACTGTCATCTATGAGTGTACACATTTTTATTATAAACAATTGAAATCAGTACACAAAGTCAGATTAAACTATGGTAAAAATTTAGTTTTGGCTCTCCTGTAAAGTTGGTAAAATGTCACTTACGCCTTTCTGGTTCTTACCCCTTGATTTGTATTTGGCAGTACTAGTCTGACAATAATCAACATACGAATCTAAATCTGACGGAAGTGAGTATTTGTAAGTGAGCTGTGTTGGTAACATCGAGCCATTTCTCCTGAGTCACATTTCTCTGACCAACATGGAAAACTCTGCTGACAAAGAGACCAAATTTGCAGAGTGACCTTGTCGGGAACGAGAGAGAAAGAGATTGAACAGCAGAGGGACAGGGTTCTCTCCCACAGGCAACACGCTGAGATCTGATTAGATCAGCGATGCCCTTCACAGTGAACTCGGATCCGAACGGGGCCAAACGAACGCTCCAGAAAATGAAAATCTATTTCAGGGGGAGCAGGCACCAAGCGGCCGGGGTTAATATTTAATGAACAAACAGGAGTGTGATGCGGTGGCAAGCTGCAGGACCCGCCGTGTTTGCACAAGAACAATCTGCAGCTTTTTTAAAGAGCAGCTTTGATTTATGCGGTGAGAGGAGACACCCTGGGAGAGAGGACACGTCTGATGGAGTCTGTGCGGGGAAAGCATGGAGTCAGCGCTTTGACTGGATAACAAGACTCTTCATCAAGGTTTCCCCTGTGAGAGAACTCGTTTCAGTGGCTCTCGATCGATTTAGCTGTATCCTCTTCTCATTTGGGAGTGTTTTCTTTGTGACGGTGTGTAGAAGTGCCTGATGGGACGTCTGCTGCTGCTCTTCAGAATTTTACAGCTTCTGTTGAAGACCTTGCTTTGTGCTTGCAAAGGATCTTTGCTTTTTTAACCCTATAAAGCCTAGTGTTTCATATTTGATACACACTTTTCTAAGGCCTCTAAATGATCAACAATTTTCTGAACAACTCGTTGTACACAATCTACTACGTGCCTTTTTCTTCATCTTTCTTTCTTTCTTTCTTTCTTTCTTTCTTTCTTTCTTTCTTTCTTTCTTTCTTCATACCAAGTCTTCATCTTTTTCTGATATCATGCAACTTTCTTCTTTTTCTTTACTTCTTTTACTTCATCTTTCTCTTTTTCCTTTCTTTCTTTCAAATTTGTATCTATTTTTGCATCAATAGCTTCTTTTCTTTTTCTTCTATCTTACAAATGCTTCATCTTTTTCTGATATAATGTATGTCTTCTTTTTTTTCTTTTTCTTCATCATTTAGGTGTGCTTTTTTAGGATATTTGTAAGCAAATATGTTTTTGCATATGGTTTAAGTTTTGCATATGTCGTAATCATTCAGAAGTATTAAACAAATCTAAGATAGATTTTAATTTGTTTTAAAGTCAACATGACCCATAAAAATTGACCCTATTTTATTCTCTTAAACCTTTGCCGTGAACAAATTATCAGTTCACTCCATTCCAAAGAAAAAGTTTTTACTTTACAGTCTTTCATCAAAATGTAATAAAATTTCTCAGCCCAAAAGCCATTTAGATATTCACTCAGAAATATGTCACAGTACAGAATTAAAATGTGCCACAAATGTCTTATGTTGACCAAGTTTAAAATCTGTTTAACTGACTATAATAATTTAATAATCCTAAGACTTATTATAATCATTCATCAGAGAAGTGCTGTAAACAATCACGAAAAACAATAAGCTTGTTTATGTACTCGTTGATTAGAAGGAATGGGTGAATTGCCTCGCTCCGTGGTACAATAAATATAATCACTCCGCAAGGTCAGAAAATACGAGTGATTATTCTCCTGGTGGAAATTCCATCTGAACCCAACCGTGAGGTGAACAGAAGACAAAGGAACAAACTATGTTCTTGAGATTCCTCTCAATTCATCTCATTGAGATCTCAGTGAGGCTTAATTCTGATTAGTGATGCTCTTTGTCGGTGGGCCACATGCACACTGTGTTCAGTCAGGGCCAATTGCTAGTTTTCTGATGACCTTGGTTGCAATAGAATCTCCATTATCAGAGCGTGATGTCATCATTCCGTTACACTGCGTGAAGATGATATACTGTCGCAGGCGGGAACAAAAGAGATTTCACAGTAACTGCGACTGGTGATCTCAACATTCTGGGAACACACTCAAGTTTGGTTACTCTTTTTTTCTCGGAGGGAAATCTAGCCTTTGAATAAATATCTCAATGACCTTCAGGAGGAATGAAAGAATTTCACTCAATGATTCTTAGCCCAAAGGGAATGTATAGGAATATACACTCACCTAAAGGATTATTAGGAACACCTGTTCACTTTCTCATTAATGCAATTATCTAATCAACCAATCACATCAGAATCAGAATCAGAAAGAGCTTTATTGCCAAGTGTGTTTGCACACACAAGGAATTTGTCTTGGTGTTATGAGCTTCCAGTACAGAAAGTACAAACATAGTGCAGACAACATATAATTAAGGTGATAAAGAACACTAATAATGAAGAGAATATACAATAATTAAGAATAACAATAGTAATAAAAAGAACTGTGAACATGCATGTGTCCTATGTACAGATGAAGGTTTGATGGGTTATTTACAGATGTACAGTACCGGGGAGTGTTATGTGTTGTTCAGGTGGGATACGGCCTGGGGGAAAAAACTGTTCTTGTTTCTGGCTGTTCTGGTGTTCAGTGATCTGTAGCGCCGGCCAGAGGGCAACAGTACAAAGAGAGAGTGAGCTGGGTGTGAGGGGTCCAGAGTGACTTTCTTAGCCCTTTTCCTCACTCTGGAGGTGTAAAGTTCTTGGAGGCTGGGCAGAGGGGCACCGATAATTCTCTCAGCAGTCCTAACTGTCCGTTGTAGTCTTCTGATGTCTGTTTTGGTAGCTGAACCAAACCAAACAGTTATAGAAGAACATAGGACAGACTCGATGATTGCAGAGTAGAACTGTTTCAGCAGCTCCTGAGGCAGGTTGAACTTCCTTAGCTGGCTGAGGAAATACAGCCTCTGCTGGGCCTTTTTCACAATAGAGTCAATGTGATTGTCCCACTTCAGGTCCTGGGAGATGGTGGTTCCCAGGAATTTGAATGACTCTACTGAAGTCACAGTGCTGTTCATGATGGTGAGTGGGGGGAGAGCAGGGGGGGGTTTCTCCTGAAGTCCACTATCATCTCCACAGTTTTGAGCGTGTTCAGCTCCAGGTTGTTAAGACTGCACCAGACAGCCAGCTGCTCAACTTCCTGTCTGTAAGCAGACTCGTCACCGTCCTTGATGAGGCCTATGACTGTAGTGTCGTTCGCAAACTTCAGGAGCTTGACAGAGGGGTCCTTTGATGTGCAGTCATTCGTGTAGAGGGAGAAGAGCAGTGGGGAGAGAACGCAACCCTGAGGGGCGCCAGTGCTGATGGTGAGAGTCCTGGATGTGAGTTTGCCCAGCCTCACTAGCTGCTGCCTGTCTGTCAGGAAGCTGGTGATCCACTGACAGATGGAGGAGGGCACAGAGAGCTGTCTCAGTTTGTCTGAGAGAAGGTCAGGTATGATGGTATTGAAGGCCGAGCTGAAGTCCACAAATAAGATCCTTGCATAATTCCCAGGTTTGTCGAGGTGTTGCAGGATGTAATGCAGTCCCATATTGACAGCGTCATCCACAGACCTGTTTGCTCTATAGGCAAACTGAAGAGGATCCAGCAAGGGTCTAGTGATGTTCTTCAGGTAGGCCAGGACCAGTCTCTCAAGTGACTTCATGACCACAGACATGAGTGCGACAGGTCTGTAGTCATTAAGTCCAGTGATTTTGGGCTTTTTGGGGACGGGAATGATGGTGGAGCGTTTGAAGCAGCAGGGAACTTCACACAGCTCCAGAGATCTGTTGAAGATTTGTGTAAAGATGGGGCCAATTGGTCAGCACAGACTTTTAGACAGGCAGGTGAAATACCGTCTGGTCCTGAAGCTTTCCTAGATTTCTGTTTTCTGAAGACCCGGTTCACATCCTCTACACAGACTTTAAACGCAGGTAGAATGGTGGGGGAGGGAGTAAGGGAGGTTGCAGGGGGGGAAGGTGAATGTGTGAAGTGCAGATCAGAGCGGGTGCTGGGTGTCAGTCTGGCCTTTTCAAATCTGCAGTAAAACACATTGAGATCGTCAGCCAGTTGTTGATTTTCCACAGACTGTGGGGGTGGTGTCTTGTACATGGTGATGTTCCTCAGACCAGTCCATACTGACGCCGGATCGTTGGCTGAAAGTTCTTTTTTCAACTTCTCAGAGTAGTTCTTTTTAGCCACTCTGATCTCCTTTGTTAGTCTGTTCCTGGCCTGGTTATACAAGATTTTATCCCCACTTCTGTAAGCGTCCTCTTTGGCCTGACGAAGCTGTTTGAGTTTCCCAGTAAACCACGGTTTATCATTATTGAATGATAAGAATGTCCTGGTGGGGATGCATATATCCTCACAGAAACTGATATAATATGTTACAGTCTCTGTGAGCTCATCCAGATCGGTGGCAGCAGCTTCAAAAACACTCCAATCAGTGAGGTCAAAACAAGCTTTTAAATCTTGCTCTGCTTCATTAGTCCATCTCTTAACAGTTCTTAATACAGGCTTAGAAGATTTGAGTTTTTGCCTATAGGTCGGTATGAGATGAACCAAACAGTGATCAGAGAGCCCCAGAGCTGCCCGTGGGACAGAGTGATATGCATCTTTAATTATTGTGCAACAATGATCCAATATATTGCTGTCTCTGGTGGGACATGTAACATGCTGTCTGTATTTTGGCAGTTCGCGGGAGAGATTTGCTTTATTAAAATCTCCATGGCAGTTGCTTCAATGCATTTAGGGGTGTGGTCCTGGTCAAGACAATCTCCTGAACTCCAAACTGAATGTCAGAATGGGAAAGAAAGGTGATTTAAGCAATTTTGAGCGTGGCATGGTTGTTGGTGCCAGACGGGCCGGTCTGAGTATTTCACAATCTGCTCAGTTACTGGGATTTTCACGCACAACCATTTCTAGGGTTTACAAAGAATGGTGTGAAAAGGGAAAAACATCCAGTATGCGGCAGTCCTGTGGGCGAAAATGCCTTGTTGATGCTAGAGGTCAGAGGAGAATGGGCCGACTGATTCAAGCTGATAGAAGAGCAACTTTGACTGAAATAACCACTCGTTACAACCGAGGTATGCAGCAAAGCATTTGTGAAGCCACAACACGCACAACCTTGAGGCGGATGGGTTACAACAGCAGAAGACCCCACCGGGTACCACTCATCTCCACTACAAATAGGAAAAAGAGGCTACAATTTGCACGAGCTCACCAAAATTGGACGGTTGAAGACTGGAAAAATGTTGCCTGGTCTGATGAGTCTCGATTTCTGTTGAGACATTCAGATGGTAGAGTCAGAATTTGGCATAAACAGAATGAGAACATGGATCCATCATGCCTTGTTACCACTGTGCAGGCTGGTGGTGGTGGTGTAATGGCGTGGGGGATGTTTTCTTGGCACACTTTAGGCCCCTTAGTGCCAATTGGGCATCGTTTAAATGCCACGGCCTACCTGAGCATTGTTTCTGACCATGTCCATCCCTTTATGACCACCATGTACCCATCCTCTGGTGGCTACTTCCGGCAGGATAATGCACCATGTCACAAAGCTCGAATCATTTCAAATTGGTTTCTTGAACATGAAAATGAGTTCACTGTACTAAAATGGCCCCCACAGTCACCAGATCTCAACCCAATAGAGCATCTTTGGGATGTGGTGGAATGGGAGCTTTGTGCCCTGGATGTGCATCCCACAAATCTCCATCAAGTGCAAGATGCTATCCTATCAATATGGGCCAACATTTCTAAAGAATGAATGAATGAATGAATGATGCATTTATATAGCGCCTTATTGTGTATTGCTGTACACCCAAAGCGCTTTACAATCATGCGGGGGGTCTCTCCTCAACCACCACCAGTGTGCAGCATCCACTTGGATGATGCGACGGCAGCCACACTACAACGGCGCCAGTGCGCTCACCACACACCAGCTACAGGTGGAGAGGAGAGAGAGTCATAGAGCCAATCAAGTGGATGGGGATTATTAGGAGGCCATGATAGACAAGGGCCAGTAGAGGGAATTTGGCCAGGACACCGGGGTTACACCCCTACTCTTTTACGAGAAGTGCCATGGGATTTTTAAATGACCACAGAGAGTCAGGACCTCGGTTTAACGTCTCATCCGAAAGACAGAATGCTTTCAGCACCTTGTTGAATCAATGCCACGTATAATTAAGGCAGTTCTGAAGGCGAAATGGGGTCAAACACAGTATCAGTATGGTGTTCCTAATAATCCTTTAGGTGAGTGTATATATATATATATATACACTGACCAAAAGTATAAATGCAACACTATAATAAATGCACCCCCATTTTTCATAAGCTGAACTCAAAGATCTAAGACTTTTTCTATGCACACAAAAGGCCTATTTCTCTCAAATATTGTTCACAAATCTGTCTAAATTTGAGCACTTCTCCTTTGCCGAGATAATGCATCCACCTCACAGTTGTGGCATATCAAGATGCTGATTAGACAGCATGATTATTGCAAAGGTGTGCCTTAGGCCAGCCACAATAAAAGGCCACTCTAAAATGTGCAGTTTTATCACACACAGCACAATGCCACAGATGTCGCAAGTTTTGAGGGAGTGTGCAATTGGCATGCTGATTGCAGGAATGTCCACCAGAGCTGTTTCCCGTGAATTGAATGTTCATTTCTCTACCATAAACCATATCCAAAGGCATTTCAGAGAATTTGGCAGTATATCCAACCGGCCTTACAACCGCAGACCACGTGTAACCACACCAGCCCAGGACCTCCACATCCAGCATCTTCAGACCAGCCACCCGGACAGCTGCTGCAACAATCGATTTGCATAACCAAAGAATTTCTGCACAAACTATCAGAAACCGTCTCAGGGAATCTCATCTGCATACTATAATCAATCAAATCTTAGGTTATTTTCTGTAGGGTAAACGTACCTATTAAGCTCACCAAAATCTACATTGAGACATTTTTAGTGCACAAGATATTGCTTTCAGTACAAAAAAAGTTATGTTAAAATAAAATATTAATCTCTCACACAAAAATATTTAATTTTATTTTAAATCACAAAAGCATTGCAATTAAGATATACATCATTAAATTCAAAAAGTCCGGTTGCGCTTAATCGGTACATTTTTGTACCCTTTCAGCACACCCCTCTTCCCATTAAGCTCACATTCTAATTCTAATTCTAAATTTTAAAAGAATAATTGTAAATATATATATATATAAGGTACAAAGTCAATCACAAAAAAAAAACCAACAACACTAAAATCAAGCAACAAGGCATTCAATTTGATCAGTTATATATTTATAGTGAAGTGTCATTTAAGCACATTGCAACATCTATACTAGTCCACGTCAAGTAACACATTAAAAAATCTAATAAAACAAACCAATAAAACATTTAATTCATGGGGATGAACGTAGAAACTAGCCTCATTATGAAGCCACTTTTTAAATGGATGTCATCTTATATATAGGCCTAGTCTCTTAAAGCTGGAATACACTACATGATTTCTGCCCCGATTTGCCACAGATTTAGTCTGGAGAAGTTGATGTTAGTTGACAAAGATCAGACCCAGTCTGCAGATTTGAGTTGACAGAATACACAGAAAATCAATTAACGTAACTTAAAGTGACAACCATCAGTTAAGTCTGTTTATGAAGTATTTGCATGGAGTTCAATGTGGAAGAGCACACTGAGCTTAATTGGAGCAACAATTTTTAATAAATTTCATGTAATATTTATTAAAATGACAGGATTTTTGCTAAATAAATAGTGTAGGTCATGTATTAAGTTTATACATATTTTAATATGAACAACTATTATTAACAATATCTATAAAATTATACTTTTTCTTATTGATGTCACACTGAAGCTGTGTGATTCTCATGGTAGCGCACCCTTTAAGCTCACCTTAAGATAATATGAAATCTTTCAAAATTACAGCACTGCAAAATCACAGAACAGCAATAAACTGTACATTTATAATATTATGAATGTAAAAGTACAAGACAGTAATGCCTGTGAAGTAATATGTTAGCGTAGCACACAATCTTATACAGCTAGTCAGCTAACTGTGTTCTGTAGCATCTGTGCTATGTTGCTAAAACTATCTATTGGATCTAATGCGATTATTTCCCACATCCATGTTCCAGGTTATAATATGCAAAAGTCTGAACATTAATCTCTTAATTTTACAATAAGTAGTGAAACTTACCCCAAATAAAGGCTTAAACATCTAAAAATGCACATTTAAGGGGCTCCTCTTTTGGTGAATGTTTTTAGACAGCTTTCAAAATGGCCGCCAGACAGTGTCAACACATGGGCTGTATCCGAAATCGCCCCCTATACCTTCATTCACTATTACCTACATTAGTTCACTCATACAGTTCACTTGAAGGAGTGAATGAAAACGAGTGAGTGAATTCGGACACCGAGTGCACTGGAAGGACTGCCGCTTTTGCATAGTTTGCTTGCTGTTTAATAATCATTTGAAACGGGCAGCTCAGTAGTAAGATTGAAGGATTTATCTTGAACTCTGTCATGGAAATTATGTATAAACCCTAATAGTCAATTTACAATTAATTTTGTACCTTTGTTGTATTATGCCGTGGACGAGCGCTTCTAAAATGAATGAATGGATGATTCAGCTGCGGGCGCCATCTTCTGGCGAGATGCGGGAATTGACTCGGCGCGCGACTCTCACAATGCATTCTGGGTCATCTCTAGCCGTTGAGTGTACATCGGTTGTACACTCGTTTTTGCGGTGCATTGTGGGATTGAATGAGTGCACTCGAGAACATCAATTATGGTTTCGAACACCACTTAAAATGGCTGTCCCCTCAAATAGTGCACTATTTGAGGGTATAGGGGGCGATTTCGGATACAGCCATGGAGACTCATATCTCAGTGTGCAATGATCTGATTGACTTGAAATTATAGAACGTATATAGTAACAAACACATCAACTGGTTAAGACAAGTAGGATAATAAATATTTTTTTCTTTTTATAATCTGATCTCTAAAATGGAAGTGTGCTTAATGGGTACATGAGCTTAATAGGTACGTTTACCCTATTATTTATAATTTATTTCAGCATAATTTAAAAGGCAGTTTTATATGAAAGGCTCGACTTTGGATCACATACACTTTTGCCAACTCCACTCAAATGCAGCACAACTATTGCTCTCCCTTTCACTTGCTTTTTTCTCTCAGAAGAGCCTCTCTCATCTGCCTTATTGCGCATTGTGAAAGCGAGAGCAGAAGAGCCGAACTTCCCTCAGCTGCGTGGCTGCGGCTCAGCAGCGCCAGCTCCAGGTTTCACCACAGCAGCTCAGAGACGCTGAAGGATGAAAGGCACTAGCCTCTCTCAACAAAAGCATTAGTTAGCCTTTGAATTATGCAAGTTCCACACTTAAAGGAGCTTCAAATTGATATTTCTTAAGTCAAAGAACAAAAGAGATGAAAGGCAAAGGGCGTCCCTGTGAAGACAGACGGCCACTCTTTCATTAAGACTGGATCTTTATTCAAAGAGTCTCATCTTAAGACAATAAAACCTAGCACAATATTTTGCAGTTCTCTGCCAAGGATTTCTTCCATCTTTTCCCATATGTCAAGCGTATGATGAGTAACAGCCGAAAATGTTAGCAGTCAACTAGCATTTCTAATAGATCTGATTCATATGTCATAATGATTATACAACCAAGACCTTAGTCAGAAGATACCGCATATAATTTGGGGAGAATAAAAGCGAGGTCACCAGACATAGAATGATAAGTTTGAAAATATGACTTCATTCCATTTTGCAGCTACTTCTGGCCAAGAACCACCCACTTATAAAGTATAAACCCTGATTGACATTTAAAGCAATCAAACAATGTTAGTTTTGTTGTTACATGTCATTTAGGGGCAAATGATGTGTAGTTAGTTGACTACTATGACAAACCCAAAATAGAATGGGTTTATTTGGTAGATATCTGTGTGTATGTACAGTAGAGTTTTTATACAATCAATTATATAGAATTACCTGGATCTGAATGTACAGTTTCTCTCTCTCTATCTCTGTTTCATTCTCTCTCATTTCCGGTGCGAGTGTGAGCGTGAGCAGGTGGAGTGCTATGAGTGAAACTTTTCTCCTTTTTTCCTTCTCCTCGCTGTGTCTATCCCTTGGCTGTGTAGTTCTAGTTATATCTTTTGCTGATTTGGGCCGCGTGCTATCCGCTTTGAAGAAGTATGTCGGCCCCACACGTGCAGAGGTTGGCTCACTTACCCAACGCCATGTTGTAAAGGTGGCGTCCGCAGTAAGTGTGGAAGATTGTTGCTTGGCAATAGGAGAGGTGGTGGGACATGAGATTGTGCGCTCCGCCTCTAGAATGAACAGTGCCACTGTAGTCTTTCTAGACAGTAAGGGGAAAGGGAAGTGGTGTGTGGCCAAGTATGGTGACCCATACTCGGATTTTGTGCTCTGCATATAACCCATCCAAGTGCACACACAGTAGTGAACATACACCCGGAGCAGTGGGCAGCCAATGCTGCGGCGCTCGGGGAGCAGTTGGGGGTTCGGTGCCTTGTTCAAGGGTCTCACCTCAGTCGTGGTATTGAGGGTGGAGAGAGTGTTGGATATTCACTCCCCCACCTACAATCCCTGCTGGACCCGAGACTCGAACCCACGACCTTCGGGTTACAAGTCCAACTCTCTATCCATGGAATAGTTATCAGTGGTGAATTTGTCTCTGTTCTTCCCCTTTCATTATCAGCTAAGCGAGTCACATTGTCAAACGTCCCACCTTTTGTGAGCGATTACATTTTACCTCAGGCTTTATTTCTACATGGTAAACTGGTTTCTCCCATTAAGAAAATTCTAATTACTTGTGACTCTCCTTTGTTGAAACATATTGTTTCTTTTAGGCATTTCGCTTATATGATCATTAAGGATGACGCTGATTTGGACATGACACTTAATTTTCGGATTGACGATTTTGAATATGTTGTTTTTGTCACTACCGCAAAGAATAAATGTTTTGGCTGCAGAATGTTTGGCCATTTAATTCGTAACTGTCCTGACAAAATTGCAGCAAAAGAAAATAATGCAAGTGAGACTTCTGAAAGTGGTGAAACAGCTGGTGTTGCCGGTGTGGCTGAGGTGGTACTCTTGGAGAAAGCTTGGCAGTTGCGGCTCCAGGTCCTTCCAGTGAATCTGTGACTGGATCGACCTCGTTGCTTCGGCCATTGAGTACGGCACACACTGAAACGCATTCAGATGCTGGTGTTTAGGCTCTAGATAATGTGGCACAGTGTTCTGGAGACATTGGAGATGGCTAAATTGATAGGGGTTTAGACAATAGTTTGGCACAGTTGCAGGAAATGTGTGAGGTGGATAATTGTTTTAGAAAGGAAGAAGAGCAATCCTTTTTTAAAATGCCCCAAAAAAGAAAGAAAAATAATGAAGTACCCGATGCTAAAATGAGCAAAAAAAAGTGCATGAGGATGAAGAGCAAGATACGGAGAGTGATGCTGAGTCTTCTGACTCTAGTGTGACTCTATTGTGACTCTAGTGAGTACCATTTAAAGGGTTGCATTCGCACCGACAGTGGGTACTAGGAAGTGACGTAAGCCGGTTGACAGCGACGTCATTTGTGCGCGGCTTTGATGCTGTGATCGGAGAAGTGTTTTTGTTGTGTCTGGCGGGTTTCACAATAACAGACATGGAATGTTTACACAGTATGTGTTTACACGGCGTTTTAAATCATGGCGGGTGAGGGTGTTTTCATATGCATTTAGCCAATCAATGTACACTTATGTCACGGATAGTTCCTAGAACTGTTTTAGACCCTACTCTGTTTGGAGGAACCAAATTTGCTCCTACTAGTTCCCGCGGTGCGAACATGCCAAAAAGTGGGTACTTCCACAATTAGTTCGGGTGCTATGAAAAGGTTTCTGCGGTGCGAAAGGGCCTATTGTAATTTATCAGGGTTCAATACCTCTCTTTGGGAATCCAGGGTTTTTACTTTGGGACTTTTATTGACTCTAACTGAGCCTCATTTTGAGCATGTGGAGGCAACTTCTAATCATTTGGGAATTAGATCTGTTTGCTTGTTCAAGCAATTTTTTACCAAATTAAGACTGATGTTTTACGGATGAAGAAGACCATATCTTGAAAGTCTTTTTGGGAAAGATGCAACAAGTTTTTCACACCTGGATTTGGGGATCCTCTGCCATTCCTCCTTGCAGATCCTCTCCAGTTCTGTCATGTTGGATGGTAAACGTTGGTGGACAGCCATTTTTAGGTCTCTCCAGAGATGCTCAATTGGGGTTAAGTCAGGGCTCTGGCTGGGCCATTCAAGAACAGTCACGGAGTTGTTGTGAAGCCACTCCTTCGTTATTTTAGCTGTGTGCTTAGGGTCATTGTCTTGTTGGAAGGTAAACTTTTGGCCCAGTCTCAGGTCTGGGCACTCTGGAGAAGGTTTTCGTCCAGGATATCCCTGTACTTGGCCGCATTCATCTTTCCCTGGATTGCAACCAGTCGTCCTGTCCCTGCAGCTGAAAAACACTCCCACAGCATGATGCTGCCACCACCATGCTTCACTGTTGGGATTGTATTGGACAGGTGATGAGCAGTGCCTGGTTTTCTCCACACATACCGCTTAGAATTAAAGCCAAAAAGTTCTATCTTGGTCTCATCAGACCAGAGAATCTTCAGGTGTTTTTTAGCAAACTCCATGTGGGCTTTCATGTGTCTTGCACTGAGGAGAGGCTTCCATCGGGCCACTCTGCCATAAAGCCCCGACTGGTGGAGGGCTGCAGTGATGGTTGATTTTCTACAACTTTCTCCCATCTCCCGACTGCATCTCTGGAGCTCAGCCACAGTGATCTTTGGGTTCTTCTTTACCTCTCTCACCAAGGCTCTTCTCCCCCGATAGCTCAGTTTGGCCGGACGGCCAGCTCTAGGAAGGGTTCTGGTCGTCCCAAACGTCTTCCATTTAAGGATTATGGAGGCCACTGTGCTCTTAGGAACCTTAAGTGCAGCAGAATTTTTTTTGTAACCATGGCCAGATCTGTGCCTTGCCACAATTCTGTCTCTGAGCTCTTCAGGCAGTTCCTTTGACCTCATGATTCTCATTTGCTCTGACATCCACTGTGAGCTGTAAGGTCTTATATAGACAGGTGTGTGGCTTTCCTAATCAAGTCCAATCAGTATAATCAAACACAGCTGGACTCAAATGAAGGTGTAGAACCATCTCAAGGATGATCAGAAGAAATGGACAGCACCTGAGTTAAATATATGAGTGTCACAGCAAAGGTGCTTGAATACTTAGGACCATGTGATATTTCAGTTTTTCTTTTTTAATAAATCTGCAAAAATGTCAACAATTCTGTGTTTTTCTGTCAATATGGGGTGCTGTGTGTACATTAATGAGGAAAAAAAAATGAACTTAAAAATGATTTTAGCAAATGGCTGCAATATAACAAAGAGTGAAAAATGCAAGGGGGTCTGAATACTTTCTGTACCCACTGTATATATATATATACTGCCCTCCATAAGTCTCCTGAGGACAGTAGATTGTCAAAGCATCACCCCAGCTTTCTGGAAGTTGTTGGTGATTTTACAAACACGTCTCTTAGGATTAATTTTCACAGCTTTTATGATTTGTCTGTCATCAACTACTGTTGTTTTCTCAGCCGATCAGGTCGTTGTTGGTTGCTGGTGGTTTCCAAACTCTTGATTTCTCCATGCCCATTGTTTTTGCTAGAGCTCTAATTGACTTCCTCTTTTTTTATCATTCAAATTGCTTGCTTTTCTCTCAAAGTCAGCTCCCTTGTCTTCATCCTGGTTTGTGTGTGTCATCATCGAATGCAAGATTCAGAATGCTGATAATCAGAATTCATAGCTGGTAAAAATGTGTTGAATCACCCAATAATAAAATGTGACATTCTGTAGTTTTGTCTCATATTCATCTTTTAATCATATTTGTAAATGTCTTGACTCCACAGCCAACAGAGCAATTTTGTCTTTACTGTTCCAATACTTTTGGAGGGCACTGTATATATATATGACTGTTAAAAGGCCGTAATTGGCTTATTAGTTGTACAATTTGATGCCAAAACATAGTCTAATCCAGTCTGTTCTCTTCATAAATGCGTATTGTTTGAAGCCTTTATCTAGTAAACTTGACTTTGTTTCCAGATGGACTGTTGCATCCAACTCCCAGAAGATGCGTAATGCCTACCAATCCAATTGGAACTTCCAATTACTAGCTCTGACCTTCCTATCAGTATACAGTATATCAGACAGTTAGTAAGGCTATAGTTAACCTGACAACATCTACTGTCTATTTGTGAAATGTTTTACATACATATATGTGATAAGAGCTACTGTACCTAAAATGACAGAAACCATCTTTGGCAAAATTTTATTTAAAGCGTAATTGGATTTTTAATATGTTTACATGGAGAGGGTGAGGTGCTTTTTCTATTTGCATGTGTTTTCTAAAGTTGTAGCGCTTTGAGCTCTCTCGGCCACCATAATTTCTTCTGTTGAGCACAAAAGATGATATTTTGAAGAATGTTAGTAACCAAACAGTTGACGGTAGCCATTGACTTTCATAGTAGGCTACTATGGAAGGCTACCATCAACTGTTTGCAAATGAAGACTTTAATTTTTCAGTAAACTACCCCTTAAGTTGGCTTTTTTTAAAGTGAATGTTCACCCAAAAATCAGTATGGGAAAATAAATACTATTAAAGTCAATGGGGACCAACAACTGGTTACGCACATTCTTCCAAATATCTTCTTTTGAGTTCAGCAGAAGAAAGAAACTCATAAAGGTTTGGAACAACTTGAAAGTGGCTAAGTAATGGCAAAACTGTCCATTTTAAGATACTCTACCTGCAACATAATACAAAAATACTTGTATTGAATTGTTTTGTTTTGTTTTTTTTGCAGTGCACAGCCTAAATTTCATTTACATCAATCTAAATGACGCTGTTTACTCCAGTTATGGTTTAACGTGTCCATTTTGGGATGCTAGAAGTGAAACCACTTGTTAAACTCTTAAATTTGATGTCTCACCACTGATTTGTAGGATGACATATTTCACATAATGGCAGAGGATCTGCTGTCCATAGCCAGCATGCATATGTGGTAACCTGCAGAAGTGACACATTGGTTAAACTGCTGTTTTGCAATTTGTGCTCACCTGACACTTATTTTTAACACGCATGTCCTTCCAGAGTTATCTTTAGGGTTTAAATTGAGTGTGTTTAGCATTAGTTTGTCTGCGTTTGCAGCAGTCCTCTCATTAAGCTGATAGAAGCTCAAAATAGTCTACGTAGACACCTCCTCAGCAGTGTGTGAATTGCCTTTACACTGAGATAATTATGGCTGTTTTCAGTGGAACATTTGTTTGCAGTTTTTTCCCCGCTTTTATCTGTGGGAAAACGAAGCAAGGCCTCAGGAGATGCTGAGACGTTTATTTCCCTCTGTAGTAATTTTTTTTTTCCGGCTCGTGTTCTGAATCTCATCACAGAACAGGACAGATGTGGAGTGGGGAGGGCCGGTGGTGCTCCGTTAACAACCCAAAATCGAATCTGTTGCATAAGCGTGTGGGGTTACGCTGAGTGAATGATGTACGCCGAACTAAAAACAACTCTGAGTAGATATTGCTCTCTGGGAATAAACTGCATTACAACTAGTTTGTCTTTGTCCTCCCATTCCATCATTTCGGCTGTCATTTTGCACTTTCTTCTTGTTTTTACACCTCTCATTGTAATACATGTGTTCTTTAATGCCTTGGAGCACTAAACGCATTTGTGCAATAAATTTGTGATGTTTTATGCATGCGTTTCTTTAAAGCTTCCAATGCGAGCAGTTCCTTGGCAAAGACATTTAATGTCCTAGATCACGTCTTGTTTCCTCAAGCCTTGTTTTCCATCTTTTTTTTTCTGCAGGATGTTTTTTAGTCTTTTCTTGCATATAATAATTGTTTCTCCTAGCAATGAGATAAAATGGAGAGCAAATGTAGATGTTTATTCAGCTTTATCCATTTTATTACAGAATAGATCTCAAACTGCGCTCAGATTTGCCAAGATACCAAAGTCTTGCATCAAATTTCTCAATATGAACAAATTTCTCATCAGGTTTTCCAAAGAACAAATGCTCTCAGCTGCCATGCAGCAGTTTTTCTGTCAAAATAAAAGTTTGATGTTTTAATGTTTGAAAATGAAGAAATTAAGACAACCATAAATATTAGTATTGCGATTTTAAATTTGCAATGTCTAATTATTATTTTTATTACACATAATATTACATATTTTATAACAATCCCACAATTTTATAACAATCCCACAATTTTATAACAATTTCTTTTTTAGTATTTTTATAATATTATTATTATTTTTACTTTATAGACACTGATAAAATCTATTTTTTCCCTCATATTGTGCAGCCATTTTCTGTTTTTATTGTACATTGAATATTGCATAATTTTCTCCAGAATTTTTGAAACATATGAGGCAGTCTTGACTTAAAGGTGAAGCGTGTCATTTCTGCACTGCTATTTTAACATCAAAACAAAAGCAGAAGCCTTCAGGTCTCCTGAGCGCTGAAAAAGCTATGTCTGAGCAATAACATGTTCCTCGGGGAGTGTTGCACTATTTCTCTTTATCTGTCCTCTAAATACATGTCTGCACCCCTTTCATGCATCGGCAGGCTTTGAGTTCTCTGGCTTTCTCTCTCTGTCTCATCTCTCTCCTGAATCTTTTCTCTACCACATCTTAAACCCAATCAACAGCTCTCGCTTCCAGCCCGCTAGCAAGATGTCTGACCTCAGAGAGTGAAAGAGAGAGAGGATGAGAGGGCAGATGAACAAATGATAGAAATGAGGCAGAGGTTGAGAATGGTAGATTGATATCAGAATCAGAGAGAGAGGGAGGGAGAAGTGTGATGGGGGGGGGGGGGGGGGGGTAAAATCAGAGGATGATATGAAGGAGAAACGGGTATAAGAGGACAGTGAAAAACAAGCTGTTAGACTGGAACAAACAAAAGACGACTTACAAAATAACTTCAGAGTTTTCAAAGACAGAGGATGGGTAAAATGTCCCCAAGACAAACACGTCCTCTGATTTAGATGATTCCTGTTAAATTATCAACATCGTTCATTAAGTATGATTTAACAAGAGGCCACAGAGATAGAGCCCTGCATTTCGGCCCGGGCCCGACGGGCCCCGACTTTTTTACTCCTCTAGTGCCGGGCTTCGGGCCAATTTCCACGTCATAGTTCAGAGGCGGGCCGGGCATCGGGCCTGTTTTGGGTTTCTCCTTATTTTATATTGTAGACATCTATCGATTAGCGATGAAAAAAATTGCCACGCTGGTGGAAACAACACAAGACCGTGCCGCGACAGAGCAACTCGATGGCGTTTAGTGTCCCGCAGCAGCAGCGTGCGCAAGTGACTTCAGCGCAGATGAATAGTTCTGCGTTCAAATGCATGCAATAGGCTAAAGCTTGCTGAAAAACCCCAGCAAACATAACCATGAATGTGTCTGCGGGAAATAGTAAGGAGATATTTGAATTATTTACTAATAAACTAATGTTTTCTGAGTCTGTATCGCAAGGATGAAGCTGCTGATCCTGTCTCCTCATTAGATGCGCCTTTAGAGAGAAATGCATCTTTATTGATTATGATTAAGATTATAATAAAATATATTTTTTTATTTCGTTAAGTGATAATTTAAAGCTTTCTATTAATACATTTATCATGTCTGTGAGGCATGTATTCGCTCAGCTTCGGTTCATTTTTGTGAAGCGCTCCTGTTCAAGACGACAGAAAGCGCATCATGTTTGTTTTCTTTGTTTTATAAAAGAACTACCTTTTGTTGGTATTGTGAGTGCACACAAAAGTAGACCCTTTACAGGTCCGAATTATGTATTACTCTTACCTTATCAAAAAATTAAAAAAAGACGGTGTAGGCTATTTTAATTTGTTTCCACCAAAAAAAAAATCCAAAGCTGGTGCCTCCATGTCCTGCAGAGCGCGCTTCAGCTTCCACTCTCCGCACAAACTTAGATATAGGCTAGCGCACATTATTATTATAGCGCAGGTTTAACGTTTAAACATTGTTATATGCTTGAACTGTTTTAGTATATCTATAGATTTTATTTTAGGCAAGTCGTGATGATATGAGAAGGCTAAATTGATCAAACATAGGCTATGATCAGCTGGTCGTTACTTAAAAAAAAAAAAGTCTATTTAACAAACAAAAATGCTCCAAACGTTTTTCTAAATGAAATTAATAAAAAAACAAAACTAAATATAATAATTTCGCCATGACACACAAAACTGAACTATTTTAATAGCCGAAACAGTAGTATAAACTGTTTTGGGAGAAGAGGGAAAAAAAGACGGGCTCGGGTCGGACTCGGGCCGGTAATTCTGATAAGCTGTCGGACGTGGGCCGGGCTAGGGCTTGAGCGTCTCGGGCCAGGGCCAGGCTAGGGCCTAAATTTGAGGCCCGTGCAGGGCTCTACACAGAGATACATGATTAATAAATGAATAGATAGATGGAGGATGGATAGATAGTTGAACAGATGGATAGATAGAGATGTATAGTTGGATGCATGGATGGATGGTCAGATGAACAGATACATACTGTAGAATAGATGATAGATAGCTAGTCAGATGGATTGATAGTTGGATGGATGATAGATGGAAAAATGGATGCATATTCAGATGGATTGATGATGGATAGATAGTCGGATGGATAGATAGATGGACAGTCCCATGGATGGATGGATGGATGGATGGGTGAATAGACAGTTGAACAGATGGATAGATTAATAGATGTATAATTGGATGGTCAGATGAATAAATACATGCTATAGATTAATGATAGATAGCTAGTCAGACGGATAGAAAGTTGGATGGATAGATATGGATGCATATTCAGATGGATGGATGATGGACAGATAGATAGATAGATAGATAGATAGATAGATAGATAGATAGATAGATAGATAGATAGATAGATAGATAGATAGATAGATAGATAGATAGATAGATAGATAGATAGATAGATAATCAATCAGATGGATAGATAGACAAACAGACATGCAGACAGATAGATTAATAATAGGTTGGATAGACAGATGGACAGTAAATAAAACATCTTAGAAACAGCAGAATAGAGTATCTTAAAGACTTTTTTTCTGAGAGGCAATGTTATAGACATTCTTTCTATTTTTCTTCCTTTCCAAAGCTGCAGAAACCCTTCTGAGGGACTTGAATCATTGACATGTCAGTCCTGCCGCTCTGTAGTATGCAGTAAATATAATATAGCAGCTTTAGAAAACGTGGCATCTGAAGTGCCAGAGATGTTGTGTCGCTCAGTGTGATCTGATGTCACACTCCTCCACTAGATGGCAGACCAGTGTCATGAGCCTTTGCTTATGGAGCAATTCAAATATCATCTGCTGAAAAAGGCCATATACCATCACACTCCCATAAAAGCCAGTCAAATTGTCTGTATTACAGTGTACAGAAATATTGGATTTTTTTTTCAGTAAAAAGATGCTGTGGTGCCTTTCTGATGATACTGAATATAATAGACCATCTTTCTCATGAAACCGTGGTAAAGCAGAATGTGTAGCCCGCAGACATATCTTGGGCGTCGAGGTGATGTATAAAAGATTTGAAGAGCCTCTTTTATGTGTTCTGTGCATCTAGAGCTAGAACAACAACTGAAATAAGGGACAGCAGACATTGTAAACCAAAACTCAATGAAAATCAATTTTTGATCATGCAGAGCGCCCTGTGCTTTTTGAGGGCACAGGCAGGAAATTGCGGTTTGAAATCAGACAAAAGTCCTTTGATTCCTGGAGTCGCAGAGGTCAGCGCATCGCAAACAATCCTCCGACAATAGTCTTTTAATGAAGAGTGTTTCCAGCTTTCCGCACAGTTGGTTATAAGATTGGATATCTAATAGTGCCACCCCCACTTTTCCATACCCATAACAATTCTCAACAGTCTGTTTGAATAATTTCAGGGGTGTAGCATTTCGCTAAAGGCTATTTAATTTCACAGCATATTCTCTGTTTGAAATTGATTCATGAGAGGACCTGATCTGTGCACGGGAATACAAATGCAGGCTTTTGGCTGCCGTCAATAGAGTGCCTGACTAATTTGAGAAAAGCTGTTTCATTAAAACAAGTAATCTGAAAAAATCCCGGCCACTTAATTCTTGGAAGGTGCCGAGGCTTGTTGTGGGATTATTAACTAACAGATGAGAATTAAGAGCACCGGGAAGCATTAATGGTGCAGTTCGTCAACATTATTTTCACAATGTCTTCCACGTTATGGAGATTTTGCATTTTGGCCGGATTTCCATCCAGAGGACCATTTTATTGCAGATTTGTTAAGATTCAGTGGTATTTTCAGATATAGGTGACTTTTCATAAAATTCCTTTGGAGGAATAAAAAGAACTTTAAAACGAATGCATAGCTCAGAAATTGAGAAATGCTTGAGTTCATATTGAGATTTCTGAGTTTTACATCAATAAAATCCCAATTTGCTAATTACTGATAGTATGGTAGTTATAGTAGTTGTTGCTAACACTATAGATTAGGGAACACTCACTATTAACTAGCTGCTGAATAGCATGTATATTAGCCTACTAGAATATTGGCTGTTTATTAGTACTTATAAAGTACATATTAATGCATGACCATATTCTACTTCCCTTAACCCTAGACATACTGTAACTCCTTACTATCAGTACGCAGCAAATTATGTTTATTGAATAGGAGTTTATAAGACAGCCCACTTTTGAGGAGTACGTACGACATGGAGGCTGAGCAACCAACATATCCCAAAGGTAACACCTCGTTTTCAAATCATAATATCATAATATTTTAGTGTTACATAGCATTGTATTAATGTCTTTGCAAGATGTCCAACAGGCTGCATTTAAAAAAAAAAAAAAAAAAAAAAAAAGACATACGGCCAAGTATGGTCACCCATACTCGGAATTTGTGCTCTGCATTTAACCCATCCAAAGTGCACACACACACCGTGAACACACACCCAGAGCAGTGGGCAGCCATTTATGTTGCGGCACCCGGGGAGCAGTTGGAGGTTCGGTGCCTTGCTCAAGGGTCTCACCTCGGTCAAGGTCTTGATCTTTTGTTTCTTAACTTTTGTCAGCCAAACGGAAGAGAAGAAATTGCTGAATAAAGTCGTTATTTTTGTTTTCTTTGCACACAAAGTATTCTCGTAGCTTCATAAAATTAAGGTTGAACCACTGATGTCACATTGTCTATTTTAAAAATATGCTTACTACCTTTCTGGGCCTTGAACATGTCAGTTCAGTTGCTGTATATGCCGGGTCAGAAAGCTCTTGGATTTCATCAAAAATATCTTAATTTGTCATCGAAGATGAACAAATGTTTTATGGGTTTGGAACTACATGAGGGTGAGTAATTAATTACATAATTTTCAATTTTGGGTGAACTAACCCTTTAGTTATTAGCTTTATTTTTTCAACTCACAAACCAGTTCCCTCATGAACCTCCAGTAAACCTTGACCTACAGTTACAACATTAAAAACAGTTACTGTTTTTAATTACTGGCATTAACCAGTAGTACATACTCTTAAATCTGGGATTCCATGAAGAGCCTCCATTCCACGAAAGATTCTTAATAATGGAAAAAAAGTTTTTTTAAATGTTTATTACACTCTTAAAAATAAAGGTTCTTTATTGGCATTGATGTTTCCATGAAGAACCTTGAACATCCATGGAACCGGTTCTATAGTGTGGAAAAGGGTTCTTTGAGTTTTAAAATGTTCTTCAAAATGGTTAATTTAAGAACTATTCACTGAAAGGTTCCTTTGGGGACCAAAAATGGTTCTTCTATGGCAACACTGCAGAAACACCCTTTGAGAGTGTAGCCTAATATAAAAATGGTTCTTTTAAGAACTGTTCACTGGAAGGTTCTTTGTAGAACCAAAACGGTTCTTCTATGGCATCACAGTGAACACCTCCTTTTGGAACCTTTATTTATAAGAGTGTAATGTGATGTCACTAAAAAGAAAAATAGTGTTAGATGCTGAGAATATATTTTGATGAAGAAGTAAACAGTTGCATGTTGAATGTAAAAACTGCAAATGACATTTCCTCTGTGCAGGTGTTCTTCCGTAAAAGTAATTATGTTCAATCAAGTCAACGCACCAAGTTATGGAGAAACACAGACCGTATTCCCACAAGTCCACAAACACATGCTCACTATTAACCCCCTTTTTCGCATATTCACGTATTGGCTCACAAAGCCCAGCAATTCAAAAGCCACAAAACTCACCTCGTCTTCTTATCGGCTGAAATCCAGTGACATTTAGGGCCAGTGGCCACGTCATTAGCAGATCGACCTCTGTGGGAGCAGGTGGAGGGGGTAGACTGTGGCTCTGAGTCAGTGTCAGGGGCAACACCGTGGGCAGAATTTTAATAAAGCAGCTCGCCCATGTGTCAGCAGCATCCTTCGACATGTTCTCTCCATCTCACCCGGTGAAAAAAAGCAATGACACATAGACCAAGCGTCCGCATGTCCCTGTCTGAGCCCATCTCTGCCTCCCCTGCCACCCCCGGATGCATACGCTTGTCTGGCAGGGAGCGTTTTGTCAATCCTCTGAGAAATCTCGAGGTCTAAAAGCTGGAGCTGTAAGCTAGTCACATCCTGTCTGAGGGCCAGATCCTCAGAGGTTCTTACTCGACTTTTTTCTTTTTTTGAAAGCTTGGTTGCAGTCTTACAAGTGAGAGGAGACCCATCAAGTGAGATCTGTCACGTCAAAGCCGCTCGATGTGAGTTAATGCTGATTAATGGAGCCCTTCTGCGTGGCGGTTTTGATCCATGAAATTACATGAATGAATGTTTGCTTCACACAGACGCATTGCTTTCACTCGACTGTCATCTGTACTGATTAAAACTCTCTGACTGAATGGAATCGTGGCTCATTTCAGCATTGAACGATGGTTTTCTTCCGAAGTTGCTTGCTGCTTTAACAAATATTGACCACAGTTTTGACAAAATGCTATAATTACTCCAACTATTAATGGTTTTTATGGTGTTTCCATCGCTGTTTATACTTTTTTTTTTTCTAGTCTTGCACTGAAGGAGGAACCTGAGCTAGATCTAAAGACTTGGATAATGGTAGCCAACCAAAACAACCTAGCAGTGGGTTTTGCACAAACATTTTCATCAGAAAATCTTGCAGAACTTTTTGCCATTTAAGTGACATTTTGAATGACACTAGAGTCTGATAGTATGATATTGTATGTGAAACTATCATTAGGTTAACTATTTAGCTGTTTTACCAAGTTGTCTTGGAGCTTGGATTAATCAAAATTGATTTTGGTTAGAAATAAATGGACTGGTTGTGTTGGATTTATAATCTTTCTTTCTTTATCACATATTGACAAAAACGGTAAGCTTTTATAGCACAAATGCAACAAAATGAAGAGTGTCTTGATTTGTAGTTGGTGTAAATATCTAAATATAAAGAAGCAAAATGACATATTATTGTGTGTGTGTGTGCAAGACATTTACTTGAAAAGCACAATATTTACATATTTAGTCTTATTTTCTAAAAGAAGCATACATTTTAAGTGAGGTTTTTTTTCCTCAAAACAAGAAAAATACTATGCCAGTGGGATAAGAAAAGTAATCTTATTTTCCCTTTGAATTAAGTTTATTTTTCTTACCCCACTGGCAGATATTTTTCCTGTGCTAAGCAAATCTCTGAAAACAAGTCTTTATATCTTGAATCATTTTACTTCTCATGTAAATGTTTCTTGATTTCTTGAGGAATATTTAGATATTTATACTGAAACGGGAAGCTTTTTCCAGCTAGCTTTATCTCTGTTATCCATAAAAACTAATTCTACAGTCAAGATTCATAATTACACCTTTATTATGACCTGTACCAGTTATCATCCACCATTTGTTAATTAACAAACCGGCCAACTTAAAAAATCATGGCTCAAATTAAACCGGAGACCACCAGTACATCATGGTTCTTTTGTAAATATGATCATTCTTTATACTGTAGCTGATGCATGCCATTTTTCAATGTTAAAATATTAAAATATAAAATATTTATCCAGTCCCAGTTTCTGTAAAGATACAACTGGCAGGGCTATATGTTTGGTTTGCAATGGAAGATGGTAAGTGTCTGGGAAATCACTCAATATTTCAGGCTCAGAAATTAAATTTCACCTTTAATAACTTGAATATATGGATATGGTATCATGACGATGGCAGTGTATATTCTTGTACACCCATAACCCAAGTCAGATAAGGTTGTGTCTTCCCTGGCTATTAGGGATGTTGTAATTCTCAACACATCCCAAACCCCGGGAGTTCTTTTCCTCTAAAGTTTCACTTTGAATTGTACAGTAAGTTCCTCTGTCGAAAACTTAGTACCTCTCTGACAGACACTGCAGCCCAAAGCTTTATATAGAGCGGAGAGAGAATAAACATTCAGCTTCGCTCCGATTGTCTGGATAACAAAGAGAAATGGCAGACAGTGTCAAACTTCCTCACAGCTGCCACATGATAACTAGTGAGTGTGTGTAATGTGTGTTGCCCCGGGTCGCATGTCTCCATGTCTATCACAACAGTGAAGTAGATGTTCTATTCTGCACCTGATTCCCTCATATAGAGCAAATGAAATCCTGTAAAACCCATTTCGTAGAGGACACACTCTGATAACACAGTAATCGCGCTCGCTGAGATGCGGCCTGACTGCAGACACATAATTCCAATGTTTTTTTTGTTGTTTCATTTGATAATTTTTAACCTGCGAGCGCATTCTATATGTGGCGCGATTCGTCTTAGCTGTCAAAGATCTCCGAAGAAAGCGATGAGACATCTGTCTGGGTTTTGACATGGAGGAGAAAAGGGGGCGGAAAAGTAGATGGAATCAGAGATATTGGGGGGAAAAGTAGTTCCTTTCCACACTCGGTCCATCAGAGAGACAGAAATAGACAAGGAGAGATAGACGCAATGAATGGACCAACTGAAAGGGGAGTGAGAGCGATAGATACACAGCTTTAAAAGACAGAATGTGTGTGGGAGAGAGATAACGTGAGACAGGGATGTCACTGAGATGGAGAGAGGGATAAATGCAAGCAGGGACATATGTAGACAGAACGGAGGTTAGAGAACAGTGTATATACTGTCACGCATGTAAAAACACGTATGCACACTTAAAGATGTAGTTCTCCATGAAAATGAAAATGCTGTTGCCCACAGGCCTAGACTGAGTTTTAACATTGGTTAAATAATACAGAGACAAATCTTCACAAATGAAAGGTCATCCTTGCCAGTCTGTAATGTGTATATATAAATGATGTTTTATTAACAAGGTTCGGGACGAGCACGAGCAGATAATCAGTCTGGCCCAGGTGGAGCTCGTCAGCTAATCACCTTAACAAGCACATCAGGTGTATATATATATATATATATAGCCAACTCACCTCTGTTCTATGACAGTTTTCCAGCATCCCACCTCCACCCCACCTCCTTAATCTAATTTCATCCCATTCTTGTGATGGGGGGGTTCTCTGGGTTCAGGCTCTATCCCGATCTTAGAGCCCTCCCTCCGGACAGCACGTCAAATATGCTTACTAATTGCCCAATCATATTATATGTTAGTGCGAACTCGTGAATATGTAGATGTATGCGATTTCTGTTAAACACATAGTTGGCAACACTTTAGATTAGGGAACACATATTTACTATTAACTAAGAGTTTTTCTTCAATAAATGCCTAATTTTCTGTTTATTTATAGTATAGTAAGGAAGGCAGTTGTTGTAGTATGTTATATGGGGGAGGGTTGAAGGGGTGGTTGATTGCGATTTAAATTTTTAAACGTTAGTTTGTGTGTAATGTTGCTGTTTGAGCATCTGCAAAGTTACAACGCTGAAAGTTCAATGCTAACAGAGATATCTTTTAAAATGTCTTTTAAAATTATGGCAGTTCAATGCCTACAAAAATGGCTCGTAGGGACTACAACGAGTTACTTCCTGGGTTTGTGATGTCACACCCTGATAAACCCCGCCCTCGGGAACATGCAATGAAGGGGGCAGGACCATGTTACGCTGCTTTAGAGAAGAGGAAGAGTTGGTGGCATGCTGTCAAAACTAGGGGTGCACGGATAAAATCTATTTATTTGAATCGTGATTCTGTCTTCTAACGATTCTAATGGATTCACAAGTTTCAAAATCCGTGTTCTAAAGCAGCGGTTCTTAATCGTGTTCCTTGCGTCCTCTGCTCTGCCCATGCTCTGGTCTGCATCGCTCTCTCTCACCTGATTGAGATCATCAGCTCCAATAAACTCTGTTCCAATTATACACTTGTTGTGTATAGACAGAATAATATTTTTCACGTAGCTATGAGAATATTTAATACACCAACTGTATTAAAGCTTCAATCAGGATAAAACCTTATATTAAAAGCTAACTGAAGCAGTAGCATTTACAAATAACAGCGTATATAAAAGTATGAGACAACAACAAAGAAAATACAAACCATTAAGAGCTGTGTGCTCCTCTTCAATAATTGATAAGCGATATTGACGACGCCATTGTTTGCAATACAACCGGAGCACATGCTGCTGAGGTGAGGGTTGTGATGTTTAGACGCACACTGGCAGTTTAGCGAATCACAACACACTGAGCCAGCTAACCAATCTGAGCCCAATGCTTATTTCTGAGGGAGGGGCTTCATAAAAACAGTAAATCATTGGAGGATTCAAAAGATAACGGACAGAGTGGTGTAGAAAGGTAAATTATGTGAAAAATAATGCGTTTTTTAAAAACGAAGCACTAACACATGTTAGACTGCACCCCATTAACACAATCAAGCCTAGAAGAAAAAACAGTCAACCACCCCTTTAAGGGATCTAGAATATGGTCATGTAGAATAAAGCATAAATATGTGCTTTTTAATACCAATAAACATCCAATATTCTGGTAATATGCATGCTAATAAGCAACTAGTTATTAGTGAATAGTGTTCCCCAATCTAAAGTGCAACCAGGTAGTTATATTGTATACTTTTTATTTTTTGGAGCAAATTCTTCAGAACATCTATAGATGTATAAAGTTGAATGATACATTTTATGTTTATTTACGTACTATTCTTATACTAATTTAATATTAAAAATGGTTCCACTTTACAATAGGTTTGTATATGTTAACATTAGTTAAACTCCTAATTTGCTGCTTATTAATTGTTAGTAATGTAGTTGTTAAGTTTAGGTATGGGGTTGGATTAAGGAATCTAAAATATGGTCATACAGAATAAGGCATTAATATGTGCTTTATAAGTACTAATAAACAGCCAATATGCTAGTACTATGCATACTAATAGGCAGCTGGTTAATACTGAGAATTGGTCCTTAAAATATAGTGTTACCAAAATAATAATAGCATATTTTAAATGACAAAAAATTGCCTTGTTAGTTCTCGATGCCTAATGCATTAAACATATTGAACTTTACTGTAAATTACCATAAAAACATTTGATTTATGCATCTGTATATATGCATGTTAGACCGTAGACAATGTGAATTATTATTAACAGAGAGATGAAATGCATGAATTTACATGGGGCTTTGGGGCTATGTTATAAATTCCAGAAACGTGATTCAGAAAGTTCTTTGAAAAACAAATAATAACATCCTGAGACACAGAATATTGTATGAATAATTCAATAAGGAAATGCCGGTATATATAGTCTTGCTTCATGTAGGGGATGCAAGGAACTTGGCGTATTTAGCAGGATTGCATCAGTTCTAAATGTCGAATGTGTGATGTGAATGTAATGCATGTCTTGGTCACTTCAGATAGAGGTGAGGGCCAAACAGACAGCGGGTGAGCAGGGCATCTCGCTGTCGGTAATGAAAGCAAAGGATTCTGGGATGGATTGTGCACCGAGGGGTTGAAAGAGAAAGATGGGGAGTTATGTTATGATTGACAGCGAGGGAAAGAGAGATAGGAGGCTTGATTCAGACCGATTCCTGCTGTTCTGCCCGCCGCACGTCCTCAGCCTGTCATATGTGCACATGTTGAGGGGGATGTTGAATTCATTCACTCGGCACTCGTTCGCGTTCACGTTACTCATCGTCCGTGTGTGTGTGTGTAGTGTGGGGGCTCCCACATTCAAACTGGAGATTGTCTCCCACTGTTCTCTTTCCTTTAAAAACCAGCTCCCACTGCTCAACGAGTGCCATGCGCGGTCGACTGAGGACGTCCAAGCGCGCCGTGTCTCTACACCGCCAGAGTTTGACTCGTTTTAGAAAAACAGGCAGCCTGCCACCGTATGTGTGAATCTAATCACTTGTAGTCGTTTAGTAATCAGCATAAAGTCTGTTACTTATCATAGCTTATTTAGAACAACAGACCGTCTGTCTGATGCATAACGTGACCAAACACTGATTTGATTATTACTGGTTAGTGGTTGAAATGAATTTCATCACAATAACACACTGGCCTGGTGCATTTGAAATATTGCATAAGTTTTTGCAAATATGCTACAGAAAAAAATAGTGGAAAATTTGTGTAGACTTTGTGATCAAAGTTTCTGTCTGTTCAAAATTAATGAGTACTTTAAAGCAAGTCAGTTCACACGACCATGTTATTAACGCCCCCGGCAGCTATTTCAACCTTATATAAGAACATCCACTGTCTAGATGAATGGATAAAGACTTGACTGTTTGTTGAAATTCTGTTTTAATAAAGTAAGAAATAAATTTGACAGTAATGGTACCATAAATTGTGTCTTTGATGTCTTTTATGCTCACCAATGCTGCCTTTAATCAAAAATACAGTAATATTGTGAAATATTATTACAGTTTAAAATAACTGTTTCCTCTTTGAAGTGTCACATGATCCTTCAGAAATCATTCGGATATGCTGCTCAAGAAACATTTATTATGTTGATATTTTTTTGAAAACTGAATCTCTGATGAAGATCAAAAGAACAGCTTCCAAAATAGGAATCTTTAGGGGTGGGTGAGATGACCAAAATCTTATATTACAGTTGAAGTGAAGTGAAGTGACATTCAGCCAAGTATGGTGACCCATACTCGGAATTCTTGCTCTGCATTTAACCCATCCAACGTGCACACACACAGCAGTGAACACACACACACCGTGAACACACACCCGGAGCAGTGGGCAGCCATTTATGCTGCGGCGCCCAGGGAGCAGTTGGGGGTTCGGTGCCTTGCTCAAGGGCACCTCAGTCGTGGTATTGAGGGTGGAGAGAGCGCTGGACATTCACTCCCCCCACCTACAATTCCTGCCGGCCGGGGACTCGAACCCGCAACCTTTGGATTACAAGGCCGACTCTCTAACCATTAGGCCACGACTTCCCGACTTATATCACGATATGAGTAACTTTATTTCATGGTAACGATATGTATCACAACATAGTTGTTTTTGCTTTATTATAGGCAAATTTTTGATACCATAGAAATTTCATAATTCGTGTCACTAGTGACAATATCACTAAAAACTAATACTAGACTAAATTAAAAACAAAAACAAACAAACAAACAAAAAAAGACACTGAAGACAAGTAAACAGTCAGTGATTAAATAAGAAGCTAATTGCAAGCAATAGGACAAAAAAAACTACAGTAGAACAAATAAATAAGAAATGCTACATGCATTATATAAAGATAGCAGGAATATTAGACTGCTGTCACTTTAAGAGCTGCCTTTATATTGTTACACATGTGTTTTCTTTCTCAGCTGTTTGCTTTCACTTAAGACCTAAATTGATGTGTTTACAAGGATACTTGCAAAGACAAGTTAACCATTCAAAACCTACAGAGTGGCAAAAATAACTCCGTTCAATACTTCCATGCTCTATGAGCACAGTCTATAGTGAAATGAGTGCATATAGCGAAATGAGTGCTCTTTTGCTGCTGATTGCATTTCAGTGGCTTAAAATCATTTTTTTTAAACCACAATGCTTGAAAACGCATGCTTTTCGTGATCACATAGCACAGCAATGTCATGTGAGCATGTAACCACGAGAGAGATGATAATCCAAAATCTCTACCGGTTGATATTAATCACGTCTACCTGTATATCGCCCACCCTTACTTGTAACTTTATAAATGTTTTTACTTTTACATTTGATAAATTTACTCCAAAAATAATAATCTTAGTGATCCCAAGGTGTAGTTCATATGCATTGGGGTATTATAGTACAATACATTATTAAAATAGTAGTGTTATTAAATTAAACAAACAGGTGATTGACTCCTACAGCTGCCATATTGAGTGTTTCGATTTTTCCATTAAGATACAAGTGGACATATCCTATACTGATTATTTTTATAGTTATTATTGCTGGAAATACACAGTATATTAAATAATGTGAATTTAACAGCATATTTTATTTGACTTATTGGTGCGGCAAGTTGTTTAACTCTTAAAAACAAGTTCTTCCTTATTTTAATTATTTATGCATTTCTCTCTGTATTTGTGCATGAATTAATGTTCCTTTGATGCCATTGGATTAGTATTGCCCTCACCGATAGCTGCACCAATTTTCCACTTAAAGATCTAAAAATCCTTGACATGACAAGCAACACCACATAGGATATGAGACTAGATTTTATTAATTGTGTTTTGAACATAAGTTCATGTTTTTCTTACTACACTGGCTGTAAGACAAAACATGCTTATATTTAAAAACAAAATAATATCCTATGTGCTGTTGCTTTTCACATAAGTACATTATGTTTTAAAGTGTCACACATTTTTTGAGATGTTAACATATATGAACAGGTCGCACATTAGTGAAAACAACAATAGCATTCATTAGTTCTATTATTAAGGGAATTCTTACTAATTTATAATTTATTGGTGGACTTATGGGTGGAGCTTTTCATATCATTCTCAAAGTTTTTCTACCTAAGGATGTTGAGTTTTAGAAGGTAGTGACGTGAAGTGAGTGAGTGACGTGATATGTGGCCGAGTATTGTTACCCACACACCGTGAACACTCACCAGGAGCACAAGCTCAAGGGCACCTCAGTCGTGGTATTGAAGGTGGACGAGAGCGCTGTACATTCACTCCCCCCACCTACAATTCCTGCCAGACCTGAGACTCAAACTCTCGACCTTTGGGTTACGAGTCTGACTCTCTAACCATTAGGCCATGACCACTCTGAGATGTCCAACAGGAACATGATTTGTGTAACATTTGTGACACATTATTAGCTGTTTGATAATGCAGTCAAGCCAAAAGCTAATGATATCAATTACCATAACGTTTCTGAAAATATAGAGAGCGATACATAATATGCATTACCATTCTGATACCCTGACTTATACCGCTCTTCCTCTTCTTCGGAGTCAGTTTCGTTTCAAACATATACAGATGGATTGATCTAATATTGCCACTTGTGTAGCATTTACTACTTCAGTGTTTACTACTACTTCAAGCAAGTGAATGTGGAGCAGGTTTAAGTGGAGACGGGACTAATTTGCTAATTCCTGTTTCCTGGGTGTAGAGTGACATTGAAGCCATTATCAAAGATGAGTTTTAAGTGACTAAAATTAGTAATTTTGAGGGACTCTGAGGTGAAAAACTTAAGCAGTAGTTTTATTTCCAGTGTACCATAGTATAAACCACAACTTGCACGAGTCACTTGACTCAAGTTGCGAAAAGCCACCCAATGAGACTAAAACTGTCAATTTCAGTCAGCGCTTGCTATTTTTCTGTGACCAGGCAGATGGGAAATAGACGTGTGGTTCTTGGACATCTTGAATCTGGCTTGCCCTTCGAGACAGATTTTTGTTTTTGGAAACGGCGTGTGAAATGACGAGTGCGTGTCGGCACTGTACAGTATATGATGCCCTTTTGAAGTGCGTAGGCTAGTGTATGTTCTGCCGCAGGCTTACCCACGCTGCCTCCTGTGTGTCATCAGTGAATGAAAGGCCCTCGTCTCGTTGGAAACATGTGAGGGAAGAGTGCGTCAGATCTCTGGCAAGCTCTGGCATCGATTATACAACTGACACCGGCGTGAAGTGTCTCTCTCCGTCTCTCCCCATAGCACATGTAGCTTACGAGACCATAATGAGTCATCCATCTTAATTAACAAATGAATGTTACAGCATCAGAAGCGACTGTCACGCTTGTTTACGCGCCATCTTGCCCTGCTGAGTTTCGCCTTTGTGTCAAAGCAAACACGCGATATTGCCGACTCAGAACTCCTGTCACCCAATTAGCTTTGAATGATCATAGCGGGAAAAACGTAACGGTGGCGAATACTCCCGGGATGAGTCGAACAAAGAAGTGTCTCTCTCTCTCACGCGCTCTCGTTCGGTCCCTCTCTTGTTTTCTCTTCAAGGGTCCCCTCAGGGTTCCCACGTTGCTTTTCAAATGAATAGCCTGCCCTGATAAGGACTATTTGTTTGTTTGTTGCGGTTTCCTAATGTGCGCCTGTCTATTCAATATCCATTAGAGGCTGGCGTGAGGGGCTTGGCATCCAAATGCAAAGTGACAAAAACACCTTGATGTGGAGTTTGTTTTCTCTCTCCCGGCCGTCGCCTCCTTTTGTTAAGGATGGAGACAAGCGTCAGTCTTTGTTAAGGTGGCTAATTGCTTCTCTGGTGGCACGGCTGTAGCTTTGGCTGTCTGGCGGCTGATAATGTATTGATTGTCTGTCTGTGAGGAGGAGAAGAGTGTGGAAGAGGTTAGAAGGGGGTAGAAAAGGAATTAGGTTCTTTGCACCTGCTTCTACCTGTGGCACAAAAGTGACCCGAGTTCAGACGAGAAAGGACAGAAACACTGACCATTAGCTAGCTCGCAGGCTGTAGTTTTATAACAGTGCCATATTACGAACACTATGTGCTCCGCCACAGCCGTAGAAAGAGCTGCATTGTGTCTGGAGAGGAAATTAAACGCTAATAAGCTTCTCCAACTTCAAACTTTCGCCTCCGCATCAGCTGCTGAAATTGCATTGGCTGTAGAGATAATGCCTTTTGACCTGAAAGAGCGATTGATTTCAGATTCACCTGAGAAAGCATCGAGAAGACCCGTCAAAGCAGTTAATGAGATGGTTATTTTAGAATCGGGCAACAAAAAAAAAACCCAGCTTAAATCTCAGAGCTAGTTTTTCTTCTTTTTAATGATTCTGTCAATCTGATTCACAGTGATTTGGTTTGAGAGTGAAACTGTGGTGGGTGGCATGAATCATAAGCCATAAACCAAATATTTAAAACAGTTTGTAAATCTTATTTTGTGATGTAGCATTATTTAATGCGAGTAATGCTTGCTTGAATGTTGATTGAATGCTGAGGAAATAATGATAATAATATTAATAATATAAATATGTGGTGGTCAAAATTATTACAACACTTGGCATATTTAAGAGGTTTCAGTTGTTTTTGTTGAATTGGCCATTACAATATCCATAAAACAAATTATTGCTAGAACTACCTGCAACGGAAGGAATCTGCTGGAACTTTGAAAATGATGGATTAGTCCCCTCAAAGTCTGTACCTCAACTCCATCAAGCAAATTTGGGGCGAGTTGGAAAATAAACTGGACAGATCTATTGTACATTTAAAGGAAAGCCTTTGGCTTGAGTTGAAGAAGGTATGGGATGACATTAGTGTTGAACATCTCAGGAAATATATTGACACTATACCAGAGAGATGTGTTGCTGTAATTGCTGCAAGAGGTGAACACATCAAATAATAAAGTTAAAAGTAAATAAAAACAGTACAAATTACTTCATCTGATTTGTTGTGCTCGGAGCAACCATCTGCATATTTCATGAACATTATGAAATAAAATCATGATTTGGAGGCAAAAAAGGTCAATATTTTCAGACCTGTCAGATTTTCTAATAATTTTGGCCACCACTGTATATATTTACAAAGAACCATATTTGGAGTTTTTGGTTTAGGGCTCACACCGCACATAGTGTGACCTATTAAATATAGTTATATAAAATAAACTAATTAATAATAGTAATAATATTATTATTACTTAAAAAAAAAATAATAATAAAGTTTGTACTTTTACCAACCAGCAGGAATTTTGCCTCCCACAGATTGGTTATGTGCACATGTGGAACACAGATTAGTCTTGTCACTTTAAGAAGATACTAATTTCAGCTCGTAAGGATGATCATGAGAAAGGAGAGGCATCAGCCCAGAACTACATGGAAGGAGCTTGTTAATGATCTCAAGGCAGTTGGGACCACAGTCACTAAGCAAACCATTGGTAACACAGTACTGAAATGAACTGAAATCCTGAAGCGCCCGCCTGTCTGAAGCTTGCCAATGAACATTTAAATGATTCAGAGAATACTTGGGAGAATGTGCTGTGGTCAGATGAGACCAAAATTGAGCTCTTTGGCATCAACTCGACTCGCCGTGTTTGGAGGAAGAGAAATGTTGACTATCACTCCAAGAACACCATCCCTACAGTCAAGCAAAGAGTTGGAAACATCATGCTTTGGGGCTGTTTCTCTGCTACAGGTACAGGACAACTTCACAGCATTGAGGGGCCAATGGACAGGACCATGTACCGTAAAATATTAGATGAGAACCTCCTTCCTTCAGCCAGAACACTGAAGATGGGTCTTCCAGCATGACAATGACCCAAAACATACCGCCAAGGCAAGAAAGGAATGGAAGCAGAAGAAGCATATTAAGGTCCTGGAGTGGCCTAGCCAGTCTCCAGACCTTAATCCTATAGAAAATCTGTGGAGGGAGCTGAAACTTCGAGTTTCCAAGAGGCAGCCAAGAAACCTTAATGATTTAGAGAGGATCTGTAAAGAGGAGTGGACCAAAATCCCTCCTGAGATGTGTGCAAGCCTGGTCACCAACTACAAGAAACGTCTGACCTCTGTGACTGCCAACAAGGGTTTCTGCGCTGTAAATGGTGCACTTTATTTTACAGTCCTATTTCTTACTATGTACATCTACCATCAATTACTCAATAAGTACCTTGGTACATGTTTATACCCCCAACTTGAGTACCGCATAACTTGTTCTGTACATTAACTAATAGGTACATACACCAGTACTTACATAATAAGTATATGGAAATGGGACATAAAGTGCACTATTTTACATAAACATTACACAGGAATTACCAATTCTTCAAACTTTGTAAGCACTGTTGTGGAGAGCAATTGAACATTAACACTTATTTGTAAGTACTACATATTTACCACGTGTATACCAGTACAGAATGTGTCTTGTTTGTTACCACATAATAGCAAATTTTTCCATAGGTGCTACACATTTACCATGTACATACCATTAGTATGTACAGTAATGTGTCTTATTAGTTACCATGTACGGGCACTATCTGTAAGTGACCGTTCTTACCCACACTTGTCTGTATGTACAAACTAATTACCATGCATGTACGACTGTTAAGTACAGCCGTGTTTCTTATTTGTTACCATGTTCATACACTTCAGGTAAGTACCTTGTGTTACCACTCATTTGCCTGTAGGTACAATATATTTACCATGTATGTACCAGGGAAGTACACGTACTGTAAAATAAAGTGCTACCGAAAAAAAAAAAAAAAAATATATATATATATATATATATATATCAGTGAAACGCTGCTATCAATTTTATTTGTTTTATCTTCTGAATCAGATTACTTGGCACTCAAAATAAGGAGTAAGACTCATAAACAACGATAGCAGCATAACATGTTTTCAACTCTCTTTTTATAAGCAAGCAATATAAGTTTTTGTTTTAGCAAATGCTTCACATAAAATCAGAAAAAGCAACATGAGGCTTCTGAGAGCACTGTTGAGTGATGAATTGGTTTCTTGAACTGATTCATTGGGACAAACGAAGCGCTTCACTAAAATGCATTGGACTTCCCAGTGCTGATGTCAAATAGCAGTGACATGATTAAAATCTAGTTTGGACCGGCAGCCTTTTAGCCTGTGTGCTTCACTGCAGCCCATTTGCTTCATCTCCACTTCGTTAGATCTGTAGATGGCCCCAGACCCCAAAATATCAGCCTGGGAGAGGAAAGTAAAAGAGAAAGAGCCTGAGACACTACATTTTTACGTTCTCTGAAGAAAATGTGAATGGTGCTTGCCCGTGCATAAATAGTCACCATGATGCTATAGGGCAGGGGTGGGAAACGTTGATCCTGGAGGGCCACTCTCATGCAGAGTTTAGCTCCAACTTAAAACAAAAAAAAAACCTAACTGCATCCTGAAGACCTTGATTAGCTGGTTCAGGAGTGTTTGATTAGGGTTGGAGCTAAACTCTGCAGGGACACCGGCCCTCCAGGATCAACATTCCCCACCCCTGCTATAGGGTGTTGTTGGTGGTTCAAAGTGTTTTTTGCAGTGTATGTTTGCTGTCAAGACTGAGAGGACTCTAACAATAACCACATGATCTTCTGCTAAAGCAACGTGACAAAAATAGATGCAAGTCCGATCCAAATGTTTAATGTCATCTATTTACATTAGTTTAGATCCAGCTGGTCACTATTATGCATTCTTTAGACAGAGAATTTGCATATTTAAAGATAGTAATGTGTGAAAGCAAACTGATATGTTCATGCCAACAGAAACATAAACAAATCCAAAACTTCAAACTCATCTACATCCCTTTGTTCACTCTTGAAGTGGACTTTTGCCTGTTTGGGGATTAAATGGTTTTAGTCTACTGCTTGAATTGAAACGCGGCACATACGGTGTGCGATTATATGTTGACCAGGGTTGCAGAAAGACAGAAAATTTCCCAAACTTTCCAGAAATTTTGGAAACTTTCAGAACATTTTAGGAATTTTCGTGAACATTTGGAAAGTTTCTGCAAATGTTCTGCCCTTTTGCAACCCTAGACATGATGCTGCACCATCGTGCGACCATCATATTTTGTTGTTTTGATTAGATAATTACGTGTTTGAAAAGGGAAGCAAATAAAGTATGAGAATTTACTATTTCAATGCTATGGCCTTTGGAGACATTTAAAATGATAAGGGAGTCAATGCCAATCATCAGTTCTTAATTAATATTCATATTTTTATTATATTCCAAAAAGTATAGTATTTGCATTGTTCAATACTTTTTTTTTTTTTTAAGTTGCCAGCCACTGCCAGCATTTTTTATCATTTCCACAAAATTTTCATGGCTTACACAAATTTTCAAGTTTAATAATAATAATAAAAAAAAGCAACGGATTTGTTTTTGTCAAACACTATGTCCGGATCAATATTCAGAATGATGATCAAAACATGATGGAGTAGATTGCTTCATCAACACCCCCAAAGCTTGCATAGTCCCTTACCAATTCCTGGATCATCATTTTATTTGGTAACATTAGGCAGTTTTGATTTATATGCCCCTTTAATGTTTGGCAATCACATTATTTTACATATACATCTGCTTACATATGGTATCTATGGCGGCAACTTCAGAAAACACATGCAAATAGAAAAAGCACCAGCAAATCAAGAAAGCATCTTCATCAATTTGACAGCCGGTGCTGCAAATGCTCAGAACACAACCAAATAAAGATTTTTATTTGCAATGTGTTTCTTTGTTTGGTTGTGTTGTGAGCATTTGCAGCACGTGTGTTGTCAAATTGATGAAGTTGTTTTCTTAATTTGCAGGCGTTTCTTTTGCAATGCGTGTGTTGTGAGCATTTGCAGCGCATGTGCTGTCAAATTGATGAAGTTGTTTCTTAATTTGCAGGTGTTTTTTTCTATTTGCAGTGCGTTTCTTTATTTGGTTGTGTTGTGAGCATTTGATGTGTTGTGAGCATTTGATTTGATGTTGTGAGCATTTGCAGCGTGTGTGTTTGAAAACTGACGAAGTTGTTTTTTTTAATTTGCGGGTGTTTTTTCTATTTGCAGCGCGTTGAGCTCTCTCAGCCACTGAAGGTATCGCTTGTTTCTGCTTCTTCTTCACCATGTTTTGATCCAGACATTCAGTCCTTTTTCAGAAGATGTGGATTAGTGCCTCTTACCATATAACAGTGAAAACATGGAAATTCTTCAGATTCCGTCAGTGGCCGGGAAAGAGTTAAAAACTATCATTTGATTAAATGATTATCAGTCAGTGTGTTCCAACCTAGTTACCGCTAAAACAAAAACCTGGATCGGTAAAATCCAGTCAACCTCTAGGATTTATCTTGTTGTCTTGGGTGTTCTGAGTGTTTTTTTATAATATTGCTATGTGGTCGCTGGGGTGTTCTGATTGGTTGCTTGTCTTATCAATCAAGCACCTAAATGCTGTGTGGAGGTTAGGGATGGAAGTTCAGCAGATCTTAAGGATCAAAGCGATAAGACCTAGGAGAACCTTCTGTGCACAGAGTCCTCTCAGCCGATGTGATTGCATTGATGGCTTTTTGTTTTGTTTATGTGTTGGTGTTTGGGTCAGTCAGAGTTAGTGTTTGTGAGGCTGACATTAGCGATGGGAAGGACCGCTCGCCAAGAGAACCGATTGTTTGTTTGAGATCAGTAGCGGTCAGTGGCATTTGTTTAAGCTGTGAGTCAAGGAACAGCATGACGTTGGTGTTGCCACGGGGATGAAATGACCTTACAGAGCCCATAGATCAAGAGTAATAGGAGACTCTGGTGTCAGTAGAACATTATAAACTTCCTAAAGAGCAACTTGTTTCAGCTCAAGCGTCACTGCACGGCTTTATTAGTGTGGTCGAGAACTGCAGAAGCCTGCAAGGTAAGTCAAGGAACAGGTGTTAGGGTTTAACATTTAGGTGTTGGAGAGATTTGGGCTTCAGATGCCACTTCATGCTACATTCAATAATCATGTACATGTGTTTTAATGCCTTGCAAAGGCATTAGATATTTTTAGATATATTGAACATTTTCTATATATTTTTTGCTACATATATTTAACAATTGTTCTGTTTCAAAGGAAATGCTGGCTAATATATACAGGTTATAGACAATAACGTAGGCTTTGTTGAAAATTATTGTAAAGTCATTATATATAAAATCAAGTTTATTTTTGAAATTAAATATAGGGTTATCGCATCCGTCAAAAACATTAGAAACATTGGAATATTAGAACTCAAAATATCAACATAACACACTCATGGGCATCAGTTACTTATTTGAATATTTTCCAGCTAAGAAATAAATATTACCTTACGATCCATCTGTTTTTTCAAATCTCATATTTATGTCTATCAAAAAATAACTTGCACAATACACCGTAGTATTGACAAAAAGCAGAGGTCCAGCGAGTACACCCATTTCCTAGAAAACGTACACTGCCAGATATTTTCACTACATCACCGCTTTCAGAGAGAAGGAGAAAATAACGCAAATAATACATGACACACGTCAGTAGAAATTTGTTCTTCACTCACTGAAATTGAATCGGAATGATCAGAGAACTGTGTGAAATATTACACTGAATGCTATATATATATACACTTTATGTATGTATTCAGAATCCTAACTAGTTTTATCTCAGAACATTTCTATATACTTTCAATATTATACAACCATTATACTGTGTATTTATTTTTGTGTTTGTGTGTGTTCACTGTTGTGTGTGTGCACTTTGGATGGGATAAAAGCAGAGCACAAATTCTATGTATGGGTCACCATACTTGGCGTATGTCACTTTACTTTCACTTTCACTTTACACATACAGTTACGTCAGTATATTTGGACACAGGCACAATTTTTAATATTTTATTTGTTGACCAAAGCATAATCAAGTTACAAATATATAATGAATATGGGCTTAAAGTGCACACTCTGAGCTTTAATTTGAGGGTATTCTTATCAAAATTGGAGGAAAGGTTAAGGAATTACAGTCACAAAAAGTGACTTAGAAAATTTTAATCAATATATTGTTTTCTGTGAGCAAGAAAACAAGATGATTTTCATAATATTTTGACGCAAAAACTCTAGACTACAAGATCCAGTTCTCAAAAGTCTTGTAAACAAATTTGACTTCAAAATTTTCGTTTTTCACTAACCACGCATAAACGTTGCTTTCTCAAAAACACAATAATGTACATGCTGCAAACATATTATTGTAGCCGTTTACAGTGTAACGCTGTTTACAGTGTTATTAGACTTTAGCCATTTATATGTGTATAAGCAACTGAATAAAGCACAAATGTCAGGGTGTCAAAACTTCTCCAGGCCCACAAAACACCCTCAGACCTCTAAGGGTTAATATGTACCTACCCCTTTTTTCAAGGGACCATAAGTAATTGGTAAAAGTAAAGGTTTTATGGGCAGGCGTAGGCTATTCCTTCATTATTTATACATCAATTAAGCAGGTAAAGGTTCTGGAGCATAGGCGGAGTTTCACATTTTTGTCTGGGGGGGCACCTACCGGTAGACCATGAGCTCTGATTTTTTTTTTTTTTACACACCGTATATACCTTTTTTTTTTTTTTTTTTTTTTTTTTTTTGCACACTGCATATACCATATTTTCTACATTTTCAATTATTTATAGCCTATATATTTTCTTCTTCATTTAAAGGAGCACTGCGTAAGTTCTGAAATGTCTAACAGTTACTGACACCAGTGGCCGTTAGAGGAACTGCAGCCAGTCTCATGCTCGTTCTCGGTGCGCACTAAAAATGAGGCTTTTTTGTTTGTTTGTTTGTTTTTTGTTTTAAGCTTACGATGAGCTTTTGTGGGTGTCTTGGGTTGTGCTGGAGGCTGGTCGCTTCTTTCCGTCCACAGAGTCCATTTCAAACACTACCGCTAGCGATTGCCGCTGTAGACGAGAACGCGCATGACGTCACATTTTGTGAATTTTCGCGCCAATTTGGACCCGACTCCTCCAGACACAACTGAGCCTACAGGCTGATAGAGGCAACCTTGGTGGACAGTCAAGGTGTCATTCTTCCTATTACATTATGGTTGGCTCATAAATGGACAAATGAAAATTCTTATCTTAAAGATTTTTTTAAGTAAAAACCTACACATAGCCCCTTTAAAATACATTTACAACAACGACTGGTTGGCTATACAAAGAGTGGAATAAAAACTTATGTCTTACCTAATGTAGAAGAATCCGCCTCTTTTGAGAAGTGTCAAAGTTAGAGACCTCCACGATTTTTATTGTGGGTTTATTAAAAAAACGACGAATATACATTTTGTTCATTTAGCGTATCTTTGCAGAAAGCGGGAAGAGAACGAGAAGAGAGTCCACTCACGCGATACTTTGAGATTTGCGAGTTGTGAGAGTAGGTTTTTTTTTTTTTTTTTTTTACATTAATTACAAATCATTTAGCCTTAACATACTCATTAAAATAAGATAATGCAAATAAAATGAGACAATCTGAAAATATTTTTGTATTCATAGATCTGACAAAATCGATTGGCTCTGATCTGGGGGGGCAGTGCCCCCCCCCGGCCCCCCCCCCAAACTCCGCCTATGTTCTGGAGTTGATTCTAAGTGTGGCATTTGCATTTGGAAGCTGTTGCTCTGAACCGACATCATGTGGTCAAAGGATCTGATCATCAGAGAGATAGCAGGAACATTAGGAGTGGCCAAATCAACAGTTTGGTACATTCTGAGAAAAAAAAGAATGCACTGGTGAGCTCAGCAACATAAAAAGGCATGGATGTCCACGGAGGACAACAGTGGTGGATGACCGGAGGATCCACTTCATGGTAAATAAAAACCCTTTCACAACATCCAGCCAAGAGAAGAACACTCTCCAGGAGGAAGGCATGTCACTGTCAAAGTCTACAATCAAGAGAAGACTTCACCAGAACAAATACAGAGGGTTCACCACAAGGTGCAAACAAGGCCAGATTAGACTTTGCCAAAAAACATATAAAAAAGCAAGATCACTTCTGGAAAAGTATTCTTTGGGTTGAAATTAAGATCAACCTGTACCAAAATGACAGAGAAAAAAAAAAGTATGGAGATGGCTTGGAACAGCTCATGATCCAAAGCATACAACATCATCTGTGAAACATGGTGGAGCAGTGGTATGGCATGAGCATTCATGGCTTCCAGTGGCACTGGGTTACTGGTGTTTAGTGATGATGTGACAGAAGACAGAAGCAGCTGGATTAATTCTGAATTGTATAGAGATATACTCTCTGCCCAGATTCAGTCAAAAGCACAAAAGTTGCTTGGACAGCGCTTCATAGTACAAAAGGACGATGACCCAAAACATACTGCAAAAGCAACCAAGGAGTTTTTGAAGGTAAAAAAAGTGGACTATTCTGCAATGAATAACAAGTCAATCTTCTGATTGAGCATGCATTTATCTTGCTGAAGACAAAACTAAAGGCAGAAAGACCCACAAACAACAACTGAAGTCAGCTGCAGCAAAGGCCTGGCAAAACATCACAAAGGAGGAAACCCAATCTTTGGTGATGTCCATGAGTTTCAGACTTAAGGCAGTCATTGTCTGCAAAGAATTCTCAACAAAATATTAAAAATTAACATTTTATTTATGATTATATTTATTTGTCTAATTACATTCCTAAGCATTTTATGTTATATTTTTGTTCAACCCCTTGAATTAAAGCTTAAAGTCTGCACTTCAATTTCCTCTTTGTTTTAATTCTATTCTATAATTCTATTCTGGTGGCATACAGAGCTGAATTGTGAAAATTGTGTCAGTGTCCAAATATATATGGACCTAACTGTATGTATCATATAAAGATATATTGTATCATGTCACCAAAGCTAAAAATTTTAAATGTGCTTGCTTACTGCCAGCTCAGCTTACTTTCTAAGCATTGCACTAATTGCTAAAGAAAAGCTCTTATGATTATCGACAACTAGATACTGTATCACAATACCAACTATGTTTTTGATCAGGAATAGAAGATTTTGTGATTCTCTATTGATAGAGGCTCAGTTTTATTTGTCCTTGTTAAATGGCTGTTTTTAAACTTGGTTGTGAAATGTGATTATATATATATATATATATATATATATATATATATACATATATATATATACACAGTCATGGCCAAAAATATTGGCATCCTTGGTAAATACGATCAAAGACTGTACAAATTAATCTGCATTGTTAATCCTTTTGATCTTTTATTTAAAAAAAATCACAAAAAATCTAACCTTTCATTGGATAATAAGAATTTAAAATAGGGGTGCTTGGGATCATTTGCAGTTCCCTGTTTTCTCCACATTTTTGCTTTCCCATCACTTAGATAAAGGTTCATCTTTGTCTCATCAGTCCATAAACACAGTTCCAGAACTCTTCTGGCTCACCTTTGGGCTTTTTTGCAAACTCTAATCTTGCCTTTCTATTTTTGGTGCTGGTCAGAGGTTTGCTTCTTGCTGTGTAGCATCTGTAATTCTGTCTCAAAGTCTCCTGAGGACAGTAGATTGTCAGAGCATCACCCCAGCTTTCTGGAAGTTGTTGTTGATTTTACAGACATGTTTTTTAGGATTAATTTTCACAGCTTTTATGATTTTTCTGTCATCAACTACTGTTGTTTTCTCAGCCGATCAGTTAGTTGTTGGTTGCTGGTGGTTTCCAAACTCTTGATTTCTCCATGCCCTTTATTTTTGCTAGAGCTCTAATTGACTTCCTCTTTTCTTTTAGCATCCAAATTGTTTGCTTTTCTCTCAAAGTCAGCTCCCTCATCTGATAACTGATACGACACATTCCCTGTTTTTAATATCTGAAGAATTAATGCAACAGGATACAGCTAATCACTTAGAAAGACCTGTGAGGCAACTGTTCCAATACTTATCCTCACATCAGCTATCTATCTATCCATCTATCCATCCATCCATCCATCCATCCATCTATATACAGTGTTCGTGTGTGTGTGTGTGCATAGTAGCATCTGATCTTTCAATTTCAGTGTTTCTATATAATGCTTTCTCTAACACACACATTCCCACACACCTCCAAAAGTAACGTCCCCAGTTAGAATCCCATCAGAGAAACAGGTCAAGAGGGTCAATATTTACAGCGTCAAGCCCAGATTGCAATTACCTTCATGGAGGCCAGGCGGCGAGGAGAGAGGAGGCGGCCACAGAGCAGTTTAGGATGAGCCGTGATGCGATGCCCCCCTCCCCAGATTCTTTCTCTTCTGATTGCGCTGCACCCCAGCCTCCAGTGTGGCTAACACTTGTAGAAATTACCTGACAGAACCAATTTAATGTTATTACCCAGCCACGTGCATCCAGCTGTCTCGGAGAGAGGCGTTCATCGAGATATTGGAGCAGAGCCTCTCCCTCCCCACCCTCCCCAATTTATTTCTCACAAATGAAAATGAATTATGCATTTTCCAGTGTCACTCTCGCACAGAAATGCCGAGAACACATTCGGCTGCTTCTATTGCTTGCAAAGGCAATATGAGGCAGATACTTGACGCTATTTAAAACTATCAACTTGCCACCAAGTTTTGTGAGCAAAAGGCTGAGGTAGTTTTTCACAGGTTTTGGCCTGAACTATACACTGTACAGTTTAATTGGCCTTAAATTAGTTCAATTTACATGTATGCATTTGGCAGATACTTTTATCTAATATTTGGAAAATCTGTGATATATTGACACTATTTGAACAATACTGTAAATTGTACTGTTGAAATAGAAAAGCATAGTGTTTGCAACATCAAGCCTAAGGGTTTAATTCCAAGAGTATGTGTGTGAACAGTGCAAGCCAGATGCAAATATAGACAAATGTTAAAAACTATAATAAATGATCACAAAATAAATATTACAAGAGGTATTTTTTTGTATCTTTAGTAATAAATGTGTATATGTAATTATGAAAAATACATTTAGCCTACACAAAAATACAATTAAAATATAAACAAATAACATAAATATAGAAATATTACAAACAGTACATAGTGTATCTACAATAGATAACGAATTGTGTATATAAGTCATAGTGTATATAATATTTTGTATCATACATACAATATAAATATTAGATATAACTTTAATATATGACATAATAAATATTAAATACAATTAAAATATAACAAGAAAGATTATAAAAAGTGTAGATTAATATATATATATATATATATATATATATATATATATATATATATATATATTCATAAATATACAAAATTGAGTTGTTAAAAATGTTCTGTTTAGTATATCTGCACATAGTACATCTGCATGTTTATATTAGCAAATGTGTATTTGGGTTTTAAATATTATAAAGGCAATTAACATGCACACATAAGCCACATAAACAGTGCAACGTTTAAAGAGTGATAAATGCATTTAAAAGCAGGAGAGATTCTGCATAAATTATTATTTTATCCAAGGTACTTGCATTGCCTTTGCATTGCATCAGTGCATGCACTCCCTGGGAATCGAACCCATAAGCTTACTGTTGCGAATACCATGCATTTCTATTCGATCTACATGTTATTTGCTGCTTTTTTCAGGTTTGTTAATAGAATCACCTTCCAGAAAATAGCAAAGGTGCATGAACTCAAAATTGGCCCGCATTAATGTCTCCACATTTCCAGTTCTCTCACACGTCGCCCATTAGAAATGGCAGAGCTTCATCGCCCTCATCAATATGAGCCTGATATTCTCGCATGAATGCGTTATATCTATAACCGTTGTCTCCCTTGTTGCAAACGGCCGTCCTTCCTGTGTATGACAAGGTCGCCTCACATCTGCCAACTTAAGAATTCTCCTCACATTCTCGCTAATCCTTAGCATTTGAGCTGGCAATACAAACAAATTTAACTCCGCCTGTAAGACGGGCTTTTGTAATACCCAGCGGAGTTTTTAGTATTCTAGCCATCATCCATCACTGCATGCCTATTCCCTACGCTGTTCTTTCTGTACAATACTGTAAGAAAGTGTGAAAGACTAGCATGCTAACCATACCCATGAACAGAGAAAAATAAGTTGGCCTCTCTTTTCCAGATGATGATTCGTGATGCTTGGAAAAGCTATTATCTCCTGCTAAGCTGCATGGGACGCCTGCGAACCATCGTGATGGTGATAAGAGGAGCGTGAGATGTGTCCTGTGTGTGCTCTGGCAGTAAGTAGCTATTAGGGCGATGACATTTTAGTGGGGTCTTATTGACCGTGACATGCACATGGATGAGTTTGGCTAATGGGTGTCAGACCCACATTTTGGCACCCCACACCCAGAGGGCTGTCTAACAACAAAAATAAAATAAAAAATAGCCCATAATAGCCTGCTAAATCATCACATTTTCCATCGCTCTTTATTTTCAGCTCGGGATGTAACTCATATTTCGATTGGAAAGTACATCAGAAAACACAATGCTCCAAATGCCCTCAACAGAGTCTGAACGTTCCTCTCGGGTTGTGAACTATTCAGAATTTAATTGAGAATGGTATTTAAAGGGTTAGTTCACCCCAAAATTAAAATTCTGTCATTTATTACTCACCCTCATGATGTTCCAAACCGTAAGACCTTTGTTCATCTTCGGAACACAAATTAAGGTATTTTTGATGGAATCTGAGAGCTCTCTGACCCTGCATAGACAGCAATACAACGGCAGTATTCCCAGACCCAGAAACGTAGTAAGGACATATGACATCTGTGGCTCAACTTCAATTTTGGGAAGCTAAGGTCAAGAGAATACTTTTTGTGCACAAAGAAAACAAAAATAACACAATTTATGTAACAATTCTTCTCCTCCGAGTTACATCTTCCGCCATGTTTGAGAGTACCCAAGAACGTAATCTATGTAATCAGTGTTATTTACATCTTCAGCTGGGATGTTCCCGTGACAACGCAGCACGTGTGTGTCAGCAGATGTCGCTGTTTTAATGAGGAGTGTCTCGCTGCAGCCTACAAGATCCAGAGGGCATGTTTGGATCCAGATCCAACTCCTCCCACCTACCTAAACCTACCCATCTCCACCCCCTGATCCGTAAACCCACCCCATCTCCACCCCTAAACCTACCCATCTCCACCCCCTGATCCGTAAACCCACCCCATCTCCACCCCTAAACCTACCAATCTCCACTCCCTAGATGTGGATCCAACCACGCCCCTTGGATCTTGTGGACTGCAGCGAGCCTTACTTGGTTTTAATGGCATAACATAAATGTCTTTTTAGTTTTGTTAGCATAACTGTTAGAAATGAACATACATTTTATATTTTAATTTTTTTTTTGCTATATAATATATAAACTAATATGTATAAAACTTTTTAAAATATAAAATATATTTTTTTTTATGCCAGTGTCTGTCAGCGAATTTGCTGATGCACACCGTGGTGCGTTGTCACGGGAACATCCCAGCTGAAGATGATGAGGAAATGACATCTCTCCCTTTACCAAGTGCATTCCAAACGGACTACATAATGGCACGCACGTGCCCTGTTCACTCCAAAGTCTCACTCCAAGGGGATAGGGATGATCATTTCCATTTCCATTTGGAATTTGCCCCGTGAAACGTTTCGGTTCGGTATGCGTACCGTTGCACCCCTAATACATACATACAACCAGAATTCTGGAAATGTTGGGAAGTTTTTTTAAATTTGAAATGAAAACTAAAAGACTTTCAAATCACATGAGCCAATATTTTATTCACAATCGAACATAGATAACATAAATGTTTAAACTGAGAAATTTTACAATTTTATGCACAAAATGAGCTCATTTCAAATTTGATGCCTGCTACAGGTCTCAAAATAGTTGGGACGGGGGGCATGTTGTGCAAACTATGGTGTAGCATCTTCCTCTTCTTTTCAAAAAGTTTATTTTCAAATCTTGTTTAGACACATGGCATCATGGATACTATCAAATACCAACAGATAAAAAATCAACAAGTGACTGACTCTGTTAGAAATCTTATAATGGCCATATTTGGATCTTCGAACCGCACAATAATTCAAATACAAACCTCAAAAACAACACAAAAATGAGCACTGAGCACAAAACCAAGCATCTGCTATGACCTGAACCCTGTGAAAATGAGTGGGGTGAACTGAAGAGAAGAAGCATTAACATGGAGCTGGGAATCTGAAGGATCTGGAGTGATTCTGGATGAAGGAATGGTCTCTGATCTCTTGTCAGGTGTTCTCTAACCTCATCAGGCATTATAGGAGAAGATTTAGAGCTGTTAAACTGGCAAATGGAGCTTTCAAAAAGTATTGAATAAAAGGGTGCCGTTAATTGTGGGCAATGTGTATTAGAAAAAAAAAAAAAAAAAAAAAATATATATATATATGAGAGAGAGAGAGAGAGAGAGAGATTTAAATATATAGATTTACATTTTTGTATTTTAACAGTTATATTTTAATATTTTAAAACTTTAATGCTTAATTTTTGTTTTTGCAGATATATTTGTATGTAAATATGTATGAGTACTGTGTGTGTGTATATATATATATATATGTGTGTGTGTGTGTATGTATGTATGTATGTGTATATATATATATATATATATATATATATATATATATATATATTATATATATATATATATATATATATATATATATACACACACACACACACACACAAGATTAATCGTGATTAATTGCATCCAAAATAAAAGTTTTTGTTTACGTAATATTTGTGTGTACTGTGTATATTTATCATGCATATATAAATACAAACACATGCATGTATATATTTAAGAAAAATGTTATGTTTATATATTAAATATATATATATATAATCTAAAATATAAGAGTATAAATATATAAATGTATATACATGTAAATATTTTCAGAATATATACATGCATGTGTGTGTATTTATATATACATAATAAATATACATAGTACACATACATATATTATGTAAACAAAAACTTTTATTTTGGATGCGATTAATCGTGATTAAGCTTTTGACAGCACTAATATATATATATATATATATATATTATTAGAAAATAGATTAGATATCTAATCGATAGATTCCAGATCTAATCAGTTATAGTTAAGAATGCATGTGCATGTGCTGCTGCTTACATAACACACACACATCCGTCATTTACATGAAGCGGAAGCAAGCGTATGCGTCGTGATACTCTTTCCATAATGGCGGTGCACAGCTGCAGACGGGATGAGTAGGAGAAGTCCTCAATTGATGAATAAAGTCCTAATTTTTGTTTTCTTTGTGCACAAAAAGTATTCTTGTAGCTCACGCTGTTCTTGACACCTCACACTGGCAGAGGTGTCATATTGCAGAGGACGAGGCCAGAGGGATATCGTTGATAGGAAAGACACTGGCATGGTTTCTTCCCCCCGTGTGGCATCGGGAACGGGCTGCCTTGAGTAGTGGCAGTGCCACAGGCTATCGAGGTGTGAAATCGCACGGTGGTTATCCCATTACGCTTCATTTATCAACACACCGCGCCATCCCTCACTTTTGACAAGTTTCTTAACCGCTGGAAAACAGTCAGGAGCGAGAGGCGAGGGGAAAGATGGCTCATGCACGGAGGGGGCAGGGGCGAAAGGCTGTTGTGTCGCATCTGGAATGGGATTCTAATAAAGCCAGGCGCTGCCATGGAAACAGGAGGAGAGCCACCCCACATCCTCCAAGCAGGGAGAGACCCCAAGGAGCATCTCTCTCTCTCGCTCCATTTTTGAGCGTGGCAAATGGCCCAGTGCCTTCGACCCATGCAGAAGCAGGCGCCTTGCCAGCGAAAGGGGGCCAGATAAGGGTGCGTAAAATTAGCTGTGGCTTCCAGAAAAAGAGGGGGAAATGTGCAACCTAGTCCCCATGAAAGGAATTTCACACAAACGCCTCTATCGCATTTTCCCGCTCCGTGCACCGTGACTGCCAGTCCCGCAGTCAGCCGTCCACAGGGTGAAAAAGACGAGTACAAAGGGTCGACCGTGTCTGCTGTGGGTGCAGGAAGCAGCGTGCATTATGGGATTGGGTGGCACTGGTTCCAGCCTCCTTTTCCCAGTTTGCTGCATTAAAAAAAGGTGGCAACTGCACCTGCCGGTATCCTTAAAGGATTACTGGCTGATTCACACGGTTAACTCATGCACCCAGCTGCATTCGCGTAGCGCATCTTCTAAAGGAAACCCAGAGTTCTCCTCTTCTGTTTCCCGCTGCTGCCTTTCAAGTGACACCAAACTGATGAAAGTGGAAGAAAAAAGGAGACAGCGGCAGCGGCAGGGAGAGAGAAAAGGAGTTGCGAAATGAAAGAGTTGACTTGTTTCCCTCGAGGGGGGTTTCCCTCAGCCGGCTTGTGAAGTGATGCCCTCAGTGATTCATGGGAAATTTACACATTGAGTGTGAAATGCCCCTTGGCTCGCATTAAAGATTGGGTTTTAATATCTGACTAATACAAAGCCTTAATAAGATTCTTTTTTCTGCCCCCTTTCCTGCTTTCCGTGGGTTTATTAGGGAATTGATGAAAGAAGCAGCTGGCAAATGTCTGGCTTCGTATTTATCCACAAATGGATTTGAAAATTGCCTGTATGCAAATGGCTTCGTAGAGCAAAGCTTAATTCCTCTTCTGAGAAAAGGCAGGAATGTGTCCGTATAGCCCTCATCTGACGCAACCGATGGTATACTTCAAAAAATAATTGTTTACCTCTCTGAAAGCCTGATTAAAGGGCATTCCATATGTTTCCTTTCATGATGCCTAGTCTTTGTTCTTCAACTTGGAGGTCATTGGAAACCACATGGGCCTCTGTCCCTCATTCTGTTTTACAGGTCTTGCTCTAAAAACTTTTTCACTGCGACAAATTTCCTGCCCTGTTTTTGTTCCTCCACGAGCGAGCAGCTCAGGAGACGTCGGACTGACGGGGGAGAGACAGTGCTTGATTAGATCTGCCTCCTGCTGAGCTTTGATAAATCGTAGCGAGGGAAGCACAACAGGAAGTTTTTTTTTCATATTCAAATGCATTCTTCCAAATTCTAAAAGCAAAGACGACAGATAACAGTCTTAATTTACTTAGAACAACGGGGCTCTTTGAAGTCCAGATGTTGCAGAAAGTACGATTATCATTACTGCCCCACTTACACCTTGAATAACATTCCTGCATCGCTCATGTAGACATTACCTTCCCAGCTGTTATGGATGTGTCTGTGGGCACTTTTGGTCCTGTGGACTTCACTCAATCACTAGTAAATGAGATTTGCCTACTAACTATGTTTAATAGTATATAATATATACTGATATTATATAATGATATAATGCACTCTTTCAGTATAATTTCACACAATTACAGCTTGATGCGTGTTAAAAAATTCTGTTTACAATTGGTATTAACTTTTTTCTCTGTTTTCTTCACTGTCTCAAATGTCTCTCACGCTCTTCACCAACACTGTTGTCTCCTTGGTAACCAGGTAAAGCACACCAATTATTGAAAAACTATTATTGTGATTGTGGTGAAAATGACACCACAACTGAGGAGTATTTATTTATTTATGAATTTTAGAAAACATTTAGAAATAATTTGCATACAATAAATATGTAAATGGTCCATTTCACTCTTTAAAAATGTTACTAATTTTAATTATCTTATAATATTGTAATATATAATATTAATTTACATTCATTAATTACAGTAATTATAATAATAATTCATTTTATAGATGGATTTTCCTTTTTAAGATTTTACATTTAAAAAATGTCACCTCAAATAAAAAAACAAATAAAAAAAAACACAACTTGCAAAAACATACAATATTTAATGTGATGTTTTAGTTATCTGACCTTGATTTGTATTATTGGAACACTGTAATAAATATTAATATATAATAAATATATAAATATTGTAATGGATTTTTTTTTTTTTCAAAAGACTTTAGTCTAGGTCAGGGACAAGAGTAAAACAAAAAATAGCACAAAAAATAAGGCTCAAGGCATGTGGCATGGTTTTAATGTGACCTTAACATGACAGAGAAAGCTGGAATCACTTAATGTGAATAAAAAACAATTCCTATGACACAAGTTGCCTGTAGTTGAAGAAACACCAAGGTATGGATAGCATTAGCATGCTTGGTAATTCATAGTTACCTACACATTCCAAAGCAATGTTTATTTAACAAATGACAGATCTAACATGTTCTCAATTCATCTTTGTTGGCCCACCATTGTAAAATCCAGTAACCTTTGTCAAAATGCCAGAATGTACGACTACATTCATATAAGATGGGTGGTGAGAAAAATCACTAAGATGAAGTGAGTTAAGATGCTGTTTAAGGCAGTCGGTGGACTTTCATGATCTCTGGCATATATTTGAGATGCTCAAAAGTCTCTCGCTCGTAGGGGTTCATCATTCCCCCTTCACTGTGACTGTAGCATCCAGCGGTAAAGTTGAGATAAAGTGTAGGACTACACTGATGCCTTTAATCAGCACGTAACCTAACAGCAGCCGCATGAAAGGGAATACAAGGTGGAGCGTTGGCGTCTTGAGACACCGCCGGTTGGCTCCGGGTGCGTGGGACTGCTCTGTGATGTGTCCTTCCCAATAATCCTCAACGATAAACTTTGCTATGGGCTCAGCCGACGGAGGTGGCAGCTCTGAGCCTTCCCATTTCCCCCCCTCTTTTTTAATTGCTTTTATTACAGAGCCATTGATCGAGACTGTGTTGGCGTGGAAAAAGAAGAACAGCGATCCTACGGCGGTGCTTTGTTTACCGTGAGGAGCGAGGTGTTGAGTCTTTGTAGGTGCTCTACCTGTCAGCTAATTTCCTTTTCATCAGCGCTGTGATGGCTGTTTGGTTGCTTGTACGTGGCCCAAAAAGTCAGAGCGGATGAAGTCCGAGTTCTCAAATTAGTCAGAGGACCGTGTGCCTTCAGCTTTGGATCGACTAACAAGAGTCAGCTGTAAACAGTCGTACTGTCACGGTGTGTGTAGTGTGAGATCACCGGCTGAATCCCAGTTTAATTAAATGAGGGTTAGGTGAAGGGTGTCGAAGCGCAGATGGTGTAGGTGTGGGAACTGGAAGTGTGTGCGCGCACCTTAATCGCTTCCTGTGGGAATCGAGTCGAAGTGATGGCCGTGGTCTCCGAATGACAGTTTTATTACTGCATTTATAATGTCTGTATACACAGCAGCGTGAGGCGAGAGTCTGTGAAAGAGAGGGAGAGAGGGAGACAAAATCGTTGGCTGTCACTCTACAATCCCACTTTTTTCCTCCCCGTGCCTCTGGCCCCTCACTTCTGTCAATCATATTTGTGAAAAGGGCACTGGCTCTTAATACGGTGAATGAGAATGATTTTTTTTAATAATAATAACCTGGATCCCCCGGAGGAACAGGCGAGGGCATCCCTTTATATTCTGACATTTAAGATAAGCAAACTTTCTCATAACGTCAACACGGATAACAAATACCCTAGAATAGCGCACAGTTGCCCTTTAGAGGGATTTGCCCTAAGAGAGTTTGAAGCCATCTAATTATGGCAAGTATAAGCATCGTGCTGGTCAAACTTCCTCTCAGACTTCGCGGTGAGCTTAACTAGCCGATGAGTCATATAGGCGTTCAAGGAAACTCATGTGAAAATAGTCTGTACTCTTACAAAAAGGACAAACATTATGGTAACCCATCCGAAAATGTTATTATCAGAGGAAGTTCTCAGTTATGTGTCAGGTAAACTTAAACTGTTCTCAGGAGAAATAAAAACACACAAATGAGTCAGTTGTTTACATACAGAGAGAATATAGATCTATAAAATGAATGTGGATAGCAGCTCTTGGAAGAACTGGATGAGAAATGTTGGCGTTCGCATACAAATAGGACTTTTGATTGCAAACCTGGGCGCAGTTTACGAAGGTGTTGAGATTTATTCTACAATGTTTGATCTGTGAGGAGAAACCTCTGAATAGCAGGTGATTTTTCAGTTTCTCTGTTTGCTCTCTTTATAATCTCTTTACTTTGACCCGTCGCAGGGAGTTTGATCGACAGGCGATCTGACCAATCATAACGCCATATTTTGGCTGGCAAACCAGACAGGAGAGTAGATTAATGTCAGTGGACTTAAACTTGAAAAATTGGTTGTATTGATGTCTTATGCAGTTGAAGCAAGATACCTTCTGATGTTCATTCATGTTTATTTCATGCTATAACTAGTAAAGAGGAAGAGATGATCAGCTCACGAGGCGCTTGAACTGAGGCGCTACAGTGATCTGTCACAACAAAGTAAAGAGCCACAAAACGGTATTTGTTGTTTGAATTTCCTAAAAAATGACAAAATTTTAACGCTGACACTTTGTTTTATACTTAGTTTTATACTTAGTTACCTACTCTGTCTTGCCTGTCGGCAAGTTGTCAGTTTGCTCTTTGCTCAGCATTGTATTTTTCATTGCATGAGAACATGATGTGTGGCGTGAGAGCAACGTGGCTTGTCGGACATAGCAACAGTAACAAAAGTGGGCGGAGCTTTGCAAAGTGTCAAATTGAGATACTAAAGAGGTCTCATTTGTGGTTTCTCCGTGGGTAATTTTTCATCAAAAATAAATTAAATGACATATGCAATTACAGATGAATGACAAAAACATTCTGTTTGACTCCTGCCATTGTGCACCATTCAGAATTGAGGTGAGAATATTTTGATCCTGAATTTGAATTAAATTTCAATTAAGGTTGGAAGTAGATTCAAATATTTTTTTTTCCCCAAGTTTATTGATTTATTGGCTGATTTATGCACCAGGGTAAATATGAATACCCAGAATTGCGATTCAGTAATTTCAATTTATTTTCTTAAGGGCCGTGGCCAAAAATTAGATGAAATATGGACAGTAGGGAACTACCAAATAATCCTTTAAATATCCCAGCAACCATGTGGAGCACTCTAACTCACATTGTCTTCAAAAAAAAAAAAAGTTATTTTAATGCTTTTACTTTTAATAATACCAATAACTACCTATTTTTGGTGAAAATTATAATCTGTAGTGGTACATTTTTCTGATGAAAACCTCTTAAACCGATCTTAAGAACTAGAAAACCTGTTCAAGTACTACAAAACTATAAATCTAGAAAACTACGATCATCAATTATAAATTTAATATGAGTAAAATCTCTAAAATGAAGTCTAGAAACTACAAAACTTATTGATGTTTTCTTCCTCTTTCTATTTCACAACCGTTCACAAACATAATAAAGACTGTAGTAAAGTTTTATAAAGATAAACCTCTAAAATGAAGCTTAAAACTGCAAAAAACTACTCTAGCAACCACCTAACAACACCAGCATCACCGATGTTTCTTTTGAGCAGGTAAGTACCACTCACATTTTACTCTTGTAACAATAGCTGTACCCTTGTGTAATGAAAGCTATGCTAATGCTAAAGTTTTATCTAACTAAAATCAAGCCTTAGAACCTGCGACCTGTTGATGTAATACCAATCGTCCTCCACCTCCTTTTCCAGAACCGTTCACAAGGACAATGGTGAAGAACTGGACTAGTGCACAACCACCTTTATCTCACTCAGAGTTAAAGGTATAGTAACTACAGCTATACCTTGGTGTGGAAATAACTATGCAAATACTGTAGTTTTGCCTTTCAAAAATCAAGAACTACAAAACCTATTGGTGTAATACACATTGTCGTCTTCCTATTCCAGAGCTGTTCACAAGGACTGTACAGTTCTGGCCTTGGGTGAAGTGTGTCGAGGCCATTTGAGAGAGAGAGACTAACAGAATAAAGTGGAACGGCCTCTTGAAGGACTCGGCTTCTTTTTGCAGACAGATGGAGCAGAAAGTGAGAGAGAGGACACCTGCTGGTCCACATCGCTGCCCCCCTCCTGCTTCTCTTTTTCTCTACCTCTTTTTCTCACTCCTGCATTAGAATTCAGCATCTCTTCTGCCTCGTCTGAGTGAGTGGGTTACTGAAGCGTGTCACAGTAAGAACCAGTGAATGATAATGAACCGAACGTGTGCGAGAGGGAGGGGAAGAGGGAGGAGATCCGAGAGGATTCCTGTAAGCCGACTCTCTTCTTGAATCGCGGATTGGGAAAGAAAGAAAGTGAGCGAGAGAGAGGATGAACGAGGTTGTCGACTGAATCACCACCACCTCCACCACTTCACCACTCTTTTCTCTTGGCACGGGGGAGTGAGTGTGGGATGGGACGCCCCACACTGCTCCCTCTCCCCCATTCCCGTCCTCCACCAGCAGACCCACTTCTACGAATGAATTCGTTCATCTTCTTCCCTCCTTTTGTCATTTTCATGTCAACCTCCCTCCGCTTTATTATGATTATTTTATTTTCTCTCCTTCTCTCCCCCCTTGTTCTCTTTTCTGAGCTCTCCCACACATCGCTATCCCACTCGTTTTGTCACGGCCAAGGAAAAGAAAATGATCGGCCGACAAGCCGTAAGAGCAAAAGAGGAACAACGGTACAAGGAGAGCTCCGTCTGGATGTGGAGCTCAAAGCTGCAAGAAGCCGGTCCCCTCCTGATGGATTATCCTGTGCGGAGAACTCGGAACGCCAGAGAGAAAAGAAAGAGCCGCGCTGAAAACCTGAGGGAGGGGACGATTGTTCTTGTTCTTTTCTAACATTCAGATAGTTCTCAACTCGTTCTGCGTTGTTTAATTCGGTCTCTTGTTTCTCAACCGCGTCTCCGAACCCCCTTCCCACCCTCTCTCGTCTCTGATTTGGGACGTTTTGGCTGTTCATTGTGAAGAATTCTTGGGACTGTGCTCTGAAAAGCACTTTTCAATCTAATTAATTCCTTTCTGAGCCGAGACTAGAAAAGAAGCCTTTTTTCCCTCTTGGTCTCCCTCCTTTTGAGACCTAAATAATTGGAGCTGTGGACTCCACTGTAACCGTGCCACAGGAGCAAGTTGGACCAATCCGGACACAACACCTGGTGCATTTTTTGCCAGAGGAGCCCCCCCCCCCCCCTTCCCAAATCACTTTATTATCTCTGGGAGTGGGGCACAACCACCCAAGCCTTGGGCCTTAGTGATCCGGATATGCTGAAGAAGAAATTGAGAAAGAGAGACCTCCAGGAAGATGAAAGCCAAAGCAAACTCAGTCTTTGAGCCCGAATCCGAGATCTTGATGAACCTGACACAATGAGAGACTGATCTTGAGACACTTGACAGTCTTTGGTCTCTGCTCAAAACCTACAAAATCAGCTAGAATAGATGAACTATCATCTCCTCCGTCATTTCTTGTCTTAACTTAAGTAAAATTTGAAGGAAAAAAGCAGGTGTACCACGAATTGACCTTTTGCGCTCAGTTCGAAGGCTCTGAAGAAACTTGGACAAGACTGGGAATCCTTTCTTGCGCTGTATTGTACTTTTTTCCCTAGCCTTTTCTTTGCCTCCGCCCCCCTCTTTCTACGTGAAGTCATTCACTGGGGCACTTTCGCTCCCCCCTTCCTCCTTTCGGTAGCTGAAAGCCGTTGATCGCTAATCCACGGCCGTTTCATCAGATTCTCGGGCTGATTTCTACATTGATTGGCCATCTACTTCAGAACCTCTCTGGCTCCCTCCTCTTGCTCTTTCACTTGCTCTTTCATCCACTTCTCACTCTCTCATCCCCTCCCTCCTTCTGTCTCTCTCTCTCTCTCTCTCTCTCTCTCGCCCTGCCTCATTGTCTCTGTTTGCGGCAACAGTGCTGCTGGAAGCCAGTCCTTTTCACTGCTCGCCAGACAGAGGAAGGCAGAGGTGAGTCCCGTCAAATGCATCCTGAATGCCATTGCCCACCCTGTCTCTGACATCGCTCTCTGAATGTGAATTCCATCGTGTTTGTTTACTTATACTCAAAGTCTGTGTTGTTGTCTGACACAAGTGTGATTTTTGTGGTTTTCCTCATTGTTTTGGAGGTGTGTGTGAGTACGCTGGTGTGTGGTGGTTGGCTCCTGGCAGGTGTTTTTAGTGGTCGAATGTAGTTTTGGGCCGGTTATCAGAGTCTGTGTGTGTCTGTCAGTGTCTGATTGGGATGCGTTGCCTCTCTTGGAGTGTTGCTGTGGTTGCCTTATCTCCAAGTTCAGCGTGCAAAAAGCCTTCAGGCTCCAAAACGCTCTGCAGAATGAGAGAATCATTGACCGGTGCCTCTTTACGTAGTGCTGCTGTATATGCATCCTTGCATAGCGAAAGGACTCACATTTTTAAACACATACATATTAATATGTACTTTAATTTTCAAACACACTCTCAGAAAACATGTATTTCACTATGGCAAATTTAGGTGTATCCCCAGGGCTGGACAGAAATAGATCCCAAGCTAAATCAGGACAAGCACCAAGACTCCATGGAAAAAAGGTGTTACGCACGATCAGGCTTCCGTGTAAAAACAAAAACTGAATTAAAAAACAGTGTTTTAATGGCAACAACGAAGAGACAGACTGAAAACAAGCAAAGGTGGATTTAAATTGTACAGGTTTTGTGTGTTTTTCCGTATTTTACCGCCGTCTCTCCATTTGTCCCATAAAAAGCTGTTCCCTCAGTATCACCTCATCCCTAAATCGGATCACCCACATATTGCACCAATACCCTCATCTCTTATTGGATGCTAATGTCTGTTATTGTAAATACTTTATAATACTTGATGTACAGTGTGTGTGTGTGTGTGTGTATATATAAATACACACACACACACATATATATATATATATATATATATATATATATATACATATATATATATATATATATATATTACTTTTTGTTCCGTATGTATTGGTTACCGTCTGCTACTGTTTTCTGTTTTTTTACTATCACATTAAAACCTCTTTGTGCTATAGATTACTGTAGAGACCTTGGTCTAGCATTGTTGCTTTCAAGTTGTTTGGTTTCCACTGGCGTTTCTTGCAGCAGCTTAGTCAACTTAAGTTTATCTTAATTTTTTGCATGGGTGCAGATACAAAAGAATGACATGTTTCCTTATTACTCCTCACAACATGTCAGCAAATGTAGCTTAAGCTCATATAAGACAACAAGTGGAACCATACACGGTCGTGCAGAGTCAAAATACATCATAAAGTGGATTTTTCACAGCTAAACAGGATTCCCTCTACATTCAGGGTTTCCCTGCCGCTTTGAGATGGAAAGTATAATGTGTCTGTGTGTGTGTTTGAGCAGAGGGAAGGGGAGGGGAGTCGGACACACATGCTGCGAGAGACGATTGACAGTAGCTAAATTGGTTCAGACACATTACGGTTGGATCTATCCTCTCTATGCAGCGGGGACGGACACCTACGGAGGCTATGTTGTCATCTCAGAAGCAGCAGGTCTTCTGAATCCTGTCCTCTCGTGTGAATGCCTGTCTGCATGAACAAAGGCGTCCAAAAGGTTGAGGGATAGTTGTACGCACCCTACGTGAAACAAAATACAATCCAGCAGTAACAATAGCATTCCGTAGTAAAAATAGTGATTTCTATGTTAAAAATACCAAGAGTGGCAGAATGGAAGCACGGAAGCGACAGGGTCTGGCGGTCTCACTGAGATGCCAGTGTCCAGAGATGGCAATTCCTCCACACCTCCGCGCTCAGATACTTAAGATGACACCCCTGAGCCCCGCTGTCAGTATCAGACTTTGCCGAGAGATTATCATCCGCCTTGAACAATGTCTCAGAGTCCCCTATTGTTCCTTCCACTACTCTCCAGCTGCACACGTTTGGTTTCCTACGCTGGTTTTCCAGGGAACTCAGTGACCCTGAGGACAGGTTTCAAGATGCTGCCAAAGTCCTAGACATGTAAGCTTGAATTCAGAGTACATCTGGTTAAATCGGTATGGTTTGCAAGTAAATCGCTCTTTTGTGGTTATTCCAGTGATGTTGGAGGATAGAAATTATAATTTGCTGCTACCCTAGTATAAACGATTAGTAAAAATGGGTTTAAAATGAAATTTTGGTTCCCATAGGCAATAAACCATTACGTCATTCTCTAGCCTGTTGCTGTGGGCGTCACACTTTGAGAAGGGTGGCGTGACTTTTGCCGCCCCCTATCCAATCGCTGTTTACACCTCCTCTGCCCAGCTGCATATGCAGGGCGTGGCACATTCTCTCTGACAGCCGTCATTCTGTCTGTTTTGTCAATCAGCTTTCGAGTCGAAGAAGTTAAAAATATAGTTCACCAAAAAATGTCAATTTTTTGATCATTTTACTCAATCCGCTTGCGTCAATCCAATTCTGTATAACACAAAATATCAAATTAGCTTTCGAAATATATTTTTTGTGTACTGCAGAAGTCAAACCGATTTGGAACAACATAAAAGTGAGAATTTTCATTTTTGGATGAACTGTACCTTTAAAAAAACCCGTCATTTTTCCATTAAATTCCATTAAAAAGTATTCGATACCAGTCAGTGATTTATCCTAATTTTACATTTACAATGTAGTTGTGGCAAACCACCCCCCGGGTGCTTGTTTCTGTAGTTTTTTGTTTAGTTTTTTTTGTCAGGCGAGCATGATGTGATTGTGTTTTCGAGGGGGGAACCCTGCCTAGTGCATAGCAGCTGCCAGTCTCGTATCGAAAAAGAAGGGGAGAGTTGAGCATCCTACGTTTGAATGATAAGAGCTCTCCAGCATACAGAAGCGTGTTCATACTGAGGCCCCTTCACTCCCTAACATTCCCTGGCTCTTACTCATTTTCTGGGAAGAGGGGCGTGTCACCCACCAGCCTCCTTTTGACGCCTCCCTCCCCCGTTTTTATTTATCCATTCTCTCATTTTGCCGGTAATGACTCTCTCCCGTCAATTAGGCTAACCCGTCGCCAACGTTCCTGAGGTGAATGAATACATGATGATGCCTCCCCTGCCGGCCCCCTACTCCTGGGAGGTGCAAAGAAAAAATCAGTGCGATCTTGCAGGGGAAGGCATTTGCCAGAGATAAAGCTAATTTAATCCGATGAAATGTGACATTTGGCGGTGGACGCTCCCACTCGGCCATAGTGCAGGTGCTGCATCAAGATTAATGAATCGCCAAAAGCCCATCCATTCGCACCGAGAGAGAGAGAGAGAGGGAGAGAGAGAGAGAGAGAAAGAGAGAAATGGAGGGGGCACGGGGGTCTGGCCAGTGAGAAAGACTGAGATGGAGTGAAAGAGAAAGGGAAAAAGAAAGAAACAGAGAAAGAATCGTTGAATGCGATAGAGGACAGCGGTTGGTGGGAGGTCAGGTACTCTGTGAAAGGAGGGTGTTGAGCTGCGTGCTGTTTTGTCACTGGAGACCTGCTGCGAGAGATTGAGAAGGCGGCTACCTTGATTAGAAGTGAGAGTTCTTGCTCCCCATCTATCTTTTTTTGTTTTGTCTTTCCGTTCCTCCTCTTCATTCCGCGAGCCCACTGCTGTTCCGAACCGACTTGTATAAGAGGGCGCTGCTTGTTTATGCGCACATATGCGCGAGTATGTTTACTTGCATAGTTAACAGCGCCCACGGTTGGTGGGGAATTTCCTCGCGTGAAGCGTGCCGCTGCCAAATGAAGCAGATTGGCACTTTCGACTCATGCCAGAGCGTAATAAATAAATACTGCCTCTGACAATTACTTCTACTTGGAATTTCATTTGAAAATCAGGCCTATTAGCTCTAAACTATTAGCTTTTCAAGTCAACATTGCAATTATGAAGTGCTTGCTTGCCTTCTGCTAGAAGAGTTTTCGGTAAAAGCAATTTTCGAGTAATCATAGAAATACACATAAAATATTCATTATATATATTAATGTAATTATTCAGATTCAAAGTGTTAAATATTCATTTTCTGCATATTTTATATTTTTAGTTTGCATAAATTTATATTATTTGATAAAATAATATTTTAAAATATTATTTGATTATTTATATTTTTGTTCATTTTAGATTATTTATATTTTTGTCCCATTATAGACAGGTAGCAGGTGAGAGGGCCTTCCATCGTGTTCCGATATTACCTTGACCTTCCTGTCTCCTAACTGGGAGGGTGACAGGATGTCCTCATTATAGGAGGAAAAGAGGGCGTTCTGCATTCACCAGGGAACTTGATTACCATATAAAGTGACAGTGTACAAAAACAAAACGGTAATGTGCGGTAGGAATCTCAACTTTTGACCTTGATGAGAGATACTTTGCTGTGAACTGGCTACATATTTGCTTGATGCTGAATTATAGTTCCCAAGAGCCATCTGTATCCACCGAACCGGTAACAGTATCTTTTTCCTATGCAAATAGAGCATTTGTGCGGAAATGATAACCAGAGGAGCTACAAAACCTGCTGTTTACAGGAAACTGCACCTCCTCTGCAATCACCCAATGTTTTTCTCAGTATTTCTGCAAATTTATCCGTATGGTCTTGAGATACTGCATTGCGTTGTGTGTCATAGTGACCGCTAGCGTTAAATCGTTAGCATAAATCCATGCCGACACTAGATCTATATAATACATATAAGGGGTAATATACAATGAGCCAGTATAATAATAACTTAACAAAATAAACATTAAAAAATGAATGCAAACTATTGATTTTAAGTTTAAATGAGAGCGACTAGAACAACGTTCCATTATGCAAATAACATCTGAGTGTAGAATCCCATGATTGGCCAATCAGAATCAATACTTCCCTAGAGCCATGCGGTGATCAGAAATATCTCTAAATCAGATTCACTTAAGAATACAGACCTTCTTTTATGCTCACCTTCCCCTCACTGACATCCGGTTCGGTTTCACCAGTCATGTAGTGAAACTCTGAATCTGTGGCATCTCTGTAAAAGCATTGTGACCTTTTCTTACCTGGTTACGCTGCTTGGTTTTGTACCTGGTTGCTTGAAGATAATCCTCCGTGAGCAAAGCACAACATCACTTACCCGCACAGCACTGTTTTTATTAAGAGTGATCAGATCTAGCATCTCAGATGTTCTCCACAGGAGGCAGAAATAGGCTTTTCCTCCTTTTGAGTTCCTCATTCCAATCGGCCGCTTGAATTTCTCGCTTTGAATGTGCTCTCTGCGGAGAGCTTTACTATATGGGCCAGGATCTTTCCATATGATTAGTGAGCCTGATAAATGGAACTGTATAATTATGTTGTGACTATTAAGGAGTAGCGGTTAAGCCGTTCTATAAGAAGTGTGTATATAATTACATGCCGTTTTATCAATAGGGTTGTGCACATCTCAAAAGAGCTCATGCTGAAGGCAGCTGCTCTGTAGTGCTGGGCAGCACAAAGACCAAATAGAGAGTCCTCTCTCTCCCTCTCTACTATCTCTCTTTCATATCCCCGCTCTGCTTAATCCTGTGAAAGATCAATTTGCCATATCCTAGTGCTGCTTAGCAAGGTTATGGTGGCCAAGCAGTTTTGAGATTTCGGCTGCTAACAAAACAGATTTGGGTTCTGATATTGAACACAATCAACAGTAATACTGAACATATCATACATTTATGATATATTTAATATTAATATTGTTAGTAATACCAAGTTTCCCAACAACATGAATATCGCAATAATTCTAAATTTAGTTGTAATTTATTTGGTCATTTGATTTTTCCATATTTTTCCTGAAAAAGTCTCTATCCTCTATTGCTCTTTTGAGGTAGACATTAAACTGCTGGTTGCCACATATGGTGCTAGTATAAATAAGCTGCCTCAGTAAAATGTGTGTGTGTGCAATAAACAAGTATCGAAAAAAAAAAAAACCCCAGCAACAAAGCCCTGAACATACACTTTAAGAGGTTCTGAATTTCTATTGTCTTCCTCTAGAGGGAGCTGCTACGTCCAGTCATGATATAGCAGCGTAAAATACAGTTTTTGTGTTTTTAAGGTCATATCTGAAAGAGGACATTGCACCCTGTGGTTTCTTATTTGCTGCCACTTCATCGACTTAACCTAAACGGACAGGTAGCCCTCGTTTACAATGCTAGTTTTGACCACCGTGGCCTTCACAAAGAGCTGTTTGGTTGTGCTCTCCTCCTCTATAAAAAAAGGGAAGAGAAGAAAAAAGAAGGAAGGGTAAAAAAAACAGCGCTGTAAGTGTCTTGAATGGAGGCTTTGTTACAGGGGCCAGGACCCAGCATGAGAGGGCTGAGGGCAGTGATGGATAGTAATACCTGGCCCCCCTGGTGCCTCAAATGCCTCGGTGAGATACCACCTCCACAAACACTGCCTCTGTCCGGTTCTCGTCCCGCTTTCCCTGCCCGGCTTTTTGTGTTTGAACAACCAAAGCTTTTTTCCTAGCTCCCCCTCCCCCCTCCCCCTCTCGATCCCAGTCTTCCATTTTTCACACAAGACCAGAGGGAGGGGTTGTCCAGCTGTCCGTACTCACCTGTGGACGGTGAGCTGGAGATTTGGGAGGAAACAGGAGAGCAAAGTGTTGAATTTTCTTAGAAAACCCTGATTTTAGAGAGGTTTTGGGGTAGTTTCTTGGAGACTAGTAGAAGGGAGGATGTGTGGCCCACAGGATCAACCAAGAACGCTCAGCACAGCTAGAGGAAAGGTCTGTTTTTACGCCTTCAATTCGATTAGAGATTGTTTTTGTTGCATATCTTGCAAATTAGTTTCTGGAGTGCAAACTAGTTTTTGTAGTGTAATTGTAAACATTACACTACAAAATGTGCCATAAAACAATTTCTTCCTGTTTTGACCTTTAAAAATGACTTGGATCGAACTAACCTAGTTTATTCTGGTCATAGTAAATACTTTTTTGACTTTTTATTTAGCTGATTTAATATAATTTAGTGTTTTTAGATTACCTGACAACATAAGGTGTGAATAATTTTTACCACTTTTCAATGTTAAAAAAATATAGTTTATAAATAATTTATTCTAATTCATAATTTATTCTAGAACTACATTGTATATTTTTGTCAACAATATGTGAATGTTCAAAACTGGTAAAAATGACTGTAAAAAGGAAATGCATTATAAAAATGTTATCTGATTTGACCTATATCAGTGACTTTGATTGGTCTAACATAGTATATTCTGAGCATAATAAGTAATATTTTTGACTTTTAGACAGTTAATGTAGCTGATTTAATTTATTGTGGTTGGATTATGTGTGAATGTTTTTTTTTTCCCCAGTGTTTCTCATTTATCTTTTAACGATTGTATATTTTCTCAATAATATACTCTAATTTTGTTCTAGAGTGAAGGTACAAGTGGTGGCTGTTGATGGTGAGATGTTAGTGCTATTCCAGGAGACAGGATCCCTCTGCTGCAAACATAAGCAGCCTGTGGATTCCCAAATGCCTTTATCCGTGTCTATTTTGTACAAAAGTGAATTCAAAAGCTCGTCGACTGAATTTCCAGAGTTGTCTTAACCTTAATACACACTCAGAGGAAGGGAACTTACCGCCTCAATGCATTTGCAAACAGTGTGGCTTTTCATTATAACTTTTCTTTGTTTTTCTGGGGGGGTTTTTTTGAGGTGGGGGAAAGAGTATGACTCACTTCTCCTCTCCCCTTTCCCTTGTCTTCCTTTCCATCGCTCTTTCTTTTTTCAGACAGTTTTGATCTGCGCCACTGATCAATGGCGCTCTGTCTCACTTTTTACCAGACACTTTCTTCTTTCTCAGGGTGCTTTTCTGGCCGCCGTCCATTTCATTCTTCACCGGCCAAATAGATCTGCGGAAGGAGAGAGATTGACTTCTTTTTGTTTGCTTGTCCGTTCCCCCTCATTGCGTTTTGAAAGGACTGACGCACACGAGACAAAACCAATCAATTGCCCTCTCTGTGGATCTTTTTCGAAACGACCGATAACCTGATCGAAACATGATGTTGTTCACGCCGGAATTTGATCAGTGGCTAGAAAGAGGGTAATGAAATTTATCACGGCCGGCCCATAACTGTATATCACATCGTTCCCACTGCTTTAGCCCGTGTTCACAGCAAGACGGAGAGCTCTGAGATCAGATGGATGGCTTTAAATTGTAGAGAAAGACAATAGTAATAGGCTTGTGGTCAAACTTTGTTTTTCTGTTGACCGTTAGGATTAACTGTCGGATTTGGTCCCTCACGTCCACGGCTGGAAAACCGTGGTTTATCTTTTCTGTCTTCCCGGGAAATAAATAAATAAGACTACTGTCTGTTGCCACAGAGATCTTGATAATGGCACAAATCAGCTTAGAATCCCCTTCTGCACAAACCTATCTCCCCCAGGATGTTGAAGCCAGGGAAGGACTTAAATCTGTTTTTCCCCTTCTTCTTTTCACTCTGTCATCCTGTAGAGCTCACAAAGTCAGAAAGAAGTGAGGATTAAGCTGTTCCTCCAACAAATAGCCAATCTATCGTATTCCCTATTCCATCTATGTATCTGTCTGTCTTTTTATATATCTATCTATACTACCATTCAAAAGTTTGGGGTCAGTAAGGAGTCTCTTATGCTAATCAAGGCTGCATTTATTTGATCAAAAACATTAGTTTGTTTAAAATAATTATTTTAATATATGATAAAATGTAATTCATTCCTGTGATGCAAAACTGAATTTTCTGCATCATTACTCCATTGTTCAGTGTCACATGATCCTTCAGAAATCACTCTAATATGCTGATTTGCTGCTCAAGAAATATTTAGTATTATTAGTATCAATTGTGCTTCTTACAATTTTTGTGTAAACCGTGATTTCAGGATTCTTGAATGAATGGAAAGTTCGAAAGAACAGCCTTTATCTAAAATATTTTAGAGATTTAGAGAAAATATTTAAAATATTGTTTTAATAATTGTCTTTACTGCCAGTTTAAAGCATTCTTGCTAAATAAAAGTATTAATTTCTTCAAAAAAAATTATAATAAAAATTAACACATTTGTCACATTAACTTGCTCCACCTATAATAAAAAAAAACAAAACAACAACACAGATTTTTGCTCGTCAAAATGTAACCTCTCTTCACCTACAAAATCTATTTCCTTTTTGACTGACATCACCAAATTCCTATTTTGTTTTAACCCCTCCAGTCATCTGATTCCAATAAGCAACACCCATTTTTTTAATGATCCAATCATTTCCTCATAAATAAATCAAGCCCCGCCCCTTATGAAAAGCTAAAACAAGGTAATTGTGCTTTAGAAGCAAACAGCACGGCAGTAATGAAATGCTGCTGCTTGTAGCTAGCAGTGCGCTATGTTGAGTCATTCCAGTTAGGATGGTTAATAATTTATTGTAGGATTTATATTTTCTGCCTCACAAGTAGTATTTTGAACTTAATTTTCTGAATATTTTCAGAATATTAAAATTTTACTAAGGCCTGTGAAGCAGTGCTAGCTTAGCTCATTCGCTAGTCTGTCAAGAAATAAAATTCCCCCTGAGGGGTTGACATTCAGGGAGTCACTTACTCCAAGGAGCAGATATCATCTTCACTCTTCATGTTTTGCGGCTGTTGCTTGTGGTCTTCCTGTCAGCGCTTCGGCCCATGGTTTTATCTGACGCCGCCACATCTAGCTAAACCCACATTGGAGTTCCTCTCCACGGTAGACAGCCTGATACTGAGGGATCGTGGGACCACTGGTCCGTTCAGCTGGCTTGTCAGTGCCACACAGAGAGTGATTGAGAGTCTCTCCGGAGGGCTTCTGAGGTGGGGAAGCGTGGGTCGGGAAGGAAGGAAGTATGATGGGATGGCTGGAGTGTCTTGGCTGTCTCACTTGGTCACTGCTGTGTTTTATGGCTTTCTATTCCTATGTGATTTTCTTCTGCCATGTCACATAGGGTTCAAAGCCATTGGGTACAGAGTGGAAGCTCAACTGAAAGACTGAGGACCACCTGAGAAGGTTTTGCACCATCCTACCACATGGAGGCAATCTTAATTTAACTTTTCTATAAGGAGTTTTCCTTCAACACCAGGGGCTGTTGCATAAACTGTTTAAACTAGTCTTAAAAACTTTTTTTCTTCAAGACTGGTCATAACTTTTAAATTCAGTTATGAAAAGGTAGATTGGTCTCATTTGTATCTGACTGATTACCGCTTGGCAACTGCTAGTTGGTGAAACTAGTTCTTAAGACACAGTCTTAACATGGTGGCTAAGTTTATTCAACTGGCCTCATGTCCTAACCAAGCAGGTTTATGGTTTTCAGTCATTGAAATTGAAATTCAATTCTTTCTATTTTTATTCAATACATTACACTTTTAAAATGAATTCTTTCAGTTAATTTGGATTTTCAAACACTTCCCACCAACCACCTCTATTTTTCAAGATCCATTCAGCTCCCGATAGATGAAATGAAGTCCTGCTCATCACTTTTTCTCATCAAATTAAAGAATTGCTAAAATAGTTGTGTGAAGAAACACAATTGCAATCGAATTTAAATTGATGTGGCAAACAGGAACTACAACTGAAATTCAAAGTATAACCAAAAAAAAGTTTTGGATTTTTTTCATGAACACTTTCAATGTTAGCTTGATTAAACTTCATTTCTCAGAATTCCATTCCATTTTCTTTTTTTTTTTCCTTTTTTTTTATTTGCAATTCAATAAATTACACTTCCCATCATTCAAAATTCCAATTTAACTTTCTGTGGGGTGTCGACAATTCAATTCAATTTGAATTCAAACATATATTGAAAAATCTACATTATATTAGAAAATAAATATATTCTCATCAGGGTTGGTCAAATTGGTAATTAAAGAATTGGCACCCTATAACCCTTTAAAGTTTTGCACAATATATTAAACATACATTTGTAAATATTGTATCAAAAGGAAATTGCATGACATCATCAACCCATTGATTATCTCGTATAATATACAAGAAACAATTCCATTAATAATCAGAACTTGTATATGTGTGCGTTTTTGAAATGAGATGAGTTAATATATGCTGGCAATTTGATTGCGGCGATTAAAATGTCGCCCACCGTAGCACCACCACAGCGCGTTTCCTTGTTCCACACTGTTTTTTGTGGATCATTGTGCATTACATTTCACTTCTCTGCCAGCACAAAACAGCACCTCAACTATCGTGAATCCATTTTCGTAATGAACTTAGCATTGAGTCCCGGAGTGCAGTCACGCTTGTGATGGGCTAATTAGATATGTAGCTGCGATGAATAGAAACATATTTTCTTCTAGTTGACAACTATGACATTACAGCATTCAGGATGTGGCAAGCCTGCACAATACTGACAATAATCCGTGATTCTTTTCCATTGTCTCTCGTTCTCGCTGTCACACACATACACACACAAGTTGTGCCCTTGGGCACTGTGTCTGTAGGCTTGCAAGCCCCCCATTGCACTGTGGCTGGCAGTTTTACCCAAGCGTCAAAAGCACAGCCCCAAACCGCCACAACCGTCTGCTGAGTCAGGCTGTTTTTAACGAAGCCTGCAGTATTTATCACCAGCTTCCCTCTCTTAATTAGACTCATTGGGAGCAGCGTGGAGAGAGTGAAATGTTAATGTTTTATTTCCTCCCAGGCGCGATATCACCTCTGCTTGTTATTGTGATCAGGGCAGGGGTGGCAGTGCTACCTGGGGGAATAACTGAAAGAAGAAGTGATTTGGACAGGTTTTTTTGTGTGTGCGTGCGCAGTGAAACCAACCACCGCTGGTTCGCCGTACCATGAAGACTTGCCTAATTTGTCAAGGCACGAGTCCTCAACTGTCACATAAAAGCTTTCTCCAGGATTTTCTGTGCTAAGTTCATCCATTGCTGCATTTTTGTCCAGCTTTGTTGTAGCTACAGAGCTGCACCTGACACGAAATAATGACAATAATAACACTTATCGACTGCAAACTCAGCAGCCACCGCTTTTCCACTCAATTCTCAAACTGCTAAGAGTGCCACTCAAGTGCCGTGTGCATAGCCACTCTCCCAGAAGCCCTGCCGAACTGACCTCGATTTGAAAATAATCACTGACGTGCCACATTTACTCGGACTTTAGCTTTTAACTGAACTCCACGAGGAACGCTCAGTCTTGGTTCCAAATATCTGTGAGGTTTTCAAATTTCATTTTGATCAGATCGGGTGATCGCTATCTAGAAGATGGAGTCATGATGGATACAACAATATAGTCTGTGTAACTCGTTCACAAGTACATTCTGATGTAAATTGAGTGATAATGCACAATAATATGACAAGCAAAATATAAAAGGTATGGAAATCGTTCTGTTATGTAACTTTTCTTAACTAAATTCGGCAACAAACAACACAATAAGTTTGGTTTTAGGAATTTAGGTATTTTGTTCCAGATTTTGTCCCTCCCTCCCTCCCTCCCTCCCTCCTTTTTTTTTCTCTTTGGTCATTTTTGGGGTTTTTTGTACCATTGATTGGTAAATATATAATTGTAATGCACAATTACGTGACAAAATGCAAAATACAGTAGATTAAACTTAAGCAGAACTTTTATATTGCATTAACCTATTTCCAAATTAATTTTAAATGTCAAATGTCTGCTTTATGAATGATTTTGTGACAGTGCGACAAATTACATAATAGTTTTATGATCTATTTTATTATTTACAATTAAATATTTTTTTTAAGAATAATTCAAAGGAAAAATTATTCTGTTTGCATTTAATAAATGAGGCCCCGGTGGTCAAAATCTTTTCCTCACAAGCACGTTTGATTTGGCATCATTGCAGAGTGTCTGACTAATTCATGAGCTGTTTGACTAAACCAGGGACCCTCAGGAGTGCAAATGGAGGTCTGCGTTGTCTAGGATGCGGGTGCTTGTGGTTTAGTGGCTTTAAGGTGATTACACATGTAGTCCTCATCACCGGAGTGCCCTCAACCATTAGTGGCAAGTACCCTAATGGGACCGTGGGGACCATCCACGGTTCTGCAAAGTCAAATCCATTCAGCGCTGTCCAACCAAGTCGTACTGATTTTCTGTCCATGTCCTGCCGCACATCTCGACACACAGTAATTTGCCAGCACCGCGCCATATGCATAAGCACAAGTCTGTTTACCATACATGGCAGGATATAAACTCTTATTGAAGGGGTCTATAAATGAACACACCGCCGTTCACGTATTCACATGCATGTGTGTGGTGCTTGACCTTCCCGCTTCCGTAAGGCTTAAGACTCAAGATTTCAGACATCTCAATTTCCAGAGCGAAAGCCACACTCGAGTTAATTGCAGTCTGCACAGGATATGATAGCTGCGATTTTGCCCTGTCCTCTCACAGGAAGCTCATCAGTGCGTGAGCCGCTCAGCTCAGCCAGCCGAGTCCGAAATGCATTCAGCATGTAATCTCCTCTCTGCAGAACACAAGCAAACCTACAGCCTGAAACAATGCAGTGCAGATAACGCGCCAGTCACGCTGAGATGCTGCTTTAGCGCATTTTGCCTGTATTATGGCCCTTCAGAATTGCGTTATTGAACTTCATAATTGAGAGACTCTTGCATTTTCCGCGCATGACGTCCAGTGTTTAACAAGCTTTGTTGTGAGAGAATAAAGCGGCAAATTCGCTAAACTCTTTTGCGCGTGGACTTATTCACCAGCCATTTGCAATCCAGTTTAACCGCGCACTGTCTGTGGTACAATATTTACAATATTTTACTGTAAATATACCTTCCTATGTAAATTACATTTATTACAGATCATACTGGCGCCATGCTATACTGTTCTATTGTAATTCCATTGTAAAATTATTTCATTTTTAAACAAAATTCTGTTTTGATTTTTTGTAAATAATGATTTTAAATTTTAAATTTAAATATATATGTGTATATACACTGCTGCTCAAAAGTTTGGGATCAGTTCGATTTTTAATGTTTTTTAAGGGAGTCTCTTCTGCTCGTCAAGGCTGTATTTATTCGATCAAAAATACAGTAATATTGTGAAATCGTATTGCAATTTCTAATATTGGTTTCCTATTTTAATATACTTTATTTCGAATTTATTTCTGTGATGCAGCACTGAATTTTCAGCATCATTACTCCAGTCTTCAGTGTCACATGATCCTTCAGAAATCATTCTAATATGATGATTTATTATTGAAAATGTTGTGCTGCTTAATATTGTTTTTGTTTTTTTGGAACCTGTGACACATTTTTCTTTGATTCTTTGATGAATGCAAAGTTAAAAAGAACAGCAGTTGTTCAAAATAGAAATATAACAATATAAGCCTTTACTATGACATTTATTCATTTAACACATCCGTCCTGAATAAAAGTATTCATTTATTTAAAAAAAAAAGAAAGAAAGAAAGAATTACTGACCCCAAACTTTTGAATAGCATTGTATATTGTAATGCAAATTTTGTTTTTTAAATAAATGCTGTTCTTTTTAACTTTTTATTAATCAAAGAATCCTACTAAAAATATCAGAGGTCCCCCCAAAAATATGAAGCAGCACAACGGTTTCCAACACTGATGATAAATCAGCATATTAGAATGATTTCTGAAGGATCATGTGACACTGAAGACTAGAGTAATGATGCTGAAAATTTAGCTTTGAGCACAGGAATAAATTATATTTTTAAGTATATTAAAATAGAAAACTGTTATTTTAAATTGCTATAATATTTCATAAAATAAAATTGTATTCTGTATTTTTGATCAAATAGACACAGCCTTGATGAGCAGAAGAAACTTCTTACTGATCCCAAACTTTTTAGCGGCAGTGTGTATATATGCGTGTGTATACACAATTTTTTTAGATTAATTTAATAATTTTAAGTTAACAAAATTGCATGCAATGTGTTGATATGTTTGCGCTATTACCTGATTCACATTATTTTTCCTTCACACTTTTACTTGAAGAGCACTGAGATTCTCCAGTATCCATGATTCATGATCTTGACTGGTATATACATTTCTCTTTCTCTCTTTCCATCTCTGCAGGTTTGTGGAGATCCAGAGATAGGTAGACTATGCCTCAGTTCACCTTTGCCTGCTTCTGTGGCCTTCATGGCCTCTGCGGAAGGAAAAAGAAGAAAAAGGAGCAAGAAGGACAACCACAACAGGACTATGAAACTGAGGTTTGAGATGATGTCTGGACTGGAAAGATTCTCAAGGTTTCGGTAGCTTACAAAGGGAACCAGATGCAGGACGTGACCTCTGTGTCGGCCCAGATGTCAGGGCTGAGAAACAGAGGAGATATCAGGACCCTGTTCACGGTTTTAATGTACTTGTTCTACATGTAAGACGATCAGTTTTTTTCACAGTTTAAACATGGATAGAACAGTCGAAAGTACAAAGGTGCAGGGACGTACTGTTGCACTTTAAAAATCAAATTTTAAATATTTAAAAATTTATATTCACATTTAGAGGTCCCCAAAAGTATTTGTACACTTTTAAAAGTCATTACATTAGATTGCAAAATATAATAATAAAAAAAAAAAAAGTTAACAGATAGTTAATGTGAGTTTATATTTTTACTAAAATTAAAAACAAAAGTGATGTTTGTTCTGATAAAATCTTTATGCTTTATGTAACTTATTTTACTATTTTTATCAAATATAATAATATCAGATGTTGTTATCTAATGCATTAAAAGTGGCTACAAATACGTGAAAATAAGTCATTTTGGGGCCGCTAAATGAACGTATCTTCTATATTCTAGAGTACAGAATAGAATGTACAGTATATTCTATATTCTATTCTATGTATATTCCATAGGGTATTTTTTGCAATCATACCCTTCAACACATGCTGAATGTTAAATCTTGAGTACCATTTAACACGTTTAAATATTTATTTATTCAATGCAAATACGCCTGGAGGCAATGGAACAATTACAGTCTTTCAGTCAAAAAATCTTCAGACATATTATTATTATTACAGATATATTTTATATAGAGCTTTAGAAGCATTGTCTCACTATAATTACAGTTTATGTTGGGAAGTTGATTCTTTCAACAAATAACATTAACAGGGGTCTATAGCACCTAGATATGGTGTCTTTATCTTTACCAGTTTGTCTATAAAATGCCTCCAAGGTAATTAAGGACCCCTGGAGAGATCCAAGCGGTCCATTTGCAAATACCCCCACGGTAAAAGATGGCTACCATCTGTCATTTCTCAATAACATTTCAAATCTGGCCCTGGGCATGTTTCACCTGACTTCCCCTCAATTATTGTGCAGAACTTGGAGACGACGCACCATGAATTTGAATGAAACGTCTGGGTGTCGTTTGTGTGTCCTAGGGAGAAGTGAGCCTGGAAAGTGTTCACAACACTACATCAAAGCATGTAATCAGACAGAGAGAGGCTTATTCACGCTGTGAATTGGACCTTACCAATCATACCGCACCAGAACCGGCTGGCACAGCCATGATAGTTGTGGCCATGAAACATTTTCCAATAAGAAAAAAAAAAAAAGTATTTGGCCGTCTCAGGTTGTTTCAGGTTGTTCACATGGACCCCCCCCCCCCCACCCCACCCCCCCCCCCCCCCCGAAGGTGCAGGCTTTGCTGTAGGGTGATAAATAGGAAGTTTATTTCCAGATACATTTCCGGCTCTATTATTCCCCTCAAAGATTAATGTGGTTGCAGGAGTAATTTACCATGATTTACCGTGCAACACAAAAGTCGGCCTACAACCAGGACGAGAGCCATTTTCTCTGGCCATCCTCCTCTGCCCAGCATAGATCCATAATTGTCACTATTTTTAGTACATTTATGCGCGTGTACCTCCAAGCCTGTGTGAATAACTGTCAGATCGGCATTAATATAATCAATTAAAGTGGAATTAAAAAAAAAAAAAACTCACCATGGCAACCGGTCTGACCAAAACTTTGGCCTTTGGGTGTGAGGTTTGAATGGGTTTGAAAATAGCAGTAATTGTTGCGGTAAATGGCAGCCCTCATTAGCGGAGGTGATTATGCAGTTCGTGCACGCGCGGATGGGGGCGACGCAATTAATCTTTCTCAACAGGAAGCAGTCCAGGATGACGGATGCCCTAAATCTGATGTCACCGAAACAAAAGGCGGAAAAAAGTCCGAGACTGAAACTTCGGCTAATCGCCTTAAAGCAAAGGCTTATGAAAACAATTTTAGCTTAGCTTTGTTTTTATTACGGGGGGAATCTTTAATCAGCTTTCTCCTGCATTCATAACTTAAGAACTCCGAGGCTGTATTTATGTCAGAAATAGCTTTAATTATGATTGCGTTTTACTTTTCTTTCGGATATTTGTTTTGACCCCCAGAGTCATGCTTAAAAAGCTGGCGAGTCGAATTTCACAACGATTAAATGAACATCTGGAACGAGCGCAGGCCGAATCGATTTAGCATAGATAAATGTTTGTTTGTCGCAGTGGATCTGCTCTGTCTGTGGGTGGACCTGGTTTAATGAGCAAAATATTCAAATGTCCTCAAATTATTATCTACAGTCTCGCTAATTGGCTGCGTGTCTCTCACCGCCTCTGATAGCACCCTCTCTCAAAACGCACGTCGCAGGAAAGTTCACTCCTGCAGATTTTGTCTGGTTTTGAACCAGTTTTTCATTAACTCCTGTCAGCAGGCAAAATTTAATTATGACCTCAGTGTTTTTATAGATAAAAGCAGAAAAGAAAAGAGCTGTGCACAGACCTGATGTATGGTGATGTTAAGAGAGACTCTTAAAATGACTCTTTTGTCCTGAAGATAGCATGGAAAATGTCTTTATTCTGTAAAACACAAATGGAGAAATTCTGTTTTCCATACAACAACTTGACCTTTTTAAAGGTTGCATCCAAAGGCACCATTTTTGAACAAGTGCAATTGAGATTTGTTGTCAATAACAAGTTAAATAAAAAAAATAAAAAAGTAAAATTTTACAGTTAAAATATCAAAAAAATTGAGAAGCAACAATGTCTAATAAATTAAGAGTGTTTTTTGTCTTACTATACTGGTAGATTTGTTATCACTAATTTTAAAGGGATAGTTCACCTGTATGAGTTTCTTTCTTATGCTGAACACAAAATAAAATATTTTGAAGAATTTTGAAAGAAGAATTGTGGAAGTCAATTTGGACCATCAACTGTTTGATTACCAGTATTCTCCAAAATATCTTATTTTATGTTCTACATAAGAAAGAAACTCATACAGGTGATATGGTCATATATGAGGGTGAGTAAATAATGAGAGAATTTTCATTTTGGGTGAACTATCCCTTTAAGTATAAAAAAGATGAAAATAAGCCAGGGGGAAATATCTAATTGGCCTGTGCCAATTTTTGCCATATTTTATTCAAGATACTTTCTTTGAAAACAAGTCTTAATACAAGTTCTAAAACTAATTTTTTACCGTGTTTATCCTTTTTGGAGTAAAAATCAAAGTCTGCCTTTGTTGTAGGGAAAACTAAGTATTCTATTATCTCGTTTTCTGTTTCACAGAATAAAAAATAATAATACGAGGCTGGAATGACATGTAGGTGAGTAAATGATGACAAAGTTTTCATTTCAGGCCATCTATTTCTTTATGGGCTTCTTTCTTTATTGAAGATGAGATCGCCATCGGGCCAAAACAAAGCATCTCATGCTTCATTTCTCAACTACACCATGAAACGTTTCACGTTCCTCCAAAGCAGACAGTGAGAGAGACTAAATGAGGGTCAAAGAGAGAGGTCATACACGTCGCTGCTTCTTCTCGCTGATGGCAGCGGTCCCTCTCGGCGGTGACAGTCGGGATGTCTCCTCAGCATAATGAAAATTAAAGTGGGTTTCCTCCTCTTAAGTTACCCTAATTAGCCAATCGTCCGAACGGACAGGTGAGGCGATGGCAGTCTCTGGTAGAGTAGGGTGAGCGGGGAAAGTGAGATTGTGTAATTGCAAAGGTAATGGATTTTGTCAGGAGCACCTGTCAGGGTCCTGGTGAAAACAGACTCTGAAGCCAGAAAAGGGAATTGGAGTCAGGATGCCAGCGAGCAGAGCCTCCATCCAAGCCAACCTCACCTGATTGCCAATTTGTGCGAGTCTTCATACATCAAGCGGCTGGACACGTGCGTTAAGAGGCCCTGTGGGTGGCGCTTCCATGGGCGAACCATTAAAGAATGTGTCAAAGTAAGAGGGCAGACTGGAGAGATTGAAAGATAAAACCCACAGACATTTAATTCTCAATTTAATGTGTGAAAGATGAAAACAGAGTGCGCCACCATACTAGATGGGGGCCCCGACTGCACAGAGTTAACGAAACTAGATTTGGCAGCCTCATTGGCGAGAATACGGCCAAATGAGGAAAAAACCCAAAGCAAGGAGGTAGAGAAACACCAAATGAACAGCCTGGGCAACTGCCGTCTCCCTCATGTGAATATGGCCAGTTAATAGGAAATGGAAATGTTCTTTAGATGAAGTGCTGTTGGCATGTGCTTTAAACATTCGTTTTTCAGATCGCTGTTGGCTTTTTGAATGTTGTCAGACCTTCCAGAGCAGCTTCAAATAGAAGTCAAGTATATGATTCATTTGGTGCAGAAGATCACATATCCTCTCGAAAACGCTGCGTACTTTGAAATAAACAGGGTTGTGGGAATGAAGAATCAATTTGAATTCCTTCTGCTGTCGAAACTACCATCAGGGTCTGCAATGCGGCTCATTTGTGCAAATTTTTGTTTGGAAACAGGCTGTTTTAAATAGTTTTGAATATATTGAGGATAGTGAGTTGATGCAAACACACTGATGCGGAATTCAGCCATCAGAAATGAAAGATGTGATTCGAGAGCAGTTTTAAGAGAGACTGCATCAACATTATAATGAGACAAGCTATCCCTAATGAAAATTCACCATGGTAACCATAGTTTCCACCAAAATACCATAGTTGCTTGCAATCATTACTGCAATAAACTGTTCCAACCAGTGTTTATTGAAGCCAACGTGAAATCAAAATTGATGCTTCTTAATTTCCTATCACATACTCCTGGATGTTGCTTTTTATTCAAGATAGAACAAATGTTCTTCATAATATTTTACTGAAATACAATAATTTGCCACAATTTATGTTCCCATTTGATGTTACTAGTCTTCTCCTCTACAAATACATGTAACAACCACTTTTCGTGATCCAATCAAACACTGTTTGAAAAATCAAGTCCCGTCCTACATTTTTTTCTAATGAAAAATCCTCTTTCACTCTGAAATGCACCATAGTATGGAAGCTAAATGGGCTGTGAAAGGAAAATCCTTATTTATTCTGATTTTAAACTGGCAACTGTGGTATTTTGGGTGGAAACAATTGTTATAATGACATTTTTTGTATGGACAGCACTTGAATTATAGCATACAAAGCTATGAAATTAAAGGAGAATGTAAACCACTGTTCAAGAAATTAATACACATATGCATTAAATTGATCAAAAGGGTCAATAAAGACCTTTATAATGTAACAAAGATTTCTATATCAAATAAATGCTGATCTTTTAAGCTTTACATTCATTAAATAATCCTTAAAAAGGTATGATGGTTTCACCAAAAATATTAAACACTGACAGTAATGATAAATGTTTCTTGAGCAGCAAATTATTTCTAAAGGATCATGTGACACTGAAGACTGGAGAAGTGATGCTGCATCACAGGAATTAATTGCAGTTATTTTTAAAATTGTAATCGTATTTTACAGTATTACTGTTTTTTTTTTTTTTTTTTTTGGTTTTTTTTATCAAATAGCCTAAATGCAGCATTGGTTAGCAGAAGAAACCTCAAACCCACACTTTTAAGCGGTTGATTGGGAAAAAGTCTTTCTATTTGCTTTTAAATGAATTGGGCAAGTTCTGAATAAAGTTCTCACCAGCAAAATAACCGTTCTTGGTTTCACGCTGATAGTCAATCTTAATCAGCTATCCATGAGTTAATCAATTACACCTCCCCCGAAATTCTGTTGATCTTTCCCCCTCCCCATCAGACGGGAGGAGGGAGCTTAGATGAACACTGATTGTGGTGAGAATAGCCCTTTCACTTCATGCGCGGAATGTGAGACGGCTGCCGAGTTTCCCCAGACCCGTTTAATTCGAGGTTGCGGGAGACAAACAATCGTTCATTTGTCTTCATTAATGTGCCTTTCTCTCGACAGCTCGCAGCGTGGACAATGGAAAATATCTGTATTATAATCCATCTTCTCATTCCCACAATGCCTCTTGCTCTTTGCGCAATGAGGTACGCCCTATTGATCTGTTTGTTGTCTTTTTCATTAGCGCGTCGCATTTGCTCTTTACAGAGCGTGTCTGCAACCATTGCGCATAATGATTCCATTTATATCGTTTCGTTTCGATAAAGAGACATTTTTCTCGTTCAGCTAGGAACGGGGGGACTTTTGTCTCCTCTGCTGGCTTCCACATACAGACGGAGCCGCGAGCCTTATGTTTTTCTTTTGTGTAGATTGACTCGCACACCCTTTCAGCAGCCTTTTGTGTGTTTCGTCTCATTTGGGAGATTTGATGAAGTAGCTTAGCGTTCTTCCTTGCTCCCTCTCTCTGGCTGTCTTTGGCATTATCTTCCTCCACCCGAATCAGCAGCCGTGGCAGGCGCTATGTCGCTGTAAGCTCCTCACTTTGTTCCAGGCACAAAGTTACATTATTCATTTGAGTGAATCGCGCAGGCAGCGAGCTCCAGCGTGCTGTCAGGAGGGGTGTGAAGGGAAAGCAAGACTAGGTGGTACACGTTGTTCCCAGCGCTCTAAATAATACAGATATAACCGGACAGGTATGACGGAACATGAAGACAAACGCGGTCCACGTTTATTGTGCGAGGCCTTTTTCCGCTCACCTTGTGCTCTTCATCAGGCAGCTTCCTCCTCTTCAGCCGAGCTAATGGCACTTTTGTTGATTCAAAATGTATGTGCGTGTGCTCATGTCTGTTCCACAACCTAGTGAGATGCCTCGCTGTCTACTGCTTAGATTGGCAGCAACAGCTTGAGAGAGGTTTATTCTACTAGTTGAGTAGAAATGGATGCCATTCAACCAAGTGTTTCGTGACCACCAGCAATAAAATAAAAATGTTTTTAAGAAGCTTAAGTCAGCATCCCAACAATCATGGAACTGACTGATTTGGAACAAATCATAAAAAATAAATAAATAAGAAAAAAAACTATATTGAGGAAATGTATCTATCTGTCTATCTACATATATCTCATATATATGTAATAATTAATTGAATAATTAATAAATGTAATTACATAATTTATATACATTACAAAATATTTTGTAAAATATTAAATATATTATTTTTCATATATATATATATATATATATATACATATATATATATGTGTGTGTGTGTATATGATATAAAATATGTGTATATATAATAACATTTTAAAATAAACTTTTATATAAAATGTCCAAATTTGTATATTTTCTTTAGATATTTTATTTAGCATACATAGTAATGTAATTAAAATGATAAAATATTATATATAATACATATAATGTATAATAAAATTATATATACACATATATAATTGGATTCTAATGCTATTACAAATATACATTGTAAATATGAATTTGTGTGTATGTGGTATATATATATATATATATATATATATATATATATATATATATATTCTTGCGGTGCATTCTGGGATCAGGCTTCTCAAATATTTTCTCTGAAATTGACAAAGGATGCATGTGGTGCTGCTTTACAATTTGGCTAAAAACGAGGCATCTTAGAAGGCAGCAAAATGAATTTGCCTACCTTTCGGAACAGCCTTCATGCCTTTCATCCCTCAAAATGCCTCTTAATGGGCAGCTCACTTGGTTCTGGAACAGAGCGCATCTTTGCACGTGGGGAACATAGACAGTTAGCCACAGATGTGTGGTGAGAAGCTTGTTTATTTTTCATAATCAGGTTTACAAGCCCCTCTTTCTCTCGCCACATCTCAGGGAAGGATGAATTCGGTATGCATACTGTGCATCATGCCTCAAGGTTAATGACACTTCAGAGGAGTCAGATGCACACAGAGAAAGAGAGAGCAAAACATTGCACAATCCCCCCATTAGGGGAAGGAGAATACCATGGCAGAGCCAAAGCATCGGCCCACATCTACTCAGTGTGACGTGTATGTTGGAGGCCAGGGTTAAGACAGGACCCCTACCCCCGTCTGAATGTGTGCATGTGTGTGTGTGTGCTTGGGATGCTGGGCACGTCTTCGTCCGACGGATTCTTCCGGCCCGGGGAGCCTCATTAGAACAACTTGTGCAGCAGCTTTAAAGCCAGGATAAGCTTAGCAGGCAGGCGCTGCCGATAAAAGAGTTATGTATCACGTTCTTACACAAGCATGACAAAAAGCCCCCTTATCCAGGTGCCACACAAGCCTGAACTCCTACGGCGAGCTGCCGAGGACAACGGTGCCAAATCTGTGCAAATTGCTCTTAGTCGATCCTCCTGCATTGAGAGGAAACAATAATAAGTTTGTCAGAAAATGGAATGGATTTAGCCAGAGCTTTTTGTGATTATAATACGCTTTTAACTTGATTTGTTTAAATGCAATATGTTTAAGTCTAAATGAAAAAAAATGACAGCTGGGCTTTAAGGCATAAATTAAGTCTGCGGAAATAATTGTGCTTAACTCTATTCCGATCCTAGCGCACACATAAATTTCACGTTTTCTGAGCTTTTTTTTTTTTGTTTCTTTCACCAAACACTGAAAACCAAACAAATATTTTGAGATTCAATATTTTATATTTGCTTTGCGGTCTGGATCGTGTTTTCTCTTTAAATTGGGTTTTCTTAGAAGAACAGATGCGATGCTGTAACCTCTTTTCATTGATTTGCCATTAATAAAATTCAGTGTACAGGGGGGAAAATACAATATCTGACACTGTGTCCAAATCACAACACTGATACTGTAATGTAAATATATTTCTGCTGCAGACGTCGGTATGTTGGAGATGTAATGTTCAAAGTGTACTGCCATATCAAAGTCATTTTCCTTCTATTGTGCACTTACTATCATTGCTGAACATGAAAGTGAAATGTACTGTGTGCCTTTATCAATATTAATGAGGAGGTAATAATGAATATGCATTTTCATTCCGGGAGAGCCATACAGCTAATAAGCCATGATCTGGTGAAATGAGATGCAAATGTTTTCCATTAATAAAATATATTACTGTGAGTGCTTCTTGCGTATGCATCACTTCAATACTTACAAAAGATTATTCACACAATCAGTTCTCATATGAATGCTTCCTTTTGGTGGCCGCTTCCAACGTGGCTGGCAGAAATCTCAGATCTGTAAGAAAAATGATGCCTAATAAAAGTACACCCTGATACTTTTGAATAAAACATCTTTTGCACTGTAAAGCGACTCCTTTGTGGTTCCTTCAAACGAGCATGCTCTGCAACTGATTTTTGGTGTGAATCTCCTTCAAAGGGTTATTAATGTCCTCACACTAGCACCTCTGAGTAAACTTTTTCAAACAACACCTCGTTATCGTTCCTAATGCAACCTTTACGCACGCGCACTCATGCACACCGTGTAGCTAGTTAGCGCCTGTGTTTTAGTTTGATTCTGGGCTTCCGCTGTTTCAAAGCGGATTGAGGCGGATTTCAGGATTTCTTCAGCATACTGTAGATAATCCTCGAGTGTCTCCATGCTCTGATCTTTTGGTTAGTGTCTCCCCGGCTCTCACGGCATGGCCGAGCTCCTCGGCCTCCCTCCCTCTCCCTCCGAAAGAGATGGCAACTCTCCATCAGTGAAGAAATATATGTCATGTTCTCATTTACAGGGGCCAGAAATCATTGGTGTGAAAATCGGTCGGCTTGGTCCCATCAGGTTAGTGCAGTGAAGAAGGGCCAAGACTCATCGATTTCTCTGAAGGATCTAGTAACCTAGCAACAAGCTCTGGCCCGGTCCTGGTGGACAAAATCTTAATCCTGGTAATTTCAATAGTTGCTGACTAAATGCAGATTTAAAGTTTTTCATTAGTTGCGGCTCTACGTGCAAGATCCATTTTTATGTCTGCTCTGCGTAACGCAGTCACTTCCTGTATCGTCGTTTGGTCATAAGAACGCCATATTCTTTGGCAAAGCTCTTAATTAAAGCGCTACTTTCTTATTCTGCTCATGCAAAATGTAATATTTTTTATTTCTATTTTTTTAGAGTTCATGTGGTAGTTGCAGCAATTCCAGGGAAACACACATAGTGATAGTTTTTATCTTATTATTAGTCACTTTGCATATTTACAGGTATAGATATAGAAATAGTTCACCTTAAATTGGCATTCACTCACCCATTCATCTTTCCAAATGTCTATGACTTACTTTTTTATGTGGAACATAAAAGCAGGTGTTTAGCACAATGTTCATGCTGCTCTTTTCCATACAACACAATGGAAATACTTCTAAACAATCTTAGCACATAAGGATATACATAATGTATACTGAACATATTATAATAACTTTCTAAAGTTTAGAGTTTTCATTTTTAAAAGAAATTAATTCTGTATCTGCATTAAATTGATCAAAAAAGTGACTGTAAAGACTTCCACATTTTTACAACAAACGCTATTTAAATAAATACTTTGGAACTTTCTATTTGTCGAAGAATCCTGAAAAAAATGAATCACGGTGTCCATGAAAATATTTAGCAGCACATCTGTTTTCAACAATGATAATAATAAGAAACGAGTTTTCGAGCAGAAAAATGAAATTATAATGAAGACTAGTTTGAATCACAAGAATAAACTACATATTAAAATGTACTGAAATAGAAAACCATTATTTTGAATTCTAGTAATATTTCACAATATTACTGTTTTTACTGGAGTTTTGTTCAAATCAATGCTGCCTTGGTGAGCAGAAGAGACTTCTCTCAAGAACATTAAAATCTTACAGACCCTGAACTTTTAAACGGTAGTGTAGTCTTAATAGAATATTGTACAAAACTAGTTTTCTCATAAGGGGTTGAAAAATGTTTCCCTGTTCATATCTTTTCTGCAGACTGATTGTGTGAGATGCCAATATGCCTTACCATTTTTCCTGACAAAGCAAACTCTGTAAAATTACAAGAATGGATGTTTGCAGTCAATACAGCCAGCAGATACGAGTATAACCCAGAATAAATTTCCTCTCACTTGAACGAGAAGGGAACACATTAATGTCTGAATATGGAATATTAAATTCAAGCCAACAGATGCACTCATCCGACAACAGTATTCTGACAGGTGTTTTGACAGGAAAAGGATATGGATATGCTCATAAAAAACCCTTAGTGACAGTAAAATTGCTTTGGAGGACATTCTCACTTGAAGTCCTCTAGATTAATCCACTTATTATTATCATTTACAGTAAACTTTTGGTTGACTTGCTTCAGACAGTTAAATAAGAACTCTGAAATAAGAATATCATATTGCAAATCTATATGCACACAAGATTCACGGAACTATAAACTATGACTTAAAGGAATAGATCAACCAAAAATGTATATGCTGTCCACACTAAGGTGACCAGATTTCTGAAATTTACTGAAATTTACTAGTTTAGTAGTGAAAACTTAAAGGGGCAGTGTGTAATATTTAGGAGGATCTATTGACAGAAATGCAATAATATACACAAATATATTTTCAGAGGTGTATAAAGACCTTACAAAATGAACCATTATGTTTTTATTACCTCAGAATGAGCATTTTCTATCTACATACACCGCTTACATGAAACTCACTATTTTGCGCTGCCATGTTTCTACAGTAGCCCTAAATGGACAAACTGCTCTACAGAGCGTGTTCATCACTATGCTGCTCTTGTGAATAAAACATTGACACAATGATGAGCAAGTAACAATAATATTTGCAATAACATCGGTTTACTGAATAATTAAGTTTTAAAAAATTCCTTAAAGAAGCTTCAGTGCTTCTCTGCTGTCTCAGACGATGACATTTTTGTCCTGTGTCAGCGACCATAGAAAACCAGTATAAAGAAAAGGCTTAATGTGGCTTACTGGTCGAAGACATTGATATAAAAAGACCAAATCTGGTATACAGATTATTGAAAACATATACTGCGTGCATAGGTAAGTGAGCCCAGAATATAGAATGCAATGGCCATTTTATGGGCAAGCGTTTTCTCCACCATATAAAACCACTGTAAAGCCTTTACATAGCTAAATGGAGGAAGACAGTGATACAAAAAGAGCAAATCTGGTATATTATTAAAATTACATACTGTGTACAAGCAAGCAGATCACCCCAGAATATGAATACAATGCACAAAGCTTACATTAAGTGTTTTCTCCCCACAAAAAAATTAAAATACTGTTAGGCCTACATAAAAAATACTTAATATTGCTTAATTATGAAGTTATGGCCTAATGGTTAGATAGTCGGACTTGTAACCCAAAGGTTAAGGTTTTGAGTCTCGGTACCAGCAGGGATTGTATGTGGGGGGAGTAAATGACCAACGCTCTCTTCCACCTTCAATACCACGACTGAGATGAGACCCTTGAGCATGACCAAACCCCCAACTGCAAAAAAAATGGCTCCCCACCGGGTGTGTGTTTCACCGTTCCCTGCTGTGTAAGTGTTCACTTGGATGGGTGTTGTCACTGTTTTACTACATTTAAGCGTTTCAGAATGTCCCAAAATGGTGCCTTAAACTAAGAACTGACCATATTTCTTTATACTTGAGTCCAAGTTCAAAATAAAACTATGAACCTCTCCATTGTGAAGGAAACAGGAAGTGTTTGTCCGAACTCAACAGGTTTTGCGAGAGAACACAAATGTTCTGCTAACAAATGCATAATTTCTCAGTGGAATGCGAAAGTTGTGACATTTTATTTTTCTCCCATCCCCTTTTTTTTCTTTTTCTTCTACCACCATGTCCCTTTAGGGGCTCCATGGCAGGCAAACATCAACAACCTGATCTTCCTTCCTGGTATTGTAGTACTGTTATTAACTGTACTATAAAGTTTTCTCACCGGTGAATGACACATGATGTTTCATAGTAATGTTGTCTCTGGTCGTCTGGTCGTCTGGTCTGTGCGCGTTCATGCGTTCAGGAGGCATGGCTTTGGTCGGTGATTTACAGGGAGGGTATGCTTTCAGTACTATCAGGCTAAAGTTAGCATTTTTGAAGATCTCCTACTGCACCTTAAAACTGTGTGCAAAAGTATCCCACAATCTCTTCAGACCCTATACAAACAGTATTACTTTAATGTAACATTAACAGTTTAGTATGTAACTACCTTGTAGCCGATAACATTATCTTTTTGATGATTAGTGATAATACTCTGCTCTCCTTCTGTTTGCACCCTCGGTTAATTAAAGGCACTTCAGGATGGTTACAAACGAAACTGAACACCTGAATCTTTTCACGAAGTGCTATTCCACAAGTCTGTCAATGAACGGCCTTCGCCAAGTGCATTCCAAACATTAAATGCCCTGCTCCCTCCGACGTCTGCACTTCAAAAGCTCTGCCCTTTGGAGTGAGTAGGGCATAAAGATGCTCACTTCTGTTTGGAATTTGCCCAATTACTACACAATTTCCCTGGTAACTAGCAGGTTATGATGGTTGGGCTTTTTGCAGCATATCTGTGGGGGGGACATTTCCGGGGACCAAAAACCAGGACTGTCTGGTCATACTATTGGATGATACTGTACTAATTGTTAAAAGAAAATACTATAGTAACAGTATGTTATCTGCCGCATTAAAGTTTGGTAGATTCTGATTGGCTATCAGTGTATTGGTCTTTAGCCTGAAAAAAATAGTTTTGAATGTGATTTCAAATACAGCTTCTCACTGTTGTCATCGTTATAGATGCGGACCTCCCTATTCTCATAGAACTGAAACAGTTATAACTTGGCGTGAATGGCCATTCATGGATGGTAATTATAAAGTTTTTCCTCACAGAGGAGTGACATCATGGACACTTTTCACAGACTGTGATGGCACATTTCCACAGTTATTAACATTGTAAATCAAATTTTTTAAGGGTCCACTGAACAGGACAGTAGATAGCCAATCAGAGCTTGAGCATTTAAAGCAGATCTGCAGTGCACGTTTAATAAACAGAACGCTATGGTCCATTGGTGTGGACACTACCAGTATCATACTTGGTGTAAAAGCACCTTAATGATGACTCATAAACTCACCCAGATCCTCAGTGGCAGTCTGCCCTCACGCCAGGTCTGATGTATTAAGGCTGAGGAACAGAACGTTTCTACTGTCATAGGTTTTTCTTAGACTGGGTGAGTGGTATTTTACTGCTATTAATAATGACAAGTCTGAGGAAACACTCCTTTACTGCTTAGATTTAAGGCACAGATGGATTTTTAATAGTGGAGTTTTTCTTTGTATCCAAAAGGAAGAATATGATATTAGTGAACAATCATTTCAGAGGGCTTCAGTGAAATCTGGTCTTCAAAGCCTTTCCTTGCTTCCTCATTACTTATGTTCCTCGGGTTTATTATAATGTGTTAAATGTGCATTGACACTTCATTAAAGTGTGATAAAACCCTCATGTAGCCAAGAAGAGGTAAGACAGTGGTTTGAGGATTTAATCAGCTCAAGTCCTTGGCTTATTAAGGGCCTCAAACCACCCAGCCTAATATTAATTATATTAAATGAACGCTATTTCAAGTTTAGCTCTATGGACACCCTCTTTGAGAGCAATATCAAAAAGAGAAATCCACCGACAAGTATTCTGTCGGCAAATGCGTTAAAAATGTACTGCTAAAAGGGTAATCAAGGTGTCTTTACAGCTCAAAACACACATTTCTGTATGAAACTAATAATGTAAACACTTTAGCAAAAATACAAGTTCCACATTTTTGTTTTTAAATGCTCTGCAGTGTCTTGCCCATAGACTTCCACTGTAACTGCAATACTGGAAACTATTGTCTTTAGTAATCAAGAGCATGTCACATGAGGAGCTGGTTTCAAAATTCCTTTGTTATTTAATATTTCATTTTTATCTACTGTTACACTAAACAGTAATAGGTGATAAACACTCACTCGCTAACTCACTAAATCACTAATCATTAAAAAATATAAAAAAAACATTAAACTAAAATAAATCACTAAATGATGACATTATCAACAAAAAAACTAAATGCTACATACAAAAAAAAAGAAGACAATAGTTGCTGCTTGACTAAATTAAGTGCTAAAAGGCATTTGAGATGCAATCAGTTTACTCTTGGCTCATTGACATATGACTTCATTGGATCTGTGTAAAAATAAATGAATTTTAATGCCAAACTAAATTGTCGCACACTATTACACACATATAAATTCAGCTTCAACTTAGACACATTAAAACACTAGAGAATGACTGTACACATACATTTCAAGATGAACAGTTCAACTTCAAGTGTTTTGTATTACAGACATTTTAATTAACAGAGCAACAGATCCAGTGAAAAATATGTCCCTGTGAAATGCTGAAAGTAGACTGATTGTGTTTATATATCAGCATTAAAAAAACATTACGATGGGCGAAAACTCCACAGGAAAGTTATCTAGCCGTTAGCGTCCTTGATGAAGCAATTCCATTAGCATACAGGTCAGTTGGCAGCCCTAACTGAAATATGATTGCGATATACTGCATAATGCAGTTTGAATATAAATTTAATGAAAGCTTTGTTGATTTGACGTTGCATACTGGCAGTAGTTCTAACCCGTTTTTGGCCAATGGGTAGTTAGTAATTTGGCTCGCCTATGTCAGGTCAGCTCTGAGGCTGAGAGAGCTGTTCAGTTCAGGCCGGCTCTGCTGAGAACTACTGGCAGATCTGGGCCAGCTGTGTCCATAGACCTCATTTCTCTATTTTATTGCACAGGCTATCAAAAACACTCAAAGTGTCAGAATGGAGAGGGGAACAGCATGTGGAGAGTTAAGGTAAAATATACAGCAGTGTCACTGTCTAGTCAATGCGAGAGTTCTCTTGAAGAAACGTACAGTGCATCTGTAATTTTCAAAGTGTGTGTTTAAGTATTTCCTGTTGAAACATGAAGATTGAGTGCAAAAACTTTCCTTCTCTGTTTTCCTGGACAAGAAAGACTAAACATCGTATATCTGTCAATTGTTTATTTAGCCAACTTTAAGCAGTATGCTCTTATACAGACCCAAACTAAAATACATTTGGGTTTTGATTCAATTAAGTATATTACACTGCTTTTATTCTCTGGTGTTTCTTTTGTTCTTTTTGGAGTTTGATAGCTGTGGACATGCTATATAGTCTAAAGTACACTTGACATAAAATCACACGAGGGTAAGTAATATTTTCTCTTAAATGCTTAAACATTTTTGCGTCTGAGATGTTTGTGCTGTTGGGATGATGCATTTTTGTAGGCCAAAACCAGGAAACAAGTAGCACCCAAAGTCAATACCTGAATAAAGGTCTGTGGTTGACACAAAGATATTTTACCCACACATTTTATTCTACGACATTAAATGCATCAGTAATAAGCACTTGTGATTTCGTTTTAAAGCTTTTACTTGTCTTGAAAAAAGGCAGTTGCTTACAAGTGGACTCACTAGTGCACTTTTACAGCCTTATTAGGTGTATAATCGTGCTTTGCAAACTATTCTAACTCAACCTTTCAGTTTTTTTTTTTTTTTTTATAAAGACTTAAATATTTAAATAGTAGTGTTGTTGAAGTTGTACATAACCCACATTTAGCTTTGTACTTCTGGAAATTGTATTTAGGTTTCAGAATATATTAAAACTGTGTTCATTTGTAAAATTTACAACAATGAAACAAATGTGTAAGAATCACAAACTTTTGTTGGTCACAGAGGTTATTTTCTGCCATAATCCAAAAGCCAATGGAAAACTCTGTTGTTGTTGTTTTTTTTGTCAATGGAACCAAAGCGATGCCAACGTCCAGGCAAAAATACGTCATCACTGCATCACACTTTTAGCTTACCAAATCTGACTGCTTATCCCACGGTGCATTCAGATACATATCAAAATACCTCTGCCAAAACTTCTAATTTCGCTTCCTATTACATTCTAAGCATTCTTAGATAACCACAGAGGTAAACTAGCACTTGTAAGCATTATTCATCAATGCTCTTGCTAATGTTATTAATTGTGTGCGAGCTGTTAGCCGTGCTAGTTGAGTTTGTGTCTATACAGTGGGTCGGTTGGTTGTTAAAAATTCCCATCCTTCTCAACCATGAAATATTCAGTTATCTAATTAGAGAGAAGCTTAGTGGTTGAATGGTGGCCTTATTTCTCACAGCACAGTGGCATTCGTCTGATTAGGTGCTTCCTGTCGTTCTTTACTTGGCTCACGCTGATACCGCTGCACTTGACGGGAGGAAAACACACCTGACAGGGGCTTCACGGAGGGGACATGGTGTGCTTGAGGATGGATGTGTGTGGGTATGTTGGGTGGGGGATGAGCGGTCGTGCTCCAGTTGGCACACCTTGCATCACATTACATTTCCGCCCACGTCGAAAAGCCACCCGAGGGGAAAACCGAAGGCGAGCATGGAGGGGAAAAAAAGAGCGCGAGAACAAACGACTGGGTTGTTTAGATCCGGCTGACGGCCTCAACATATCAAGTTTGCGGTGTCTGATCTAAATGTGAAGAAAAATGGGGAGGCCTTGTGCCACCCCTTATTACTCTGTCACTTACCATTAAACATGAATAAACAGCTTGGGCTCCCCGCATCACCCAGGCATTTTATTTCACTGGCTTTTTAATGAGAGTAAAATTGCATCCATTGCTGAATGTGCCTCAGTCATTTCAAGTACATTAAAAAGAGGGGAAACACTCTTTGAATCTGTTCTGCAATGTTCCCCAGCACGTAGGAATTATTTGATTATGAAAAGTTGCTCAAATGTTTACAGAATATAATTTGATTTTGGATCGGCTGCTGACGCAGAAAGTTGTCTTTGATCAGCGAGGAGATGTTTGCTGTTGGTTCAGCTGGTGTGTATCAAAATCAAGCTGCTCCAGGATTAGCATGTACCTTGTAGATATAATCAAATTATGGGTATGGCAACAAAACTGGGTATCGACATGGTATGATGCAGCTGGGAGTGGGTAAACACAAATTAAACGGGTCTTAAAAGTAGACTGCAAATTCATATAACCATTCTTATGGAAATTGTCATATTGACTTTTTTTGTAAGAATAATGTTACAAATTATTTACACAAAAAACTGCTCGCTTCATGAATAAGACCCATTTTGGAAAGCTGTTTTGTTTTGTTTTGTTTTAAATATAAGTTTGATCTTGTACTTTTTTCCATTGGCTTCCAATTTTAAATTATTTATGCAGAAAAAAAAACTTAGTATAGTAACTGTGAACAATATAGACACAGAATACATTGCCCTCCACTAATATTGGCACCCTTGATAAATATGAGCAAAGGCGGCTGTGAAAATAAATCTCCATTGTTTATCCTTTTGATCTTTCACTCAAAAAAATCACAAAATTCTAACCTATAATTGAAGTAAAACAATTGAAAGTGGGGAGAAAATTTCATGATGAAATAAATATTTTTCTCCAATGAATGTTGTCTCCAAGGATCACAGCTGGAGAATTGTAGAGATTAGTTGAGTCTTGGGGTCAGAAACCTAAAACAAATGTATATCAAACATCCCCTATATCACCACATGTTGTTTTGGGGGGGTTCAAGGAAAATTCTCCTCACTCATCCAAAAACAAACTCCAGCAAATTCAGTTGTCAGACAGGACTGGAACTTCAAATGGCACTGGCTTCTATGGTCAGATGAAACTTAAAAATATATATTTTTGGCAGCAAACCCACCAGATGAGTTTAGTACAAACAGGGATAAAAAAACATACCAAATCTTTAATGTTGTGGGCCTGTTTTTCTGCTGGAGGTCCTGAACATCTTGTTCAGATGCATGGCATCATGGATTCTTTCAAATACCAACATATAAAAAATCAAAACCTGACTACCTCTGTTAGAAATCTTATAATGGGCCGTGTTTCGATCTTCTACCAGGACAAAAATTCTAAATAAACATCAAAATAAACACAAAAATGGGTCACTGAGCACAAAATGAAGCTTCTGCCATGGCTGTCCCAGTCCTCTGACCTGAACCCTGCAGAAAATGAGTGAGGTGAACTGAAGAGATGAAGTATTAACATGGAGCTTGGACTCTGAAGGATCTGGAGAGATTCTGTGTGAAGAAAACGGTCTCTGATCACTTATCAGGTGTTCTCCAAACTCTTCAGGCATTATAGGAGAAAACTCAGAGCTGTTACCCTGGGAAAAGGACTTTGCAAACTGGGTGCCAATAATTGTGGCCAACATGAACTAGAGAAAGCATTTATTTCACAATGAGGTTTTCCCCCCACTTTCAATTGTTTTACTTCAATGATAGGTTGGAATTTTGTGCATTTTTTGAATGAAAGATAAAAAGGATAAACAATGCAATGTGAAAATTGATTTTCACAGCAGCCTTTGCTCATATTTACCAAGGGTGCCAATATTATTGGAGGGCACTGTAGCAGAATAGCATACAAACAAACTACAATTTCTTCAGTATGTAGTATGCAAATGCATGAAAACGTAAAAATGCACAATATACAGCAGAGCATTGCATGCCATCCCATGCTGTATCCCACAATGCAATGTGCTCAAATTGACCATCAGTTTCCAGTGTGACAAAGAAAAATTGAATCGAAATACTGTTTTCATTTTCAAATTGATAACTGGTCATCAGTGCAAGGTGATATGATGACAGCAGTGTAAGAAGTCCAAAATGTGTAGACAATTTAATTCTTAGTACACATTTATGGTCTTATTGTCTTATTGATCTTATTGATCTCCAATTGATAAATTCAAGTCTCACCTTTCAATTTTGCAGTACTTTTAAAAACAATAGACTGTTTATAGCAAGTGGTAAGTTAGTATTCCTTTCTGAACTTTTGTGCATTTGTACTGGCAGATACATGTGTATTCTAGGAAGGCATGTAGTCCAATCCTGAAACCATCTTAATGGATGGAACTACAGCTTGTCACCGTGGCCACATATCTTTGTTTTGCCACATCGTTTGACGTGCTCCATGCAGAAGCAAAGTTAGCTATTCAACAGTTTGTTTGGGTGCTTTATTAAAAACAAATCTCTCCCTATTGACAGACCCCAGCAATAAAACAATGCACTCTGCACAGCTTAGCAGAGTAACGCTTCAGCATCCAGAAGCGGAGAGAGAGAGAGAGAGGGAGAGAGAGAGAGAGAGCGAGAGCAAACAGTAAACAAAAGGGACTGTTTGCTTGTGTATATTACAGAAATGCACTTCAGATAAAGGGTTAGATCACCTATGGGATGGACATTTGTTATCATCGAGGACTACGGCAATGTTAACGGCGCTGAAATAAAATGAAACTGACATTTCCAAACATAAAGCCCTTGACAAAAACAGGAAGATGTGCACTAATGGGATTTGAAGGCAATGCTTGTGTTTGTTGAATTAGTCATGTTTATTTATAAAAAAAGGTTTATGGATTGTGCCATCTAAACAGGTTAAAGCCAACATGAAATTGAAATTTCACATTTATGGCTTATACAGTATGATTCCAAAGAATAACATTGCACACTTACATTCAGGTTCGGATCTAATATGAACGCCTATGTTTTACAATCAAATCTATTTCCAAGTCACACCCTACAGTATTTTCTCATTACATATCTTGTTTCACTCATAATATGTCACATTACAGAAGTAAAATGGGTTGTGAATGCTGTATGATCACACATCTTGCAATATTCAGGTTCTCAACTTAAGGTTATGACCCATGTTTTATAAAAATAACTCTCTTGCATTTTGTGTTTTGTCTTGATTTTCATTTAAATCTGCAAGCAAATCCAGTTCTGGTGTTCTGGTTATAAAATGTCTTTCAGACTGTTTTCTCTGATTTTGTTTTCTGATGTTGTGTAACAGATTGTCAGGTCTTTGTTGCATCGGTCTATAGATTGTGTAATATGCAACTGTTATACACCAATGCAAGTTCTAACCCGCCCATAACATCCCTGAACTGCTTAAATCTGTGGCTCATGTACTCAGATGGCAGCCAATGCTCAGTTACATTTGAGTTTGTGATCAAGCTGGTTTCATCCAAATAGAAACACTTATCTGAGCATCAAGACTCAGCCACCCCAGCCCATCAGCCCTCACCATAAATGAGTTTAATCAGTGTGCTAATTATGTCATTTGGTACATTTAACTCAGTGTGAAACTTTGGGCTTTATTGTGTAACAATCTATTGTTCCTCTCTGTGATTTAAAAGTGGCGAGCTAATGTCATGCTTAGTACAAGATTCCTTTGTTTGGCATGCCTTCAAACGGAGATCCGTCTCATCTTGTGTTATCTCGAGACACTTTCAAAAGCATCTTTGTGAGATGAAATATAGGCTTGAAGTGAGCAGTGAAACAGTGCCACCTTTTGACTAATGGCAGCATCACGGTCCTTCTTGAGGCTTTGAATGTCCAATTCCAGCTATTCCATCTCAAAGAAAACACTTGGCTTCGGGTCTGAAAGGAGCCATTGCAAGAGACGAGATGAACAGAACCCCCCCGTCCCCATGGAAGATCGCCGATAGTTGCATTAAGATGCGTTTTATTATAATATCGACAGGCCTGGTTCTCATATGAATAAATAATAACCCAAGATGTGCAAAACCTCACAGAGGTGTTTGATTAATTTTCTAAGCCGGTTATCCTCCTGGCCTTTCAGAACAGCCAATACGGAGGTCTTATGCAAAGGGTTATATGATATTTTCATGTTTTAGATTCCTCAAGATAAGGTGAAGGCCTATATAAATGGAAAAAATGATAGGTATTCTCAGATTTACAGAGATACACATGTGTATTGTATATTTTAAATTGCTATGGTACTAAATGACTATATTCATGCACCATATATTCATGCCTTAGGTTGTATTCCAACCTAAGACATTATTCCAGTTTGCAAAAACCAACCCATTCCCTTGGTGCCATGTCCAAAAACCATGGTAATACTGTGTGAAACATGTGTAAACATCCAACACTGAATACCAAAATGCTTCCTTTCTAATATAGTTTATACTGCAATAGAGCAGAGTAGTGGGATGCAACTAAATTAGATTTCTCCTATTTTAATCGGCTACATTGTTCATTTGTTGTGAACTGATCATGTTTAGTAATTTGCTTGTCCATCCTTGATATGACTTAATTTAAAGTGCCGGTTTAACAATTAAAAACATCGGTCATCTAAAGTATGATACAATCTAAATGTTACCCATATGAACAATCTCATATACCGATCTCCATAAAGATCTCACCGTTCATAGCAATCTGTATATTAGACAGTTCATATGGTTAACCGGCTACTTCTTACACACTGTGGACTTTCTCTTCTTTCATGCAAATGCAACTTCACATGATTTTAGTTAATATCGAAATAGTGAAATTGAAAAATAGTTAATAGTGAAAATCACCTCAGTGGACGTTAGTATAAAAAGTCATGATGACAAGGAAGTAACGACAGTGATTAAAAACAGAAAAGTGTTTCCTTTGCGTTTTTTGCATACAGATGACAACATTGTCAAAACGATTCCCATTCACACGGATCTGCAAAACAACTAAAAATGCTGTATTATGCATGCCGGGCCAGTAGTTATCAATGTAATTTTGTAAATTAACACTATGAGTCTATAAACTGAACGTAATATGTCTGCGCATGACGTCACAATTTTCACAGATTCACTTTTTTGTAGTTTACATGGAGACAATAATGGTATCGTTTAAAAAAACTTGCACTTTGAAACCCCTTTTCAAAAGTTTGTGTTTCCAGGGTGTAAAACATCATGCAAATGGTCCCTAAGTTCTACTTCGGACATGCCAGAAAAAAATATCTGTCTTTTGAATATGCCCGTCAGCCATTGGTTAACAAACAGAGAGCCCCATCCCCAACCCATGCCATTGGTCGAGTCAGTGCTGTTGTGTTGGGCAAGACAGGTCAAATCAAATAGGGGAATTTACAGTGCTTACAGTTGTCACTAGACGTGGGATAGGTTATTTAAAGTTTAAATGTTAATGTATAGTAAAGTAATATGTCTATAGGCCTACATACATAATTGCTAGTCGCTAGTTGGTGGTTAATAGAACATCATGACTTGCAATTTGTCTTTATTGCGTCACTCGCTTGAGGTGTAAACAGCTCAGTTAATTATAATGGAAGCGTTCTAGTTTTGCCACATCATGTTGTGCCACACACTTGCCGCATCGACACGCAGCGTTTTGCTTGAGGAGAAATCAGACGGTCTCTAGAGCCCCTGCTTCTCGTTAACCTGCCTGCATTCAAACTGTTCCTCTCACCTCTTTCTGTAGCCTTTGGCATCACTCAAACGCCGCTGAATAACTAACTCACTCTTCACCTTTATTCATGAGGCATTTCATCTCTTCTCTTCATGTGTCAGTTTCTTCACAGCTGTCTGGACAGGTTTTATGGAAGTCCAGGGTCCCACAGACAGCTCTGTCTGAAATATTTCTCACTGTGTGTTGTTGGGAGCGTTCTAATGAATGGTGCCATTCAAAACCAAAATGCCATAAAGGAAAGAGATGAGAGCCAGAGAGATTGAAATGGCCCAGGTGACCGACTACAGACTGCTCTGTCCTTGCAAAACTTTACCGCGGTAAGCATAGTTTCTGCTCAAATACACTACAGAAGTGGTAAGATGGTATATCAGACCTCAATGCCATGAATTATGATACTCTGACCGTACTCATGTACACAAACACAAAACAGGCTCTTAGAAGTACTTTGGAGAGCCATGTAAATAAGTATTACCATGGTGTCACAGTACTTTTTTACAAGGAAATTTGCATGGCACTCCAATGTGCTTTGACCATGGTAAGCATAATTTCCATGGTACTGTGATAGCTGATACATTTATATATTATAATACTCATGATTATAATACTCATGCATATGAATACCACAAAAAGTACAACCTTGATTACAGTATATAAATACCATAGTTTATATCAAAATGACACGGTATTCCCACTGTACAATTGCACTGCCCCAGTACCCTCTTAAAAGGTTATTTAGATGGTACCCGAAGGTACACCATTTCCATAGAATACCATGGTATTTCCATGGTAAGCATGATACGCTAATAGTTGATATCATGATATACCATGTTTCTGAATGTTTATCATATTGATGTACCATGGTTAACTTGCAAAAAAAAAAAAAAAAAGTTACAATGGTAGTAACATGGTATTTTTTAAATACCTTGGAGTACCATGTAAATGCCATGGTACATAAATTTAGATTACACTTTATTTTAAGGTGTCCTTGTTACAGTGTAATTATACTTAAGAACCGAGTAATATTAATTAACTACATGTACTTATTACATGGTTAAATTTAGAATTAGGGTTTGGTTACGGTTACTTGCATGTAATTATGCATAATTAATTGTTATTATAACAGTAAGTACATGTAATGTGTGTAACAAAGACACCTTAAAATAAAGTGTTACTTAAAGTATATATTAAGTACTATAAGTACTATGGTACTGCCATAGTATTTACACTTCATCAGAAAATACCATGGTATTAGGATGATACAAATCAGGGTTATTATTGTTAACTAAAACCAAAACTATTAAAAGATTTTGTGAATTAAAATAAGTATGAATAAAAATAAAATTAAATAAAAATGTAATTAAACAAAACTAAAACTTAAACTAAACTATAGCTAATTCAAACTATTAATAAAAAATATAATTGTATATAAATAATACTAAAGTAGCACTGGTCCAAACAAATACAATATATCAATGGTACATATTCAAAAACATGGTATTACCACAGTAAACCAATAAACATGGTCATACTTGGGTATTTTCTTGTAAGGAAGGGCTGCTAACTGTCTGAAAACCGGTTTGTTGAAATCTTGCATTATTAAGAAAACTTTTGTTCCACAATGACTTTTAATCAATACGAGACAAAATCTAAATTTGGTGTTATTCATATAAAAGCCACAACAACATGGATCTATGAGTTCATATTCCTAAAATATTCTCCAAACCCTCTATAAATAAAATACAATAATGCTGCTTTAATTACAGATTATGTCACATCTGGCTCTAATGCATAACCTTGCAACAGGCAAAATAAATGCTTCTTTGCAACAAGAACAAAAAAAACATCATATCTAGGTCTTGTTGTTATTCTGTAACTATGTCCTAGTTATGGCAAAATGGCCTATTTGTGTACGGCAATATCTCACTCGAACATCCCACTCCTAATGGCTGTTTTATTTTAAACAATGCGTTTCGGTCCCTGGGTGTACTATTATCAGCGAGTGGAGTCTTCGGGGAACGCTCGATGTGACGGCGCGTAGGAGGCCAACTCCAGCTCCACTCATCTGTCACCTCATAAGGGTTTCCATGGGAACCAAAGAGCGCATAGCAAAGTAATGAGGCAGCCCATAATTGTTCACCGTGACCTTGCTGATCCCATCAAGGTTGTATCCCTTGCCTCGGCGCAACGTGTCTGCGCAAATGTTAATGCGAAACCATCTGAGATGTATAAGATGCAGCCCCATGTTTAGGCCGTTTGAGTGAGGCTGGACTTAATCGGTTTTACAATCTAGCCGATATATAGAGTATCATCCAGGGGATGAATCATCATGCTTACGTCTGCCATAACCCGATTAACACGGGGGCTTGAACGCTGCAATTTTGCAATTACACACAGACGCCGACAGCCTCTCAGTCTTATTTATGCATATTCACTCTTCTGATTAGCTTGTTTTCTTCAGACTATCAGCTCCTTCTTTCAAAACTGTCACTGCATGCAGGACTTGTCACTGTCTCTGTCTGTGTTTACCTGTCTCTCTCGAGACATGACAGGTGGCTGAAATGCACTGTGGGAACAGCCATTAGTTATTTGCTAAACTGTCGTCAGCTCTCTCCGGATTGAATTTGGGAAAGACGATTTAAGGTGAAATGGGATGCTGTGTTTTCTGTCAGAATTACACGGATTTGCTGTAGGTTGCGTGCAACACTTCAGCAACTAGGAAGCCATCGGTTTAGATATGGTTCAAGTGCTCGCATAAGGCTTTTTGCACACTAAAAAGGGTAATCGTCAGTTTGTCTTGGGTGTGTGTTTGTGTCTTTTTTCATATTTTGGCCAAGAGCAGCTGTTCGTCAATAGTGCATGAAACTTCTGCGCTAACCTAATTAGAATGATTGCAGTGTATTTGCCAAGACTTCATATTTGTTTATCCAGAATAATTGCTTCTAATGATGATGTTTCCATAGTTGTTGAAGCAACTGGAAGTTTTTGAAATGTAAATGCATGCACATGAGTCTTATGGGCATATGTTTTCAGGACAAGCGTTTTCTCTGTGACTAACTAATATCTTCAAAGAGTCAGAATGTACCTGCTGTTCAGAACATCTTATATAATAAGACACAGAGATTCAAAGTGAGCAAAAATAGTTCTGCAGCTACTTGCGATTTTATTACTCTGAGTGAATTGAACTTGTGAACTTGTAACCCAGTTTAGATTGAAATTAAAATGTAGAAATACCCATATTCATGTGGTTTCACTTAGGATTTTACAGTAAGTCCCACAGGCAGTTTACACAAAAATGATAATTCTGTCATCATTTATTCATCCCAAACAGCTGACAGTAGCCAAAATGCTATGGAAGTCAACTGAGAACAGAAACTGTTTGGTTTTCAACATTCTTCAAAATACCTTATTTTGTGTTAGAAGAAAAAAACTACATAAGGGTGAATAAATGATGACGAAACTTTAATTTTGGGGTGAAGTAACCCTTTAATGAGATTAACCCTTTTACTGTAAAATAAATAATTCTAATATTTGCTGCTTAATGAGCATTTCTTATCAATGTTGAAAAAGTTTTGTGGAAACGGTGACGAATAAATGAATATAAAGTTTAAAAGAGCAGTATTTATCCGAAATAGAAATATTTAAGAACATTATATGCTCAATAAAAGTATTCATTTATTTAAAAAAAAAATCTTACTGACCCCAAACTTTTGAATAGTATGTCAACAATCGACTCTTGGGTTCATTTTAATTTAAGAGAGAAACATCCGTGATAAAAGCAATACTAATGTCTTCTACGCTGCAAAAGAGCAAACTTTTTGCAATAAAACTTCCCTTTGGAGTAAAACTGACTATTCTTACGTGCATTTTTAAAAGGAAAGTCTGACAATGTCACTCTGCGTCTTGACTTACAAAAGCGTTAGGTAAAGAACAGCATCTTCTGAATATCTATTTTTTTTAGATTACGAGTAAGAGTGTGATAAAGCCTCATAAGTTAAAGCTACAACAGAGATCTTCACAGATTGCTTAGCATGAATGTCAGAAATTGAAGGATTACTTTGTACTTCAAGGAAAGTGTTCCTGTCAGAGTGTTCTGAGAATCAACACTCCTCACCTCCCTTTTGTTATGCTATTGTACTCGTGCTTGTGGCATACAGACTTATATTGGTTTAAATTAAACCTGAATTAGGAATAGACTGTTTTGCATTTTCTCGAGAGCATGTGTCTGTAAACATAGTTTATTATGAGAGTGATTATGTAAAATGAAATGAGTAAGAAGCCACACGAATTGAGAAGCAGATGGTGTGGGAATACTAGCCTTAAGTATGAGCAACAGTAATAGTTACGCCTGGTTTGGCAAACACCACTGGCTAACCTAACAGTTAAAGGTACACACAGTTAGCATGTGAACCGTTGCAACCTTTTACTAATGGAGACAGAACATCAATTGGGTTCTTTACCCGACTTCAGAAACTGATGAGTAATGAAGCGAAAGGCTGAAAGAGCGGATACCCTGGTAGATTCATATAAACCATGTTTTTGAAAGATTGCAATATTGATTTACATGAATAGCACAAAACATACACAATTGTGTCCTTTGGAACAGCATTTAAATACCATGGTTTATATCAGAATGACGAGGTATTACCACCATCATGTACTGCTACAGTACCCTAAAAGGGTATTTACATACATACTCCAAGGTACTTTAGCACCTACTTATATAATACCATGGTATTTCCATGGTAAGCATGATACACTAACCATGATATATACCCTGTTTCCTAATGATTACCAATTGATGCACAATGGTTAACTTATAATCATAAACCATGGTATTTTAAGTACCCCTAGTTCTGTTGTACTGTCACAGTATTTGCACTTAAAGGTTCATCAGAACTATCATAAACTCTTAAAACATTTTTGTTAATTGAAATAAAGCTGAAATAAAATAAAATATCAGGTGCATATAAAAACTTAAAAAAACAATTGCCTTGGCAACTGATTGAAATAAAAAAATAAATAAATACAAAAATAAATTCAAATGAAAGGGTAATATAAAACATGAAAAAGGCACATTACAAAATTACTAAAATGTAAGAAATGAAATGAAAACTGAAAAACTATAATACCATATAAATATTACGAACACAACACTGGTCCAAACAAATACAGCATAGGCTATCCATAGTATAAATGCAGAAACATGGTATATCCAGCAACAGAAATAGTGACGCTTGGTTTGGCAAACACCCCTTTGGCTAACCTAATGGTCAACGTTAAACACAGTTAGCATGTGAACCGTTACAACCTTTTAATAGTGGAGACAGAAAATCAATAGAGTGCTTTAGCCGACTTCAGTAATTGGTGAGTGTTGAAGTGAAAGGCTGAAATAAATGGGGTTTTAAAAGAGAAAATTGCTAATATGATGTTTGCTACAACATAAAAGTAGCTTAACTGCACATAGCAACCAGCTTAAGTGTTAGCATGACATGAATAGCAATGTAATGCTTGTTGGAACCATAACCGTAGCGCTTAGCATGCATGCTAGAACATTTTGAGTGAAGGTTGGTTGGTTCATGACTGTTTAATGTTTTTTCTCCATCAATATCAGTCACAAAAATTACAGATATCTGCTTGGTTGGCTTGGTTTGTTGTGGGAAGCACTTTACATGGCACAAATCAGTACTTTGTGTGTCTGTGGGAGATATTGACAGTGGCAGAGTGTATACTGGTGTCATATCTATCAGTCTTGAAGCACTCTTGGGAGCCGTACACCCAGCGCTCATGAGGCTAGAGTCTATTTTCAGGTCTCATTTCATCTTGGTCCGGCAGCGGCTGAGATTTGTACCAATTAAGGTGATAAAGACAACAGGCTGCCATATTTCTCTCTACACCAAGGCTGGAAAATTGGAGCGGAAAGATCGGGCCAGCAAGAATCCTTGAGAGACCGCTATGATGAATACTCTTCTTCCTCCACAGGCCAGTGCTGGGTTGCAATATGGCACGCTGACCTTTCTCATAAGATCATTTTGCTGGTAAGAGTAATTTACTAAAATCCCAGTATACGCATTAATGCTGCATGGGGTCACATTTCCACTTCTTATTGCCTGCTCTTCGAGTGGACTCAGGTGGTGAGCTTCTCCATCCACTCAGTTAGGGCTTAATTCGATGTGTTATCAGTGCTCCAGTAACCGGTTTGTGGCCAGAGATATGAAGCAGACACATGCTGTGATGGATGTGTTTTTGTGAATTTAAAGAGCTCGCCGTGCTGTCAATGGTTTGAAATCGCTCTTTCACGCTGCTGTCCTTGACCTGGCTTATATTTTCATTAGGAGCCTCTTGACAAAAGGTACCGTAAACGAAATAAAGCCTGAGCCGCTGATCTGATACTGATGAAAGGTGAATGAGTCATCGTCAGAACGGGGCTCGCTAGAAAGTCACTCAAGAACTGATTGGCGCCATGCAGAAAATCCAATGAAAATAATGAATGATACATCTCCCTTTCGTTTACTTCATGTTTAGAAATACAATGTTGGAAATAGTGTTATTTGCATGAAATACATGCATAAAATCGTTCCAAAAACACCATTTGACCATTATTTCTGAATGTAGAATGGCATTTAAGATTATACTGCAAGTTAGCAACATGAACAGTGTTGTGAAGGTTGCTTTGGAAATGTAATAGGTTACAGATTACAAGTTAACATATTTAAAATGTAATAAGTAGTGTAACTATTTCAGTTGCTTTATTAAAGTATAATAACTGATTACATTTGATTACTTTTCTACATTTGGAACGAATGCTTTCAACTGTTCAACTTTTTAAAGCAGGAAGGGTTAACCTTTCAGTAGTACTCAACACTGACTACTGTCAGACTTTTAAAATCCTTCATCAATTGAATTAAGATTATAATAATTTAATGTTAAAGTACAGCCACCACAAAATCAGACTTTAGCACCTCTTTTTACTTTGAGATCGTTCTAAGGTTATACAGATTTAAAATCGTAACAATTAATACAAGTATTCAGATGTAACCCCCTTTGTACAATAAAATACAATACAGTTTTATTTATATAGCACAATTTAAAAACAACCGGAGTTGACCAAAGTGCTTTACAACACTATACAAACAATAGGCAAATTAAAAAAACAGCAACAGAGAAAAGAAGAAGAGAGGGGGGGAAAAAGTTTAAGAAAACTCTAAAGAGTCTAAAAGGTCTTTAGAGTGGATTTAAAAACAGACAAGGTTGGGGCAGTTCTGATGTGAGGGGGGGAGACTATTCCAAAGTTTTGGGCCGACAACAGAAAAGCCACGGTCACCTCTCATTTTTAGCCTTGTCCTAGGAAAATGCAGCAGGTCTGAATTGGTAGATCTAAGCGATCTCGACAAAGTATGAGGCTGTAACAATTCGGTTAAGTACAGTGGGGCCAGATTGTGAAGAGATTTAAAAACAAACAGTAGAATTTTAAAATCTATTCTGTACTTTACTGGAAGCCAATGAAGTGAGATTAAAACCAGTGTAATACTCTCATATTTGCACTTTCCAGTAAAAACCCTAGCTGCTGCGTTCTGGACTAACTGCAGACGAGAGACACAGGACTAAGAAACACCAACATACAGAGAATTACAGTATAGTCAAGCCCAGATGTAACAAATGCGTGTGTTGCGATTTCAAGCTTCTTTAATGATAGAAACGACTTCACTTTGGATATAATAAAAACAGGACTTAACAACGGTACTTATCTACTTGTAAAATTTGAGGTTATTGTCAAACCAAAGACCCAAGTTTCTGACACAAGTGGTACTGTATGGTGACAGAGATATAGTTTTGAAATCATGTATACTTTGATCATTGGGACCAAACATAATGAATTCAGTTTTACTCACGTTGAGGCATAAAAAATGTGTTGCAAGCCAAAGTTGCAGTTCTTCCTGGCAATCCAAAATGGGCTTAATGGCATACTTATTAACACACTTTAAGGGGATGTAAATTTGGGTGTCATCTGCACACAGATGGAAAGAGACCCCGTGCTTGTTAAAAATAAACCCTAAAGGAAGCATATAAAGTGAGAACAATATTAGACCAAGAATTGATCCTTGAGGTACACCAGATATTAAATGCATCTCAGAGGAGGAATGATGCCCAATGTTGACGACATATCTCCTATTAGTAAGATATGACCTAAACCACTGTAATACTGTGCCCCATAAACCAACACATGCCTCAAGACGAGATGAGAACTTTGTAATCGTTAACATTTTCGAAAGTAACTAATTTAATTACACATTTTTTAGTAACTGTAATAGATTACAGCTACATTTATTTTGGCTAACACTTGCAAATACAAGTAACCCTAAACCAAACCCTAATCCTAACCCTAACCATATAGTAAATACTGAATTAATATTACTCAGTACTTAAATATAATTACACTGTAACAAGGACACCTTAAAATAAAGTGTTACCTTATTTTGTAATCAAATTACATAACGCGGTTACATGTAACTAGTTACCCCCCAACACTGAACATGAATTAATGCATGATATTAATTATTGCATTATTTAAACACAATATTTACATGAAATATCTTATTAGTTTGGCTTGAACATTTGTGTGTAAATGTATTCAAATTAAATGTATTTAAATTGTTTTCCAATTTAAATATATAAAAAAGGAATATTAATTTATTTCAGTGATGCAAAGCTAAAAAAAAAAAAAATCCAGTCTTCAGTGTCACATGATCTTTTAGAAATGATTCTAATATGGTGATTTGCTGCTCAAGAAGCATTTACTATTTTATTTATTTATTTATTTTCCAAAAGCCCGTCTATATTGCATTATCGGTCACCAACTGACAAATTGCTTTCCAGTCCTCCACACTCACTAAAGCCTTGTTTGCACTGCCAGTACTTGGTCACTGCATGTCACCAGTCATTGTACTGCTCAGTTTCTAGTAGGCGTTCCTTGTTCTGGTTGCCCTAGTAACAATTGTGAACATCTCTGCTGCTAAGATGTCTTTTCATGTCATTCCATGTTGGGATTGAATGTGATTAAATATGTTATTTCAGTTTATTTGTTTGGCTGATCACAAATGAGATGTATTGGCAGTTTAAATATCATTCTCTGTTGACAATTCAGTTTACTTTGCTGCCAAAAATCTGCCCACAACATTTTGGTGGAGGAAGCAACTTAGCAAATGCATAGCATCACAATGCAACAATCCACAGCACTCTAGCATTGTGGTAGAGTTATGCACAGGCACTCACACTTCCTTCAGAAAACGTACAGTTCTACTCTTATTTCTCGCCCAGATGTCAACAAACTCATCATACCACTGCACATGAGAGGCCGAACTGCTCATCCACAGTGATCTCAAAGCGGTATTTTCCAGGAAGTGCGGAGGATAAGTCATGGTGCCTCATCTTCCACTTTCACACCTGAGTTACACTCTGCCCCAGGCAGCTCTAGCTTCCACTATTAGATAAAATCTGAAAATCCCAAGCATCAGCAAGAGAGCTCGCCAGGCCATGTCTATCACTTGATAACGCCACACTTCCACTGCATGTCAGCATCAAATTGCTTGAAAATTTTATTTTTTAATTTAGAATGGAATGAATGAATGAATTTTTTTTCTATGCAATTCATTAAAAAATTTAAACTGTCAGATATAAACTCAGACTTGTGAGTAGGGTATGGATGTGACCAAAATCCTCTATCCCGATATGAGTCATTTTATCGCACATTAACAATATATCACAATATAGTTCATTTTGTTTTAAATAATGTCTTTATGATATAAAAAAATGTTGATACCATAAAAATTTCATAATTCATAAGACACTAATAGGACAAAAAAAAACTACTGTAGAACAAATAACTAAGAAATGCTACACACATTGTATAAAGTAATCAAGTGTATAAAACCACTCCATAAATTAAATATATATTTCTTCTTATTAAAGTTGCAAAAGCGATTTAGTTAAGAGCAGTGAGAGATTTTCTCTCTTTTGTTATTTGATTAAGATGAATGACAGACAGCAGGAATATTAGACTGCTGTCACTTTAAGAGCTGCCTGGATCCAATGTACCGTTACATACGTGTTTTCTTTCTCACCTGTTTGTTTTCAATTAAGACTTAAATTACTGTTTACACGCATAAAATCACTTGTTTTTAAATCGCAATGCTTAAAGTTTGCAAACATTTAGTTTTCATAGACCACGTCAGAATTGTGAGATAAAATTTACAATTACCTTTTAAATGCAATGAAAACAAAAGACACATGTAAACACATACAAAAATTTGAATTGTGAGAAAAATAATCATAATTGCAGATATAAACTCAGAATTGTGAGTCATTTCCGTCACATAATTGAAAAAAAAGGCTTTTTCTCACAGTTCTGACTTTTCTTCTTGGAATTTCAAGTTTATATATTGCAAATCTGAGGTTTTTGTTTTATTTTGTTTTTGTTTTTGTGTTTTGCTGAATTTATTTGTGGCATAAATTGAGTTCCATAGGTTATTCATAAATTCTGGCTGGTATGTGAACGCTTAAATTGAACTTGAGGCAAATTTTCCTGAAACAGAAGTCACATGATCCACGTTAAGTCTACACAGACTAGACAGTGCAATCCCTAGTCGGTATTCTTATTATATAAGTTATGCTATTCTGTTATTTGGCTTCATAATTCACTGAGACTCTGAAATACTTTCATCATCCCAAGGAGTGCATAAATCAGCGCTGAATTAGCAGGGTGTTTTTATCAAGAGGCTGCAGCGAGACTGTCTGGATGAGGCAGACAGAAAATGATCACCAGGACGCTACAAATTTCTCACCCCATGCCCTCTCGTTTGCATTTCATCCCATGCATGCTAATTATGTGGTATGTTAATTTTTTGTGATTTTTAATAATTGCCAATCAAATTCCACAAAATGTGTTTTTTGTCTGTACCAAGTACCATCTTTATAATTGACTCACAGTTGCTATCCTCCACATGAAATCTTGCCCATGGACGAATATGAACATCTATGATGTGAAGAGAGTACGATTGGATTATGGAGACTATTATGCCCAGTTTCTGGGTGATTTTTCATGCATGATTTTATCTCTTTTCTAAATTTAGTTAATCAGGACCAGACAGACTCTGCAGGCATTTTTCTGCAAATATTGTAGGAGACAAACTGCAGAATTCTCAGGAATGGATTTAAAAGTATTGCAGATTCAACTAATAAGTACGCCAGAAGAACATTCACAAAAAAAAAAATTGTTTACCCCTTAAAGATACATATGTCAAATTTTCATATTAGTACCCATTGAAAAGGTACAGCACCAGTGACAGTTTTGTACCTTTTTGTTTTTTTTTCTCAGAGTAGCCTATGTTGTTCATTGAAGCCAGTACATACTCGGCACTCAAGATGGCGCCGAGTATGGCTGCTGTGGTGTGGAACGCTCCCGTACTTTTGTTGTTTTTGTTTGTTTGTTCTGTGTTTAGTTATTCTCCTACTGTCAGTTTTACCAGAGACGAACTACTGGACATAAGGCAACACACACCGGACAATTTTTTTCCGGTTTTTGATTATTCAGACGCTTTGTTGGATGTATTGGTCGGAGGGGCAGCGGTCCTAGTCAAACGCGCGCTCAGACGGAAAAGAGGGAAGCGCGCCGGCGCGCTGGTTAAACTCCGCGAACGCGGCTTCCGAACTGCGCTCCCAAGCATTCATCTAGCGAATCTCCGATCCCTTCCTAACAAAATGGATGAACTACTTCTCCTCACCCACACAAATAAGGACTTTACAAACTCTGCTGCATTGTGCTTCACTGAAACCTGGCTGAGTGAAAACATCCCGGATAACATGCTTCATTTGCCGGGATATCAGCTGTTCAGATCAGACCGCATCACGGAGCTAACGGGGAAAACAAGAGGTGGTGGACTATGTTTCTACATAAATGAAGGTTGGTGTTCAGATGTAACAACTCTGAAGAAGATGTGTTCTCCTAATTTGGAGGCCTTCTTCATAAACTGTAAGCCGTTCTATTCACCCCGCGAGTTTTCCTCCTTCATTCTCGTGAATGTGTACGTGCCTCCGGACGCGTGCGTGAGCGCCGCGATGCAACAGCTGGCCGAACAAATATCTGAAACAGAGCAAAGGTACCCGGACTCTTTTTTAATCATTCTTGGAGATTTTAATAAAGCAAATCTCTCCCGCGAACTGCCAAAATACAGACAGCACGTTACATGTCCCACCAGAGACAGTAATATATTGGATCATTGTTACACAATAATTAAAGATGCATATCACTCTGTCCCACGGGCAGCTCTGGGGCTCTCTGATCACTGTTTGGTTCATCTCATACCGACCTATAGGCAAAAACTCAAATCTTCGAAGCCTGTATTAAGAACTGTTAAGAGATGGACTAATGAAGCAGAGCAAGATTTAAAAGCTTGTTTTGACCTCACTGATTGGAGTGTTTTTGAAGCCGCTGCCACCGATCTGGATGAACTCACAGAGACTGTAACATCATATATCAGTTTCTGTGAGGATATATGCATCCCCACCAGGACATTCTTATCATTCAATAATGATAAACCGTGGTTTACTGGGAAACTCAAACAACTTCGTCAGGCCAAAGAGGACGCTTACAGAAGTGGGGATAAAATCTTGTATAACCAGGCCAGGAACAGACTAACAAAGGAGATCAGAGTGGCTAAAAAGAACTACTCTGAGAAGTTGAAAAAAGAACTTTCAGCCAACGATCCGGCGTCGGTATGGACTGGTCTGAGGAACATCACCATGTACAAGACACCACCCCCACAGTCTGTGGAGAATCAACAACTGGCTGACGATCTCAATGTGTTCTACTGCAGATTTGAAAAGGCCAGACTGACACCCAGCACCCGCTCTGATCTGCACTTCACACATTCACCTTCCCCCCCTGCAACCCCCCTTACTCCCTCCCCCACCATTCTACCTGCGTTTAAAGTCTGTGTAGAGGATGTGAACCGGGTCTTCAGAAAACAGAAATCTAGGAAAGCTTCAGGACCAGACGGTATTTCACCTGCCTGTCTAAAAGTCTGTGCTGACCAATTGGCCCCCATCTTTACACAAATCTTCAACAGATCTCTGGAGCTGTGTGAAGTTCCCCGCTGCTTCAAACGCTCCACCATCATTCCCGTCCCCAAAAAGCCCAAAATCACTGGACTTAATGACTACAGACCTGTCGCACTCACGTCTGTGGTCATGAAGTCACTTGAGAGACTGGTCCTGGCCTACCTGAAGGACATCACTAGACCCTTGCTGGATCCTCTTCAGTTTGCCTACAGAGCAAACAGGTCTGTGGATGACGCTGTCAATATGGGACTGCATTACATCCTGCAACACCTCGACAAACCTGGGAATTATGCAAGGATCTTATTTGTGGACTTCAGCTCGGCCTTCAATACCATCATACCTGACCTTCTCTCAGACAAACTGAGACAGCTCTCTGTGCCCTCCTCCATCTGTCAGTGGATCACCAGCTTCCTGACAGACAGGCAGCAGCTAGTGAGGCTGGGCAAACTCACATCCAGGACTCTCACCATCAGCACTGGCGCCCCTCAGGGTTGCGTTCTCTCCCCACTGCTCTTCTCGCTCTACACGAATGACTGCACATCAAAGGACCCCTCTGTCAAGCTCCTGAAGTTTGCGGACGACACTACAGTCATAGGCCTCATCAAGGACGGTGACGAGTCTGCTTACAGACAGGAGGTTGAGCAGCTGGCTGTCTGGTGCAGCCTTAACAACCTGGAGCTGAACACGCTCAAAACTGTGGAGATGATAGTGGACTTCAGGAGAAACCCCCCTGCTCTCCCCCCACTCACCATCATGAACAGCACTGTGACTTCAGTAGAGTCATTCAGATTCCTGGGCACCACCATCTCCCAGGACCTGAAGTGGGACAATCACATTGACTCTATTGCGAAAAAGGCCCAGCAGAGGCTGTATTTCCTCCGCCAGCTAAGGAAGTTCAACCTGCCTCAGGAGCTGCTGAAACAGTTCTACTCTGCAATCATCGAGTCTGTCCTATGTTCTTCTATAACTGTTTGGTTTGGTTCAGCTACCAAAACAGACATCAGAAGACTACAACGGACAGTTAGGACTGCTGAGAGGATTATCGGTGCCCCTCTGCCCAGCCTCCAAGAACTTTACACCTCCAGAGTGAGGAAAAGGGCTAAGAAAGTCACTCTGGACCCCTCACACCCAGCTCACTCTCTCTTTGTACTGTTGCCCTCTGGCCGGCGCTACAGATCACTGAGCACCAGAACAGCCAGACACAAGAACAGTTTTTTCCCCCAGGCCGTATCCCACCTGAACAACACATAACACACCCCGGTACTGTACATCTGTAAATAACCCATCAAACCCTCATCTGTACATAGGACACATGCACATTCACAGTTCTGTCTATGGTCATGTCTCTTTTCTGTATATTTTTATTTTTATTACTATTGTTATCCTTAATTATTGTATATTCTCTTCATTAGTGTTCTTTATCACCTTAATTATATGTTGTCTGCACTATGTTTGTACTTTCTGTACTGGAAGCTCATAACACCAAGACAAATTCCTTGTGTGTGCAAACACACTTGGCAATAAAGCTCTTTCTGACAGTATGCAAAATTCAGACAGAAAATATTAAAATTAACAATAATGAATGCAAGTGTTGCAGGCTATGTAGAAATTGATACTTTTGAATTCTGGGGGATTCCCTATTCTGGTTATTTTCCCCCTATAATCACATATCAAATATTTACTGTTTCAAAATGTAATGTGTTAAATATGTTATATGTACGGTTTAATAATAGTAATAAATAAATAATCAAACAAATGTATAAATACTGTATAAATAAATTAAATAATATACAAATTATAAAAACAAGGTTACAAGGTGAATCACATTACAACCTTTTATTTAAAGAAAAAGTATTTGAAAATCAGAAAATAAAAAATGATGGAGGAATATAAAACTATTAAGCATATTTTATTTATTTATTTTTTAAATAAAATATTAACTAACAATCTGCACGATCAGCAGACACAGTATATCTGGGACTCTGTCTGCATAGCTTACAGTCTTGTATGCCTTATTGTCAAGGGTAAAGAACTACGAAGCTAACCAGTGTTTTGTAGCAGGAAATAACAACAAGGCAGACTTTTTCAAAGCCAACAGATTTCAAAAGAGTGATCAAAGAAACTATTGCAAATATAATGTGGGTAAACCTGTCAGCCTGTTAGCTAGTCTTTCGCTCTGATTGAGAGTTGATAATACTAAAAAAATTATTTAAAATCCATAAAAATGCTGCTGGAAACAGTAGTGTTGTGATGTCCTTGGAGGCATCAGACTCTGTCAACATCCTAAGAAAAAATGCTGAAAGTACTTGCGTGTGTGTCACAAGTCCAGATCGACTTAATAAGGTTTCTAATTTGACCCCCATCACCTCAAGCAATATAATTGCATCCCACAGAAATCCCAAGATGAAAGGTTCTTTTAAAGTTTTTGACACGCTACTTAGTTCACAAATGAGTCGCACAACAGATAAATGGAAAACACCCAAGCATCCCTTCAAACGACGTGGAATCAGTCACGATTTCAGCTTCTGATTCCTGCTTTTTTGTTTCAGACATCAAACTATGCCCCAGGCGCCTGCTTTTCTCTGTATTGTAGTTAATGCGTTGTCCTCAATCCCAGCATGCTTGGGAAGCAGCATCTTCTATTATAACAGCACAGTGCAACATAAAAGTGGCATTTCTTTTGACATTATTCATTATTAACGGCACTTGGTGGACTGTGGAGAACAAAACACGTCTTTTATTGTGTGCGTGGGTGTACATCTTTCATGTTTTATCACGAAGACGCCCTTAACGTCGGACTTCTTGCCGTAATTACTTCTCGTGGGTTATCAGCACAAGCGTGTCAGGTCTCCAGTGGACTTGGCAGGCTACGGCAACACAAGTCTGGACGAGCGGCGGTGGAAATCTAGGGCAAGTAGGAGCTAGATGTTGTGATTGGCATCGCCTGGTTCAAAAGAAGGACTCGGGAGCTATATATAGATTAATTATTGTTGCACAAATACGTCCTTCTGGAGTGTTTGCAGATAAGATGTTTACAGACTAGGCTAAAGAAGGGAGGAGGGAGACAGGGCTGTGTGTCATTCAGAGCTGAATCGAGAAAGCATTTTAAATGCATAAATGGAATTGGAAGAGAGGTAGCAAACAAGATTTTAATTTGAATCTGAATACTGTACATTTTCTGCTGTGTGTAAATGAAAAAAAGGTTCAGTTTTGATATTGTTCTAAAATTTTGAATTCATCTTAAACATTTTATCAGACACACCACATGTGCTATTTCTAGAAATATTTAATGATAATAATGTTCAGTGTTTAAACCTAGGATATAGGCTACATTTTTTAAATTTTAATTGTATTTATTTTTATTATAAATCATACACACACACACACACACACATATATATATTATGAAGTTATATAAAACAAAATGGTAGATATTTTGAATAGTGTTCAATAAAAACAATAAAAACTACTTTAACTAAATTAATTAATTAAACTCAATTAATTTAATCTAATTAAGGCAATACTGAATTGGAAAAAATGTCTAATTAAGTCTAATCTAATGTATCTTATGTTTAGAAGGCATAATTGCTAATTATTACAAATTAATTAACCTAAAACATTTTATCATATGCAAAACATGTGCTAGTTTTAGAATTAGAATTTTTTTTATTTTATTTTTTAATAAAAAATTATAATTAACATAACATTTTATTTTTTCATATATATATATATTACTACTTAGATGCTTATATACTATATATACTTCTTAAGTATGTAAGTAGCAGGCTAATATATATTATTAATTATTTATATATATATATATATATATATATATATATGTATGTGTGTGTGTGTGTGTGTGTGTGCGTGTAATTATTATTATTATTATTATTATTAATTGCGATTAATTCTAGGCAATGCTGAACTGGAAAAATATCTAATAATATATGTATTCAAGGGCATAATTGCATAATTAGCCCAAATTAATTATGTGATTATATATGTTTTTTCAAGAAACGTCCCTGTTGAATTTCTTTAGTTAATAAATAATAATTCCATCTCAACTTCCTATGGGGCGTGGCCAATTTGGTTCAAACTCCTTAAATCTAAAGGGATTCAGTTCTTAAATTCGGATTTTTGTCCTAACTGTTAAGGTGATAAAGATCAACAACAACACAAACCCCAAGAGAAACGACTCGTGCAACTTTTCATTTCCTCACAGGGAGCGCCATTTGCGTAGATGTTACAATGAGATGGGCTTAGGCTATGTAGGTTATCAGATGCACTAGAGCCCCCTTGAGCATTTCTGAAATTAATGTCAGAATGACGAATATGATGAAGGGCTGCGATGAATATTTCATGTATGACCCATATGAGAGAAAGAGAGAGGGAGAGAGCAGCAGAGATGCTGAGAGGCTGAGCGGGCTTCGGCGGAGCCTGAGCTGCTGGTGCTGCTGCTGATGCGGGGCGGCTGACAGACACACAGAGGGAGGGAGGGTCTATTCCACGCGTGGATTATTATTGCTCTGCATCGCGCTCGATCCATAAGGGAAGCAGCCGAGGAGAATCGGAAGAAACCGAAGCCCAGACCCGAAAAGTAAGTGATTCATTTCCAAACCTCCATGCATTGATGTGTAGGCTATGTATGTGCATGTACACAGTATAATGAGATGATCTGTGCTTTCCCTGTTTAGACTTGACAGCGAGTAACACTTTATATCGCAGTGATAGGTCCTGTATATTTACTGTAGGCTACATGTACAGTATGACAAATCGAACTACTGTACTTTGTGGAGCTGCTTGTACATTGTTATCCATTCTGCCTGTTTTCTGCAATTAATGCAGCTTTACAGACTCCATTCAAACTTTACAGTGTTGATAATGTCTGAAATGTGTTATGGTTTAGGCTTTTGTAAGAAATGTAAGATTAAAGTTCGTTAATCTCCTGTTCACTTTTACTTTGTTTGAATGTTCGCTGCTGTGATGGCGTCATCATTATATTTGCATACTAAATCGCAATTGGTCTTCTCTCCCGCATTTATTTGCATAAAGCATTGCATAAAGCATTTTTTTTAAGTTCCTGTGCTACAAATGACTGACATTACTGCAAAAATAAAGACTGTTCGAAATTGCACACTAGATACTTCTTTTGAGTAAGTACTTACTTCACAACCAGTGTTGGGAAGGTTCCTCTTCAGGAACTCGAGCTGCTTCTGGAGACGCTTTGGGGATGCCTTCAGCGTAACCGGCTCTGAATACAAGTGGAATCTCTGAATACGGTGAAACCGGCGTCAGCTTTTTGTCGTTCAGCAACCGCTACTCTGTGTGTGTCTGTCGATCTATGAGGTAAGTCTTATTTTGTGTTGTTTGTTTTACAGTCACTTGAAATAAGCTCCACAATGTCTTTAAGTGCAGGGAACTAGCACTTGGGCAAGAGCAGATCGCATTACAGGCTGTGTGTTCTTCACTGCTGAGAATACACACAGTCCGTGTGTGGTCTGCTTGAGAGCAGAACACGCAGAATCAGCTCTTGAGGGAGCTGACTGCCCGCTTTGTGAGCGTTTGTCACTGCGTATGCTTGCTCTCAGGGGCTCTCTTTGAGGAGGGAGCTTTCACCAGCGTTCCTCGTGGTACCGGCCCACCTTTCACTGAAAAGGGCGGGGCGGCGGCTGCACTTGTGGGGATCGCAGATGGATAAGGTGGAGGGAATGAAGACGGGTGATCCCCTATCTTCTTCCTTTCCATCAGATCCAGCGCCCGCTCTCTGGGTTCGGAAGCCAGCACCGCGGTTTCTTCCCCCCAGAGAGAGAGGGCTTATTGTGAACGAGGATCTCGCGGTTCTGGTTTCACCGCTGCTGAGGCACGGCGGCGAGTGAGATTGCAGAGATCGCACTTAGATCTGGCGGACAGGTTGGAGATGGGTTCGCCCTATCTCCACCTGCATTCCCCAGATCTAGCGCTCTCGCTCGGGACTGGAAGCCCGCGGTGTGGTTCTTCCCCCCTTTGAGTGAGAGCTCGCTGTTGCAGCGTGCGTTGCCGCACTCGTCTGGTTGTTTTTCTGCATTTAATTTTGAAGAATTAAATGATGTAAAAGATACATATATATGTTTATAGGAGCCTCTTGAGAAGAAAAAAAAAAGCATTCTCAAGTGAGAGCACGATGCTTTACCTCTCTTACCTCTGAGGTCAGCAGGGGCTGCTGTAGCAACCCCAACCGATGTTCCAGCTCCTCATTTAGGGGGCGTCACTTCTTGTACTCCCCAGATTGTTGGAGTCAGAGTGGCGCTCCTGGGCCATAGCTTTCTAGTAGAAGGCGGATCTGCGGACCGTCATTCTTGCTGGATAGTCTTCGTCTAAAACATCCTGCCGCCTATGGCGCAGGACTTCTGAGGGCCGGGCCCTCTGGGGAAGAGCGGAATACACCGCCATATTCGGTGCCCGTCTCTCCTCAGTGCCCTCAGGAGATCGGTTTGCCAACCCTGCCATGTTCGGTGTTCCAGGGTGCAGCGATCTCCAGCAAGCATATATCACAGTTTCTTCTACCCGGAAACGTAGCGGAACTGGGATGCTCGCCATCCCTTCGGGGGTCTCTGGAGCAGCTAGATCGGCCGTTCCCTGCCGGGGTGTGCCGTTCCAGGGCACCAAGCCGCTCTGATTACACCAGAAGCCAGTCTCGAGAGACTGGTTCCCTTGGTAGACTATTTTGCATCTTGGAAACTACTGCCAAATGTGTCTCAGTGGGTCCTGCGCACTGTAGAGAGAGGATACAGAATCCAGTTCGGTTCTCGTCCGCCTCAATTCAACGGGGTGAATTCCACTCTGGTGGGCCCCGAGCAGGCTCTGGTAATGGAACAAGAGGTAGATACTCTCTTAAGGAAGGAGACCATCGAGGTGGTTCCTCCTCACGAAAGAGAATCCGGGTTCTACAGCCGGTACTTCATAGTTCCAAAGAAGGATGGAGGGTTGCGTCCCATTTTAGATCTGTGTCAGTTGAACCGCTCAGTCAGCAGACTAAAGTTCAAGATGCTTACACTCAAGTAGGTCGTGTCTCAAATCAGGTCCGAGGACTGGTTTGTCACGATCGATCTAAAAGACGCATATTTCCATGTCTCCATCCTTCCCACTCACAGGAAGTTCCTGAGGTTTGCTTTCGGGGGAAAAGCTTACCAGTACCGGGTTCTTCCCCTCGGCCTAGCACTCTCACCCTGCACTTTCACGAACTGTGTGGATGCTGCGTTAGCTCTGCTGTGGCTCAATTACATCGACGATTGGTTGATTCTCGCTCAATCAGAGCAGATGGCGGCTCAAGATCGAGATGTTGTTCTCTCTCACATGAAAGTGTTGGGGTTAAGACTGAATGCTAAGAAGAGTGTTTCTCTATTACAGAGAACCACTTATCTTGGTGTGGTGTGGGATTCGACCACAATGCAGGCACGTATGTCCCCTGCTCGGATCGAGTCGATCCTCACGGAGGTCAGGAGAGTGAAAGAAGGCCAGTCAATCACTGTCAAGCAGTTTCAGAGACTGCTGGGTCTGATGGCAGCTGTGTCCAACGAGATACCTATTGCCCTGCTGTACATGAGACCCCTACAGTGGTGGCTCAAGACCAAGGGGTCGGCGGTGCCTACGTGCCTTAGACATGTGGAGACAACCTTGGTTCTTGTCTCAGGGCCCGGTGCTGGGAGCTCGGTGTCGCCACGTAACGCTAGCAACGGACGCGTCCCTCACCAGTTGGGGAGCGGTCATGAGTGACCACCCTGCCCGCGGTCTGTGGAGGGGTCACCATCTCGCTTGGCACATCAACCGGCTGGAGATGCTGGCTGTGTTTCAGGCTCTGAAATACTTTCTCCCAGACCTAAGAGATCACCATGTGTTGGTGCGCACCGACAACACAGCGGTGGTCTCTAATATCAACCACCAAGGAGGTCTGCGGTCGCTCCCCCTGTACAGGCTGGCGCACCAGATCCTTGTGTGGTCCCAGGGCAAACTTCTCTCATTAAGAGCAGTTTACATCCCTGGGCATCTCAATGTGGGAGCAGACATCCTGTCGAGAAAGGGGCCGTGCCCAGGGAATGGATGCTTCACACCGAGGTGGTAAAGCAGATCTGGAGAGTGTTTGGCCAGGCTCAGGTGGACCTCTTCGCCACTCAGGAGACAGCGCAATGTCCTCTCTGGTACTCTCTAGTTCATCCAGCTCCACTGGGGCTGGATGCCATGGTACAGACGTGGCAGAGGCTTCGTCTGTACGCCTTCCCCCCCAATTGCTCTGCTCCCCGGAGTTCTGGAGAGAGTGCGCCAGGACAGGGTCCGGCTGCTGCTAGTAGCCTCCGTTCTGGCCGGGCCGAGTGTGGTTCTCGGACCTGATTTCCCTCCTCGACGGCCGTCAGGAGGGATCTCCTCTCACAGGCAGGAGGCAGCCCCGCCCGGAGTTATGGAGGCTGTGGGTGTGGCCCCTGAGGGGGCACGGCTCATAGCTTCCAGTCTCTCAACCGAGGTTGAGACCATCATCCAATCCAGAGCTCCCTCAACGAGGAAACTGTACGCCCTGAAGTGGAGACTCTTCACTTCATGGTGCAGAGATCGCCAGCTCGACCCAGTTAACTGCCCGGTTGGTACAGTGCTGGAGTTCCTGCAGGCTCGACTCTCCACAGGGTTAACCCACTCCACCTTGAAGGTCTTTGTGGTGGCGATTTCGGCCTACCACGCCTCTCTTGGTGGACAGTCAGTGGGTAGACACCCCCTAGTTACACGTTTCTTCTGTGGTGCACTGAGGCTAAGGCCTCCAGTACGGTCCCGGATTCCTGTAGGCCTCCCTTCGAGCCTATTGAGGAGATCTTGGATCGCCATCTCACCCTGAAGACTGTGTTTCTTCTGGCGATTTCTTCTCTAAAGAGAGTTGGGTATCTGCAGGTCCTGTCAGTGGCCCCTACTCACTTGGACTTTGCGCCCGGCATGGCCAAAGCCTTTTTGTACCTTCGGGCAGGGTACATCCCCAAAGTTCCTTCCGTCATGCCACAGCCTGTCATACTGCAGGCCTTCAGTCCTCCTCCCTTTCGGGAGCCTGACCAGCAAAGGCTTAACTGTATGGGCACTGGACGCATACGTCCACAGAGCTGCTCTGTGGAGAAGGGCAGACTAACTGCTGATTTGCTATGGTCCCTCTAAGAGAGGTCTTCCTGCTTCAAAGCAGACCCTCAGTCGGTGGATTGTCGATGCCATTCACATTGCCTGCGAGTCCTCTGACCTCCCCTTGCTGATGGGAGTCAAGGCTCATTCCACTAGGAGTAAAAGTTACCCTGTTTAAAATGTAATAAGTAGTTTAGCTATTTCAAGTACTTCATTAAAGTAACTGATTGCATTTGATTACTTTTTGATCACTTTTCTAAATTTGTAATGTATGTTTCAACTGTTAATCATTTTGAAACATTTAAAGCAGGCTGGGTTAATCTTTCAGTAGTAATCAACACTGATTACTGTCAGACTTTCCGAATCCGTCAGCACTTGAATTAAGTGTATAATTTTTTTGGTAACACTTTATTTCGATAGTCCACTTTAGACATTCTACTAACAGTAAGTAACTTTGCAACTACATGTCAACTAGCAGTCATTAGATTATTAGTAGACTGCCTGCTTAATATCTTCTAACACTTTATTTTGATTTGGTCCACAACATACAACATTCTAACTATGATAAACTTTGCAAGTATGTCAACTTATTCTACTAACCCTAAACCTACCGTACCGAGAGTTAGTAGACATGTAGTTACAAATTAATTAGAATTAGTTGACATGTAGTTACAAAGATACTTATAGCTAGTAAAATGTCTAAAGTGGACTATCAAAATAAAGTGTAACCAATTTTTATTTTTATTTTAAAGCACAGACACCACAACATTAGACTTTAGCACATTTTACTTTTACTTTTATTTTTACATTGAGGTTGTTCTGAGGTTAAATACAGATTTAAAATCATAACAAGATACAGTAGTTTAATAGCTATGATCTTTGCATAAGAGGAAACACATGCTAACATTGCTTTGGGAAAACAGTTAATCCTAAAAAATAAAGCATATACATAAACCCAAAATAGGAAATAAAACACTTATCAAATAAGCATGTGTCCTATTCTTTGTCCTTAACTCCTGAAATATTGATTGGTGTCTCATATTTTAAAGCAGTCAATGCAATTCGGAAAAGAAAACAATCAAATCTGTACGTATGTGAAATAATATTCAGATGTAACCCATTTTTAATCATTAACATTTTCATAAGTAACTGTAATTTAATTACACATTTTTTTCTCAGTAACTAACAAATTCCAGTTACATTTATTTACATTTACATTTATATTTAGTCATTTAGCAGACGCTTTTATCTTTTATTTTTTTTTATTTTTTTTTAAGAATACAATCAGAATAGAGAGGGCTAGAGTTAGAGGATCAAATAAAGATGGAAGAGATGTGTTTTTAGCCAATTCTTGAAGACTGCTCGGATTGAGTTGAGCAGGTCACTCCACCAGGAGGGAACATTTAACTTAAAAGTCCGTGAAAGTGATTTTGTGCCTCTTTGGGATGGCACAATAAAGCGATGTTCACTTGCAGAACGCAAGCTTCTAGAGGGCACATAAGTCTGAAGTAATGAATTTAGGTAAAGGGGTTCAGAGCCCGTGGTGGTTTTGTAGGCAAAAATTAATGCCTTGAATTTTATTCGAGCATCTATCGGTAGCCACTGCAAATTGATAACAGAGGTGTGACGTGTGTTCTTTCGGGCTCATTAAAAATTGTGCCCTGTGTTCTTCCCTCTCGCCACCAGAGGTCGCAGTCTCCCTTCCTTCTGGACTCAATTCACTGGACTCCACTTACCGGTCACTCATTACACCCTCAGTTGTTCCCCATTGTCTGCACATGGGGTTTGTTTTGTTATTTATGCCATGTGCTCATGTCTATTCTCTCACTCCTCCCCTCTCGTTACCTCATCATTGATTCATTTGCCCCAGCTGTTTTTCTGATTACCTTTCCCTATTTAGGCTCCCTGTGTTTTCTGTTCTGGGTTTGTTCGTCTCACATATGTACCTGGTTATACCTGTGATCGCCATCTACCCTGTGCCAAGTTTGTGTCCTGTTTTCAGTAGTTGTTACTCTGGCTTTTTCCCCTTCAGGGTGGTTTCATTTGTGTTTTTGTTTATTTTGCGATTTATAAATAAAAGAAACACCATTTGCCAGCATTTGAGTCTTCGTCTCTCCCACCCGTGACATGGACAAAACAAGAGCTTGAACAAGGAGTTGTGAAGCATGGTCTGAAAGAAAGGGCCTGATCTTCTTGATGTTGAATAAAGCAAATCTGCATGACCGGGCAGTTTTAGCAATGTGGTCTGAGAAGGTCAGCTAATCATCAATCATAACTCCAAGTCTCGGTTGTATGTAAACTTCTGAAACTAGTCTGGTTGCTGTCGAGGAGGTTGCTCTGTGAGAGAAAGTCAGAGACTTGGTTGAACACAGCTCCTTCAAGTGTTTTTGCAATGAAAGGAAGAAGGGAAACCGGTCAGTAGTTCTCTAAAAGAGATGGGTTAAGGGTGGGTTTCTTAAGTAGTGGGGTTATACGAGCCTGTCTAAATGCTGAGGGGAAAAAAACTGTGTGAAGGGATGTGTTAACGATGTGAGTGAGTGCAGGTACAACTGCAGGAGAAATGGCTTGAAGGAGATGAGATGGAATAGGATCAAGCGGACAAGTAGTAGGATGATTAGAAAGGATGAGTTTGGAGACTTCTGCCTCAGAGAGTGAAGAGAAGGATGTGAACGAGTGCTGGTAAGATGTGGAGAAAATTGTGCACTGATGGTTTTAATTTTATTAATGAAGAACGTGGCAAAGTCGTCAGCTGTTAGAGTTGATGGAGGAGGGGGAGGAGGAGGACAAAGGAGCGAGGAAAATGTTTTAAATTAGAGCATGCGAGAGTTAGACGAATTGTTAATTTTGTTATGATAGTATGTCCTTTTAGCAGTGGAGACATTAGCAGAGAAGGAAGAGAGGTGTGACTGATACACATTAAGGTCAGTAGGATTTTTTGATTTGCGCCACACCTTTTCAGCAGCCCTGAGCTTAGAACAATGTTCGCGGAGAACATCAGACAGCCAAGGGGCAGAAGGGGTGGTACAGGCTGGCCTGGAAGACAAGGGGCAGAAGGGGTGGTACAGGCTGGCCTGGAAGACAAGTGTCTAAACAAGATGTAACAGTGGAGCAGAAAATATCAGTAAGACTGTTAGCATCAATAGATAACTGTTTAGGGGGAGGAAGCGAAGATGAAACCATAGCAGATAGTGAGCATAGGTTACGTCGAAAGATGACATGTGAAGGGGTATGTTTTGTGTCAGGAACCACGTTGAGGTTAAGAGTGAGGAGGAAGTAATCCGAGGTGTGCAGTGGAGTAACCAACACATGATCAGTGGAGCAGTATCATGTGTAAATAAGGTCCAGCTGGTTGCCTGATTTGTGAGTAGCCGTTGTTAACACTCTCTTGAGATTAAAAGAGGCATGCAGAGTGTGGATGTCTGCAGCCTGAGGTTTATCTAGTTGGATGTTGAAGTCTCCAAGCATAAATAGGGGAGTACCATCCTCAGGAAATTTTGAGAGCAGCACATCTAATTCATCCAGGAAGTTACCTTGTGGTCCTGGGGGTCGATAAATAACTACAAAATGGATTTTAAAAAGGTGGGTAATCGTGACTGAATGTGATTCAAAGGAGCTGTTAATACCCAGAGAAGGTAAAGGAATATATTTCCAATCATTAGAGATAAGCAGACCAGTACCTCCACCTCTTCGGGGAGTGTGGGAAAATTAGAAATTATTGGAGAGTGCTGCAGGAGTAGTAGTGTCCTCTGGTTTGATCCACGTCTCTGTTAGGGCCATGAGGCTTAGTTTAGAATGACTAGAAATAGATGTAATGAAACCTGCTTTGTTTACTGCAGACTGACAATTCCAGAGACCAATAGAAAAAGAAAGTAGTGTATTAGCAGACATAGGCAAAGTTTGTGAGTGGTAGTAATAGTAGGGATATGGAAACACATAGTAAGAGTTGGTCATTAAAACTGAAACAGAAATGAAGAAAGGTGTAAAAAAGAGAATGAATCAAAACAATACTTATGTCCCTTGCTGGTGTCCCTGCACGGTAGAGTCGATGGTCTTTACACTCTGCAGTCTTCACACGAGGACTGACATGGTATACTAACCTTTTTTATACCCATTTGACAAACTGAAAATTGAATTCAGCTGAGCACACTTTACTGTTTATCACAACAAAGGGCTAAGCAAGTGCACGACACTGACAAGGTATGCGATACAGTACAACTTCAGCACGTCTCAACACAATAAACAAAACAAGCGTTTCCTAGCAACGACAAATAAATACACTTACGATCTATTTTGTAATTCAATTACGTAATTTCGTTACATGCAACTAGTTACTCCCCAACACTGTTTGCAACCGCTATGCATACTTATGCACTATTCTATGCTTTTTTGTAGTAGAGTAAGTAGTGCGTTCAGACTGCAATAATGAATGACAAAATAACTGTGTAGTGGATGAGCTTTATAAGGTTGAGTACATAGTACATATAGTGCGTTATTTGGGACACAATTTACGTTCTAATCTGAATACAGTCCAGGCATACTACTGTACATTCATCATGTTGTCATTGACATGTGACCTACCAGCATCAGTTGTGTCGCCTCTCCCATGGCTTCATGGGATAGTAAATGTCCACTGGAGTAGTAGGTTATTCTTGCACTACTGTATATAGTAGGGAGGTATTCATATTTGTCTGACTTTCCAAACAGATGGTGGTTTCATCCCAAACTCTCACAATTTGTTGTGCTAATGTTGTTGTACCTACTAAATAAACATATTTCAATCCCATTGGGTGTCAGTAGTGTTACAGACATAACATGCTTTTAACCTTTTTTAAGTTGATTATCATGCATTGCAAACAGAGAGCTGTGATGTGATGTTAATGTTTTGCACAACAAAGTACCAAAGCCTTAACTTTTAAATGATAGTTTTTACTGATATCTTATGAACTGCAGTAACAAAAATATGGCTTCATTTTTTTATCTGGAATTGACTGGATTGTGAAAAGTGACTGAATAGGGTGGAGATGGAGAGGGGCATTGCAACTTAGCCTAATTCAAAAATGAAAGTCGTTTCAGAGGCAGTGAAAGTTATTACATTTCGAGAAAAAGATTAAATTTGTCAAACTCCAAGTCCCGAATTAAATTTATATTTGAATTTCAAATTTAAGTTCCAACTCCAAGTCCCAAATTTATGTTCTAATATATCTTTCCAAGCCATGCATTTTGGTTGAGAAAAAGACAGATTTGTTTTTATTTTATTTGTGTTTGAAGTTATTTATTATTGTCGGGGAAGTCGTGGCCTAATGGTTAGAGAGTTGGACTCGTGATCCAAAGGTTGCGGGTTCGAGTCTCCGGCCGGCAGGAATTGTAGGTGGGGGGAGTGAATGTCCAGCACTCTCTCACCCTCAATACCACGACTGAGGTGCCCTTGAGCAAGGCACCGAACCCCCAACTGCTCCCCGGGCGCTGCAGCATAAAATGGCTGCCCACTGCTCCGGGTGTATGTTCACGGTGTGTGTGTGTTCACTGCTGTGTGTGTGCACGCGTGATGGGTTAAATGCAGAGCACGAATTCCGAGTATGGGTCACCATACTTGGCTGAATGTCACTTCACTTCACTTAAAAGTTAGCATAACATTACTGGTGACTCAATGTGTAATTTTCGCTAAACACTAAAAATTTTTCAATAAAACATATTTTTTTTAATTGTGATGCTGATACCCTCAAAAGGATGTTCTGCTAAGGTTTATTCCTAAGATTTACCAGCGTTTACGTTAGTCAACGTTGTCGGAGTGCCTCCTGTTACCACATTTGAAGCCCTTTTTATACTTAACTATTTTCTTATTTAAAGCTGCAGTCTGTAACATTTTTTGTGTTCAAAATTTACTAAATTAATATAATAAGCAAGTACATCATGAATCCATTTTCCAACCTCTGCGGAGTAGCCCAATGCTTGCATGATTTGTCATAGACATAAACAGAGAGAAGTAGCTCTGGCTACAATGTTCTTCTGTAAGATGACAATGACAATGACAATTTATTTATATAGCACAATTAATTTCAACTTCTGTCGACCAATGTGCTTTCCAGTCAGACTTTAAAAACAGAAAAACACACACAATGAACAAACAGTAAAATAATGACATCATTTAACTATGCCGTCAGCCATACGCTTTAGAAAATAAAAATGTCTTTAGCCTGGACTTGAAGATATTAACAGAAGAAGCTTGTCTAATGGAAAGTGGCAAGGCGTTCCAAAGATGCACACAGTTCTGTTTAACTGCTAGAGTGCCAAAAGTTACGCAGTGCAGCTTTAAAATAATAATTGTGCGCAATAAGACCATCACGCATTCAGAAAGTAAACCGCGTCCAATTTTATTTTACTTTGACCTTAACGTAACTTTTGACAGAGTACCTGTGAATGGCAGACGGGCTACAGTAACTGAATTTGACGTTAGTAGGTCAAATGGAACTGGTGCTTTTGCCTGAGATCTCTCACCCTTTGGTAAAGATGTTACACCTTCATTCACGATGACAAGACTTTAAGTATGGATCGCATTCATCTACCTGAAAGGTCACAGCCTTTGCGAGCAGTCAGTCAGCCTTCTCATTTGAATGCAGCGAATAATGTGTATTAAAGGTTAGAGCACTTTGACTCGCGGCTCTCTCACAGGGCATTTTCAAAAAGGAGAATACTTGCTCTGCAAGCTTTCCCCCCCAAAGCTCAGACTAGCCAATTTCTGAAGACTGTTTCAGCCTGCTTTAAACCACGACTGCATAATGTCCGCCCGCTCCAAATATTAACTGTCTGCAGCAGTGACAGCCTGCCAAGTTTTCAGAGTCGAGCTTCAGTGATTTCTCGCCGTACTGATGTCTTTAAACACCGCGGGGGAATAGCCGGTCTGCTGATTAAGGATCCGTGGCTTTGGACTCATTCATATTGTAGGAAGGTATTTCCATAGCAATTAGCTATGAGACCTTTTGGCTCTCGCTTTAGAGAAATACATCCCCAGCTCCCAGTTGTAATCTTCTTGCGGAATCCTCATTCGGACCAGTCTCATCCACATTATTATCCCACTGCATTTATATTCAAATGGCACGCTGAAGGCCTTCGTAATTGAATCTAATCCACTCGGTTTGATCAAAGGCCTTTTACAGGAGTCATAGTTTAATTTGTTGAATCAATAGAGCAGCTATGGTTTTGTCCATGGCTGACCTAGATTTCTCTGGGTTTTATTACACCGCCTAAGTTAGCCGGCTTTTTTGGGAAAGCGTGTTGCAGGGAGTTTCGAATATAAAAATCGTCACGGAAAGACAAACGCGTTTTATGTAACGTCGAAGGCAGAATTGCATTATGTTCTGTATCATGCGCTCGTGCACTGAATTCAGGGTTGCTATGGAAATGATCTGCTCTGCTACAGTTGACATTGGCCAGACAATGAGCACAAAGGATTAAGGAAGCAGCAGATGAATAAAGAAGAGGTCAGGTATAGTATTCTCCCATTTAGCTCTGTTATATCATGATCCTTTGATACTAGGCGTGGGAGGTGGGAGCAAAATGAGATTGCAGGATGAGCTGTTTTATATCAGGATGATGTTATATATCACAATATAGATTTTGTTTGTTTATGCTTCTTGCTGGAAATTTTACGAAAAAGCTTTTATATTAAATAACCATGTGGTGATACCTATTTTTGGGTATTGCAATGAGATAAATACTTGACAAATGAGAAGCGCTTCCTCTCTAATGTTTTTTTTTTCTTTTTATTTGGAGCTTTGTGGTGAAAAGTGAATGCTTTAAACAGTACAAATTGTAAGAGCCTTATTTCTTTATAAAGATGTGGATTTAAACCTTGGGAATTTAATGAGTGTAATATATTTAATATTTCTGAAAACTGAGGTTTCTGTTATATATCTTTATGATAGTGACATCATTCTGTGAAGGAATGTTCATTTTTGACATACTCTCTAAAAAGTGAGTGAAAATAGGGCCTAATGTACTGTTTTAATATGAAGGAAATTTCCATTTTCCACAGGTGTTTTGAATTACATATTTTGAATTACGCATTGTATTATGTTTTGTTTTAGAGTTAAAGATAACATTAGGGGTGGGTGATATGACCAAAATCTTATATCACAATATGTCATTTTATTTCACGATAACAGGATAGTTAAGAGTGTAGCAAATTTTCTAACCGCTGAGTGACACATTTCTATCATCACACAGTATTGTCAGAACGTTCTGTCTTATTTGACACTGAAAGCAAATGTAAATTGAACAGAAGATGAAACAGAGAATCCCCCGTAGAACTTTAACAACACTCGGCACATAAACCCTCCCAGGATCATTTTGTTCTGATTAAGAACCGCACTTTTGTGGACTTTAGAGTTGGCGCTGTTTGAATTGAGGGAGGCTAATTAAATAGAAGTCGATAAACGCTTACCTGCTGGGGCCTTATGGATTCACCAGAGGAGGGAATGACAAGAAGACCTTAAATGGATCATTTGCGTAAAGTCTATTGGATCATACTCGCAACTAATAGCTCAGGTTAGGATACAATGAGGTGCAGAATTAAGCCTAAGTTATGTATTGGGGATGGGAGACTAACTAATTAAAAGTTTGAAAAGGATGCACACTGATTGTAAATGACTTCGGTGGGTGCTCGTAGGCCTACTGTTGATCTCAAGCTGTTTGAGCAGTTAATTAACCAAAAGAAGAAGACGTGGCGGAGCAAATCATTACAGATTGCAATTAATGCGATTTGCAAGGCATGCCAAGAGTGAGCAATCCCGCTTCGTTAACAAGAGAGCGTCAGCTCGGGTCAAAGGGGTAAGATCGCTGTGATTTTTGTTTGTTTGTTAATGCATCATTAAAAGTGAAGAAGGATTCGGTGCAGAAGCCCCAGTTCCCACATCTTGAGATCGTCTCATTGTTTCTATGGCAACCCATCTCTGCATACCGAGTCGAGAGGGGGAAGGAAAAATGAGACTTGAGAAATGTGTCTTTCCTTGAGCTTTCTTTTAAGTTTCTGTCTTCTCTTGGATGAGACGTACGACAGCTTGGCCTGTAAATGATGGTGGAGATAGTCGAAACCCCAGGTGAAAGACTGCGATTGGAATACAAAGGCAGGGAAATAAAGGAAGAGGGTTGGACTCTGAGGAAAAAAGCTTTCTCATCTCAGCTCGCCTTTGACAGTCAATTTACATCTGAGAATATCTCCCCAAGATCTCCCCAAGTTACGGCTCGCCCGGCTTGTCTTCGCGGCTCTTTGTAATTGTTACGTGAAACATTTATTTAACTCTGAACTGATAATCTACACTACAAACGCGCTTCAAAAAATGATGTTTTTGTCTGTGACTGAACATCAAACGGCTAATTGGATACAGATCCATTTTTTCACATTCAAGAGAGATTTTATCATAGGATCAAGGAGTTTTAGTGGATCGTCTTTATAAAAGCATAAAAAAGGCAGGTTGACCAAGGGAGGCTTGCTGGTTAGACTAGTTAAAAAGCTTAAAAGTTAAAAAGATCTTTACATATTAATGTGTTTTTTTTTTTCTTCTTTTCATGTTATGAGTTTCCTTTGTCTATCAACTTCATCTTTTTCTTAAAAGCTTTTTATACTCAGTTGTGAAGCAACTTTGAGCTGTTGGAGCTGTTTCATGTTTTTTATATTTTTTCACATTTTTATACATTTTAAAATATATTCAGAATTTATGCTTTTAATATGGTTACATATGGTTAAAATGGAATACTTTTTAATAATTACTCAGCAAAGATGCATTAAATTGGTCAAAAGTGACAGTACAAATATGTATAATGTTACATTTATTTCAAATAAATACTCAAACCATTTTTTTTTTAATATCAGGAAAATGTTTCATGAACGTATAAATAAATATATTAATAATTAAACTAAATTAAACTGAATTAATAATACTAACTAATTAAAAAAAATCAAAACTAGTAAATATTGCAGCAAATCAGCATATTAGAATGATTTCTGAAGGATCATGTGACACTGAAGACTGGAGTAATGATGCTGAAAATTCTAGAAATTTCATTTTAAAATGTATTTAAATAGAAAACAGTTCTTTTTAAATTATTTTAAAATATTACTGCTTTTACTGTATTTTCGATCAAATAAATGCAGCTTTGGTAAAAGGGTTTGAGGGATTTGTCTTATAACATGATGTTTCTCAATCTCATTAAATCGATGGCTCCCCTTTGTCTATGTTTGATGTTTACTATACTTGAGGAATGGGATTTTAGTCCTGTGAGCACCCTTAAGATGGCAATATGTTGAAAGAAAATGAGAAAGTCTGACAGAGTTAGTGATATTTTGAACCTGTGTGCGAGCGCAAGAGAAAGAGACACTGAGAGATCAGCTCATTTCACACTGTGATTGGACTTGATGAAGTATTCACCATTCTCAGGGGTCTCTGTGTAGTTAACACAATCACAAGAGGCCCAGAGCTCTCCACCTGTAATAAGCCAGTTTAATCGATATTACAGTTTTTCTCAATTGCTTTGGCACATTTTTCGAAACGGTCTTAACATTCTCTAAACTGTGAGTGCAAATGTCACAACTGTTTGCTGGAACTTCAGAACTTTATTGCATGTCTGCAAAATGTAGTTACTCACCCAAAACATTTCATTCATGCTTCAAAACCTAGTTATCCTGTCAGTAATTTGGCCAAGGCCACCAAAATATAAAGTATGTTTATCATCGTGTGAGCCACACTGGTCAAAATGTTTAGTTGTTTTTTCACCATGACAGTCAACCATGGAAATTAAGGGTTTATAAAAAAAACAGAAAAATCTGATATTTGTTGAGAAGAGTCAAAAGTATATGAACATTTGTATTTATACAGTGAATGTATTACATGTAAAAGTAGTGTGAAGTGTAACAGTGCGCACTGTTACTGTAGTATTACCTGATGTAAACTATGGCAACAGTTTGGATGACAGTTACTGTACTGAAATGCAGAAGGCTGCACTTATGTATGCCATATTTCCTTTCAAAAGTACAAATTTACACATTACTGTATGTTTTGTCAAAAGAGACTGTTTTGAAATGTTTGAATTATTGAGGATATGGTCGATCTCCCATTTTTATCTGCACCCTTCAGCCATTGTAAGACCATGATTGACAACATTATTTCATCTGATATGCACCTCTGTTCTTGGCCTCTTCTTCCTCTTCCTCTGTTTTGCCTCTGTACACTTCCATGCATCCTTACTCCTCTTCTTCCTCTCGGCTGTTGACCCTATTCGTTTTCTGGATGTTCATCCATTGTCAGAATTTGTAACTTGTTCTCTGCATTTTTGCATTTAATGACTTATACGATGAACTAATGACTAGATGTTTTGAGGGGTAAGACAATAGCACAGAAAACTATATAATACATTTTGAGCAACATGACAATAGCAACTGATAATGTAGGAAACAGCAGACAAATGTACATAATCAGTTGCGTGAATGTACCAAAGCAATCGCAACTTGTTCAAAAGAATGAGAAACTGCTTTTATGATGTGCACAAGTGACTAGATGATGTGGAGGTTGAACAAGTAGTTTTGAAAATTTCATCATTTTCACCAAAGCAACTGAGAAAAACTGTAAAGTACTATCTGATGGCTTACAATGAGAACAAACATTATATATATGCTTATGTGCTTACTTGTCACTTGATGAATTTATTGCAATATTGCTAAATAAATATTTCTTTCTTTAAAAAAACTAATAATTTAAAAATATATATATTTCAGATGAACTCTTATTTACGTCAATTACAGTAGTTTCCCTACTGTGGAAAGAGGATGCTTTCAGATGAGGGTCAAATTAATAAGTCTCCTTTCACATAATGAAGGCTCTTTGTTGTGTAGATTTAAAAACAAACAGGTTGTTCGATAATAATTGGATTTCACTTTGAAGCTAATGTGTGGTTTGTTAACATCTGCTTGAATGACATGCAATACTTCTAATTTTTCTGTTATGTTCGATGCTTGTGCTCAAACGAGCGTTGTAAGTGAAAGTGACCTGTAGTACAGGAAGCATGGGAATGGTTTCTTGAGGAAAGACAGGGACTGAGGGAGACATAGTGAGGTGAAGATCACAGTTGCCTGGATACTGCTGGATGCTAAGCCACGGTACAACGGCCCACGTCAAGCTCATTGTGTACACAGCTGAGGAGAGAAGAACAGTTGTGTGAAATTGGTTGCATCAATTGAATCAAGTGATGATGCTATTCTGGGCCGTCTTCCATATCTCTGCCTCCACTTGGATGAAAATAGAATATGAAAAAAGTGTTTGCATAACTTAAGCTGTGGACTTTACAGCCATAAATAACACAAAATGTGCATTTCTTTGTTTGCTGGGATACATATTGTAACAACTGTGAGCTTTTCTTTCTTGGTTGAAGTCTTTAATATGCATTAGCCGTCTGTAATTAGTTCCCGTATTATTTGTCTTAATATGATTACACAATAATTGTAGCACTGTAATAAATAATGCTTTGTATATAAGAATGTCCTAAAGGGGAAACAAATACAAGCTTTATTTACGTTATGTGATTGTTTTTAGCAAAAACTAGGCCTATATCTATTTCACTCGCAACTATACTATGTCAACATGAAATAAAGATGTATTTACTTTATGAAGTGCATTTTATATATATATATAGGTCATAAACCCCGCCCTATGTAATCTAATGGGACGTGAGACAACTAAATAATCAAATAAAATTTTTCCCAAAGATGGTTTCCGTCATTTGAGGTAGTTCTTATCGTGCTGATATATGTTCAAGTGTTCATTTTTCTAATAAGTTTGATTTTAATTAGTTATTTGATGTTATAAAAACGGGGTGTGGTGTCAGGATTGTGAGCTTGCGATTGGGTCTGTGGGAGTTTGGGTGGGACTTTGATTCTGCGGCTCCACCTCACGACACTACTGCGCAGACTCTGGCTCCAAACAAATCTCTACTGCACAGACTCTGGCTCCAAACAAATCTCTACTGCACAGACTCTGGCTCCAAACAAATCTCTACTGCACAGACTCTGGCTCCAAACAAATCTCAACTGCACAGACTCTGGCTCCAAACAAATATCTACTGCACAGACTCTAGCTCCAAACAAATCTCTACTGCACAGACTCTGGCTCCAAACAAATCTCTACTGCGCACACTCTGGCTCCAAACAAATCTCTACTGCACAGACTCCCTCTCCAGAATCCACTCCAGAATGCTCTCCAGAGCTCAACCAAGAGACCAGTTCTCCTTCATCTCCGCTGGTCCCGTCCAGCCTTCCTCCGCCTCCTGAGTCTCCTTCGTATCCGCTGGCCCCGTCCAGCCCTCCGTCGTCTCCTGAGTCTCCTTTGTCTCCGCTGGTCCCATCTAGCCTTTCTCCGCCTCCTGAGTCTCCTTCGTCTCCTGGGTCTCCTTCGTCTCCGCTGGTCCCGTCCAACCCTCCTTCGTCTCCTGAGTCTCCTTCGTCTCCGCTGGTCCAGTCCAGCCCACCTTCATCTCCGCTGGTCCCAGACAGCTTTTATGCATCTCCTGAGTCCCAGAAATGTCCACCCAAAGCTCCTTCGTCTTGAGGAAAGACAGGGACTGAGGGAGACATAGTGAGGTGAAGACCACAGTTGCCTGGATACTGCTGGATGCTAAGCCACGGTACAACGGCCCACGTCAAGCTCATTGTGTACACAGCTGAGGAGAAAAGAACAGTTGTGTGAAATTGGTTGCATCAATTGAATCAAGTGATGATGCTATTCTGGGCTGTCTTCCATATCTCTGCCTCCTTCGTCTCCGCTGGTCCCGTCCAACCCTCCTTCGTCTCCTGAGTCTCCTTCGTCTCCGCTGGGCCAGTCCAGCCCACCTTCATCTCCGCTGGTCCTAGACAGCATTTATGCATCTCCTGAGTCCCAGACATGTCCACCCAAAGCTCCTTCGTCTTGAGGAAAGACAGGGACTGAGGGAGACATAGGCTGTGTCCAAATTCAGGGTCTGCATCCTCCTTAGGATCCTTCCTACCCGGTTGAAGGAGGAGGGATCCTCCGACGTCCGCAAAACCTGGAAGTCGGTGTTTGTGAATTTGGACAGCCTACCCTTCTTTCAGTTCCCTCCCTTACCAGTTGCTCATATTCTGTCGCCTAGCAACCGTGACAGCGCCAAGCAAGAAGCGGGAAAATGGACAAACAAAGAGTTATTCTCCTCATTTTAATTCTTTTGGAAGAAATAAAGCAATTAAATAAATTAAATACTTTCTTTGCTCGTTGTCGGAGAGTTTTTTATATCAGACTACAAGACAGTCACATCCAGGTAAGCCATTATAGCCTATTTTTATTTGTTTTTAAGTATTCTACTAATTTCTCCTACAAATTCATTGAGCCGAAGCATAAACTTTAGCTTGTTTTGTCAGAGAAACTCCTCTCCCACTCCGCTACCGCTCGCTTCGTCCGCCATTACGCTCTGCCGAAAAGAATTATGGGATAGGTAGGACGGGAAAGGATCCACCACACCCATCCTTCCAATTCGGGGAAAAGGAGGACGTATTTGTGGGCCGCATTTGAAGGATCCTACGAATTTGGACAGCCTTCGTCGCGGCGCTGTGACGTAACATCCTTCAAATGAGTACTCCGAAGGATGCAGACCCTGAATGTGGACACAGCCATAGTGAGGTGAAGACCACAGTTGCCTGGATACTGCTGGATGCTAAGCCACGGTACAACGGCCCACGTCAAGCTCATTGTGTACACAGCTGAGGAGAGAACTCTAGCCAGCCCTGGAGGGGGGGCATATGCCCGTGGCCGAGCCGGGCAAGCTGGAAAAGGCCACGAAGGCCCATTGTCCATGGCCTCCTGAATGGCCAGCACCTCCCTGGCACCCTGATTTGCCGGCGCCACCCTGGAGGTGTCCTAACCTGCACGTACCACCCTATTCACCTGTTAGTTCACTGCCACAGCTCCAGGATGCTCACCCTCCCTCACTGGTTGGATTCCCTTTTGGCGTGAGGTTGCAACTTCCAGGAGGGGGAGGTACTGTCACAGATCGGCCAGGCTCACTCACTACCCAATCACAGCGCACACCCTCACCTGATTATTGAGTGCACACACCTGCACTGCATCTGCACCCTAATCAAGATGGCTTTATAAGCACACACCTCACTCCACTCCAGTGTCCGGTCTCGTTCATACGAATTGGACTCTCTGTGCTACTCCAGCTATACTTTGATGTACTTACCTCCTTCGTGTACTTGCCTCCTGTGCTCCTCTCCAGCGTGTGTCTACTCCCAAGTCTCCGTTGTGTCTCCCTGGATTGCTTCGTCGAGGTGTGTGCTGTCAGCCATTCCTCCTCATCAGTATTGTGAAACCTCTGCATTGAACATCCCACTTACCTGACATTGATCAATTTACCTCTGTTGCTGTTTATAAATGCCATCTGCATTTTTATAATCTTCTATGTGAGTCTCCTTCCGTAACAATATATATATATATATATTTCAATTTTATTTAAATGAACAAAAAATTATTTTAGAGTTATTTAACAATAACAACACTGTTAAGGTCATTTAATCCGTACCTCATTTTGTACATTATATTGTATATTATATATCTACCTCATATTATATTAGAAAAAAACACACTCAACATATGCCATTATACATATAGCACTGAACTTGCATAATATTTGAAAGAAATAATTTGGCTATTATCTGATTGTTGGGTCACAATTTATTTTAAGGTTAAATTTTTGCCATTAGCGAACCATTACGACTTATGCCTCAATAAACTTCTAATTTGCTGCTTATTAATAGTTAGTTAGGTAGTTGTTAAGTTTAGGTTTTGGGTAGGATTAGGGATATAGAATATGGTCATGTAGAATATGTATTAATAAACAGCCAATATATTAATAATAGGCATGCTATTAAACAACTAGTCAGTAGTGAGACTTGGCCCCTATACTAAAGTGTTACCGATTGTTAAATAAATAATGGACAGATTAATCAATTCTCAAGACCGTTGGCAAGAATAAACAATAAAAATACCAAGAAGAAACATATATTACTAAAATATTGGGATAAATGCTTGTGAAAGCTAAATGGAACAGGCTGGAAAAGTGCAACACACTCCAGTGATGCCTCATATATATTCAGAGATGTGATGAGATGAGTCAAGCATCATATTCCAGTCAGCCGTGGGAATGGTAGGCGACAGTATGAGAATATATGGACATTGTGAATGTTGTAATCGCTGTACACATTGTCATCATTGCTGTATGACTCGCACACAGCGGATACAGCAGTGACTACTAAACTTCAAAGCTATACTAGATGTGGCCTGAATGTAGAGTTGGCTGTGTAAACAAACTCCTCTGATGTTTTACAGGAGCTGACGTGAGGAGCCACAGCGAGCGTTCGGGGTTATGACGGTACCCTCTGCCCATGAGTTTCACTGGCAAAGCCTGGCGTGTCTTTCAAGTGCCCGCGTCTATCACTCATTGGCTGATGTTGGGGGGCAGCTGTATATGGTGGGGGGTTGCGATGCTTCGGGTCGACCCACCAGCGCTCTCGAGCTGTACTCCCCTGAGGTGGACCGCTGGCTCAGTCTCCCTCTGATGCCCACGCCGAGAGCTGGGGCGGCGGTGGCTGTCTTAGGTAAGCAGCTGCTGGTGGTCGGGGGAATGGGGAAGGACCAGCGCCCCCTGAAGGCAGTGGAGGTGTATAACACAGAAGAAGGCAAATGGAGGAAGAGGTGCTCACTCAGAGAGGCCTCCATGGGGCTTGCTGTCACTGTTAAAGGTAAACATAACAAACAAACAAAAAAAATCCTTATATTATCATCAACATGGAGCAGTGTTCACTACAAATATAGTCAATTATTCAATATAAAAATGCAAGGATTTTGATTTTATTCATGTAAATTTAATTGTTTATTTAATTAATATCTAACATTCATTTTATTGATATAATATATTAATAATATATTAATGGATAGTGAAAAGTGTCTCTATATTACAAGAGAAATGACTGAAAACAATTAAAATTCTGTTGAAATGTTATGAAGATAAATATAAATATTACAAGGATATATATGAAATTTAGTAAATACACTACCAGTCAAAGGTTTGGAGTAATTAAGCTTTTTGTTTTTGAAGAAGAATAAATGCTCATCAATGCTGCAATTATTTGATGAAAAACACAGTAAAAAAACGAACAAAAAAAACAATTAAAAATAACCTTTCACAAACATTGCAACTTAAATCTGTGTGTGTGTGTGTGTGTGTGTGTGTGTGTGTGTGTGTGTGTGTGTGTGTGTGTGTGTGTGTGTGTGTGTGTGTGTGTGTGTGTGATGTATATTTTATACACTGAAAAAGGTGTGGGATTTTCTTAAACAATTTTCACTCCGAAACTGCTAGTAAACTTAATACATAATTATAAAAGAAAGAACAATTAACATTAAATTATACATTAATCTTTGTTTTATTTATGACGGAAATTTTATGAAACTTTTTGAACTGTTTTTGAAAGAAGTACAAGTTAAATTATATTAAACAAAGATTATTGTATAATTCAGTGTTACTTGTATCTTTACTACACTGAAAAATAATATAATAATATAATATAGTAATTTTCTTAAGGTAAGTGGTTGCAACATTTAAATAAACAAATTTAGTTGACTAACTTTCACATTTTTTTTTCCATTTAAATGTAGCTAAAATAAATTGTTTGCAACCACTTACCTTAAAAAAATGTAGTATCATTTTTTTTTCAGTGTAATTATTTATAAAGTTTTCTAGCAATTTTTGAGTGAAAGATGTTTAATAGAAAATCCTACACCTTTTTCAATGTATAAAATATAAACATTTTCTTTGGAATAATATGTACTGATGATGCAAAATAAAAAAATAATGTGTATTAAAGAATGAAAGAAATGGTTTTATTTCATGTTGACTTTAAACAAAAATCATGTCAGTCACTTTAAATAGTCCCCTCTTTTCAGTGGCAGTTCTGTCAGCACATGACATTTAAAGCATTTATTCATTGTTTATTTGACATTGTATTTGACATTGTAAGGTGAGAGACTGTTTTGCTCAAGATTTCGTTGAAAATAAATACCTTTATTTGACTCGCTTCACCTCTGTTCAGACGGCAGAGCTCTTGCTGTTGGGGGAATGGGAACAGACCTCCTGCCTAGAAGTGTTCTTCAGCAGTATGACCTTCGCAAGGATGTGTGGGCGCTCCTTCCGCCCATGCCCACCCCGCGCTACGATACCAGCGTCTGCCTACTGGGCTCCAAGATCTACGTGGCAGGTTTGCTGAGCAGAGAGAGTCCTTGTGTATCTGCAATCTACCCTTGTGCATTCAATATTTTACGTGTGTGTGTGTGTGTGTGTGTGTGTGTGCATGTTTATGTGGTTTATGAGGACACAAATTTGTATAATGACATGGGGTATGACAGAGGTATTACAATATGAAGGTGGTTTATGGGGACACTGTCTATGTCCCCGTAATTCAAAAGGCTTAAAAACGAACTAAATGGTGTTTTTTTTTTAATCTAAAAATGCACAAGGTGTAGGGTTAAATTTAACCCAAGGTGAGGGCTAAGTTTAGGTCTAGGGTAGGGCAATAGCACACACAGTTTGTTCAGTATAAAAACCATTACGCCTATGGAGAGTCCCCATAAACCACAAAAACCAACGTGTGTGTGTGTGTGTGTGTTCCTGACCTCGCTGTAGTTTTGGGGACAACACTGCTAAAAATGTCTCCTGAAGAAAAAATAAATTAATAAGACGGTTTCTGCAAGTCTTAGAATGTCTTCTACACATTAAGGCCTTAAAAAGGTCTAAAAATGGAGCAGAAAGTTGTAAATTCATAAAGTCATTGCATTAAATTTTGCATATACTGCAAATAATGAACAGTATTTTTGTCTTGTTTTCCAGTGCAAATATCTACATCCTCAAGATACTTTTACTTGAGAAAATGAAGATATTAGGTTGTTTTCTGAGGAGCTGAACAAAACTAAGTGGGTTTATACTTAAACCAAGAACAAATATCCGTCACTTGAGAAGGAAAACTTGTTTCTTTTGATTTTTTCTGAGCCCACTGGCAGATATTTGTTCTTGTTTTAATAAGTTTCCCTGAAAACAAGACTTCTTATCTTACGTCATTTTGCTTATCAAGTTAATATATCTTTATTTAAAAGTCTTTAGGCATTTGCAATGGAAAATAAGACAAAAATACTAAGGAAAAGCATTACTTTTTTGTTTGCAGTGTGATCAGAGGGTACAGTAAAAGATATGTCAGTATTCTAGCAGTTTTTTTATGTTTTTGACAAAACTTGTTTGCTCCATATTCATCTGAATTTAGAGAACATATTGATATAATTTGTTACCTTCAAATTTTCCTTCACTTGGTCTTAAAATGGTCTTTAAAAAGTTTTAAATTTAACTTTATAAAACATGCGAAAAACCTGAAATAAATAAAACTCCAAACGATAAACAAAAAGATAATTGGCTTGTAAAATTTGTGTTTACGTCTAAATATACTTGGTGCTTCACCATGCAAAAAAGACCAATCTCCATCAATATCTGTGTTTCTTCAGGAGGACGTCAGTGTAAGCGTTTGGTGAAGGCGTTTGAGGTCTTCGACATGGAAAGCCGTACCTGGTCCTCTCTACCCAGTCTGCCTTGTAAGAGATCTTATTCTGGGGTCTTATGGGACAGCGCCGGGCGTCTCTGCTGGTTGGGTGGGCTCAGACAAGGAGGAATACACCAAAGTTCAAAGTTCACCAAGAATGTTAACATCTTTGACACCAACCAAGGTAAATTAGCTAGACATGCCAACGGTATGAAAGTATGTCTCTCATATTTACATCAATATGACAATTAATTCAGAAAGAACAGAACCCAAACTTCAAATTGAAGCTATAAAATGCTTAAAGGGTTAGTTCACCCACAAGTGAAAATGACCCCATGATTTACACATCTTCAAACTATCCTAGGTGTATATGATTTTATTCTACAATCCGAGTTTTATTCAAAAATATCCTGGCTCTTCCAAGCTTTATAATAGAAGTGAATGGGGATCAACTTTTGGAGGCCCAAAAAGTGCATCCATCCATCAAAAAAGTGCTCCAAAGGGGTTGATAAAGACCTTCTGAAGTGAAGCGATGCATTTGTGTTAGAAAAATATCCATATTTAAAACGTTATAAACCATAATCTCTATCTTTCGCTAACTATCATACACACGTTCACCAGAGAGTGCATGGCAATCATGGAGTATCGTCATCAAATCATGGAGTAGTTGTCATTTTTGGGTGAACTATCCCTTTAAATTGTCTGTATTCTGTCAGATTTGGGATTATTACGATTTTATTTGAAGAAATTCATATTTTTATTCGGCAAGGATGCATTAAATTGATATTAGTAAATGCATTTATAATGTGATAAAAGATTTCTATTTCAAATAAATGCTATTCTTTTGAGTTTTATATTTATCAAAGATTCCTGGAAACAAATGCAGCACGACTTTCATAAAAATATTAAGCAGCACAACTTGAAGACTAGAGTAATGGTGCTTTGCATCACAATGATAAATTACATTTTAAAATATACTGAAATAGAAAATATTTCAGACTAAATAAATGCAGCCTTGGTGAGCGTAAGAGATTTCTTTCAAAACATGAAAAAAAAAAAAACGGATGAATGGTAGTGTATGTTACTTCAACATGCTAGATTGCAAAAGATTGTGTTGATAATTACGTTAATAGTGCATTTTATCCACATTGCCATATTGAAAAATGGCTGAAAGGTTGCCAAAACCACTATAAAATCAATATCCTAGACCAGTTTAAGGAGGTCCAACTAATACCATTAAACCATTTTAGGCTGGTTTAATATGTATTTTTTTCCACAGGGTTTTCAGCACACAGTGCATTGCAAAATTAGGCTTAGTCCTGAAACTGTGAATACTGTAACCTGTGAATATAGGCACAAAATTAAATCAGCTCTACTTGTGCATGTGGCATGAAACAGGCCTTAGTTTTAATCTGTGAAATCTCCAAGAAAAATTGTTTTAGCTGTTGAATGCGTATCAGCAAAAATATTTCAACGCACAAATATATTAGTAATCTCAATAACTGTTCCCTTTTTATTTGATTTTTTTTTTCTCGGATTAACCTAAAAAAGGGGGTGGAAAGATACAAGGTGTGACAAAACGTGAGACCTGCTGAAATGAGTTATTGATTTCTCTCCAGCTTCTCACGCTTTTTCTTCCTCTACATCGTTTCCGCTCAAATCTGATCTTTTCTAATCAGATTCAGCAGATGGGAAAATTGGACTTTTTCGGCCCCAAGGGCGATTAAAAAAAGTTCCTGTCGTAAGTGGGCAGGAGGAGGTCATCTCGAACAACTGAACTTTGCACGCTGCAGTGTGAACCATTTCTCTCTTTTTTTAATTATTGCATTACTGGCACATGTGTCAGTCAACAGGTGCGTGAGCCGCCGTTCACAGAGCAGCACAAGGGATTAAGCCTAGCTATCTAATTTCCTTCTGCCCGGATCCACCACTGGCAATAAAGCCCTCGCGTACAAGTCTCCCAGTCTAATATAACTAGGCGATAAGATCATGGGATAGGAAGGGGGCGATAAATGATGCTATTCAGAAACACATTGTCATCCCTTATCCATAGCTCATCCTGATAGATAGTTGAGCCCATCTGCTCTTTTGTCTTAACGCTGGCTGCTGTAGAGAGGGTTATATCCCCAGAAAATCCCAGTTCTAGGCTAGATGGATGTGCTCTTTATTAAAGATCCAACTTGACACTGTGTACTTGCTAATTGAGCAGCAGTAGCCCAGAACAGCATGTTTTTATAACTTTATGCCAAATGAACAGACACCAGGACGGACCCCACCACCTGTTTGAAGGGAATATGAGTATGCATCTGAATAAAAAGCATGCTTGGCATCAGAAAAAGTGAAAGGGCATCACTGTTCAACAAAAAAGCGTCAGATTTTCGGCCAACTACAGAGCGAGCATTGCACGCCAAGGGCTGAAATCAATATCCTGTCCAAAGTTGACAGACCCTTCATTGCTCATTCAAGTCGGACACTTTGATCCTGATCCAAATTGCCAAATTTGCAGCAAAACATCAATAAATGATTTAACTAAAATCAACTGAGAAAAACAAACTCGGCGAGCATCCTTGTTGTCCACTGACTACATAGGTCGCTACCTTTAAAGCAGCTTTCTTGATGAATATTGCATAAGGTCTTTAAATACCATAAAGTCAAAATTGCAGCTAATTTGGGGGCGAGAAACACCCACTTAGAAAAGAACATCTGACTGGCATCTAAAGCAAACAACCACAGTTTGTCTGTCTACTTTTTTACATTTACATAACTTTTTTTTATACAGCAATGTCAGTATGCTGCTAAATGAATGGTGTTAGAACTATTGGGTAAAAAGTAATTAATGGGTGTTTTTAATTAAGATTATCTTTTTTTTTTATTAAATAAATATATAAATGTACACACACATATATATACAGTATATCAGGGGCGTTTCCTCCGAGGAGGCAAGAGAGGCAGTACCTCTTCAAAATATTGGATAAGAAAAAGAATTCACAATACAAAAATAAAACAATTCCAGTATTACATAACATTAAAAAGTGTATAAATCACTAGTTTTTCTAAAGAAACATTGTCCAACAGTGACACCAGCAGATAAAGTTACAATGGGAGTCTGTGCCTGTCATGCCTCCCCTGAGCCCATGGACCCTTTTTGATTGTGATGATGCATTTATTACTGTCATCAGCATCGTAAATCCTTCAATGTTTTTTATATTTAGATTTTTTTTAAATGTATGTATATTTATAACACTATGCTTTGTATTAAAGCCCCTCTGCATCAACTTACAAAAAAAAAAACCTAGTTAACGCTAATGCAAGGTTGTTTCTAATGCAGCGTCTATGGGAGGGATGGTAAATTTGACTTTGTTCTCTCTTCTGACTGCCGTTATCAGTCTCTCTCACTTTTTTTCCTTTTCTTGAAAGTCGTAAAAACACTTATCGTGGAGGGTTTTTTTTTTCTTTTGCTATTTGAGCAAATGGGAATGCAAAAATATATTTTTGTTACTCTCCCATTCACTGCTCTCGAAGTTAACCCAACTATGACGACTTCCTCTGCTCAGAAACCCAGAAATGTGAAAAAGGTCTATTGAGTTTTAACAGACCCCCTAAAGCATGCCGTGAGTTTGGTGAGGGGTAATTGAGAATTAATATTGGAAACTCATGTGAGAGGAGGCAATGATGACTGGTTATGATCAGCTGTGATTGATTCATGCGATAAAACCCACCTCCCGTGTTTGTGAATCAGTCTGAATGAACAATATAATGGCTTTAATGGGACGACTAATTTAAAAAAGTAAGTAAACAACTCACGCAGATATAACCATTTTGTTACATCAAGACTAGAAATGACTTGAAATGGCCTGAAAACATGATCCGTGGGGCTTTTTAGTGAGTAATTAGCTTGGTGAAATTTAAGGCAAAATCTATGTGTCTGTGACCAATATTTGTTTGTTGTTGTGTTGTGTGTATGTATATGTGTTTTCCTTTTTAAATTGCTCTACTGCTTGTACAGCACTACGGTCAACATTGCTGTTTTATTCAGTGCTTTAGAAATAAACTTGATTGATTGATATACTGAAGTATATTTGATTGTGCTAAAGTTGCAAGTATACTTCAGGTACACTTTAAATATCTTGCATTTAAAGACTGATATTATTCAAAGATCATACAATCCGTATCAACAGTGACATTAAACGTCTCGGTTACGTATGTAACCCTCGTTCCCTGAAGAAGGGAACGGAGACGTCACGTCGGTGACCGACGAATTGGGATCTCGCTTAGAGAGACCAATCCCCTACGAGAGTATCTAAACAAGCCAATGGATATTGGCATGCGATTATTGCATCCAGCTGCCGCTAATCACAGCGTGAGTATAATTAGGCAGCGGGTGCAGCGCATATTCAGGTTTTCGCTGAGGAGCCGAGCCGGTGACCCGGCCGCTCAGCGGTGGTACAGCAGCCGTGGCGACGGGACGTGACGTCTCCGTTCCCTTCTTCAGGGAACGAGGGTTACATACGTAACCGAGACGTTCCCTATCAGTCGGTCACTCCGAGTCACGTCGGTGACCGACGAATTGGGATCCCTACCAAAAGGCCACGGGTACTGCCCCTACCAGTGTCCTGTGGAAGCCTCCTGAGCCCCTATTTTTTGGCGCAGGTCAGGGCTACCGCAGAAGACCAGCTACTGCTGCCATGGCACTACCCACTCAGTAAGACTGGATAACACTGGGAAAACGTACCCGTTCTAGTTGGAACCGGACGCTACGGAAGCTCGCCCTTCCCGTAGGAGGTTCGGAGCAATTACGCATATGATCAACCTTAGGCGCATATGGAGAATTAGAGGAAATTGTACCTCATGGAGATTGGCAGAAGACCTGCCGGGGAAACACGGGCTCTCAGGCTATACCGTGGACTATACACATATGGGGTCCAAAAGGCCTTTCATATGGAACCCAGCCCTCTACCGGTTCTCATGGATTCAGCGAGTGAGGGCCTGGCGTCAGATGCTCCGCCACATCTGACTGCCGAGGGGATGGAGGAACTCGACAGGGTCTACAGTACGGACTCTCTGGAGCAGTTTTAGCAAGCCGACCCGAAAACGGAACCTCTCAGTGCTTCTACCCGTTTGAGGTGAGAACACAGGAGGAAACCGGTTCCACACGAAGGCTATAGAACCTAGCGAACGTGTTAGGGGTCGCCCAGCCCGCAGCTCTACAAATATCTGCCAGCGAGGCGCCACGAGCCAACGCCCAGGAGGATGCAACAGCTCTAGTAGAGTGAGCTCTCAACCTGAACGGGCAGGGCACACCCTGTACCTGATAAGCCAGGGTGATGGCGTCCACTATCCAGTGGGCCATCCTCTGCTTGGAGATGGCCTTCCCCTTCTGCCGGCCTCCGTGACAGACAAAGAGCTGGTCTGAGGTCCTGAAGCTTTGTGTCCTGTCAACGTAGCATCTTAGCGCTCGGATGGGACAAAGCAAAGCAAGGGCTGGGTCTGCCTCCTCCGAGGGCAGCGCCTGCAGGCTCACCACCTGGTCCCTGAAGGGAGTAGTGGGAACCTTGGGCACGTAGCCAGGCCGGGGCCTCAGGATTACCTGGGAGTCAGCCGGCCCGAACTCTAGGCACGAATCGTCGACCGAAAATGCGTGCAGGTCCCCTACCCTCTTGATGGAGGCCAATGCAAGCAGGAGCAGAGTCTTCATTGAAAGAAACTGCAGCTCAACTGACTGCAAAGGCTCAAATGGGGCCTGCTGTAGTGCTTTGAGCACCAGAGACAGGTCCCAAGAGGGTATAGAGGGGGGCCGTGGAGGATTTAACCTTCTCGCCCCCCTCCTGATGACCAAGTCATGCTTACCCACCGACTTCCCTTCCACGGGGTCATGGTTGGCAGCAATCGCAGCCACATAGACTTTAAGGGTGGAGGGAGACAGCCTTCGCTCCAACCCCTGCTGCAAAAAGGAAAGCACGACTCTGATCGGGCAGTTTCGGGGGTCTTCTCGGTGAGAAGAACACCACTCGACGAACAGGTTCCATTTCAAGGCGTAGGCCTGTCTCGTGGACGGCGCTCTAGCCGAAGTGATGGTGTCAACTACCCCTTGGGGTAGGTCACCTAGAACCTCCGCGTCCCGTCCAGGGACCAGACATGTAGCTTCCAGAGGTCTGGACGCGGGTGCCATAAGGTGCCCCGTCTCTGAGTCAGTAGATCCTTCCTCAGAGGAATCTGCCAAGGAGGGGCTGTCACGAGGAGCATTAGTTCTGAGGATCTTGCATATTGTTTGTGCGAGAAGGCTCACTGGGGGAAATGCATACTTGCGAAGGCCCCGCGGCCAGCTGTGTGCCAGTGCATCCGTGCCGAGTGTTCCCTCGGTCAGGGAGTAAAACATCTGGCAATGAGAGGTTTCTAGAGAAGCAAACAGGTCTACCTGAGCGGGTCCGAAACGTCTCCAAATCAGCTGGACCGTCTGGGGATGGAGTCTCCACTCTCCGGGGAGCGCAGCTCGTGACAGCTCGTCGGCTGCCCGGTTGAGCAAGCCCGGAATATGAATGGCACGAAGCGACCTCAGATGCTTCTGACTCCAGAGGAGGAGGTGGCGGGCGAGTTGCGACATGCGACGGGAGCGCAGACCACCTTGTCGGTTGATGTACGCAACGGTCGCAGTGTTGTCCGTGCGGACCAGTACGTGTTTGCCTCGTAAGCGCCTTCTGAGACGGATCAAGGCCAGACGTACCGCTAGCAACTCTAGGCAATTGATGTGCCAGTGCAGTTGGGGGCCCGTCCAAACCCCCGACACTGCAAGCCCGTCGAACGTGGCACCCCAGCCGGTGGTGGAGGCATCCGTGAAAACCACAGCATGCCTGGAGACCTGTTCCAGGGGCACTCCTGCCCGCAGAAACGAAAGGTCTGACCACGGGGTGAGGGTTCGGCGACAGGCCGCGTTGCCACGCCCACCTCGGGACTCGGCCATGGAGCCAGTGTTGAAGCGGCCTCATATGAAGCAGCCCCAGCGGCGTGACTGCCGCTGCAGCTGCCATATGCCCCAGGAGCCTCTGAAATTGTTTCAGTGGGGCCGCTGTCCTGCTCTTGAACGCATTCAAGCAGTTCAACACCGACTGAGCACGTTCCTGCGTGAGGCGTGCTGTCTGACTGACCGAATCCAACTCCATACCGAGAAAAGAGATCCTCTGCGTCGGGGAGAGTTTGCTCTTTTCCCAGTTGACCCGAAGGCCCAACTGGCTGAGGTGTGAGAGCACCAAATCCCTGTGTTCGCACAACTGGTCCTGAGACTGAGCCAGTATGAGCCAGTCGTCCAGGTAGTTGAGAATACGAACGCCCTGTTCTCTCATGGGAACTAGGGCTGCCTCCGCAACTTTCGTGAAGACACGGGGCGACAGGGACAGCCCGAAGGGCAGGACCTTGTACTGATATGCCCGTCCTTCGAACGCAAACCGCAGGAATGGCCTGTGGCGCGGAAGGATCGACACATGGAAGTACGCGTCCTTCAGGTCGATCGCTGCAAACCAATCTCGGGGACGGACGCACCCGAAGATGCGTTTCTGCGTGAGCATCTTGAGCGGAAGCTTGTGAAGAGCCCGGTTCAAGAGACGCAGATCCAAGATCGGTCTCAACCCACCGCCTTTCTTGGGTACAATGAAGTAGGGGCTGTAAAACCCCGACCTCATATCGGCTGGAGGGACCGGCTCTATCGCATCCTTCGCCAGTAGGACTGCGATCTCCGCGCGCAAGACAGGAGCATCTAACGCTTTCACTGACGTGAAGTGGACGCCCCTGAACTTGGGAGGACGCCGGGCGAACTGAATCGCATAGCCGAGTCTGATGGTCTGGCGGAGCCAACGAGACAGACTGGGAAGCCCTAACCAGGCCCCCAGAAACCGTACAAGTGGCACCAGCGGGACCACTGACGTACCCGCGGCGGGGCAGCGAGGAGAAACGCAGGGACCGTGCTCGGGCGTCTCTTTGCCGGTCCGAAGCAGGGTCAGCGTGTGTGGAACACCAACCTGCGTTTTGGCAGAGGGTGCGTGGGTAGTACGGTTGACCGCACTCCCGAACCGCCCACAGCTGCTCACTGGCGAGAGAGGCGGGATAGTGTGGATCAAGACTGACTCGTCCACAACTTCCCGTCCCCTCGGGGGACCCAGAGATAGAGGAAACTGCTCTTTTGTCGAGTCTTTGGGTGCCACTGACCGAGAGGTCAGTGGCGGGGAAAAAAGAAACAAAAGATTCTCCGCCCGGCCCTCCTCCGGGGGAGGGAGTGGTGCGTTCACCATCTCCCGAAGAGCATCCCCCCCCATCTCCGGGTCGCCCGTCTCAGGGCCGCTTGCTCTTACGCTTACCACCAGGTTTGGCGGGGGCCTGGACGGGCGGGGCGGCTGCCCTGCGGCCGGCTCCACGGCGCTGCTTTGCTGGAGGCTGCTGCGTTTGCAGCGCGGGAGCGGGGGCGGCGGCAGGCGGCCGCCCTCGGCGACGAGCAGGCTGAGGCGCTGCCACCGGCGGCCGGGTGGAGGCAGCAGCTGCACGCCGGGGCAGGATGTGCCTGATGGCCTCAGTCTGTCTCTGTGCAGCGGAGAACTGCTGGGCAAAGTTCTCCACTGTGTCGCCGAAAAGGCCGGCCTGGGACAGAGGGGCGTTCAAGAACTGTCTCTTTTCTGCCTCCCTCATGTCCGCCAGACACAGCCAGAGATGGCGCTCCTGGACCACCATAGTGGACATCGCACGGCCCAGAGACCGCGCCGTAACCTTCGTCGCCCGTAGCGCGAGGTCCGTGGCGGTACGAAGTTCTCTGAGAACTTCTGGGTCGTGACCACCCTCGTGCAGGTCTCTCAGTGCCTTAGCCTGATGGACCTGCAACAACGCCATAGCGTGTAAGGCGGAAGCAGCTTCGCCACAAGCCGTATACGCACTGCCAGTCAGGGCCGACGAGTGCCTACAGGCCTGGGAGGGGAGCAACGGAACCCCACGCCAAGTGGTAGCAGTAGTTGGACACAGTTGCATCTCAACTGACCGCTCCACCGGCGGGATGCCCGCATACCCCCGCGCTACCCCACCATCAAGGGTGGTGAGGGAGGACGAACCACCAGACCGGTTTCGGGCAGTAAAAGGTGCCTTCCATGATCTAGTGAGCTCATCATGCACCTCCGGGAAGAAAGGCACCGGGGTGGGGCCCTGAGAACCAGCGCGAGCCACCCCGAGAAACCAATCGTCCAACCTAGAGGGTTCGGGACGCGGTGGAGGATTCCACTCGAGCCCGACCCTTTCGGCGGCCCGGGCAAGCATAGCCACCATCTCTGGATCCGAATCCGGAACCGCTGACCACCCAGAGGGTGGCAACGGTGCCGAATCATCATCTCCAGAGAGGGCAGACTCACCCTCCGATGCAGCGATTGACATCTGGTCACTGAGGGGAGCACCAAAGGATACAGCTGGTACTCCATGAGAGGGTCCAGCATGCTCCCTTGGCAGCTCCACAGGCTGCGAAGTGCCGGTGGCAGGAAGGACCCCCCCCTGAGGGGAATTCCTCACTGTCACCGTAAGACCAGTCCGGCCACTGTCAGAGGTAGTGGTCCCTCGGCTGCCGCCAGGGGGAGCCCTAGATCTAGGCAGGGGCACGGGCACTCCGCCCCTTTGCAGGAAACGGAGCCTGGTCCGCAACTCCGCGATGTTCATACTCCCGCAGTGAGAGCATGACTCATCCACGAAAGCTGCCTCAGCGTGATCAAAGCCCAGACACGAGAGGCAACGATCGTGACCATCACCCGGCGCCAGGTAACGACCGCATCCAGAAACGCACGGGTGGAAAGGCATCTTGAAAAAGACGCGTCTTTAAAAAGACGTTCCACCCGTGAATGCTCTTTTAGAGAAAAGCACTCTTTTAGTGTGCTGAAGCGCACAGGGGAGATGGCCGCTTGCAGCACGATCAGAGGGTAGTGCAATCCGATGTGTGCAACCCACTCGACAAAGGGAGACCACCACCGCTGACGCGCCGTCACACCAACACACTGACTTGCAGACACTTTGAAGAGTTGGTCAGGAGCAGAACGAAGAACGCTCGGCTCCGAAGCGAAAAGCTGAATATGCGCTGCACCCGCTGCCTAATTATACTCACGCTGTGATTAGCGGCAGCTGGATGCAATAATCGCATGCCAATATCCATTGGCTTGTTTAGATACTCTCGTAGGGGATTGGTCTCTCTAAGCGAGATCCCAATTCGTCGGTCACCGACGTGACTCGGAGTGACCGACTGATAGGGAACCAACTGTTTTTCACATCACATTTTTTTCACGTCACTTGTTGCAGTGCATTTTAGGGTTGCCTGTTTTGTGATAATTGCCTGCAATGAAAAAAATAAAGTTGCTCTTGCATTTTGAAATGGTTTTGATCAGTTATATATACATAAGTGCTGTGAGCATCTGTATACAAGTCTTTGCAATCAAAAGCTCATCACTTGTTTTTCAACAGTATGTAAACAAGCATGGCAGAAGGAGTTGGCATTTCTCAAACAACCATCATTATTCTAATGCCATTTGTGTGTTATTGGCTGTGATTGTGCTTTTTGGCTGATTAGGTTGACTGAGAAATGTAAAAAAATGTGCCAAATTAACATTCTACATCTGTGAAACACAGAAAGCTGCACAGCTCCAACTTCCTATTCAAAGCAATTAAAGTGTTCTAGCTCAGTAATTTTTTGAAGAAATGGTCCTTGCATTTATTACGCCAAGCCATTGGCTTAGTTATTAGAAAGATATTAGATCCTGCAAATGGAAAACAGTCTGTCAGCTTTAATCGACAAGCTTGCAGGCTCTAATCTGCAGGAAAGCCCTTTATTTCTATTTGCTCTTTAGACATTTTAGGAAAAGCTGTCAGATGAAACAGTTTCAAATTACATTTAAGCCAGTAAATTTTCTTTCGCTCATTGTATAAATCTGATTTATTGTGTCAGATTTTAAATCACACCATGTTAATGGTGAATAGTGTGTAATTTATTCCAAGTTAAAATACTCTCTTGCATCCCATTTTAATGTACAAATGATACACAAGCCATTGTTAAAATAACATCTTGTAAATTGCCTCTAGTAATGCAGAAATTACCCACTTCACCTTTAATATTTAGCATTTTATTATTGTTTTTTGTGTCCGTTTTGATTTGTAGGAACTTGGTTGAAATCAGAGGACACCGTACCCTTGAAAACCAAGCGAGCAGACTTTGCTGCAGCCATAGTGCGAGGCAGAATGATCGTGGCAGGAGGCCTAGGTATGGAAGTTGCATCATAATATATTTATCTACTGCACAGTTGCTGTCACGGTTGGTGTCATCCAAACATCTGCTCTCTTCCTACAGGCCATCAGCCATCAGTGCTGGACACCGTCGAAGCCTTCCATCCCGAAAAAAGAAAATGGGAGAGGCTGTCGCCCATGTCGACGCCACGTTGCTCTGCCTCCAGCATTGTGATCCGTGATCGCCTGCTGGTAGTAGGAGGTGTCAATCAAGTCCCAAGCTCCGCCCATGAGATTCTATATGTAAAAGAGGAGGAGATTCTTTAACCATAGAACTTTAGGTTTACACATCAGAAAAAGTTGCCTTCAATGATCAAGTAAAACACAAATTTTCACACTAAATGTATGGTGACGTTTACCGTCGCTTGGTGAAATTTTGCATCAAAATCCAGTCTGCGCATTTGGGAGTTTCACATAAATTCTGTTTTCGCTCATGTTCAATTTGGTTTTGCAAATCCGCCATGCAGAGCAATAGAAAGCTTCTAACTTCTGTGTGAGCTGTGCTTCTATCATATCTACGCTATTGACCTATTTTGCGAGTTGGGATTTTTGCAAAAAATTTGAACACAGGTTTTGCTTGTTCGAATTGGTCACACGAATTTGCCAAACTAACCTACAGAAAACTGCTGGGCTCATGTAGCAAATTTTAATAACCAACTTGAAAACTAGCGAAAACTGCGTGAGGAAGTTATCGTAACCAAGCAGCTTCCTATTGGTCAGATCGGTGTATTCGCATGACCAACTTCTCTGCACTGGGAACTTTTTTGCCCTCACGTGAAATTCCCAATAATTTAGAATAGATTTTGCCTGCAAACTTGTGCTAATGTGACTGCACCTTACAGCTTGAAATATACTCTACTCAAATACGCAAATGCGAATCTTGCAATGCACTGCAAATGCAATAGGCGAGGTTGTAGAGTTTCCTTCAGACATTCGTCTTAAACAGAATTCAGGTAGCTAGCTACAAACATGTCAACAGTTTAAATGTAAAATTTCATTTTTGCTAGCCCTAGCACATGATTCTCTTCAAACTGTTGCTCCGCCATGACAGCAGTTTAGCTGAAACAGAAAAATGACTGTAGAAGACGACGTTTACACTGATGCCTACTATAGCACCCCTTGTGGCAATGCTGACATATTTCATATGACAATGCATGAAATCAAACTAGATTTGGTGTTTATGTACTTATGTAGAGTATGTTTTGGGCTTATTATCAGCACAACAAGGTTCTTGAATGCTAGACTGTTCAAACAAATAAGCTGCACTACATGACAAGGAATAACTAAAGCACATTGTAGGGAACAACATGTATTTTAGTTCCACAAAGCTCGCCGTTAATTCCATTATTACAAATTGCACAGCAACGACAATCTGCCTTTTAAAGCCAACAGCACCAAACACCCACTGAATGATCTAAGCCAACAACATATGCACAAACACACCCTCAGAGACACAATAAATCAGTGTTTGAAATAGAAACAGATTTAGCAGTCTCCCTATAACAGTGGCTTGAGATATTTTTAGGGTATTTACAGGGTTGCTAATTAATCTACTGCTATTTTTAGCATGATCATTTAGTAATACAGCAGAGGTCTTATTAATAAAGTGAAGTGTTAACTTTAGGATATTATTTGTGCATACCTCACTGCATTAGTTGTTTAGGAGGTGTTATGTGAACAGATTTCGGTGGTTTGTATGATGAATATTGTTGGTTATTTTTCAATCATTCTGGTCAGTTTCATCCTTGTCAAAGGTAACTTGCACTGCTGTAGCACACACATGCAATCCGTTTTCTAAATATTTACAGGGTCTTCAGCAATTTACGGTAGCATCAAGTACTTTGTCTTTAAAAACCCCTTGAAATCAAAAATAGGTAGTTTCGTAACCTAAAAAAATTATTAAAAAAAGACGAGCCTTTCCAAACGTCCTGACCAAAAACTCCAGTCTACTTAGGATTTCATGGGGGTTTTAATACTATACTAATAAGATATTGAGTGTGTTTACATGCATAATAATCCCAGCAATTCAAGAAATGTTTACATGAGTTTTGAAATGATTGGTTGGCATACAGTATGCATGCACTAAATAAACCACCAGGATTGTGGCTTATACAGTTTATGACCTTCAACTGATGAAAGAAAACCATTTGTGTGTTTACATGACCTTGCATGCTGCTGGGTTATTAAGCATAATCAGTGAAAGACTGTGCAAGTAAACACACTCATTGTCGGTACAAGGTTCAGAGATGCAGTATTTTGAATAGAAATAAAGTTGAAAAGCCTTTAGGGAAGTCATCATAGCTATGGCCAATATCATTAAATGATGTTTACTTTTTTCTATTATGATGTTTTCACTTAGCCATTTGCTCTCATTTAGTTAGAATAATGTGTCTTGGATGCACATAGCAATAAAATGAAGCACTGTAATATATGGTTTTCTACAACGCTTGTACATTTGTGGTTTTGCCATTAAATGAACTTTGTCTCCTGCACTGATCTTCTTGCTTCCTTGTTTCTTGGTTCAAATGCACTCTTATCTGGGATGGAAATAAAAAAGAAATGGTTGATTTTCTTTTCTCTTTTTATTTAATAATGTCAAATAGCGGCTCACTTACTCGAGTCTTGAGCAGGATGGTGGTTGACTCAGAATGAGGAGCGACTAACCGTGTGGACTCCTGGCCTGAAGTTTATTTGTCTCTATTGATTTGTCTCTATTGATGTGTCTCGCGGTCCTGTCCGCCACGCTCAGACCTGCTGAAACACTGCAGAGATGCAGTTAAAAAGTGCTGCAGTGGTTCTTCACAGTTTATCTGCAAAATGAGGCTAGTGCATGTGTTACTGTGCTTGGAAGACTCTTGGCCAGCTTTCCAAGAAGTAGTAAAGCAGTCTTAATTTAAACAAATGCTGTCTCAGGTTTCACATTTATCAGTTATAAGAAATGAGATGATTGGTGAATCATTGTAGTACAAACATGCATTTAACTTCCCTGTTGCAAAAAACAGCATATGCTGATTAGGCAGGTTTTGAAGCTTGGATGCTGGTTTAAGCTGGTCATGTGCTGGTCCTGAGCAGGAGGGATCAGAACATGACTAGCTAAGGACCAGCTTAAACCAGTTCAAACCAGCATCCATGCTTCAAAACTTATCCAACCAACATATGCTGTTTTTTTTCAACAGGGTTGCTTGCTAAAAATGCTAGATGTAGCCTACCAGAAAATTCAAATGTCAATGTTAAATATCATGAACAAACAGCAGTAGGCCTATTAGATGGAAAGGATCCATGAATTTGAAACGAACCGACTCACTCAAGTGAATCAGACTGTTAACTCTACTGGTTGATAAGCCTGCATTTATACTGTTTACCACTTGGTGACACTGTTAATCAGTTCATGTACGTCTAAAGTCACTGAACAGTCTTGTTATACAAGAACCTATTTAGTTTGGCTCTGTATTATGTAACCTACTAATTAGTTAAAGTTCTAGGAATAGCATGAACATCCAGAATTCTGCATTGCACTCGATTTTATAAGCAAACTTGCATTATTTTTTAACAGGCACATAATTTTTGTCTGAAGTTTTTCTAGGAGAAACAAATCTCTAAGCTCTCATTTGTGAATCACTTCCTATTCTGCACATGAAGGCGCCCTGAGGGCACACAAGGTGAAATGTTCTGGGGCTGAAGTACCTTTTTAAGATGTGATACATGCGGTCAGGCTACTCTGTAACCAAACCTTCCTGTGTGAGGTGCCTCCTGGCTCCATCAGCCTGGTCAGTATTCTGATCACGTGACCTCTGCGAGCTGAGGACCACCGGGTGACCATCGGGACGACTTTTGCACCTCAGTGGAGAATTTTCCACATTAGTTGCGTTAAGCGGCACACCTCTGAATGTGTTAAAGCAGAGCTTTAATTATGTTTAGGTGTAAGATCAATGGGGTAAAATTGAGCAAAGTCTGTCTAAAGTGGAAAATGCATACACTCTGTGCAAAACTAGCACGCTTATGACTCAGAATGGGGAACAAATTATATGATTTTCTAATCTTTGAGAGAACATGATTGCAACAAGCAGGGTTTGAAATAATATTCTGTTATATATTTAATAACAAATCGAGCTGTGTGATATAACACAATCTTCATTCCTCATATTGAAACAAATAGAAGGCATGCTGCTACACGCTGAAGCTAAGTAAAGTCACATAATGGGATTTGCGAGCTTCAATCAGATATGTAACTCTTGCTGAGTTTAGGGTGGAAGGAGTAGCTGGAAGAAAAATAAAGCGAACGTCTTTATCTACCAAGAAGGTGTCATAATCGTGATGTAGGGCAAAATTTGTGAGTCTTAACCATCTGGGATAATCTTTAAATCTGGACAGATATGAGAGTTTGTGTCTGAAATTGGAATATAGTATTATCATTAGTGGTGCTTGCTATATTTAGGGTTACGCATTTGAAGTTTGTTTTAAACTTAGGCGCATAGTTCATCCTGCACCTCATGAAATAAGGTGCTTCAAATTGCATGGATGTTTGAGGAGAGCTGTGCTATTACTTTTCTAAACCATTGGACTTATCATTTAAGTATGGCAGATGATAAAATGGGAAAAATGGCTTTAAACTACATTGAAGGAGAGGCCCAAACTATCACATACTGTAGCAAACACTCAGAAAAGCCCAGCAAATGCATAAGGAACATGCTTAAAGTAACCATTAAAAACTTACATTTATGTATTTATATAATTTATTTAATAATTTAATGTTTTTTTTTAAATACTTGTTATCATATAATAATATTTATTTATTTTAGATATTTAAAGTATGATACTTTACAAAAACAGGTATTATATTAATATATAATAAACATACTATAATATATATATATATATATATATATATATATATATTACATTTAACTTAACTGAAATATTTAATACAATTTATTTATTTTATATATTTAAAGTATGATATTTTACACATGTCATTAAGCTAATATACCAGCAGGACAAAGGTATGAACTGTCATATTCACTTGGTTAGTGAATGATGTTATATATAAAAATAGTTATTTATAATATTTATAGGTGTGATATTTCTATACATAATAAACATAATAAATAAACATATATATATATATATATATATATACATACACACACACATTTGTACATAGTTTTTATTATTATTATTATTTAATCATATTTATTTATTTTATAGATTTATAATATTTAATATTATTTCAGATGGACAAAGGTGTGAAATCACATCACATTAACCTAGTAAATATGTCAGTTTGTACCTTTGTCCTGCTGGTATATTTGGAGTTTAAGGGCATTTATATTTGCTCAGCCTACACACCGAGGTAGATCCTTGCATGTTCTTTGTTGGCTGGCTAATGACCAAAGGTTTTATTCACGCTGACATTGTTCTTACACTGAACTTGATGACTGCAAGGTATGTGCTCAAATTGCATAAATGTAAAATTAAACCTGACACTTCTATAAACTATAGTCAACAGAGACAAGAACATGATAATTCGGGAATTAGGGCCAAAACTGATGAGGTTCTAAAAAAAAGAAAACCTTGGAACATTCTATTTTGATTGCAATTAAAAGTGAGTTTAACTTCAGAGTAAATGGTCAGTATTCTAGCCCTCTCATTGTGATTATTCCAAATGGTAAAACAGTTTTTTCATGTGGTCTTTCAAGGTAAACAAGGTCAGGAGGTACATTTCTGCACACCTGTAGTACACAGAGTTCCCCACAATCAGATAATGCCAGCAGAAATAGGGGCAGCTTTGTTGTCAGGTAAGCAAAGAAAACTGTTCATGTTTCCAGTAACTCATGTCACTAAAGCTGAAAGGAGGGCATGTCAGGGTATTTATCATACGTCAGACGCTATTATTTATTCAGAATGATGAAGTAATGGCAACTATAATGCATTTAAAAAAGCATTAAATACTGTAAGAGCTAGGCTTCTTCCGCTCAGGAAAGGAACAGGGTTATTATAGTTAACAAAAAAATAAAACCATAAAAATGTCATTCCTTGAAATAAACTAACTGAAAAAAATTATATATATATATATATATATATATATATATATATATATATATATATATATATATATATATATATATATATATATATACATACTTTTATATATATATATACACACACACACATATATATATATATATATATATATATTATTATTATAAGAATAAAAACTACATAGACATATTTAAAAGAATATATTGGAACTATATAGACATATTTAAAACAAAAAAAATTAAAAACACACAAAATTAAACTAAATTAAAAGAAAATGTAAAAAATAAAACTTAATTCAAAATATTAATAAAAACTTTAATAGCATCTCATTAGGCCTACTAAAATAGCATAATGATGGTTAATATATGAGGTTTGTTGTTATAAAAGTTTTTAATTTTTATGAAATTCAAATGACACTGTAATTTTCTGTCTCTCGTTTGATCGTAAACTGGTGTGTGAACTTAGGCCCAGAATAAACAGATGTAATCTGTCAAATCAATTCTTGCTGTTCTTTCAATGCAATTGAAATGTGTGCAATTATGCAATTTGTGGCATTGGACCTTGTGCCAAATGTCATGTCAAATGTGAGCTGTTTTCACCCTGTTCTAAAATAGAGAAATCCCTTATAATCATAGTTTTTACAAATTTGGCAAACTTTTTTGTTCTCCACAGTGCATGCAGTGTTTACTTTTATGTAGTTTTGTTTCCAATGACACATTTCTAGTGCCATGATATAAGGTATTTACAATTTAAAGGGATAGTTCACCCCAAAATGAAAATTCTGCTTAAGTATGTACAGAATATATATACCTATATAATTTCTTTCTTGTTGTAGAACAAAAAATTAAGATATTGTGAAGAATGATGTTAACCAAATGGTTGACAGGCCATTAATTTCCACAATATGGAAAAAAATACTATGGAAGTCAATGGCTACCGTCAACTGTTTGGTTACCAATATTCTTCATACATTTACATTTACATTTAGTAATTTTTGCAGACACTTTTATCCAAAGCGACTTACAATTGGGGAATACATTTTAAAGAGATCCATCTTAAAGAGGCAGACAAAGGAAGTGCTCGTAATACCAAGTCTCGGGCATTGTTCAAACAAGCTAGCAAGGGAAGGAATAAATCAAGAGAAAGAGAACTTTTTTTTTTTCTTTTTAAGTTTAGGATGAAGTTAAGTAGTGTCGAAAGAGATGAGTTTTCAGTTGTTGCTTGAAGATTGACAGGGATCCAGCATTCCAGATAGGGGTGGGAAAGTCATTCCACCAGACAGGAATGGTGAACGAGAATGTTCTGGAGAGTGATTTTGAGCCTCTCTGTGATGTCCCACAAGGCATCACTCACTAGCGTATCTCAGACTTCTGGACAAGAAAGGACCTGATCTTTCTGATGTTGTGTAATGCAAACCTGCAAGATCGAGCAGTCTTTGCAATGTGGTCTTTGAAGGTCAGCTGGTGATCAAAGATTACATCAAGATTTCTGACCGAAGTTGATGGGGTAATTGTAGGTAAGAACCTAGCTGGATGGTGAAATCATGCTGTAGAGCTGGAGTGGCAAGGAAGACAAGAAGTTCAGTCTTTGCCAGGTTGAGTTGTAGGTGATGTTCTTTCATCCATGCCGAGATGTCCGCCAGGCAGCCTGAGATCCGTGCAGCTACCGTTGGATCATCTGGTTGAAATGATAGATAGAGCTGTGTGTCATCAGTATAGCAATGTTAGGAGAAGCCATGTGTCTGTATGATGGGACCCAGTGATATAGTGTATGTGGAGAAGAGTAGGGGTCAAATAACTGATCCCTGAGGAACCCCAGTGACCAGCTGATGTGCTGTGGATACCTCCCCTCCCCAGGCCACCCCGAAAGACCTACCATAGGATTCAGTCCAGCGAAGTGGAATCCCAGTGATGAGAGGGTGGACAGGAGGATCTGATGATTGACAGTGTCAAAAGCAGCAGATAGATCCAACAGAATGAGGACTGATGATTTGGAATCGGCTTTTGCAATATCTTCTTTTGTAGTCAACAGAAGAAAGAAACTTTGGAACATCTTGAGGGAGAGTAAATGATGACAGAATTTTCATTTTTGGGGTGAACTGTCCCCTTGAGAGACAACTTACACTGTTTAGCTGCTTTAATACTAGGTGAGTACATAATTATACACTTTAGTAACAGACTGTCCAAATCCAAGTGAACATTCCTAAGAAGAAGACAAAAAACAAAGCACAGCAGACCGATCTGGCAGAGATATCCGGAGAGTTGCCAGGAGAGAGTGGTTGTCATGATGCTGTTGCTGTGGATAGATTTGTTTTGTTGGCTCATCTCTACCTCAGCAAGGAGTGAAAACACTTCAACACTTTGCTGGTTTTTAGATTTAGATGCATAGGGTTATCGCTTGACTAGAGCGGGCTGTTCTTATCTCAGACCTCCTTATGGATTGTGAGTACAGTTTTTGTTACTTTAGTCTTAACACAATAGTTTAATCCCAAACATACAGATGATATAACCATCCGTTTTGTGTGAGGGGATGCTATGGGTGTGAAAACAAGAAGATGTGGTGTGATATAAATTTTGCACATCTAAACATGGTGTTCTGAAAATATTTCAGTTTGCTTTTGCTTTGCAAAAGTTGCGTTTTTGTGCCAAATGAGAATATATTTTGCCAAATGGTTTGTGGCCAAAGATAAAACAAGAAATAGTTTATATGCTATAAACTGAGAAATAAACAACAAAGATCTGCATGGATCATCAATCCATGTGTGGAATAAAATAATTTATACTACCAAGCAAAAATTTGGGGTCAGTAAGATATGTTTTATTTTTTAGAAAGAAAGCATTAAATTGTCAAAAGTGGCATTTAAGTTGTTACAAAAACATAATAAAAAGCTGTTCTAGGAGTGAAAGTTCTTAGAAAGTTGAATTGTTTTTCAAAGAGTCTAGACGAAAATGTATTGCAGGTTCCATAAACATATTAAGCAACATTAAAAATAGTAAATGTTTCTTGAGTGTCAAATCAGCATATTAGAATGAGGATCATGTTTTACACTGAACACTGAAGTAATGATGCTGAAAATTCAGTTCCCTTCCAGGAACTCGAGCTGCGTCGAAAACGCTAGGGGAACGCCTTCAGCGTGACCACTGAATACAGAGGCCATCAAGGTGATCCCTCCTCATGAAAGAGAGTCCGGGTTCTACAGCCGGTACTTCATAGTTCCCAAGAAGGATGGAGGGTTGCGTCCCATTTTAGATCTGCATCAGTTGAACCGCTCCGTCAGCAGACTGAAGTTCAACATGCTCAAAACTCAAACAGGTAAGTATCTCAGATCAAGTCCGAGGACTGGTTTGTCACGATCGATCTAAAGGACGCACACTTCCACGCCTCCATCCTTCCCACTCTCAGATAGTCCCTGAGCTTTGCTTTTTGGGGCAAAGCTTACCAATATCAGATTCTTCCCTTTGGCCTTGAAACTCTCACCCCGCACTTTTACATCAACGATTGGTTGATTCTAGCTCAATCGGAGCAGCTGGCGATTCGACATCGAGATGTCGTTCTCGCGCACTTGAAAGAGCTGGGGTTGAGACTGAACACCAAGAAAAGTGTGCTTTCTCCAGTACAGAGAACCACTTATCTAGGCGTGGTGTGGGATCCGACCAAGATGCAGGCACGCATGTCCCCTGCTCGGTTTGAGTCGATCCTCACGTCAGTCAAGAGAGTGAGAGAAGGCCAGTCACTCACTGTCAAGCAGTTTCAAAAACTGCTGGGTCTGATTGCAGCTGCATCCAACGTGATATCTATTGGCCTGCTGTACATGAGACCCCTACAGTGGTGGCTCAGAACCAAGGGGTTCTCCCCGAGGGGAAACCCACTTCGCATTCAAGGTCACGCGGCGATGCCTACGTGCCTTAGACATGTGGAGACGTTCTTGGTTCTCATCTCAGGGCGCGGTGCTGGGAGCTCCTGGTCGCCGCATAATGCTAGCGACGGACGCATCCCTCACCAGTTTGGGAGCGGTCATGAGTGGCCACCCTGCCCTCGGTCTTTGGAGTGGTCGCCATCACACATCTCACTGCCTGCAGATGCTGGCCGCGCTTCGAGCACTCAAACACTTTCTCCCAGACCTAAGAGATCACTATGTGTTGGTGCGCACCGACAACACAGCGGTGGTCTCTTACATCAACCACCAGTGAGGTCTGCGTTCGCGCCCCTTGTACAAGCTGGCGCACCAGATCCTTGTGTGGTCCCATTGGACAGATTACACATGTATTCAGAGCACGGTCACGCTGAAGGCGTTCCCCTAGCGTTTTCGACGCAGCGTCTCGGTCCCTTCAGGGAACCAGGGTTACATACGTAACCTGAGATGTTTTGCATCACAGAAATAAATTTTTAAATATGTTCAATAGAAAACTGTTATTTTGAATAGAAAATATATTTCACAATATTGTTTTTACTGAAGTTTTGATCAAATAAATACAGCATTGGTGGGCATGACTTTTGAACAGTAAAACGTAAATTAAATTAAATCTTTCTGCTGGTTCCATATACCCAGATCAACCAGTTCACATTTGAATTAGCATGTATTTGTTTTATTGTTTTGAAATTGTGTATTATGTACTGTTTCTGGTCACTGCATAATTATAATCTATAATTATAGGTATAATTACACTCTGTTTTTCACTGCCGCACATACAGTACAATAATTCCCGCTGGCCCCAGGTGTATAATTAAGATTCTATTCTATTCATTTATATTCTCTTCTACTGGGAATGCATTGACAGTGCTGGTTAACTTCTGAGTTTTCTACTCACATTTCTTAATCTAGATGGGTCTTGTTGAAATTCGTCAGTGACCTTTACATTCCATTAATTTAGAGCATTTCAACAAACTCTCATCTTCGATCAGCTTTTGTGTACTTACTGAACTTCATGTGACTGAACTTAAATCCAAAACCCCGCCTGGTGCTTCTGTCAAATTTTCTTGCATGCTTTGGTTGGTTCTCATAGAATGGAATGTGTTGCTGTCATGAACACTCTGTTGTAGTACTCTTTGTAATCGTAAGGCATGATTCCTGTTGAACGAATGGTGACATAATTGCATTTTATTACCTTTTCTATAGTACACGTCTACAGTGAATGTGTCATTCATGTTCTACAAGCACCTATAATAAATGACATCACAAGTCAGATAATGCCATCTGACAAGACAAATAAATCAGTTATCACTAAGCACACGTCGGCCCTTTGAAAGTGTCTTAAAAACAAATACATGCTTCAATATACAGGTCCATAAGGTCACTAAAGACAACAGGCCTGCATAAGTAGCACAGGGCAGTAAACACATTCACTTTAGAAATATGTCTGTCCCTTATCAGAGGGAGACAAGAACATCCAATTCAAAACCACAAAGGACTCAGTTTTGATTTCTTGTAAACTGATTTCTTAGATCACTGTCAAGTCTAGAAGCTTTACAGGTTCAGGTTTTCAGAAACAGCTATTTTGGAGTTTACGATAAACATTCTTAGTCCTCTTATTCTTAGACATTCTTGTTGGCAAGCAGAATAATAACTCTCAAACCAACTTTTTTTGTTGTTGTTTTTTTGTTGTTGCTGGAACTCAAAGTCCCGTGAGAAGCACTACAGAGCACAGAGCGCCAGGGGATCTTGTTAGGGGTCAGTTTGTGGATCGTGTTGATGCCTTGGGGTGTAAGCATGTTGTGGTTGGCCAGCTGAGAGCAGCTTCCCATCATCCCGATAGCTCTCAGAGTAAAGCAATGCCTTGTGATTTCTCAGTGCTAAGGCTTATACTGCATGTATTGGAAGAATAAAAAGTTTTTTTTTTGTTGTTTCTTTATGCAGGCCTTCTACCATTAATAAATAAATAAATCAATAAAGTTTTAAGTAAATAAAGTTTTTAAATCATATACTCCCTACAAACAATAAAGGTTTTTCAGTGATTCTTTATAGTCTTTCTATTATAATCTTATGGCTGTATAGGGTTTTAATTTCTTATAATGGTTCTTATGAGTTCAAATTATATTGTTCTTTTTTAGGTTTCCCAAGTCAGAGTTATGGTTTCTGCATCTTTAAAGCACTTTATAGCATATTTCACCATAGCACTGCACACACATGCTAGGTTTCCATGTTTTATGGGGACATTCCATAGGCATAATTGTTTTTATACTGTAGAAACTGTATATTCTATTGCCTTACACTTAACCTACATCTTTCAGCATGTTTAGATAAAAAACTTCATCCTGTATAATGTATAAGCTTGTTTCCTCATGGAGACCAAAAAATATGCCCACAAGGACAAGGATTTCAGTTATTGCCATCTTTGTGGTTTACCAGGACCACATACACTCATATTTTTTTTTAAATTATATACATAGTCTATTACATACATACATAACTATATATAATATTTACTGTAAATAACACCATATATTCTATTAGACATTAGAAATCCATTAACATTCGTATCGAAGAAGAAAAAACGAATTACACACACATAGGCTATACATACAGCTGCCTGTGTATGTACATATGTAAATATTTCCTTTAAATGAATAGAAAAATTAATAATGGATCAAATATGAAATACAACCTTTCCAGAGATTGCTGCTAAATTAAACGAAATCTCTTTCTTGCAATTGAATAGTAGTTAACAGTTTCCAATTAATATTCCTTTTCTTTGGGTGCACTGGGTGCTGTGAATAGTTATATTACAGCCGTCGGAAACATTTTCAGCAAGACAAACATAATTTAGTTGAAATGATTATCCAGGGTGTTGTTAAATTAAAATCAACCGCTTCCTGATGCTTGTAAATGAACTCATTAACACACACGAATCCCGTGATCTCTGCTCGGCCTACTAAAGCGAAGGCTTGTCTCATGAATGCTAATTATATGCCTGCTTTCTGATTGGCTGAAAAGAAGAGTCTGGGAAAGAGTGCGTTCATGAATATTAATTACGTTGCGTGACTGGACGCTCCGGAATGGTTACCAAGCAACGCCTGTGCGATCTATTTAGATATTCATGAGCTAAGCGTTTCCCATAGTAGGATTCGTAATATTCGCCAGCGTTGCCCGCCTAGCGACTTCCTCCTGTCATATAGATGCGCAGGATCGAGCCCGAGTCAAAAGGAACAATGTAACGGATTAGAGTTGATAGCCTCAGTCGAGAGGTTACTGATTAATCTCGGTCCGGCTCCACGACCATAGATAAGCGCTCGAGATCCGCCTGAATGACGGGAGAATGACCGCAGGTCCGCATTGAGCATTTTAGTGTCTTCTTTTCAAGGTAGGAGCAAGAGGTGACTAATTTACCTGGGTCTTTTAATACCATATTGTTACCTGTTATGATAAATACATCTGTTTAACTGTCATTTGTTAGGCTATTTATTTTGTTCATTTTCAAAATATGCGAATAATGCATTAGCGCTCTTCCAATGATGTGCTTGTAAAGCCATAAATGACACTTGATTAAGTTATGGTGTTTAAACTAGCCTATTTAAAACTATTCATGTTTTTAAATTTATTTTAAACCCTTAAAATTCTAAATTTAAAGGTTCCAATCAGAACCTAAAACAGAATCTTTGACAGTTCCAGAAAGAACTTTATACTCTAGTTTATCTTTAAAGAACTGTAAACGTCAGACCACTGATCCTAGAAACTTTCTAACGAAACCATCATGAACTCAAGTGCACCACAGAGCTTTGATTTTTAAAAGAGCCAGATACTTTTACACAACTTTGTACCGTTTGTCCCTAAAAAGGTATTTTCGCACTTTGTTCCAGTGTCTGAGTTGAGAATGAACAGAATAAACGTCCTTTACTGAGGGATATGCGAGCGAGGTGTTGATGCAGAGCGAAGCGTGTTAATTTACGTCGTGCCATGCTGCGCTGGATTTGATCGGACTACTAAATAGGGATTTTGTTTCAGAGTGGAGGTAATGAGCAAATTGTTGTTGGCTCGTATCCTCTCTTCCTTCTGCCGTGCCGAAAACACTTTTCTGGGTGTTTGCTTCTCGGAAGAATCGCCCAGAAAGTTTCCTCAATCTTAAAATCTTTTAGGTTTTTTACGCCCGACGGAAAGTGAATGTCGTCATACATCATTAACATCTAGTTTAACTAAGTTTTCAATGTATTAAGTTATGAATTTATAGTCATTTCTATGAGTGTATGAACTCAGTCTATTCAGGTTTATGGGTTTTCAGAATTCTAACTTGATTATCCTCTTAAGTTATTGCATACAAATGAGCTTATGACTGCGCATTTAATTGAAGCAGCAAATAAACCTAAGTTTTCAATTTAGTAGGTTGACATAAATCTATTTCAAAGTGTACGACTGAAGAAAGCTGATTTTTTAAGAGCTAAAATAATTTATGAACTTATAATAGATGTTCTTCCCTTTGGCAGGTGACAAGTCGACCTTATCAAACTCAGGCATTGAGTTGTAACGTTACCCTGGCTCCAGAGACCTTTAAATACATTTCAAAAAACAATTTACCACGTGGTGTAAAGTGAGAGGTCTCCAGCCCTCCAACTGCCCAGAGCTGGTTAGAAAGTTTTAGCCGAGTGCCTCCAAGAGACTCTAGCAGTGGATGTTCATTACAACCCTCAAACCCATTTTTCTAGTTCTTTATGTGACATTTTGTGAGACATCAGCTTTGTGAAGAATATTTCACTTGGATTTTTTGTTCTTTTTTGCACACAGACTAACATGTGGCTTTCTTTTGTTATGTCTTAAAGGAAAATTTGCTTTGAATGGGGAACGTAATTTGCATGCTACCCAAGTTCAGGCAGGATCTTACACAAGCCTGGAGACGGGGAACGCACCTGCCTCTCTTCCTCGACTTGTAGACTCATTCATCAGCATCAGCCACCTTGAATGGGATAAACTATCTCCAGAGATCAGGTGAACGGCTGAGCTAAACTCAAGTAAGAGCATCACGCTTCTTAATTTCTTCTTAATTGACACTTTACATCCTAAGGCCTCCGCATGGTACTCTGGTCGAAAGATCAAGACAAACTGTCTGACATGTCCGCCGGGACGGAAAGGATAGAGATGAAGAAGGAGGGGGCGCCGCCAGCGTTCCACCACTCCAACGGGTCAGTCCATCCGGTTATACTACCCGACATCCCCGAGGAGGTGCCCCAGACCCCCGGGGAGTATGAAATCACAGAGGCGACCTCCATACCGGACCGCAGTGATCAGGAGAACGAGCGGCCGGACATGGTGGTCCTCGACTGTCGGGCCAACGCAAAGGGCCAGAGGGAAGAGGACGCGCTCCTGGAGAACGCCAGCCAAAGCAACGAGAGTGATGACACTAGTACGGACCAAAGCCCGGTGCCGCCGGCTCCACTAAAGGAAACGTCCTTTTCTATTGGACTCCAGGTTTTGTTCCCTTTCCTGCTGGCAGGGTTTGGGACAGTTGCAGCTGGTATGGTTCTGGACATTGTTCAGGTGAGTAAAACCCAATTGCTTGCTGTTGAATTTGGATTAGAGTTAAATCAATCAATTCAATCAATAAAAAAGATCACACTATTAGAATATATGTGAATATTTCATATTCCAAGTTCTGGAATACATCTATTTTTTATCCAAAGGGACTTAAGTACACTCTTAAAAATAAAAGTTCCAATAGGGAGTTTTTTTACAGCAGTTCGTCATATTTTGGTCTCCCAAAACAAACTTTTCAGTGAACCATTTTTCTAAGTGTAAATAACATTTTAATAATTTAAATAAACTTTTTATTTTTTTGTGTGCGTGTAATGAAAATATTTCATAGATGTTAAAAGTTCTTCATAGAACATAGCCAATAAAGCCAACCATGCCAATAAAGAACCTTTATTTTTATGAGTGTATTTTTCATATTATTTCTGTTAAAAGAAGCACTCTATTGAAGCATAACCTTTATAAATGTTGAAATATTATTGTAAAAGTCGTTCTTAGGTTTTGCATGCTTGTGATGCCATTGACAGAATGTCATCAGTCAGGGTTTTTCAAATGCTACCCGGTACTAAGAACAACAGAGAATGTCAGACGCTGTTCAGAAAACAGTTTCTTTCCAAATAAGCAGTGAACATGTGCTGTTCCACGCTAAGGGTGCCCCTAACAGCATGTGGAAGGGTGTAATAGTGTTGATTTTCATGAAGAGGACAAATTCATATTCAAAAAGTGACAAATTGCCACTGAAATTCATTAGACAGACAGACAGACAGACAGACAGATATATATAGATAGATAGATAGATAGATAGATAGATAGATAGATAGATAGATAGATAGATAGATAGATAGATAGATAGATAGATAGATAGATAGATAGATAGATAGATAGATAGATAGATAGCAGCAGTCAGTGATACCATGAAAGATCCCATTTAGGTTCCCCCAAAAAACCTTTCAGTGAATAGTTCTTAAAAGAACCATTTTTATTAGTGTGAAGGATATTTGAATAATCTAAAGAACCTTTTTCAACTATAAAGAACCATAGAACTTTTATTTTTAAGAGTGTTAAGTGGGTAATCTGTACTACCAACATGAAAAAAGTTACTCTACAGATACAATATGACTTCCTGTTGTATCCTGGTAGATGCACAAATGGTTAACCGCTTGGGGTTTTCCAAAAGCATTGTGGGTACACGTCTGATGAGACGTGTTTTACCATGTAATACTTACCTCACTTCCTCAGTTTCTCCTGTTAAAGATAGAAATCACATATTTAAAAATACAAAGAGTTTATTTCTTATTGTTGTTTTTTTGAGGAAAGGGTGTAGACCTGTGCATTGGCGTTGGGTCTTTTAAAACCAATTGTGAAAGAGAATTCACTAGTTGTTATTCAAGTACAGCATTGTAGAAGCCATGAGGTTTTACTTTACTACATAATACAGTTCAGAGCTCCACACCCTTTGTAGTCTTAACCAGCATGAAAACTTGTTTTTCAGCCGACTTGGTGATTTTGTCTTTTAATTAGATGATGTGGAATGTATTGTGCTAGAAAACCTCTAGTCAGACCTGTTTGTGCTAAAGTCTGAATGTGTGAAACATTTTTTACCACAAGGACAACAGACTAAACATTAAGGCCTGACAGGAAGGCAGTTAGGGTTTACCACATCCACCATCATCGCTTTGACAGGATTCAATGCAGACAGACAAGCATAACCTGTCCTGTCCTAACCTTCCATCAGCTGAGATCTTATAGCGAATTTCTGTGTAGTTCGTTTTAATCTTTGATCATATCATTGTCTTCTATGACTCACAAGTGCATCTGACTGATTACGAGTTTTGTGTCAGATGTCCTGTAGAGTAATTGTTTCCTTTCTCTCCTAGTGTCTCAAAGATCAAACAAATGACTTGTTCTGTTTGCTAAACTGCTATAAATCATCTGCGTTCCTTAAAAAGTTAACATGTAAGATTTTAAATGAATATGTAGCCGTGCTACTAAGGCTAGTGTCAATATAACTTAGGATTTAGGGCAGGGAGGCCCTGTCCTGTTCCTGGAGGTCTACTGTCCCGTGGAGTTCAGTTCCAACTTGGCACCCCAGGTTTAGGGTGTGTTCACATCCTTTACATATTTCTTTTTATTTATCCTTCTGTGTTGTTCATCCCACATTGCAGAGTTACACATTTATAGGTATTCAGGTATTTAGTAATATTTTGAATTATATTAAGTCATATTTTGATTAGCTTTTTTCAAATATATTTTCAGGATTTTAATTTTTTTTTAAATAAATTTTACTAATTTGTTCTATGCTTTAGTCATTATATGTATATATATACATACACATATAATATTATATTTCAATATTTAGCTGTAATATAATTTCATAGTTTTAATAACGTTAGTACTTGGAATTTAAACTTATATCAGTTGCTAGCCAAGGTAGTCTTATTTTTCATCTAATATTTTTATTTCAGCTTTATTTCAGTTAACTGTTTTTTTTTTAAAGTTTTATTAGTTTTAGTTAACCATAACAGCACTGTTTGTGCTATGGACACACAGTAAATCATGCCTCAAATTATGTGGCTTGTTGTTTTTACTTTTTAAATGAGTAGTCTAATACAATTTACGTCCCACAGACTTATGTCAGTAAGCAACCACCTGCAATACTCTAGCAACCAATAAGAAATCACTGGAAACCACATAGAAACACTCACATGCAAAATTGGTCGAGTGATGGGTAGGAAATAATCTAATTTTCCAGACAGTTTCCAGATTATTAAAGGGATAGTTTACCCAAAAATTAAAATCATAATTCATTTACTCACTTTCGTGTTTCTTTCTTCTGCAGAACACAAAAGAAGGTATTAAAAAAAGTCAATGAAAGTAAATGAACCCTAACGTTCATCAGAATATCTTCTTTTGTATTCCACAGAGGAAAACAAAGTCATACACTCGTTAAAATAACAGTTATTTATTGGCACTGAAAAGAAACTTTTTCCACGAAGAACCTGTAACATCCATGGAACCACTTAAGGTTCTTTATAGTGGAAAAAGTTTCTTTATATTATTAAAATGAAATAGAAATTTAAAAGAAAATATGGCTCTTTTAAAAAGTTTCTGCTTCTATGTTATCACTGTGAAAACCCCCTTTAGGAACCTAATTTTAAAGAGTGTAGGTTTGGAACAACATGAGGTTGAGTAACTGATTTTTTGATAAACTATCTTGAAAATCGTAGCATGCACACAGACCACTGCAGGTTCACTGGTGTTAAACACAACCCAGGTTTGTAGAGCTTCTTCAGAATTCCTCTGTGACCTAACACGCTGAGCCTTGGAGACCAAGGTGCTGGAACCAAGGAGCGTTGCCAGCCAACATTACACAATCCTGCAATCCGAGCCCCCCCGTCGGTTGCATGCCTGCACTGCTGTGAGTCAAGTTCGCAGAACCCTTGGAGGCATTGGCCAGGACTGTGCTGTTCCCTGAAGACAACATCGTACTGGGGGAGGGAGATAGACAGAGTAGAGGAGGTTCAGTCAAAGGGAACCGAAGACAAAGTGGCTGGGCGCCAGCTCCCAATTGATGTTCGTCCTTTTTATAAAGTGGCCCCTGCACTGCCAAAGACTCAAGGAAAAAGAAACGGCCATTAAAACCCACCCACTGGAAGCTGCGCCGCTCGAACTCCTTAACTAGTGCTTTTTGCCGCTATTTGTAGAAGATTTTGTGTTGTTGTGCTATGTTTACCATTCGCTTTTTCTTCAACGTTACGTTAGCGGTGCCTGCCACGCTTTCTCGCTCTCTCCGTGTGCTGACAAGATGCTAGAATTGATTTAGCCAGTCAGTGTCAGACCTGTAATTGCTGTGCACCAGTGGGAATGAGTCTAAAGATAAGCACTCCTTCTATGCATTGATCTATACTGCCTGCTGCTGCATTGCATCTAAGGCACGCAGCCTAATGGAAAAAAACAGCCTGCCAGACAGTTACCGGAGTCATCAACTTCATACGACTCGAGTCAGATATTTGGAAAAGGTTCAAATGAACGAGGGCATCAGTAGATCTAAAATTGGCCTGAATTTTACTTTGGATGATAAGATGATAAGCTCAGAGATATATAAATGGAGAGGTTTTGTTTCTTAGGGTCTAATCGTACATGCAGCAATCCTCAGGTTTTAACGTTGCTCCTTTATAGCTCAGGAGATATAATAAAAAGAGTTTTCTGTATCAACTTTGTCTCAAAAAACTCTTAAAATTCTATAGAATAACAGAAATAGACACAAACAAGTCGATTGTTGACATGCAGACTGCAGAGCTATAAAATGAAAATTAGTTCATATTTGGTGTGGACGGTATGGCAAAAATGTATATCACAATTGTTTCCATTTAATGTAATGGCTTTCTAGGACATATAATTCAGATTTTAAAGTATCTCTCATGTGATTTCTCCTTCCTATGGAGTGTCTAATATAATCACACTTATTTTTGTTTTCTGTTTTTAAGTTTTAGCACCTTGTAAATTCATTTCACCATTGAGTAGACTAGGGTCAATCAAATTGTCCATTAAAAAGGCTATCAAATTGCAGCTAATGATCAAAAGCAAGAGATAGCAAACAGATCTCATTAAAAATCAATTTTCACAGCTTTACTTCCAACGTAGTTTACAGAAGATCTCTAGCTGTTGTTGGGCTTTAATGTTCAGTGAATGTTTGAACTAAAAAGTGTCTCTTTCTCAATAGCATTGGACGGTATTCACAGAGGTGACTGAAGTCTTTATCCTGGTGCCTGCTCTCCTGGGCCTGAAGGGGAACTTGGAGATGACCCTCGCATCCAGACTGTCTACCGCGGTAAGTCCTGTAGTATAAAATTGGACACATGAGCTTTCCAATGGGAATGATTCAGTCATTTTTTGAGGAAAAATAGCTTGTGTATTATTTAGGTCAGATAAAAACGATGAAAAAAATGAGACCTTTAAATAAAATTCAAAAAGACTTTGAAAGGAATGCTGGGGAAAACTATGTACGCCATATCACTGAGATGAGAAAAAAACATACTGAAACTTTATCTGAATTTCATGACGCAATTTCACTTGCATTGTACTCTTCCTTTTGTCTGGATGATGACTAATACCTTGTGCAACTTTCAGAGGTGTGTTTGAGTTTTATGTAACTTCAGCTTGGAATATGAAGAATCATTCCTGCTGTCAGAATGAATGCATTAATATTCTCATTTGAAATAAAATATTGGTATACCTGGGGTTACAGTATTTTGATAATGAGCCGTCGGTATTTTATGTATGAGACGTGCTATTACTTTTAATTCAAGAGACATACAATTTTTAGCAGGCAAATAATAAAACCGTCTTTCTCTTTCGACTTGCCTGTATAAACACTCTAGCAATGCCCTGGCAATGACCATCATTATACAACTGTTCAAATTTTTGGAGTCAGAATATTATTTTTGTTGTTGTTGTTTTTGTTCAGCAAGGATGCATTAAATTTATCAAAAGTGACAGCAAAAGACACTTGGACATCCTGGACAAAAACATGTCAGACTTCCCACAAAACATTACTGATAATAATGAGAAATGTTTATTGAGCAGCAAATCAGCATAATAGATTTCTGAAGGATCACCTGACACTGAAGATTGGAGTAATGATGCTGAAAATTCAGCTTTGTGTCACATTTGAAAATGTATTAAAGTAGAAAACAGTCATTTTAAATGGAAATAATATTTCACAAACATTACTGTTTTTACTGCATATTTTATAAATGCAGCCTTGGTGAGTTTAAAAAATATTGCAAAAAATTATAACACCCCTTTTGAACAGTGTATATTCTTCAGAATATGTTAAAAGTAAGTTTGTTTGCTCATTTTCATTTGTCACCAATGTGAAAATTAAACATTTTCACAATGCTTCATTGTCCTTTGCTGCAGTATGTTAAAAGTAGGGTAATAACTTGAGCCGTCTGCCCTATTCTCTGAGAGCTTAATAGGACATCATGTAGGACACTGTGGTCAAATTAACATCATTTTAATCCTGTTAAGCACATGACCATGCACTTCCCATAGTTTCGCTCGGTGCTCCTACACTCGGCTAGTGTCTCGGCTAGACGTGGATGTGCCAGGTTTGTGGCAAAGCCAGACATTCTTTTGGGCAGTGGTTCTCTGAGCTCCCGCCACAAGATTGCATGTTCAATCATAACACATCCTTAATCAGCCCACGATAGCTGGTTAAATCTGTGAGCAATGCTGCCAGATGACATTGTTTTACATTATTTTTGAGAGCAATGATTTAAAGTAGCTATAATTAGTCGTCTCAAAGTTGAATTTAGCCATCATTTGCTCATTTTCATGTCATTTCTTGTTTTAAGAAAATAATGAGGAACGACACGAGAGGAACTCAATAATGTGAATTATGTTTGTTTTTAGGTGAACTGTACCTTTAAACTGTTCCTTCTGATTACATACCTCATTAAACACTTTCAATTAGTTGCAAATCCACACTCAGGGAAAGTTTTCTGCCTTTTTTTGTAGAAATCCAGTGATTCACAAGTAATCAGGTGAACAGAAAGTGTCAAGCCCGCGGTTTTGAGGTCATCTGTGTGCTGTAAATCTACACTTAGTGCTCAGTTTCTCCGAGCTGCTGCTAATTATCAGCAGATTAAGAACACTGTCGATTTCTAAAGCTCTTACTTCAAAACTAAATTAGACCCACATGACCATATTTTTCATTTTTTCATTCTTTGCCTTTGAAAATGATTCCTCTTGTTTATAGTTGGTGTCGATTTTTGCTCGTCTCATTGTGGGTCTATTACAAACTTGACCCATTTGAATAGCCTATCAAATGGTTTAACTCATTTTCAGTCCCATGTCATGTATTGCTATAGGAACTTGGCGTAGGCTTGTACTTTTGTAAAAATAGCTATGATTTGCTACTATGTGGCAAGTAACATTAGTGAGCATTTTATTGGACAAGGCTTAAGAGACTGTATAATGGCATCAATATTTTTGGCCCATTTTTCTGGAAGAGAAACACTGTATAATTTAAATGTGTATATTTTCAAAATTTTATTTTGTCAACATGGCCACAAACAAGTTTGTTTTTTGTTTTTTGTTTTGTCTGTGTGTGTGTAGTTTTTTTTAATTGATCAAAAGGGACAGTAAAGACTTTTATAATGTTTATAAATATTTCAGTTTTAAGTAAACGCTGTTGTTTGAACTTTATGTCGTGAGAACTTGAATCGCAGTTTATAAATTATGCAGCGCCACTCTATTATTGTTAATGATGTTTTCATCACTGAAGACTGGAGTAATGATCCTGAAAATTTAGCTTTGATCATAGGAATATGTTACATTTTAAAATATATTCAGATCGAAAACAGTTATTTTACACTGTACATCACTGACTTAATTTGTTTAGTCAACTAAAATATTCCAGTTGTCCCTTAAATTAACATTGAGTAACTTAACATTGCAACTTGCCTAAACTAAACATTTTAAGTCAGTGGGGTAATAATTTATTTTAAGTTGAAACAACTTTTTAAAAAAAATTTTACAGTGTAAATTGCAATAATATTTCACAATATTAATGTATTACAGTATTTTGATTAAATTAATGCAGCATTGGTGAGAATAAGAGACTTAAAAATATTAATATATTATTATTAATTATATTATTATTATTATTATTATAGATTTTTATTGCTTATTTAATTAAAATGTTCCCTTTGCTGGAAAGAGGCTTTACTTTTATATGATGTAAAATTGGATGTTTTAAAAAAGTTGAATTTTGTTTCTGATTCTAGCTATTTTAAAATATTAGTTAGTTAATTGTGAAATGTGTTGTTGGTCTTGTGTCATTCCACAATGCCTGGAAGGTGACTAACCGCTCTCTATACAGTGTTCCAGTAATATTAAGTCAGAGGATGTTAGCTCTTGATCCTATTAAGTATTACATCCCGTAAACCCTGTGCTTGCTTGACAGCGTGCTTGTAAAAATGTTAATGGTCACATAAACGTGTATCTTGTTTCTACAGCACAAAGCACCTAATCTGGCTCTCTGCCTTTATCTGAGTTTGTGGACTAAAAACCAGACTAAACGTTACATGTCTCCATCCATTGCCTCTGCTAGAGGTTCCTCCCATGCCTGCTTCAGAAGTGTGTGGTTTATCGTTAGTAGAAGTGTTGTGTGCGTGACCACCGCCGTGTTTTGCATAGAGTGATTAGCGTAGAGCTTATCATCATTGCTCAGACCCCCGCTTATCAGTAAACGATAGCCTGTTGAAGGAGTGGTTTACCCAAAAATGAAAAAAAATTTATTTACTAATAGTATCCATATATTATTCCAGTCTTGTATTATTTTATTATTTCCGTGAAGCGCAAAAGTCTGATATCAGGCAGATTGTTCACGCTCAAAAAAATCACAAAAGCAAAAGCGCCATAAAAGTATTATAAAAAATACAGCTAGTGTGATTTATTTCAAGTCTTCTGAAGTCATATAATAGCTTTATGTGAGGAAAGATCAAAATAATGTCACTTTCCCTCTGGCGAAGCCAATTATTCATATCCAATTTGTGAACAAGTCATACTTATACTGCAAAAAAATCATCTGTTGGGCTATAAAACATCCCAAAAATAGTAACACTGCAAAAATACATTGTTTTGTCATGTTTTTCAGTAAAATACTATATATATATATATATATATATATATATATACACATATAAACATACTTAAAAATAGTTATAATATTATAATATTATTTTATAATATAATATTATATTTTTAATATAATATATTTAATATAATCATTTTATTATATTAATATTTATTTATAAATGAGTAACATTTATGCAAAAAAAAACACTTTGCTTGAAAGAAAACGTATTATTTAATTCTGACTTCAATTCTGATGCTATTCATTGTAATTCGTTGGAAAAGAGTGACCGTCACATTATTTTGTGTTCAGTGGAAGAAATTAAGTCATGAGGGTGAGTAAACGATGACAGAATTCTAAGTTTTAGGGGAATTATTTTTTTAACCTTGCATGAGCAGTGGAAGTAGCCGAGCCAGCTGTGTTTCCCTCTCATGGTGTGTGTGTGAGCGCTACACAAGGCAGGACGCAGTGCGGAAGAATCGCTCTGACCGCCGGGGTCACCTCAGCGAGCAGCAGGCAGTTGGCACCGACTCAAGAGCTCCTTCCTTTTGCCTCATGGAGGCCCAGTGCGCAAACACACACACACACACACACATACACTTACTTCACTTAAACATAGGCGACAACCACCCCACTAACGGCCTCTCCTGTCTGCTTTTTCCTTCATCCTGTTGTACAGGATATCTGTAATATACTGTAGTAGCGTTGCTAATTTGCTGTTATTGTAGTTTGAGTTAGAGCACAAATTAGATTGCAGGAAAAAAGAATTGATGTTTTTCCTTCTGGTGAACACTAAATGGACTACAATGATTTGTAGAAACGCAGACTCGACTATTGAGGCTTTAAGTGGCTGTTTTATTACTAGTGTTAATGTTTAGAGTTAGTGATTTGAACAAACCCTGAACTCTGAGAATTAAACTTCGCTAATAATGCATCCTGCCTCAAATTGTGCAGTTTGTTTAGGAAATGTTGTTTAGAAGTGATCAGATTTGCGGAGGTGGGGGTGGGGTTTGTTGAGCAATAAAACTTAACAAATGTTCAGTGTTTTCCGGGAAAAATATCTAAACACCCTTCAAACAAGGTACTTTTATTTGAAAGCAAAATATATACGTTTATTATTTATATTTATGCAAAAACTGTTATGCCTGTTGCATAATAAAACAGCCCAAAAATGAGTTACACAGCAAAATATTTTACTTGAAAGCTAAATATTTATTTATTATTAACAATCAAATTTGTGCTCAAATAATATAGAATTTTAAATTCTATTTATTTCTGCAATGGTTTTTTTTAAATTAATTTTGTTTATGCTAAAAACCAATTTGCCTGTTGCATAATAAAACATACCAAAAATAATGAGTTACACTGCAAATAAATGCAATGTTTTGTCTTGTTTTGAAGTAAACAAATATATATTTATAATATAACATGAATTTATTTTGTAATTTATTTATTCAACATAATTTAGTGTGGTTTATACAAAAAATAGTTACACTGCAAAAAAAAAGTATATATATATATATATATATATATATATTAGTGCTGTCAAACGATTAATCGTGATTAATCGGTTCCTGAATAAAAGTGTGTGTTTACAAAATATATGTTTGTGTACTGTGTATATTTATTATGTATACGGTATATAAATACACATACGGTATATATTTTGGAAATATTTACATGCATATACATTTATATTATTATATTTTATATTATATATATATATATATTTATAAACAACATATTTTTCTTAAATATATGCATGCATATGTGTATATTTATATATACATAATAAATATACACAGTACACACACATATATTATGTAAACAAAAACTTTTATTTTGGATATATATATATATATATATATAAAATATAATAATATAAATGTATATGCAGTGCCGAAGAATCCTGAATATATACTGTATATATAAATATATATAGTCTTTTCCAGTAAAAAAATATCTAAACATCCTTCAAACACGATTTACTTGTGAAGCTAAATATTTATTTATTTATTTATTTGATTGATTAATTTAACACAATTTCGTGAGGATTTGTCAATAGGGTAAGAAAATGTATTATTTATATTTACATATAAATGTTTCTTGTTTGAAGGATGTTTATAAATTTTTACTAAAAAACTGACTTATAAAAAATACTGATTATAAAAAAGGTTGCAATTTTAGCTTAAATTGAATAATTGACCACAGTGGTGGGCTGTTTTCGGTCAGGAAGTAACCACTTAGTGACCATCAAGAACAGCCTAACAACTGTATAGAAATGTGTAAAAAAACAGTCGGAGCACCTTAGCAATGGCAAAAGAAATGTCAGATAACACCTTTGCATTGGCGGTGACTTTTATACTGGCAAGAAGCACGCACATATTCTTCAGAATAAGTTAAAAATCTGGTTTATTTTGTCATGCAGTGTGTAATTGAGTTTTTTAAGCAGTGAAGTTCACAGGAAGCTCAGAAGTGCTACAGCTCTTTAGAAACATAATGAAAGGCTACAGTGAGGTGCACTGAATGTCTAAAAGAGACCGCTGGGCTGTCAGCCTCTGTGAAATGCATTCTGCCCATGTACAAGGCTATTCTACTTCCTGTCTTATTTAGGAAAGAGCACTGGTTCCTCCACATTTGTGTGTTGGGCTGCTGTACTAGACTTGCATTTAAGAATCTGTCTGCCAAAGTGTACCTTTTCAGATGATATTTTAAAATTATTTATTTTAATTTGACATTTTTATGACTTAATTATTAGCTTTTCATTAAACTCACAAACCCCCTGCAGTTCATTCATGAACCCAGTTTGAGAAACCTTGACATAATGTAATGCTTAATTCACTCTTTGTTGTTAATAACAATGAATGGATTCTATTTTCTTTGCATATTAATATCAATATGGTACAATATTATCCTATTTAAATCAATGTGATAAATGAGTTACATTAAAAGTAATCAAAAACGTGTAACGCAAGTATAAATTTTGTCATGTTATTTGGAAGCAGTAACGGACTATAATTTGTAAGTAATCTACCCAGCTCTATATGTAATAAATATAGGATATATAGGCCTGGTTTCACAGACAGGGCTTAGGCTAAACCAAGATTAGATCATAGTTCAATTAGGACATTTAAGTCATTTTCATTAACATGCCTTAGAAAAAACATTACTGGGGTGCATCTTGAGACAAAACAAAGGCACTGATATTTGTAAAGATCAGTCAGTTTCTTTCAGTTGAAACAGCTCAGAATTACATTGTAGTCTGGGGCTGGTCTTAAGCCTTGTCTGTGAAACCGGGGGTACGTGTACATATTTTAGTTTTACTGATGTGATGTTATAGCTTTTTTTAGCATGTTGAATTTCTGTTTTCATTTTATTTAAAAAAATTTAAATAAAAGACACAAATATCCTCCTCAGGCAGGTAGTTTTGTCCCATCAGAGTTGGTCCAGGTCAGGAAAGGCCTCGTCCCATGATACGGAGAGCTTCTGTTGGGCCGGAGCCACTTGACATTAGTGTCTGTACTGAGAGAGATGAGATAAGTAGGGAGAGGAGGATAAGATGCATCTGTCCAGCTCATCAAACCCTCTTTTGTCTTGTGAACTGACCACTGTTTGTTCTAGTGGAAGCTGGACCGAAGGCGCCTGAGCACCAGCAAAATCTATGTTTCCTACCATGTATGTTTCATTTTCACAGATTAATGATGATCCTATCAGCACTATTAGCTGTTTTGTGGTTCTTGAAGACGACATGAAATATCTCCTGAACAGAGAGAATATCCGGTGGGAAATAATGCAAGACGGAGATTTGATTGGCTCATGAAATGTTTAAATACGAGTACTTTTGAGTACCCAAAGTATTCAGTTTTAGCATGTAGCCCATCCTACACCATTCACGCTATGAATGATTCCTCTAATCATGCAGCTTTTCTGAGCGTATCAGCTGTACGATCAAAAAAACATGCATCTAAACTCTTAAGCGAGATCAGTGTTGTTCACTCAGAGGAAAGTGTGCAGTAAACTATAATGGGAACATTTGTAAATTGACTTCCTGTGTTCTCTTCCCCCCTCTCACCAGGCTAATATTGGACAAATGGACTCGGCCAAGGATATGTGGAAAATGATCATAGGAAACCTCGCACTAATTCAGGTTGGAGACCTTCTAAAAATATAAATCCTGTTTACCTAATGTACATGCCAACTCTTCAATTCACAAGGCTTTGTTCAGACAAGCAGCGAAAATCTGGTAATTTGGCAAATCTGACTGTGAAATAAGCAAATAAGCATATGAAATCTGATGTTACCTACCAGATATGAAGTTTTAAAATCTGAATAAATTATTCTTTTTTTTTTTAACCATTTGGGACACAGCAGATTTGAAATGTCATCAGTGTTATTTTATTATTATTTATAAATTATTATAATCTTTTAATTTAGATCTTGTTTTTAGTTTACACTTTAGTCATTTTGTTGCGAGTCAAAATTTTAAATGTTCATTTAAGTTTGTTAAAAAATTCTAACATTTACATTTTATTTCAGCTTTAATTTTTAATCACTTTAGTTTTAGTTAACAATAACAACACTGAACGTTATACACAGTGTAGTATTGACTAAAGCTTTGTCCAAATGCATATTTTTCTAAATCTTTCCTTATGTACTGAACTACATAACATTTGCTATGTAGTCCATATTAAATGAACGAACGAGTCAGCTGTTTCAGAAGGATCCTTTACAGTCGGGATGGTCATTCCTAAAGATTTGTCAGATTTGTGAAAAGTCATTGGCACCGAGTCACATGTCATATTAGGTTTGACTTCTCCAGACGGCATGCTTGACTAAACAATTATGTAATAATTGGGTGATGTATTTCTTGGAAATGCCCCTTAAACCCAATAATGGCATGTGTGCACTAATGATGAAAGAGAACAAAGTAAACTTGACATGAAGACTTTGAACTTCAGGAGGGTGGGAGGATGTTTAAAAGAGGTGTCCGAGTTCATCGTGCCCCTCTTGATTTCAGGTTCAGGCCACAGTGGTCGGCTTCCTGGCTTCCATCGCCGCAGTCATTTTTGGCTGGATTCCAGAGGGTAATTTTAAGATGGGCCATGCCGTCCTGCTCTGTGCCAGCAGCGTGGCCACCGCATTCATCGCTTCTTTGCTGCTAGGTGAGAGGATCGTGAAATCTACACTCTTAAAAATAAAGGTTTTGGTTCTGTGAAGAAACTTTAACATCCATGGAACATTTTCCTTACACAAAAGGTTCTTAATTGTGGAAAAGGGTTATTTAGATGTTCTCCATGCTAAACCCCATTTTGGAGCTGAGAAACTGATACTGTGCACTTTAAACTACATTTGTGTATGTGGTCACATCCCAAGAACCATAACACATTTTCACAATGTTGCAGTTTAGTTGCATTTAGATGGCATCTCAGTGCAATGTGTTAAATACATTTTACAGTGCATATTTTGGTAGAAAACAAATAATGTAATCAAAAATATGATGTGCTTTGTATGTGTTACTTTTAAAAAAATATCTGTCGTATTAACCATGTAGAGACGTACTTGCTGAGATGAGTAGCAGCTAATGCTTGTTTTTGAAGCTGGAAGTACAAAGCAGCTCTGAGGTCACCTTTCATCACTATAGTGGAAATATATCCTCCAAACAGGAGGTATCAAAAACGAAGAATGTCTAGTCTTCATTGTTTGGGATCGACACCATCTCCTGTGTTAATTCCACCATTTCAACGCTAATTTGACAAATCTTTCCTCTCCTCTTCCGCCCAGGTCTTATCATGATCGGGGTTATCATTGCATCCAGGAAGGTTGGCATCAACCCAGACAATGTGGCCACCCCCATTGCAGCCAGCCTCGGTGACCTGATCACCCTGGCGCTGTTGGCTGGCATCAGTACGGGCCTGTATAAGGAGCTCGGTGAGTGGACACCTCAGTTCTTTGGCTGAGCTCTTTGGGAACATTGCCGTAATCGGATATCTACTGTCAGTGCATTTTGTGATCCAAGTGCAGGCAGATATATGAGCAGGCACACTAAAGTTTGTAGATTCACATACATTTTAGCGGATAACTTATGAACTGAATGGCCTAGAAACGTAATTATCTTTCCTCTGTTTCCAAGTCGACTTGGAGGAATAAGAAACTATCTTGGCAGCTCCTGAAATGAAACATTTGCATGTCTTAACTGAAGATATCAAAAGTCAGTTTCTTCTTTAATTAGCCATGTTTTGGCACTTTCTGTATCATAAAACTTGCTCTGCAGAGGAACTGCCACAGTCAACACTTGCTTGGGGATTTAAAAGAAGACTAACTTTTACTTTTTTCAAGCTAAAAATACAAAGAAGAAAGTGCAAGTGTAATAGAAGAGTGTCCAAGAATAAGCATAACTATGTATGTGTTTATATGTGCACATTATATGTGCATTATATTTATATTTACACTGCCATTGAAAGGTTTGGGGTCTGATTTAGTTTTTTACAAAATTAATAATTTAATTTGTCAAAGAAGCATTGATCAGAAGTGACAGTAAAGACATTTAAATTACAAAATTTCTATTTCAAATAACTTTCTAGCCATCAAAGAATCACTGTTTCCATAAAAATATCAAGCAGCACAATTGTTTTCAATACTGATAATTAATATTGATAATAATTCTTGAGCAGCAAATCAGTGTATTACAATGATTTCTGAAGGATCATGTGACTCTGAAGACTGGCGTAATGATGCTGTAAATTTAGCTTTGCCTCACAGGAATAAATTATATTTTAAAATATATTCAAATATAAAATCGTTTCTTCTGTTGAAGGTTTTTGTGTGCTTTTGGTTCTCATGAGCAATACATTCAGTCAGATTTCCCTAAGTCATCATGCTGAGTCACATTAGACCGTAGTGGAGCTTGTCGGGGCATGTTGGGGCTTGTGAACACCACCTGCTTTGGGAGTTTCTTTGGTGCACCTATTAGACTCTGCAATCTCTCCCTTTAGACTCCATAAAGAGACAACACCAATTGGGAGCAGATATTCTAGTTTAGATTGTGCTATGCAATGAAACAACACAAGAGCACATTTATTGTTAGTTCATTGTTAGAGCATTCTTGTGGCAGCACCTTGGTGTTTTGATGTGCGGTGAACTTTTATGGTAAAGATTGATTGCATGTTTATGTCTGGATATAAACAAGCGACGGCCAAAGTAAAAAATAGTAGTTCAACCAGGCTTTCATCTTACCCAACTACTCCAGAATCCGGGTGTAAAACTGCACCCAAAAGAATGTTGTGTGTGATTATCAACAGACTTTGATTTTGAAACTGCCTGAACTGGTGATGAATTCCACTGGTCTTCCATTAAATGTGTTGTTCATGACAATTCAGTCTCAAGAATGTAGAGATCTGTATTATAAATATATAATATAACAATCATGTGATTAATCACGATTAAATATTTTAATCAATTGACAGCCCTAATTTATAGTATATATTACATATATTTTTTATATTAAATTTAAATATAGTTGTATATGTATAATTTATAAAATGTGAAAATTTATTAAATTTATGTCAATAAATGTAATTTTTTCCACACAGAATTCAACGATTATGCCAACCCAATGGTCTGTGCCTTCTTCGTCGCCCTGACACCCATCTGGGTACTTATCGCCCGGCGGATACCTTCCACCCGGGAAGTGCTGTACTCAGGCTGGGAGCCTGTCATTATAGCCATGGCGATCAGCAGGTAGGAAGAACACCGATTAACGGAAAGATGCTCCATTTCCTCATTCCTCTTTATGATGGATGAATTACTCGCGTGCGGCTGACAGCAGTATGTCAGTCATTTACCTGACACCACAGATGCGGTATCTTTGTGTCGTTAAAATTAGATTTGACTTCTTTTGAAACAGTGTTGGAGGCCTCATTCTGGATAAGACCGTATCTAACCCTAACTTTGCCGGAATGGCAGTTTTCACTCCCGTCATCAACGGTGAGACTCCTTATCTCCTTGTATCTCATGATTCAGTGTTTCCATTGGTTGTGTTTACTAGCCCAACATTGCACACTTTGTTTGTTTTGCCCTGCTGCAGGTGTGGGCGGCAATCTGGTGGCGGTTCAAGCCAGTCGAATCTCCACCTACCTGCACATGAATGCCTTGCCCATAGCAGAGCCGAACCCAGCCCCACGGAAATGTCCCACTCCTTGGAGCTCGTTCTTTGGCTCAGGTGAGCAATGTAAACAAACAGCAACCCTGTTGTTAGCAAAGACGTAATCACTAAATATTGATAGTTACATACGTATTTCCCTGTATTGTGTCTCAATAGCTGTGGTTCCATCCACCTATTTTTATGCGCATTTTAGGATATCAAACCCTGGATGGAAACACCCATTAAGATGTACATAAACTCTAAATATGTGCATAAAAATTATGCTTAAGTCTGATAAAGAAAACATGCGCATAAACTACGATGGAAACACTTCTACCGAATAAATTCCTTAATGTGCATCAAAAAAGTCATGCAACTTAGCGATGGGACAACATAAAACTGGAGCAACCAACGGACCGATCTCACTGCACAGCATCTGAAATACTAGTTTTGTCATTCTAAAATGCTTGAGCAAAGTCTCGTCAAAGTATTTCTTTATAATCAACTCCCAGAACTGCATGCCCAAACAGTAGGCTCCGAATCATCTGCGCACTCTGAAGCTCGTAATTTATTGTATACAAAAATTATTATAAACAGTGCCTTCTCCTACTGCAGCAAAATACATTTTTATTCATATTTAGCACAAGTTAATCAGGAAGTGATGATTTTGTTCTCTTCAACTCACTGAATGGAGTGCTTTATTCGCAAAAGTTTTATTCGATATTTCAAGTTTGCGCATAAGTTTAATTCGTAACTTTGGATTGAAGCATACAGTAGCTTCATGCTCCTGTAACAACTTACACTGACTCGCCCTACATTTACTCTCTCATCAGGTGTCAACGCACGTTCTGCCAGAGTGCTCTTCCTCCTGGTCGCTCCTGGTCATCTGGTCTTCCTCTACACTATTAACTCTATGCAGGGTGGACACACCACTCTCACCTCTGTCTTCATTGCATTTTATCTGGCCGCAGCTCTGCTTCAGGTATACCTGACAAGGAAATGCTTCAAATGTTTTATTGTGCTTCTGACCTACATGAGGGAAGTTTGAGTGAATCGTGTGAAAAAAAATGTTTCAAAAAGGAAATAATTGTGAAATTGTACTTTGCATGAGGAACATATTTTAAGATCTTTAAGATGGTTTTGCATTATGCATTAAATTCTCATTATTATCATGAAAAATTGAATTTATTTTACAATTACATCACCGTTCAAAAGTTTGGGGTCTGTAAGATTTTAAAATGACATACTTTTATCCCACATTAAAATTATCAAAAGTGACAGTTAACTCACTTAAATGCTGCTTTTGAACTTTCTATTCACCCAAAAATCCTTAAAAATCCATCAAATAAATAAAGCAGTAAACCTGTTTTCATCATTGATAATAATCAGAAATCTTTCTTGAGTATCAAATCAGCATATTAGAGTAATTTCTGAAGGATCCTGTGACACTGAAGACTGGAGTAATGATGCAGAGAACATATCTGTCTTTTTTCCCCCTCAAGACTTTAACTCGCAATTGCGAATTCATATCTCACAATTCTGTGAAAGAAAGTCAGAATTGTGAGATAAAAAGTCCCAATAACCTTTTTTTATTTTTTTATTCAGTGGGGGAAACGGGCTTCCATATATTTCACCGTCTTTTAAGTTTTAGGAATTTTTTTTGGTCAAATAAATGCAAAAACATGAAATAATTACTAACCCCAAACTTTGCAATGGTGTATATCGGACACAAAACAAATGTATTTATTTAAAAATGTAAAAAAAATATGCATATATTTAATAATCCATCAGTCTGTTATTTTCCATCGGCTGATACATTGTCTTGTCTTCCCGTCTAGGTTGTGATCCTGTTGTACCTGGCAGACTGGATGGTAAACTGGATGTGGTGTCGAGGGATGAATCCCGACAACTTCTCTATTCCCTACTTGACCGCCTTGGGAGACCTGCTGGGGACAGGCTTCCTGGCTCTGTGTTTCCACATGCTGTGGCTAATTGGAGATCGGGACACAGATGTGGGTGATTGATCCACACTGCTTCCTTTGACTCTGTCCAAGCAACACAAACGTCTTTATTTATAATGCCACATAGAGAAATAATATCTATATTGTTATGGCTACAATGGCTACCATGATTATATTGATGACAATTTTGCTTTAGTATTGATATGTAATTTCGCTGTTGTTTAGCTACTGGGAGAACTACAATCCTCATTATTTTTCAATGGGGATGTTCGGCCCGATTTTATGGCCAGTCGCGTTGGCTGCATGTAAAGATCGACCTAAACTTGAAATATTTCACGAGAGGCAAACGAACATAGAGTGCTAAATCACCAAGTGCTACAAAATAGTGATTTGATGGCGGCACTCACAGCCTTTGCCAAATACAGACAAAAATAAACAGAATATTTGGACCATCGCAGAGTGACCTAAACAACATTTCAGGCTAGAGACTGAAAGAGTCACTTAAGTCTTAATAGCAGAGACTGAATCTCAAAGGGGACCTTTTGACAATAAAACATGCATATACAGTAAAACGCATAGAAAAAAGCCCTATTTAACACGCAATGCTACGTTTTCAGGATCTAAATTTGCTTTAGTAGCTCTGCTTATGGTTACAGAGAGAGATAGTAACCGAAAGTGCTTTATTGTTTCATTGAAATCTCTGAAATACTCAAGTTGTGCAATGAGAAGGGTTCATCATGGGTTGTTTACGCTCAACACCTAAAGGATAAAATATCAGACTTTGCCTCATTTGCGTAGGTACATTTCTGTTACGTACACAACAGTTTCACCCAGTCAAAGGCCTGTAAGATTGCTTTAAGCTTCTCAGGCTGTTATTGTGAAGTCCATATCCGTTAATCTCCAAAATCTCTTCTGTGGACTCAAAATACTGGGACAGTTCATGTATTTGTAGTGATGGTTATTTTAAGGGCTGTGAGTTAGAAAATGCCAGTCAGGACCCTTTTGGACAATGTACTATTCTATCATACAGAGTATATATATACAGTTGACCTTTTGCTAAGCTCCGTCTCCCCGAATGAACTGGACTTTCTAGGATTTTTAGTTAAATGGGCACACAAATTGTTCAAAATTAACTGGAAATTACTCTCATTTGATTTGAAAGGAAGTATACATTGCAAAGCACTTTATCTGCCGTTTTCCTTTAAAGAAACTAAATTACCCAGTAACATGATCAAAAATGCATAACATGCATAAAAAAATGCAAAGCCTGCAAACTCGAGGAAAAAAACGCTTATCACAGTCAATTAAAAAGAGAAAAGGCCCGTTTCATATCTCAATGACCTTATGGATAGGCTATATTTTTTGCATAATATCTGTAAAAGGCAGTCTAAAACTACACTGTAAAATGATTTTTAGAAGCTGTGAAGTAATTTTTACAAGAAAATACTATTTCAATTATTCTACTTCAAAATGCGTGCTACTTGCTAATTCTTTGTAATCATTCGTGAAATTTGGCAGTGTCTGAGAGAAAATTGTTAAATCCTACACCAATTTTGTAATATCCAATAACGCAAAGCTTAGCGAAGTGATGAATTCAGTTAGTTTGAATGAAAAAAAGCACCTGCTCATTGACAGGAAATGTGAAATGCTCTGCCTCAAAAGCTTTTTTACAATACGTCCGAAGTTTTTCTGTAGAATTATGCAAAAAATGCAAGGGCTATTTAGACATCTACACCTCTGTACTACTGCATGCTAGCTAAAAAAAATACAACAACAAGTGCTGTTGAACTGGCTCTCTGAATATGATTTGAAGCCATGCTTGGTTAAATTCCTCAAAAGAGGAGAGAGGTTTCATTTTGAATGTTATTATGAGATTAATGCCACTCAGAAACACTTGAAAGGCTAACAGGATTGCTAGCAGCTAATCTGTACTTCAGTTCTCAGCCATAAAATCTCTAATCAGAAGTTGACTAATGTATATTTTAATGACTAGCAAGGCCTTATAAAGCAGCTGACCTCTAGTTATGGACAGTGTGTCAATGTTAGCCGACCATTGCTAAAGGGCTACTTAGAAACATTGCTTAATTTGCGCACATTTCCTATAATTCACGATATATTAAACATACCCCTTTTGGTTTTACTGTACACCTTGTTTTCTGTCCTTAAATGTCTGATTTCTTTAACTGTGCAAGTGTGTTAAGGCGAGTTCTAGTGTTAATTCTTTTAATGTCACAATAGATCAATGTGCACAAGATGTACTGTAATGTCAGAGTTTGAGAGCATGCAGCTCCAATGTGCAGACATGTTTATACCACAATTATACATTCAAATATTACTTTGCAACTGATCCGGTGCTGCCATTGTACCATGGCAGCTCTCTATAGTTGTGAATATTTCTTCAGGGGACGGGAGGCTTTGTTTATTTATTTCTATAGATGTGACAAAGCTATTTGTAAATAATATATTTATTCTATAAATGTTTATTTTTCATTTTGTTGCATTTTTCTTTTGCATTGGACCAGCAGAGATGTTTACTGTACGTTTTATCAGTCATTTTTTTTCTTCTTCTTAACAAATATATCAAAGTTTGGTGCCTAATATCCAGCAAAACCTCACACTCGATCTGGTTCGGTGAATTGAGCGTAATATGCCTTAACAAATCACAAGCAAGGCTTGACACATAGGTATTATAGGTCTTCTGGTTCATCTTTTTTTCTATGATTTTTCTTAATTAATGGAGTTGATTTTCATATTGTATTCTGTTGATTTGTGTACACAAATCATCCCATCTGTTGTGTTCTTCCAGGGCAGATGTATCGGTGGTAAAGTTATCCAAAGCAAAGCCACTGAGATCCCCATGAGTTTTAGAGGAAATTAATATTTACTTGGGTTGTCTAATTTGTCACATATTCCCTCTAATCTGTAATCTGCATATAACTTCCTACAAGAAAACGTAACCTTCCTTGAGTTAAATTGGCCTTGAGGATCAGATCCCAGCCTCTCAAGCAAGACTAAAGCAAATTTAGCAGATTATCCAAGAGTGTACAGCTAGTAATGGTAACTGGTTATCTGAGTTCTTTGATTTCTGCCCCAGCTGCTTCAATCTGACACTGTTAAGGGGACCTAACAGAGGTACTTGTAAATTGCTGGAAATAAAAGATTATATTATTTCGTACGACTGCCCTGTGCTTTTCTGTTTTCATTGTATCTTACACATGCTTAGTAGTAAATCATGAAAAATCACATTGATTCGATCAATAAAAATGTAAATTGTATCAACAAACTGTGGACTTTATAGCTAAAAAATGTATGCTTACTACAGCATTTATTGAAACTGAGCTGCAAAAACGCTGTTAAAAACACAGTAAAACCATGAAATATTATTGCACTTAAAAATAACAGTTTTATTTAAATATATATATATATTTAATATATATACATTCTAATATGCTGATATGCTGCTCAAGTAATATTATTATCAGTGTTGAAAATGTGATACTTTTTTTTCAGAATTCCCAGAATAATAAATATCTGATAAGTAAAAGTTTGCCGATGACCTTGCATTTGGAAGTTACTCATGTTACTCAGATGTTGCTCTAAGAGTGTTCCACTCTTATCATTCATAATGCAGAGGAAGTCTTCAGCGAATCGTCCTGACACATAACTCGGCTTGAGAGTGGCTCAGTCAGATTGGTATAGGAATAATAGGGATTGACACGGATAAAAGTGGACAGGGATAAACACCTGCGCTGAACAACGAGGCCAAGTGCAGACGGATGTTTCAAGATCGTTTCTATGTACCTTTCTAAATTCTCTTTCTTATTGAATGTTGTTGAGAGTTTCATCCGCACATCAACGCAGGGTTCTGAACACAATGGGCCCGATGCATGAGACACACAGAGACTAACTCACTCTGAGGGTCTTTGTCATCTGACAGATGTTTGGGGTGGACCTTCACTAAGCAAAAGAACAGCGATTAGAAAATACAAGATTATTTCTATTACATAATATCCCCTATAAAGTAGTAAGAAGCCTTCTATATCATAGTTAACATATGTCCAGGAACTTTAAATAGCGTAATTAATTTTTTTTTTTATATTTTCAACATATTTATTTTTTGCTGTGAAATATTTAATGACTTTTATAAACATAATAAATTGTACATTTTATTCATATTTCAAGCAAAACATCTTACTTTTTGCCAATATAAATATCAGCAACTGCACTAAATTGCATAATTTTGCTCATTTTGGGCCTAAAGTTGCTTTAGTCCTGTCAAACGATTAATCGCATCCAAAATAAAAGTTTTTGTTTACATAATATATGCATGTGTACTGTGTATATTTATTATGTATATATGAACACACACACACATACAGTGCATTGTTTGAAAATATTTACGGTAATATTTTTTATAAATTTATATAATATTTTATATTATATATAAATATTTTTAATATATAAACATAACATATGTTTCTTAAATATATACATGCATGTGTTTGTATTTATGTATACATAATAAATATACACAGTAAACACTCATGTATTATGTAAACAAAAACTTTTATTTTGGATGCGATAAATCGCGATTAATTGTTTGACAGCACTTATATAGATATATATGCAAATGTTTAAAAATGTATTCCTATTTTAAAGAATTATATTTTTTTCTGACTTCTGATTTTTCATGTCAGGCTTTACAGAGATAAAAAAATTGAATAATTAATAATAATTTTAAAAATAATAATATATATAATAATTAAAAAAAATATCAAATTAAGTATTTTTGTTAGTTTGTTTTTACTTTCTAAGTAAAAAATCTTGAGTTTGTGATCAGACGTCCCTGAAGTGCTTTCATGAGGAGTCACATCTTGTCCCCGTCTCAGTGAGCGGTGCGGAATGGAAATGTGACACCGTGTCACATGGACTGACATCATAAATGAATTACTGTCACATTCGGATATCAGATATCAGTCACACATCCACCTCCAAATGAACATGCACAAAAATATAAACGCGTCATGTCTTGCACGTAACAAGTGGAAAGATTTCAGGAAACTAATATGTGATTGGATAAGTCAAATAAATAGAAAACATGGCCTCATGTTCTATGCAGAAGAATAGTTTAAGACACTTTTCACAAATAGAGTACAAAATAGGGCTTGAACATTTTAAATCCAATTCTTTTTTTTTTCTTTTTCTTTTTTTTAAAGGTAAGAAAGTGATGTTTGTCCACCCGAAAAGGTAATCCTAATTATAATATATGAACAGTTTGATTTTTAAATTTAATTTTATATGAGTTTTGACATTTCTGCAACCCTTACCACAATTTTGGTACATGTGAATACTGTTTAAAGCAACTATATTTATTTTTTAAACTGAAGCCTCAGCAGTTAGGTGAGTGGAATTTACTGTCATGAACACACTGGACAGCTGTACCAAAGTACTTTCAAGAAAAGTCAAATATATAAAAGTCTATAAAAAAAGTTATATAAAAGTATACTAAAAAAGTATATTAAGTGGGGTGATGAGCAGACTGTAAACTTCAACCGCGAAACTGGCTAACTGGCACATTATTAGGAAAGGCCATTTGCAGATTCATAAAAAAAACCTTATGCTCACTTCTTCTGTAGATGAAGCTGGATCACGAATGATTCGCGTGAACATAGATGCATTTAGGCAGATCGAGATCAGCGCATTCACTTCAAAGCGAAAGTAACGTTAATCCTCTGTGTCTTCAGCGGCTCAGATGTCGGGAGTTAATGACGACTGCTATGTTCATTATTACATCCAACAACAGAACACCTCAATCGCTTAATCAGAGACGTTCTTGTCTTCCCCTGCACTGGAGTAGACACAACAGCTCTCGGCTCTCTCAGGGCGGGTCTAAGGTAAGACGGTCTTGTCAATCAACTATCGTGGGAGGGGCCTGTGCAGAACTACATCATTCTGACAGGAATCTCAGAACAGCCTGATTTGAGAAAGGGGATTTAAAAAAAAAAAAAACACTGGATGGATTTTTATCATTATAGGATGGATGTGTATACATATTTCCAACACACATTTATGTTCAAACAACTTGTAAAGTTAATTTTGCATCCGATGACCCCTTTAAATTCTGTATTGCGGCAAAAATAATGTAGCATATTGGTCTGGAACAAAATTAGAGTCAAAAATATCATTTTTAGATGAACCGTTTCTTTAAGAGAACTCTCGCATTGACTAGACAGTGACACTGCTGTATATTTTACCTTAACTCTCCATACGCTGTTCCCCTCTCTAGATTTGTATCATTATAGGATGGATGTGTACACACACTTCCAACACATATTTATGTTCAATTTTGCATCCGATGACCCCTTTAAGAAGGAGCTGGTTAGGCACCAAATGTTGTTTGTTTTATTGGTAGTCATTTATTTCTTATAAATTAATGAAAAATATTTGTTTAATAATTCTTATTACAATAACTCTAGTAATAATGCCAAATAACAGAACACCAATTTGTACCCTCGTGTAAAGTAGGGTGACCATACGTGCCATTTTTCCTAGACGCGTCCTGGCCAGGATTTCTATATTGCTTTGATTCAGAGTACCTCGAGAGCATTTCAAAAACATAAGGAACCGATGTCACTGACCGATCGGTCTACACATGCAAACAAAGCCAAATCCTAGATATTTTAGGCAATATAGAAATCCTGGCCAGGATGCATCCGGAGAAAATGGCACATATGGTCACCCTAATGTAAAGTGTCTTAAGTGGGACATCTGTAAAATCTCAGCAGGACATCAGAAGGGGGTTGGATGTGTTTCGGTGACCTGAGGTCCCAGAAGGTCGTGACCCAGCGCTGACCTCCTCTCCTCCATCCAGGAGGTCACTGGAGAGGAGCTGCCGGCACAGTGTGTCCACCACCAGAACCACCGGAGTGCAGTCTGAAGGAAAGACGGGAGTTTACCCAGCAGTTTTACATGAAAGAAAACAATGTAAATGAAACAGAAAGGCAGAGCTTACCGTGACTTTTTCTAGTACACAGATCTAGTGTGTTGATTAGTATTTTCCCCAAGATCCTGCGAGAGACTCTCTGTCAGGGGTCAGAGCACACAGGTTAGAGGATTTCAGCTTGAAAACAAGGAGAAAAGTGAGTTACTGAGCTGAATCACTAGGTGGCAGTGTGGGCTTTTGCAATGCAATGCACATGACTTGATCTTTCTTTCATTTCCAATGTGATGAATGAACAGGAAGTCATTTTAACCAGGTAATTTTTAACTCTCCTTCTTTACTCATTATTTGATTTAAAATCAACTAAATAATGAAATAAAAAAGATTAAATGTTTTATGTGTTTCCCTATATGTTATGTGACCATTAACTGACATCAAAGAACTACATTACTGAAATATTCAAATTATAAATGAATATGTGTTGAATTATTGAAATATTTACTGAAAAGCTCAAGGGATGCTTTAATAAAATATTTTTGGTCAAAGGGATTCAGCTGACCTTTATGAAAAACTTTATGAATCCCTGCATTAAATAATAAAAGTTTTCTTTATGTCCTAAATCATTAGTAATTTTATAATATAAAATGTTAAAATTGTAGATTCATTTTTATATACATTTTAAATGTAATATAAATATAAACTTAATATTGCATTTGATAAAAGGTTGATTTTATATAGTTAAACACATTAAACATTTACATCTGATAACATAAAATGAGAAATATTTATGAAAAAATATATATTTATTTGACAAAATTACCTTAAAATATAATTTAATGTATTTTGCTTGTTTTTGTTTTACAATGAGGGGATGAAGGGGGTACCATGCCATATACCATATATCATATCATATCTACCACTGACTTCAGGAAGCAACCACTCAGAACACACTTTTTTTAATTTTTGTATCAAGTTCTCACTTTGTGTGGTATCTGCAGCAGTAACACGAGCGCATCAGTCAGTCTCTCCTCCTGCAGTGAATGATAAACTCGCAAACTCTCCACCTCTTTCTGCTTCATCTACAGGATGATACAGAGAAGGCAGGCATTCATTAGAGATGATGTGGTGTATGATATGCCATTATCATAGATTCTTCTTTAACTCTCACCTCTCCTGCTTGATTTGCCCTCTCATCCACTTGAGGAATCCACACATGTGCTTTGATGTCTTTGCTGTGACCAGAGCTCTGAGAGACAAGCCAGTTACAGATAGCAGCTTTCTGACACCTGTGGAACAATAGAAGTGTGTGAACTTGTCAAATTAATACATAGCCAAAATTCAGAACATTTTTCTTTTATGTTAAAGATATATTCACCCTTTGGCACAGCCGTGTAATCTGTTAATCAGCTGATTCACCTCCAGGTGGCAGCACTGTCCATCATCTATGCTCCTCTCCTCCTCTTCCTCATCTGATGCTGCCCGACCCTCTACTGACCTCTGCAGGTCTTCTTCTGCACAGAGACGTCACATGACCACTACTGTCTTTAATGCCCTGCCTTCATATTATTTTGCAGTATGTACTGTGCACAAAAAATGTGGAATACATTAATTTGTCAAAATGTGAAGTATACAGCAAAGCTAACTGCTAGTGTTGCGGTCCTACTCGCACCGCTCCGAGCAAGATTTGAACCGCAGTCTATGAGACTGGGAGGCAGGCGCTCTAAAAAGGAGGCTAAAGGCATCAATCGATAGAGCGCCTCTTGAGATTGGGGAGTGAGGTTTAACCTGCACAGCACTTACCTGCTGGCCTCTGCTACACTCACCCCCCTAAACCTCACTCCTATCCGGGTCACGGCACCAATGTTGCGGTTCTACTCGCCCCACGACGAGCAGAATTCAAACCGCAGTCTCCGGCGTGGGAGGCGGGCGCTCTAACAAGGAGGCTAAAGGCATCAATCGATAGAGCGCCGCTTGAGATCAGGGGAGTGAGGTTTTACCTGCACAGCACTTCAACGCTGCACAACACTGGCTTCTGCTACACTAGAAAAGTTGTATCATACAATGAAATGCACTCGACTTGATGCACTTGATGTAGTGTGATGAATGAACTTGGAGTAATCTCTTCTTTGACTAACTATTTTACTGAACTATCAAAATAGAAATTTTTCACAAAACTGGAGAAAAAATATAAAAGAAACATTTTGAGAGAACCCTGTGTTAAAGGTGTTATTATTTATATGTTTTATGGTAGTGCTAGTGACACTAGCACTAACATGTATATTTATATCAATACTATTTACATTATAATACATTTATATTATGTATTATATTTATATATGAAATAGTATATAATTTATATTGTACAATTATTTTTAGAACATTTTTTGTTTTTAAATGTCAAAAAAATAAATATACAATTTAGTAATCAATTATTTATTTATTTTTATTTATAAAAAATAATGCATTGAAAATATTGTTTGTTTCTGTAAATCATGTATATTCTTTAATTAGATCACATTATTTAAAAAAAAAATCTTAAAAAATTAGATTACATTATTTATGGATATTTTTGTTATTGTTTTATTTTAGTATAATTATTAATTCAAAAATGTTAACTGTCTACAGTTATTTTTGCATAGTAGATGCATGCGCGGAAGCGATCTAAAAATTGAGTGACTTATATGCGCGGCAGATCACTTCCGCGCATGCGTCTATGCCAGAGCACGTTGACGCGTCACGCACCGGATGTTGTGAACACGCTCAGAACGGTTGGACATTGTGGTGGATCAGAGGTAAAAAATGATATAAATACTGTTCAGTTTCTTGCACAGACCAATTGTTTAGTGTCTTAAGACGTCAATGTATCTTCACGAGCTGCAGGTTTTAATTTGGTTTTGTCTGTGTATGTTTTTTTTACTTTCAAAGCCGTGAGTCCCATTGACTGACATTATATGACTGACAGATTGCAACGATTTGAGTTAAAATCTTCGTTTGTGTTCTACTGAAGAAACAAAGTCACCTACATCTTGGATGCCCTGGGGGTAAGCAGATACACATCACATTTTCATTTTTGGGTGAACTATCCCTTTAATACTGTTTGAATTTCTTGTAAAGCATGATGCATTTTTTTTTTAAGAAATGGAAGCTAGTTCACAGTATGCAGTATGCAGAATTCCATTTAGACCACATCCACAGCTATATTGATTGTGCATGCAAAATGTAAAATCAAATTCCATCCATCTTTACAAAAATTTAATGAGAAATTGATTTGTTTATGATGGTTTTTGATCCTCTTACCTCTTCTGGCATCATCATGACTGGTGGGGGAGGGAAATCCAGACCCACATGGTTCAGCTAGTATTTCAGTTTTGTTCATATTCAGCTCTGTGCAGGTGCACTGGGCCCTAAGAATAAGTCATACAGTAAATATGATTAACCTTCTGCGCAGATGAGTCAAGATGTCTGGAATCAAAACATTTAATATCACATAACTCAGAGAGGATGTTCAGCACGCTGTGTTTATCGTGCTGCTGATGCATGAACAAGTTTGATAACTGTCCCAGCAGAGCGTGTGGATTTTCAGGAACCTGGCATGTTTCGACCTGCTTTTCCAGGTGAGGAAAGAGCATTACATCACCGCTCTGTGATGCAAATATTGATGAAATATTTATAAATATAATGAAATATTAACACAGATATTAATCTGCTAAGCGTCGACTGAAAGCCAACAATCTACTTGATTGATTGCAAAGTAAATGTGAGCTACAGTTTTATAGCACATTTGGCCATGTAATGCATGCTGGAATTAGTTCTAAGAAGCTTATTAGTTCGTTATACTTAAAAATAATACTTTGGCTTGTGTAATCTCTAATGCTCACTGCATTGCAGTAAGAGGAGTGTTCCGGAAACCTGTGTAAAAACAGTCATTATTTTTCAGTCATTATTAAGTTTTATAATTTACACTGTAAAATTAGACATCTATTTATATATATATATATATATATATATATATATATATATATACTGTGCATGTTTTCCTGCCCCATCTGGATTATGCTTGTGGAATCATTAAAGATTATTGAACTTTCTTCTTCATTGCCATCTTGGTGTTCCTCATTCCACACACAGTAGTTGTGACTATATATATATTGTGACTATGCACACATGAGGTAACTTTCAACAATACGGGACAAAGACAGAATGAACAGACTATATGTAGGGGAGCTGATGAGGGACAGACAGGTGAGGAGGAAGAACTAATAATGGCATAACGAGAATATCATCATATGATATGATATGTCAGTATTTATTAATTATATTAAATGTAAATCTAATTATTTTTCTGTTTTTAGAAATGTAAAGTCATCAGTTGAAATTATGAATATTTGTGTTATTGGTTATTTATTACTGTTATTATTAGTTCAAAAATAAGTTTATTTTGTACAGTTACAATACAAATACAATATACTGTATGTATGTATTATTACATCCATAAGTGTTTATTTATTAAAGAATATAAATCAACCACACCCCACCCCACCACCTCCATTTTTTTACATACTTAACCTTTTTAGTTTGTAGAAAGACAGATAGATACTAACAGATGTAAAGTATTTTGTGGCTTTTAGTTCTCATTTAATTTCTCTGTCCTTTTCAGACATTTCTTAATTATTATGTTCATAGATGTTCAGATGTTCTCTGTTCAAATGAAACAGCACTGTAAAAATCACAAACGTCTTTGATCTCTGATTGTCCAGCATACCTGCTTAAACATGTCTGGACCTCATATCCTTCCTCACAGGATATAATAAGACATGTAGAGTTAGATGCTGTAATAGAGGCTTTGTGTGATTTGCTGTAATACTCACACTTGAAAGCGAATGACTAATAACCGTTTGCAGGAAACTGTGCCGTTCTGTGGTTTTAAAGCAGGTCATTAACATCTGTCAAGGGAAAATCAGTCATGTCTGCGACAAGCCCTGCAATGCTGCTCCTGTCCAAACTGTTTCATAGCCAAGCGCTGCTTCTTCATCAACTCTAAAGCTTACTTATGCAAGATTTTCTGTTGATTATGGCTTCTCGTCTCGGAATGCCCTTGTGGTCTGCTCTGAGTCTTAGAAAAGTCCTGTGTGGAGGGTCGGCCTGTCTTATAGACGTTATACATGGTCGACTAGGGCCTGAAGTGAAGTGGTTCTTTGTATGATTTTTTATAAATTTAAATTATTCAACTTCAATTCCAGTTTGAAAAGGGGACAACCAATCAAAAATGAGGTAAAATCATCTTACAACCCGAAATTCCAGAAATGTTGGGACGTTTTTATTCACAATAGAACATAACATAACTGTTTAAACTTGAGATATTTTACAATTTTATTGACAAAATGAGCTCATTTCAAATGTGATGCCTGCTACAGGTCTCAAAATAGTTGGGACGGGGGCATGTTTACCATGGTGTAGCATCTCTTCTTTTCAAAACAGATGTCTGTACGCTTAAATCCACGCCAGCGCTCATATTTATAAAAACTGTCTTTGATGTGGAAAAGTGCTTAGCGTCATGTAATGGTCACGTACGCACTTTTTATTGTCGGAGTATTGCAGGTTTTTTTCAAATATAAGTTGTTCTTGCAGCTCGCTGTTTGAAATTATGATGATTGTTGATATTTTATATGTTTATAACATTAATTAGGAGTCGTTTACAAGGCAGAGAGCTGAAACCATTCAATTGCGTGCAAGTTCAAGATCATTTGCGATTCATAGATTTCTCATCTGAAAGAGATGTGTACGCGCGTTTTCTGTTCGTACGTTCATTCTATGAATCACACGTACGCATATTCAAGATATGATCGTAAGATCAAATTTAGGATGGTTTCTGCGCAACATTTTATAAATGAGGTCAATTAACTTAATTAGTTGCTTCTAGATGTTCTCCCAGCTGAATCTTTTCAAAATTTCTTGCTTTTTCAGTCCTTTTACCCCCGTGCCAACTTTTTTGAGACCTGTAGCAGGCATCAAATTTGAAATGAGTTCATTTAGTAGAAAAAAAGTGTACGATTTCTCTGTTCTATTGTGAATACAATATTGGCTCATGTGATTTGAAAGTCTTTTCGTTTTCATTTTATCCATTTAAAAAAAAACGTCCCAACATTTCCGGAATTCGGGTTGTAATTATAAAAAGCTCTTAAAGCGATCGTTCACCCAAAAATGAAAATGTCATTCCATATTTGCATATCTTTGCTTGTGGAACACAAAAGACACAGTGATTTAGTGTTGTTTTTAACCCCACTGACTTTTATTTTATGGACAAAAACAATTAATAACGAGAGGATGAGTGTAAGATAACAGAATTCTCATACTTGGATAAACTATGAATTTAATACTTCACAAACACTGTTCAGAAATTTGGGTTTGTTAAGATTTTTTAATGTTTTTGAACATTGAAGTCTCTTATGTTCACCAAAGCTGCATTTATTTGATCAATAAAACAGTAAAAACTGTAACATTGTGAAATATTATTATAATTTAAACTGTTTTCTACGGAAGCGTATTGCATTCACTTGAGGAAAAAAAATCTACTCTGTTTTTCTGAATTAACGAGTTAATTATCTCAGAATTACGAGATAATTTTTAATGAAAAAAAAAGTTTTTGCTCTGTTTTTCTGAATTAATGACTTAATTATCTCGTAATTCTGAGATAATTAAGTCATTAATTCAGAAAAACAGAGCAAAAACCTTTTTCATGAAAAATGATCTCGTAATTCTGAGATAATTAAGTCATTAATTCAGAAAAACAGAGCAAAACCTTTTTTTCATGAAAAATTATCTCGTAATTCTGAGATAATTAACTCGTTAATTCAGAAAAACAGAGCAAAACCTTTTTTTCATGAAAAATTATCTCGTAATTCTGAGATAATCAAGTCATTAATTCAGAAAAACAGAGCAAAAACTTTTTTTTTATTATCTCGTAATTCTGAGATAATTAAATCGTTAATTCAGAAAAACAGAGCAAAAAATTTTTTTCATGAAAAATTATCTCGTAATTCTGAGATAATTAAGTCATTAATACAGAAAAACAGAGCAAAAACTTTTTTTTTTAATTATCTCGTAATTCTGAGATAATTAAGTCATTATTACAGAAAAACAGAGCAAAAACTTTTTTTTTTTATTATCTCGTAATTCTGAGATAATTAAGTCGTTAATTCAGAAAAACAGAGCAAAAACTTTTTTTAATGAAAAATTATCTCGTAATTCTGAGATAATTAACTCGTTAATTCAGAAAAACAGAGCAGATTTTTTTTCCTCAAGTGAATGCAATACGCTTCCGTCGTTTTCTATTTGAATATATTTTAAAATTTATTCCTGTGATGCAAAGCTGAATATTCAGAATCATTACTCCAGTCTTCAGTGCATGAAATCCTTCTAATATGCTGATCTGATGCTGGAAAAAAATTATTATTATTTTCAATGTTGAAAACAGTTGTGCTGCTATATAGTTTTGTGGAAACTGTGATATATTTGTTATTAGGATTCTGTTTTGAATGTAAAGCCCTTCATTATTTTAAAATTTTAAACATTATAAATGTCTTGACTGAGCAATTTAATGCATCCTTGATGAATAAAATTATTAATTTAATCTTTCAAAAAAAACACTTCAAACTTCTTTACCTGTGGTGTAGTTATGCATGTGTGTAACTGAAATGATAGCATTAGATAAATAAAAGATCTACCTGAACTTCTCCAGCTGGCTCTCCAGACTCTGGACTTGTTCTCGGAGCAGGTCAGCTTGTCGAGCCTGGTCTTGTAAGGTCCTCACACCTTGCAGCCCTGCGGCCAGAGACTCTCTGACCTCTTCTGTCCTCATCTTAATCCGCGTGTTTTCAGTCCGGACGCTGTCCAGCATCTCCTGCATCCTGCTAATCTCTCCGTAAGCCACCATCAGCTCTTCCTCTAACCTCTGGTTAAACCTCATGGCTTCCTCTAGCTGTCCATCACGAGAAGCACGGATCAGTTCCAGCTCTCGTAGGAGGTCTTTAGTGCTTCTTCTGGAGTCCCATTGCATGTGTTTGGATTGTGTTTTTGTTTTGCAGTCCTGTATTTCAGGGGTTCCTCCAGCAGTATGTTGGGATGGCATGTCTTTTCGGCGTAAAGCCACCTCTAGTGCCAAACACCGCGCGTCGCTGCTCTGGAGAGCTGAACGCAGGTCCTCCACCAGCTCCCTCAGACTGGCGTTCTCCAGCTCCAGCTGGTCCTGCCATCTCCTCTGAGGGTTAATATCTTCTGCAATACAGTAAAAATAGAGTCTTCAGTAATGGCTAAACACAACAAAAAACACAGCGTTTTGCTTTTAAATTGATTCATAGAAAATATAAATTATTTATTAATCCACCATTTTAATAATGGTGTAATATAAATGAAGACATAAATGTTAAATATTATATAATTATTATAATACAAATGTTTATTAATAAATAATTTCAGAGTAGTTTAATAAATATGATAAGTAATTGTTTTATTTTTTTATTATAATGTAATACAATATCATTCAAATATTATGTTCTTAGATGAGTAAATTAATATTTATTATAATTCATTACATTTTTTACTTTGAAGATGATGATGACGTTGATGTTTTTTTTTATTTTAACACTACTATTTTCTTTTCTTTGAGGGATACAGTAATATTCAACACTGTAATGTTAGAAAATTTCAAATGAATTCAGAGAAATTCGAAATTATTTACTAACCACTTATTTTAAACATTAATTGTGTAAATATATCGTATTAGTTAAATTATAAATATAACATACACTAATTATTAGTATGTTCCTATAATTTTGTACTTGATCAGTAAATAAATCCGTTTATTTGGTTAATTATAATTTAAGTTTATAGTTGTGTATGCAATATGCATTTGTTTTATGGCACAGACACTCATAAATATATCTTAAATAAATCTTCATTATTCATAATTAAAGGCTAAAAACGTCCCCTAAGGCTTGAGTTTTTGGATGGAAAAATACAGCTGTTAAATTAGTCCACCTGTCCTGACAGCTCAGGGGTGTGTGTGTGTGTGTGTGTGTGTGTGTGTGCGTGCGTGTGCGTGTGCGTGTGCGTGTGTGTGTGTGAGAGAGAGAGAGAGAGAGAGAGAGACTCCTACCTGCGTTTCTCTTGGGTTTTACAGCAGAGCTCTGCAAATGATCCGGATTCTGAATGGGTCCGGATCTCCTCACTGACCTCCTCCGGTTCTGCTGGTTGGCAGACAGATCAAAACTGACGCACTTTCTCCTCCGGACGCGGGGACACCGGAGCCCGATCTCCCGCTCGATGTGCTCGGTCTCCTCGCTGACCGGAAGTCGAACTCCAGTCTGTCCTTTCTGCGCTTTTAGCGAGAAAAACTCACAAAGCCGTGCGTGGAAATTTTTAAAGTTCAGCACAAGAGGAAGTCCATCGCAAATATCCAGGCGCGCTGAGGTGCCGTTCTCGGTCTCTGCGCTCACGGGGATCCCCAAAATTAAACACAGACTCCTAAAGTCCTCATCCGAGACGAGGTCATCATCGTTGTAAAAGGCGAGATGATGAAACACCTCCTGGAGATACTGGTCCACACCGGTGGCCAAAACCACGATCTCGTTTTCCACGCAGGGATCCGGGCTGAAGTGGTGCGTTAGCGCGCATTTGAGCCACTCGCTTTTACGCGCCGCGTGGATCCGCGAAACCTGCATGACTGAAGATACATCCACAAAACACCCGGGTTTCTACATGCCCACCTCCTTCAGACAACTTACATTATTGTGTATTCGCAACATGTGCTGCAAATTATTGGAAACTTACCATATAGGAGTATAAAAAGTAACACTTTACATTACAGTGCCAATTTTGTAGCCTAGATATAACATTTACCCTAATAATTAACTTGATTCAAAATGCATTGTTGACTTAGAATCCTTTCCTCAACCTCTTCCTTCAGGGACTGTGGTTGTGTGTGTCTTCAAAAGACCCACTCCACCCTTTGGGTTGACAGAGGAGGTGTGTCTGTCTCTCTTGCTCTCTCTCTGTGTGTGTGTGGTGTTTCCCAGGGCACGTGAAAGCTTTCAGATCTGTCCAATCACTGCTCACTTCAGGCTGAGGATTTTTGAACCTTGACCAAGAGAGTGATCTTCTCTGGAATTTGAAGACACTTAATACAGGTAGTGTGGACTCTTGTAAATGGCAGCGTTTATAAGTTTACAGATCACATTGAGGAGTTTTCGAGCATGACTCACTGACTTACAAGAGACTAAAATGAAGCAGGTAACACCCATGCAGATAGCCTATAGAAGTTATGTTAAAGCCTTAGAAACATAAATATAAAAATCCATAGATGGCATACAATTAAGCTTTTTTATTCCAAATGAGTAAAATAAGAATATAAGAAAAAATCATTTATACACATCAAACACAAGTAACGCTAATAAACAAAAGGAAAATACATAAAAAAATAATAATGAATATAATGTTAATGTTATAATTTGGTATGCTTAAATGAAGGTTTATTTACAATTTAACTGTATTTTATTAACATGTATATAATAAATACAATACCGTTTCCACCACATCTCAATTTGTTTTTATGTGTTCTGTGACATATCATGACCTTTTAAACTTTTTTTAATAAAATGGCCCAGTGTCACGAATCTGGTCTATGAACTTCCATTTACTCACCACCATAGGTCCCTCCTCCATCACATTGACCTTCACACCACACAGACTGTTACATTTTACCCTGTACTGCATTTCCCATCATTCATTGCACTAAGTACACACAGCTGTCTCAATCACACGCTCACACCTGAGAACCATCTCACAATCACACACCCTACATAAACCATGGACTTCCTTTCACAGATCGCTGAGTATTGTTCTGCGTATAGCACTCCCCTAGTGTTAGCTGCCCGTACCGAGCCATTCTGTGTTTTCTGTTCAGTTCCTGTATTGTTCTGCGTTTATTACTCTCCTAGTTTTAGCTGCGATACGAAATCTATTTCTTGTTTTCTAGTCTGTTTCCTGGATTTACCCTTGTCTCGCCGTTCGGACTCTGTTTGTACCTTATCTGGACTATCGCTCATGTTCCTGGATTACCCCTGTTGTCAAGCCCTCTGGATTATGTTTGCCAGTCAAAGACCCACGCTTGCCCTTTGGATTATTCTTGTATCTTGTCGGTGCCATACCTGTTTGCTGATGTTTTGACCCTGCTTTTGTTCTTTGTTTAATAAAGCTTGCAAATGGATCCGCACGGCTCACGTCTCGTTCGCTCCGTTACAACTAGAATGAATTAAATATTTAAAAAATAAATGATACTCTCACTGTTTTTGCCTAATTTGTAAATGACTTGATTAAAACTTTTTAGGGGGAAAAATATAATATATAACATTCCATTCAATTCTATATATTCACTTATATATACATATAATTCACTTTATATATATATATATAAATATATATCCTTTTTGTTACTTGTTTTGATGTATATAAAATCATCTTTCTTATTCTTATATTAAACTTTGAGAGTAATAAAAGTATGCTGTCTATGGACTTTTATATTTATGTTTTTATTTTTATGTTATTTTAGATCATCTGATCATATATCATACTGTATATCAGAATAGGAATGGCTGATGTGGATGAGCATGCCAAGTTTGCAAATAGCTAGTACATCATGTTTCTGCATCAGAAATAGAGGTCTGATATATCTGGAGACAGTCTATAAAAATAAAATACTAGCTACCATATAGTGTATGTGTCTAGTTCTGCTACATATCAGTTTATCTGTGACTCTAGATACTTATCTATGTAACGACAGTAAGAAAGTGGCCTATAGCTTGAGTCACAAGCCTTTGTTTCTTGACTGGAACTTACAGTAGGTTGATAACTTACAGTGGGGTGACTTCCTGTAAAAAACAAGACCCTTGCAGACATGTGATGCAAAAGTCCTGTGTTAGTGCCTCTCAAATACCACTCCGGAAATAGCTGTCCTCACCTTAATAGCCTATCATCTTAGTTCATGACAAATACTGTCATCACACAGGAAATACTCCCACACAGATACACCTGATAGCTCATTCTGTCATGTGTCAGATTGTGTTTACCCACCAAACTACTTACCTACTTGAATCATGTAATATCTCTTTGTGAAGCACCAGATTGTCTATAGATGTGAGATATCGTGCTATCATACATTTGCTGCTTTCTGTCAGGTCCTGATGAGACAAGTCAAGACTTCAGATGGTGACCTATTTTACAGAAAAGCAGACATAATTTTTGTCATTTGTGGATCACAGAAGTATTAGTCTTCATCCAAAAGGGTCCATTATTCCCCCAAAATAGAAATTTGCTCATAAATGACACCAGTTTTACTGTTGTCTGGTACAAACAGAATAGCGTTTTGGCATGTCCTGAGGTGTTTTAAAGAATTAGGCCCATCAAACACCATTACAACAATTATAATATTAATCCTAGAATATTTTATTCATCCAAAATCCATAATTAAAAAAAAAAGATTATGATATTATGACTTTCATAATTGCTAATGTGTTTTTAGGTATATGTATTGTCAAACATAGTTTTTGTAATATTAAAATAAATGATAATTATCTGCTATCATTTAATTATATAAATATAATAATAAATTTTATATATATATATATATATATATATATATATATATATATATATATATTAGTGCTGTTAAACAATTAATCGTGATTAATCACATCCAAAATAAAGTTCATATGTAAATATATTTAATATATAAACAACATATTTTTCTTAAATATATTTATATATGTTTGTATTTATATATACATAATAAATATACACAACACACTCATATATTATGTAAACAAAAACTTTTATTTTGGATGCGATTAATCGCGATTAATCGTTTGACAGCACTAAATATATATATATATATATATAATTTATATTTTATTCATAATTAAACCACTATTTTTTATATTAATTGGCATTGTGTTGCTAGTGTTTTAAAGAGTTTTTATAAAATGTTCATCAAACATCAGTAATTAGATTTTTTTATATATATATAAAACCACTATTTATAATATTGTTTATTTTATTAACTGTTATTAGTATTATTTATTAAAGAGTATTATTAAAGAGTGAGTAATTATGAAATCTAAACTATATTTATTAATGATCTATGATCCACAATAAAACCACTAATTATGATATAGTCCTCTTAACTAGTATTAATCTTAAATCAGACCTTCTTGCTTTGAAAAATTAGCTTTGCTATTTGGAATCTGGAAAGTGTGACAAAGAAATGAATCCACAGTTTGGCCCACAATATGGAGAACAGCAAACATCCCACATCCATCTCAGTTAAAGATTACCCAGAAACCTGTTCACCTGCTTCAGGTAATCAACAGGTAAAACGTCAACATCACAAATATGTTAATTGTTTTCCTCTTGTGTTTGGAAGTAGATTTGAGGCTACATTTTATTGCCACACTTTATACTGAAAGGAGTTGTCAAGATAAGCAAATCACAATCTAAACAAAACACAAAAGACGGTCGCAAGCAGGCTGAATGAGTGATGAGAGCATTTTAACCGCTGCGAAAAAGTCACTCTTAGAATAAATCCTCTCAATAGGCTTCCTAATGACGCATGAAATCGGTGTCATTTATTTTGAAAGATTATTCTCTGTAATCTTTTTCAGATTACTCTGATTTTCAGAGCCGTCCCTAGGCAAATGGGATTGTAATGCTGTGCATGGAAAATGAAACTCCCCCGGATCAATAGAGAATCACAGTGAGCCATTCACATCCAAAACCTGCAGCTGCTCTTCAAAAGCTTGTTTACTTTGCTTGAAAGGAGCTTATTTGAAACTGAAAGGTTGCAGCCCACGGCATTGCCGTAATAAGAGCAGGGGTGTCAGGGGTCAAAGGGCCACGGGGAGAAGATACAGACCATGTTTCTGGAAGTTCATTTCTCTTGGGATGTTGACTTTTGTTCAGTCCGTATGTGCTTCTGTGAGTCAAACTCAATGCATGCCATGAGCAGGTATAGACAACACCAGCGCTCATGCACAACACCTTTATCACATCCTTGACCTATCTGGTCTCAGAGAAAATATCCCACCTCATCTTAAGGATGTCTAGGTCTCAGACTCTGTTGAGATGTCTTCTGAAAGTTGAGATCCATGAGACTCAAATTGCAATTTAATCTCATCGCTCTCTAGGAGAAACTATTTCCAAGAGATCTCATCTTCACTGGAAATGAGATGGTTGAGAGGTCTTCATATCAGTTATATGACATTTTATCACATTTGTCTCCGATTTAGATGTTTTTGCTTTCAGAAGTGCTCTAACATACATGTGCAGTGCATTCCACTGCGATGTCTTATTGATTTCTCTAGAAGGACTCCTACAGTTCTCCAGTTCCTTATCTTACCAACGTTCACAACAGCCTATAAAAGACACTTAATTCATGTTTGTGTTCCACCACTGTACACACTTTGCTGGGGTACACATACTTCTGCAATAAAGATGGACTTCAGTTTCTGAACCTCACTGGAATTTTTTGAGATTATGGTGTGCTAGTTGTATAAGATGTCAAAGCCATAATATGGATGAATATTGCCTGGCAAAGATATACCAGGTTCATATTTCACCCCCAAATCAAAAGAAAAATCATTGCATAAACTCTTTCTAAATTGAGACATTTTTGTGAAAATCCATCGACAAGTCCATCAAAAAGTTTCTGAGATATACACCAAGTTGCATTCATAAATTTAAGGTACTTTTAAGCAACGTACTCTAATGATAATTGTTATAATTATAATTAATTATCTCTCTTTCATATATATATATCTTATATTACATCTAAGAAACTGTACATGTGCATGTAGAGTGTACAAATATATATATATATACCAGAAAGTAATACAATTTTAGAAAGTAAAATGTAAAAGATGAAAAATTATGGATAATTTATTGCTATTGTGGGAATATATGTAATCAAGTAACTGTAGTCTGATTATGAGTATTTTAAAATGTAATTGAATCTAATTACAAGTACTTTTTTTTTTTATCTGATTAGGTAATCCAGATTACATGTAGCCTAATTAGTTACTACCCAGCTTTTATTTTATTTCTATATATAAAAACAATATGTTTACATTGGAAAAAATCATTTTTTTCCACACACACACACTCTCACACACATACAGTATATATATATATATATATATATATATATATATATATACATTCTACATGCACTACACATGTGAACCTTAAGAAACTTTTAATTTACTTTCATAAGCACATCCAGTTTTTTTGTTGTTGTGTTATAATAGAACTCATTCCATGCATTTACATTGTGACTTCACTCTGAATGAAGGCTGAAAACTTTGAGCAAACAATCTATTGAAGCTCTTTTCTTTCTTTCATAATTCATAGCGCATGTGTTTCCGCCACCTGTTTAGTGAGCCTCTCCTTTTTTCCTTCCAAATGAACCAGTTTCTCTTTAACACCCTTCAATGCAATTGTCTACCTTTAGCTTTACAGACAACAGATGCCACACGCAAAAATATCTGTAGGAGGAACAGTAAATTCCCCAGCCTTTAAATCAGGTATTGTTCCTGCTGTAAAGACCTGCAGGAGACTGAAGCCGCAGCAGCTCTGGTGGATTTACAAGAGACCCAGAAGGCTGTTTAAAGAGGGATGTGTGTGGCCCGACACTCACCAGAGCTGGTTAAAATCATCAGGGCTTGTCTGTGTAGAGAGGGAGGATGAGACACTAAAAACTCTGACTGCAGTGCAGATGGCTGCCGTAGTCTATTATATACACTTCCACAGTCCACAGGCTAAATAGGGCTTTCTGTCACTTCTTAGTGAATCAGCCGAGCTTTAGTGAAATAATCTGAGATAACTTGTGTGATTTACATTTATCTATTTGGCAGACACTTTTAAAAAGCAACCTACAGTACATTTAAGGTATACATATTAATAAGTTCATGCATTCCATGTGAATTAAACCAAATGACTTTGGTGTTTCTAGCACCGTTTTGTCCTGTTTCAGATGCAGGAATGGTGCATGGCTACATGATAATAGCAGTGTTAAAATGAAACTTTCTTTGAGGCTGAAAATATCCTAAAGGACCTTGAATTAGTTTATTTTGTATTCAAATAAATGCAACAAACTAGAAATCTGGTGTTATTTTATTATTATTTTATTATATTGTATTTTATTTTATAGTTATTACATTAATGTTTTGAATCAGCCTTAAGTTTATTTTAAGTTTTAGTCATTTTGTTATGTGCTTTTGTCTATTTTATTTTAATTTTAATTTTAGTAATTTCCAATTTTTCAGTTTTCATTTTAATTTTAGTTTAAGTATTAGTCATTTTGTTATGTTCTTTTCTCATTATTAAGTTTTTTTTATTTCTTTTCAGCTTTGCTTTATGTTGATTTCAGTTGTAGTTTTAATTTTAGTTTAAGCTTTAGTAAATTTGTTAAGTACTTTTCTCATTATATTTTTATATTTCTGTTTATCGATATTTTTCATTATATTGATTTCAGTTTTAATTTGAGTAATTTCCTATTTTCAGTTTTCAGATTAATTTTTTATATTTAATAATTTAATATTTCTATTAAGCTTTGCTTTCTAACCTATTGATTTAGTTTGAGTCATTTTAGTACCTCAACTTAAATTTATTTTATTTCTGTTATATGCCAAGGCAAAATTTTCTATTTATTTATGTATTTATTTATTTAAGTTTGTCATGCAGTAGTTATATTTTATTTCAGATTTATTTCAATTAAAAAAAAAACCAAAATGATATATATTAGTATTTATACACATTTTTATGTAAATTATTCATGTGTAAAACATTACATGCATTTATGTATGTTAAGGATGTGTACTGTTAAGGATTTTTTCTTTGTGAAGCAAAAGTGCATCTGTAGAGAAAGTGGCTTTTCAAGCGTCAGTTTTACGGCTGTCCTGTGGGGTGAAAAGAGACAGTCTTGAATACGTTTGGAAACCCATCTGTCTCCCTTTTGTTAAATTACCCAGCATCTGTATTTGGTTAATGTGCAGGTAATAATTCACAGAGTAGATTTGTGTGTTTGTCAACGTAGAAAGAAAACATGAAAATGTAAAGTGCATTTGTGTGCATGTATATCTGCACATGTGTGCATGAAAAAGCAAAGCCTGGACCAACTTTACTGCACAAGAAGTGTCAACATGAACTTTGAAAGGAGAATTTGTCTTGGGTGTGGAGATCTTTGGGTCACCCAGAAAGAATTACCCTGTATAGTCCAGTTTCTTTTAAAGCGAACAGGTAATTCATCGTCTGTTCAGTTGGAGGGCAAATATTTCCTTAGTTTTTATTAGTTTTACATGAACTGTTCTAGCAGTGCTTCCGCAGAAACAAGTTTCCAGGATACATTGTCAAGAGACCAACCCCCCTAAGAAATTCACACTACATTCCAGTCCTCAAGAACAATTGAGAATCCCTGACTAAAGAGGAAACAGTTGATGCAGACATGTATCTGCAAGTGTGAAAGCATGACATCAGTGTGTGCAGTGGCCCACTCATTTATGCTCCGTCAAAACTATAATATGCCTGAGACGGATAGTTTCCTGTTAGGCACGTTAAATTAATAGTGATGTGGAAGATTTCTCAGACCCACATAGAACAGTTGTGACACATTGCGATTTTTTTCTTCTTGTAATAAGTAACAATGTATTAGGATTTACAGGAATGTACTAGCAATTACATGCATAAAGTTGCCTAAAGGTTTTTTTGTTTGTTTGTTTCTTTTTGGGGTTTTTTGGACTACTACAAAGCATTTAAAATTTAAAAAACGAATTGAATCAGTCAATTGGTGCTAAAGTTTAAGGTTTGATGCTTAGTGTTGCATACTGCATACTATTTTACATGCTGTTAAAAAGTTAGTTAGTTTTAAAAAAAGAAAAAAATATAGGCAACATACTGTACAGTACCTATGGTGTACATACACACTATGAGTAGCCTATGCTATAGTTGGCTAGTGTGGGACATCTAGTGGCTGAATGTTGCCATCGACCAGGGCTATAACAATGAGAGAGAGAGACAAAATGGCAAAAACAAAATGCTAAATTGCTAAAAACCTAAACTTAAATGAACATTAAAATGGAAAATAAAAAAATTAATTAGGGTAGTATCTCGAAATATAATAAATAAAAATACAACAGTATTATATTATATTACACTCTGTAAACTTTAATATTATATTACATTATTTATATTATTCACAAACTATTTACACATTTTTCACATCATTACCTTGAACCATGTTCTTTGTATTTTAATGTAAGATCTGTAGCTTGTAGAGAGTCTTTGCCACCAGAGGGCACTTAAGCTCATGAAATAAATTATACTGAATGAGCAGAGAGACTTCTAGTGGCTTTAAAATGTCCATTTGATTCATAGATATTATTACATACAATAATGACACATATATTTACAGTAAACCTGAGATTTGTTTCGACAACGCACTTCTTTACGCCTGTCATTTGTTTTGGCTAAATATTCAGATTGTTTACTGCCTTCAGAAATTCTTCCTTACTATAAATGATACTATAAAAATGAGGAAAGGGTACTAAATAATGAGCATATTTGTATTTCAAAAGACAGAGAGCAAGGTTTTCACGAAATTTACTATGTCGAAGGCTTAACGTCACTCGACCTAATACATATTAATAAGCCCCGTCATCCCGACCTCATTAATATTCATGAGCCAGGCCTCAGTCATCGGATGATTTCTTGTGGGCGGAGCCTGTAGGAGGAAGAAGCGCCGTGATGACCGACGGTACCGGCGTATGAGCCGCTCCTCTTTTCTCCGCACGTACCAAACCGGACTGGACCTTCAGTGCATATTCCAATAAAAGCCTTCAGACCCCCAGAATACGTAATATACATAGTGAATGCTTATAGATTCAGAAACTTTAATGTCGGGCATTAGACAAATAAATCATATGATGGAGACGGAGATCCACGTGCCGGTCGGGTCACCGGCGATCAGGAAATTCCCGATATTCGTGGATGAGCACAATGTGACGGAGGGGGCGATGAAGCTGATCAAAGAGCTCAGACCGCGCTGGGACCCGAACCTGATCCGGACTAAGGTAAACCCGGCCGTCTGTAGCTCCAGCTAATCTACTCCCGGCGTCTATGAGGCCTTTCTCTATCAGTTTTTTTCCCGTGTTTTATCTTCACTTTGGAATATAGCTCTTAATATAGCGTAAATAATATATTTTTTACGTTTTCACGTCATATTGCTAGTTATGACCCCATGAATGACGTTGTAAACTAGCCTGGCTAATTTAGCCAGCTGCTGGTCATTACCTCCAGTTTAACCTCGTACGTAGCCTATAATAAAACCGGCATAAAGCCATAAATTAACATTTTGCGTTGTTTATGAGGAGATGGAGCTTAAAATGAGCCTGAAAGAGAGGTTTTCCATTTTTGATATGAGGCGGGTCAGCTGTATAAATTATGTCACTGGCCAGCTGGCAGTGACTTCTTTGGTAAAATGGATATGTGTATGTATATATATGTAAGTGCTGTCAAACGATTAATCGCGATTAATCGCATCCAAAATAAAAGTTTTTGTTTGCATAATTTGCTTCTGTTCTGTGTATATTTATGTAGTTATATACACACATACAGAATACATTTTGAAAATGTATACATGTATTTGCATGTCTATATTTATATTCATATAATTTGTTATAAATATCTATATTTAATATATAAACATAACATATTTTTCTGAAATGTATACATGCATGTGTGTGTATTTATATACACATAATAAATATACACAGTACTCGTACATTATGTAAACAAACTTTTATTTTGGATGCGATTAATCGTTTGACAGCACTATATATATGAAACATTAATCATAATTATATATTATTAATTTAATTATTAATCATTTTTTAATTAATTCATTATAATTAATTTTAAAAATGTTAGGGTGTTTAAAAACTTTAGGTTATTTATTTTCATCTGTACTTTCATTATTGTGTCATGTTTGCATATCCCAGCTCAACTACATGTTAACACCTCAATAAATCTTTAAGTACAGTGAAATGAGTTAGCTTAGTGCCATAATGAAAATACTTAAATCTGATTCTTTTTGCTCACAGGTGGCGTCAGTGCATTTTGTTGCAGGTCATGTTGATGAAGGCTCTGTCTGTACACGCATATGTTTTACATAATGGACTACGCTGGTGCAACAGTTATATATTTTGCTTCTTTCGCTCTTGACACTAGTCAGCTGTTGCTTATCAACTCTGAATACGAGGTTATCTCTCAGATAGAGCAGCTCCCACCTGGCGTTCTGGTTTGAAACTAGTTGATCTGATTAGAATGACTCAACCCAAAACCCAAAAGTGATCAGCCTGTTCCATTTGCGTAATTAGATCAATGTCTCACAACTTCATTGGAAAATGTGTATTTTAATTTAGCATTTTCACAGTTAATAACAGATATTTTAATAGTAATAGTTATCAAGCAAACCTCCCATGCAGCCTATGAGGTAGTTTGTCCTAATACAGCTGTTTAAATAGCCTGAGTCACACTGACTGTCTGGCTTTAAGTCTCCGCCCAGTGCCACATAGGCTACACACTTAACACAACTATAAACTTGCATTATTGCACCGATTATCAGCCTTATCTGTCGTATCTTTTTGAGTGTTATCATTTATGATGTGATGGGAAGTGAATGTTACTAATAAACAGTGTTATTGTTGGCTGTTTGTCTTTATGCAGAGACAGCGTGTCCCAGTCCACGTCACTAATGAATGTCATGATGACATGTCCGAGACATATTTCACCCTAAAAGCAAGAAAAGATATAGGAAATCATTTATTTTGCTTAAAATAAAGCCTTATTTTGTGATATTAAGCACATTTTCTCCCAAATTCTCATTAATGTAATACAAAACAAATTCTACTTATCAGAATTTTTTTTTAAATAGTTTCCTTAAATTTGAAGGTTTTTAGTAATAAATAAATGTACTCGCTTTTTATATGCTATAGAATTAATATGCCAGAACTTATACAGCTTATTAACCCTGTAAAGTATTACATATGAAATTAAAGTCTAATATTTTGAAATGCAACATTTCATTGAAACTTCAGACAAAATATTATCATATTTGATACACCAGGCTTTTATGATGTGATATATTGAGAATATGAAACTCGTACACAAGGAGTTTCATATTCTCAATATATATTGTTTTAGGGGCCCAAACTGATCTTATATATATATATATATATATATATATATATATATATATATATATATATATATATATATATATATATATATATATTAATATAAATATAATAATAAAAAAACAAATTGGTGGTTGCCGGTATTCATATAGCCAAAAGACTACTTACATGTTTATTCCCAATAATGTCTTGGTAATATATTTAAATGCTTAATTGTATGATTGAAGCTCTGTAGTTTTTATTTACACGACACTTTTTCAGGAAAATGATGGCAAAGCTTCTGATTCATTTATAATGTTCAGCCCATTCCTTTCAAAAGTCCTTGTTGTGAATTCAACAAAACCTCAAGTAAGTCAGCCAGCTAGATAATGTAACCTTGGTGACATTCAAATCTGCAGAATACACAACAGCGATATTCAATTCATCGAAATTTGCATGAGACAAAAACACATGGCCAAAAACTTTTCCACTGGCCCATCCTTGGTCTTGGTCCAAAAAACAGACTTCTTTTTGATATTTCATTCTTAAGATTTTCGCATGACCTGTGACTCAAACAGCTTTTTTTTTTTTTTTTTTAGAGATTCATCCCCATACTGTCGGACGACAACATGAGTGTTTGCGCTGTTTTGAAGCCAGGATGAATGAACCTAATCCCGTTCGACCTCCACGCAGGTGGCACGGCACTGTTTACAGATAGCCAGCATAGTTTTCATCAATGAAAAACATGCATTGTGCCCAAACGTATTGTTCACAGCTGCTTGGGCACAGTTGTTTGAATGAAGCCAAAATGCTCAAAATAAAGCTCGTCTGTTGGCGCGTGGCATACTGATACCATTCATCAAATTACAACAAGATGAGCTCCAGTGTTCCAGCCGTTTAGGAGAGATGCATGGTCATGTGATATAGCCGAAAGAGTTAGATGTTATGTTGTGGTTGTTGATGATAACCACCTGACCTAGGCTCAACTGTAAAATTGTTCATATATTTATGGAATATTTGCTGTCAGCAATATTTCTTGAATCCATTTGCTATCGAGACACATTAAAAGATCGAAGTGTGCAACCTGTTGACAAAACTGTTGAACAGTCAAAACGGCACCTGCTCAGAGTTGAATTCATCCTCTGTACTGTATGTTGGCCACTCGTGCTGTTTTTACATTAGTCATTTCAGGAATCTCAGAAATGCATTGGTGGGTGGCAAGGCTGCTGCAGTGAATTGTGGGATACAATGCTACAAGCACAAAGCATTTTAAGTTTTGCCAGTTTATCATATGCTCCATCGTGTATGGCATTTAAATGATTTAAAATAGCTTTTTTGTGTCTTTTAAAGGAGTAGTTCACCTAAAAATAAAAAATTTATAAACATTTACTCACCCTCAGGCCAACAAAGCAGTGGATGAGTTTGTTTCTTTATATTCAAACAGCTGATTAAAAAACAAAGTAATTGTAACATGACTCCAGTCTATCATTTAACATCTTGTGAAGTAAAAAGCTGCTTGTTTTAAGAAACAAATCCATCAAGGCTTTTTAATTTTAAACCATTGCTTCTGACCAGAAGACAAGTCCATAATTCATAACGCTTCGTTTAGTAAAAAAATCCCTGTTGTCCTCTTACTTCAAAATCCACCAATATACAAACTGTTTTCACTTATTTCTCTCCTGATTCAGACAAGACAACTTTTTCATTCAAGAAAGCAATAATATGGATAGAGGATTGGTATTTTAGCTGGAAGCTACAGTTTGAAATTAAAAACATCTTTGGGTTTGTTTCTTACAAACATGCAGTTTGCACTTCACAAGAGTTTAATTGATGGACTGGAGTGGTGTGGATTATTCTGATGTTTTTATCAGCTGTTTGACGGCACCCATTCACTGCAGAGGATCTAATGATAAATTTCTCCCAGTCTTTTCTGATTACCAAACAAACTCATCTACATCTTGGATGGCCTGAGGGTGTGTTAATTTTCATTTGTGGCTGAACTAACCCTTTAATTAAACATTAAACAGTTTCAACACGCAGTTCTTGTTGCATGATATACATCACATGACGAAAGTAAAACTGGTTTTGAATGCTGTTTCAAGTCATCTGTAAAGTTTATGTATCTTGCAACCAAAAATAGCTGTGATTGCAATCCTTATTAAGTGTGTGTATTGTCCCTTTAGCTTTTCACCGATGGTACAACTAACAAACTGGTGGGGTGTTATGTGGAGGACTGCCTCGAGGATGTGGTGCTGGTAAGGGTGTATGGCAACAAGACAGAGCTGATCGTGGACCGAGACAATGAACTGAAAAGCTTCCAGGTTCTGCATGCCAACGGTTGCGCACCCCGACTTTACTGCACCTTCCTGAATGGCATCTGCTATGAGTTCATGCAAGGACGTGCTCTGGATACTCAAGACGTCAGGGACCCTGTGTTACTCAGGTGGGTCCGTTCAGCACGAGGCATGAAATAGAAGGATCCAAATGGGTGTTCAATCTAAAAATAACACATTTATTTGGTCTTTTGACTTTGACATTTGGGTTAGAACATAGAGTACTTCACTCTGATTTTAGCTTGATGTACATAGCCTATTTTGACCCTTCTGCCTATAATAAGGAAGTCATTAAAACTGACCTTAGCTCTGTTCCAAAACCTTATACTTCATACATAATAATACCTCATTTGTCCAAATTTTAAGATATTATCCTTTGATAAGAGAATCCCAGAATGCATTGCAATGAGTTAAAATTAAATGAGTTAAAAATCAATACTGCAAATGATCAGTTTACACTACCATTCAAAAGTGGGATTGTTAATATTTGTAAAATGTTTTTGAAAAGTCTCATATGCTCATTAATTATTTGATAAAAATACAGTGGAACCAGTAATATTATGAATTATTATTGCAAATAAAAAATGTAATTTTTTCCTGATGTAAAGCTGAATTTTCAAGAATCTGTACTCCAGTCTTTGTCACATGATCCTTTAGAAATCATTCTAATATGCTGATTTGCTGCTTAAAAACATCTCGTATCAATATTGAAATAAGTTGTGCTTCGTAATATTTTTGTGGAAACTGATCATTCTTTTCTAGGATTCTTTGATAAATAGCATTTATTTGAAATAAAAATCTTTTGTAACATCAAATTGTCTTAACATTTGAATACAAGTTGCTTAAGTAGACACATAATTTGATGAAAAAGAGAACAAAGGTGACAGGCATCTTTTCAAAACATGGTTTGTGTAAAAATGGTTTGTTGTTCTTCATATAGTCTAAGCTAACTGCAAATTTGGAGTGAAGTTCATGTGCACTCAGACAGAAGTGTTCGTTCCCGTCATGAGGGTCACGTAATCTCCTTACAAGCACACAGTGAACCGTATCAAAATCTACACTGGTGACCCTGGGCTGGATCCATTTTTCCACACAAACAGCTTTTTCCAGGCATTGCGTTTAACCTGAAATTAAACATTGCCATTTTGACCAACGTCTTCCTTTGTTATTATTGGCAGGCTGATTGCACGTGAAATGGCCCGCATTCATGCCATCCACGCACACAACGGCTGCATCCCCAAACCCAACCTGTGGATCAAAATGCGCAAGTACTTCTCACTGGTGGCCACTGAGTTCACAGACCAAGCATCTAATGTCAGGTAAACCTCAGAGAGTGGATCTGAAATCTTCAATGATTTAAAATTCAGATTCTAACACATAGTTCTTAGAACTTAGAATCTGATTGGATGAGAGCCATTAAAGCCATTTGAAACATTTCAATTTAGATTTTGCTCAGACAGGTGTTACACCATGGTACACAGATTGCATCCGTCCGTCTAATCTCATGCGCAGAGCTGTTATGTCACATAATCATCTCCACTGTCTTCCTTACAAAGATGCTCGCTCTTAAAAGCTGGCGGCTGTTTGCATCCTGACATTTGTCGGGAGCCAGAGATGTGAAGTCATTTACGTCATCGGTCATTAGAGCATTAGTTTCATAAGAGTTTCTCTGGTGGAGATTATATTACTGCCCAAAGTCTAATCGGACGATTTCACGCAGTAGTTTACTCTTACTTTATACAAGTCATAAACTTACGCAAAAAGCACCAAATCAGATCAGTGCTGGTAGGGTTTGAGTGAGCCGCTGCAGGGCAAAAGAAGTTTCTAGAAATAGCTCCTTAAGCCCATTATGAAGGGAGAGTGGTCACTCAGGCTTTCTCATTGGTTTAACTGGGCGATTTTATCACTGTCTTAATTTCTCTTTTGTTAATTCATCCGTTAAAAGCCTGATGAAGCATTTAGTTGATACAATAGGATTCCATTTGTTAACTCTTAAGTGCATGAACTGGCAATGAAAAATACTTTTATTAATCTTAATGTTAATTTCAGCATATAATAAAACATTATTAAATTCCAAAGTGTGTTTGTTAATGTTATTCAACAGACTTCAGCTAACATGAGCTAACATGAACTTATTAAAGGGATAGTTCATCTAAAAATAAAAATTAATTTACCCCCCTCATGTCATTCCAAACCCGTAAGACCTTCGTTCATCTTCAGAACACAAATGAAGATATTTTTTGATGAAATCCGAAAGCTTTCTGACTCTCCATAGATAGCAACACAACTGACACGTTCAAGGCCCAGAATGGTAGCAAGCACATCATTAAAATAGTCCATGTGACATCTGTGGTTCAACCTTAATTTTATGAAGCTACGAGAATACTTTTTGTGCACAAAGAAAACAAAAATAATGCCTTTATTCAACAATTGTTCTCTTCTGTGTCAGTCTGTGCTGCAAATTCACGAGATTACCACGACACGTGTGTGTGGTGCTGCTGAAACAGGAGCCAGCGTTTTGACGTATTCAAATTAAATTCAGATTTATATTCAGACCGTTGAGATTAATCTTAGGGATAAAGGGAGACTATTCCAGTTTTGGACCAACAATAGAAAAAGCTTGACCATCCCTCGACGACTTATAACTCAACTAAGATATTTTGGAGCTAATCCGTTTAGAACTTTAAAAACAAAAAGCGAAATTTTGAAATAAATTCTATAACAAATCAGCAGCCAGTGCAAAGAGTTTAATATTGGGGAAATGTGATCAAATTTCCGAGTGCCAGTCAAAAGTCTGGTGGCTGCATTTTGAACCATCTGAAGAGGACTAGTATTGGATTGACTCATTCCAATATAAAGAGAATTACAAATGTCAAGTCTAGATGAAAGAACGTATGAAACACTCTCTCAAACTCTGCAAATGTTAAGAAACTCTTAGGCTTAGACAATCTTAATTGGAAGAAAAAAAATAGATTTAACTACAGCGATTATCTGTTTATCAAATTTGAGGGCAGAATCAAAAATAACACCCAGCAGAGTATTTTACATAGGGGACCAAATCTCCCAGGTCGCCATTAAAAGTACCTGAACCACCTGTGGGCCCAAACACAATAACCTCAGTTTTGCTATCATTAAATGCAAAAAAAAAAAAAATGAAGAAAACTAAGTCAAGCAAGCTGATAATGAGCTTAAGCCTTCTTCTGTCATTTTTCTTTAAGGGCAAATACATTTGTGTGTTATCAGCATAAAAGTGAAATGACACCAAATGTTTAGAAAGAATAGTACCCAAAGGAAGCATATACAACCAGAACAAAACAGGGTCCAGAATGGAGCCTTGAGGGACTCCATAATCACAAAACAGAAACAGAAGAAGAGAACCCGTCAAGAAGACAAACAGAAAAAGTTCTATCATTCAGATAGGACGTAACCCAACCTTCAATACCCACACATTGTTCAAGTTGTGAGATAAGAATTCTGTGGTCCACAGAATCCATGTCACCAGTTAAATCTAAAAGTAAGAGTATCACAGAATCGTCTGAGTCAACAGACAACAAAAATTATTAAAAACTTTTAATAGTTCTAACTCGGTAATAAACACATTTTGTTGCATTTGTCAAATACTCGTGACTCTCTGTTTGTCATGTGCCTGAGTCACTCATCTGTTTCTGTCTTCTCTGAATTAGAATTCAGCAGGAAGTGCCCAGTCAGGAAGTTCTAGAACAGGAAATGATGTGGATGAAGGAACACCTGTCGCAGCTGGGTTCTCCTGTAGTGCTCTGTCACAATGACCTGCTCTGCAAGAACATTATTCACAATGCAAAGGAAGGTGAGTTTTGCTGGTGTATACCATGACAACATGAAATCAAACTTACTGTTTACTTTTGTAATAAAAGTGCCTGGTCTCATTATGTGCACAAGTGTGTATTACAAGTGAGTAATCTTTTATCAAAATCTTGCTCTGCCTCTGAAACAACTTTCTTCTTGTGTAACCAAAGTCATGTGGGAGTGAAAGATAATATTCATTATTTTATAGCCCACTTTTAATGTTCAGTTCAACTCCTATGGATGGGAAGATATTTTTAGTGTTTTTGAAACATGTCTTTTATGCTCGCTAAGGTTGCATTTGATCAAAAAAATGGAGTAAAAGCTGTGAAATATTCTTTTGTAAGAATATGCGAAATAATATTGATTAATTTATTTATATATTTAAAAATTCTGTAATGGCAAAACTGAATTTTCAGCCTCATTACTCCAGTCTTCAGTGTCACATGATACTTCAGAAATCATTCTAATATGCTGATTTGATACTCAAGAAACATTTGTTCAACATTATCAGTGTTGAAAACAATGTTTTTGTGGTAACATGATACTTTTTTTTTCATGATTCTTTGATGAATAAAAAGTCCAAAAGAATAGAATTATTTGAAATAGACATTATAGATATCTTTACTGTGGCTTTAATGTGTTTTTCTGTTGTTTTAAAATGCTTCAGTGTGCAACAGAATCGCAAATATATTGACTGCTGCCAGGTTTCTCAAACACTACTGCCACTGTTTCCATGCTGTCTCCTGTGGTTTATTATTTAGGCAAACATGAAATCCTTCATTTTGGTTGAGCCAGAAGTTGACATGTTGGCCTGCTCAAACAAAGAAATATTAACAACACCATAGAGCCAAAGTGTTAACACTTTTCACCTAAGGCATTGCATTTTGTGATTTTGTTTTAAAAGGCACTCAAGTCTACTATTTTGTTTTACTTAATACAAATCAACCCCTCTTGCTTTTTTCAGGTCATGTCCGGTGTATCGATTATGAATACTCAAGTTACAACTACCAAGCATTTGACATTGGAAACCATTTTAATGAATTTGCAGGTGAGCAGCATTGAAATGTAATTCATAAAAGTAATCCTCTTGAATTTGTTTTGCATTAACCGCGTTATACGTGCTTGTGTGTGTTTATCAGGCATGAGTGAACCCGACTATAATCTTTATCCCAGTCGAGAAATGCAGTTGGACTGGTTGCTCACTTATTTGCAGGCCTACAAGCTCTTTACCAAGAAAGGTGAAGAAGTGAGCCAGCATGAACTGGAGACTCTCTACGTACAGGTCAACAAATTTGCTCTGGTGAGTGTGAAGAGGATCATAGAGGAGGAAGTGTTTCCATAATGCTGCATTTATGAAGTTTATTCCAAGGATATTGATTACAAGCTTTTTGCATGTTGATTGGTGTCAGTGATACATCTGTGTATGGACTGAGCTGAGAGGTTTTGGCTAAAGTTCGTGTTCTTCCGCTTTGACAGGCTTCACATTTCTTCTGGGGTTTCTGGGCCCTGATCCAAGCCAAGTACTCCACCATCGAGTTTGACTTCCTCGGGTAAGCAGCATACCCAGCTCAGCAAACCTTTCATCTCTGTGATGGGGGAGGATTTATTTACAGGCATAAAGATCATTATCAACTCTGACTGTGTTAAGAGAAATGGGTATTACTGGCAGATAAAGAATGTACAGTAAGTGACAGTAAGTGGCGGCAACTCATGCAGCCAATAAAAGCAAGTTTTAGTTCCAGAAGATACTTTTGTAAGCTAATATCAAATTGTATACTGGGAATAAGTCCTGGTATTTCATTATTGGACAAATTAGACCAAATTTAGATATTTAATCAAATAAAAAAAATTCTAATATTAGACATTTTATGAATATCATAATATAAATCATATTAATACCCTTAAAATATAATTATACTATATGGGTCTCCAGGTTATTTGTCACTTTAATATCAAAAGTAAAACTAAAAGAAAATACAAAATAAATAAACAACATTTTTAATTAGAGCAAGAAAGCAGCAGAAAATGCTTCAAACCGAATCTGAAATGAAGCTGAGCTCTCTTGGGTTCATGGCTAAAACAATGTCCCAATACCTTGTCCATTGTCTTTGCACTTTAAAAATACATTAGACCTGAATCTGTGAATGAAAGCCTCAGTTGGAGGTGAACGTTTAATATGAAGCTCTCCCACATACTGCAAAATGAATGGGTGCGGATTGTTATTTGTATTGCCTATAGAAACCAGTTAATGGTGTTTGTTTTCCAGAGGTGAAAAGTAGATTTGACTGCAACAAGCGAGTTACAGCCTGCTGCCCTCTGTGACTTTGGCACTCGACCTAAACCGCACTTGAAATCTTCAGGGTTGTGTATCTGTAGCACAATGAAGCTTTACTCAAGTTACTCTAGTTTTGTTTTTTTGGAGGGGGTGAGTTATGTCATCCGTAGGCTGAGGATATTTTTGTAGGAATCGTGGCTCACTTTTATTAAACTGGCTCAAGTAATATATTCTGTAAACTTCCTACGTCGCCAGTTTCCAAGCAACAGGTCGTGGTTCCACTCAGGCTGCACCTTTTAACAACAAATCACTGCCTGTGCAGATGAGATCAGGAAGGATCCTAGAGCCTCTTTAAAAAAATCAGCCTTCTTGCATGTGGGAAAAAGTAAAAAAAAAAAAAGTCAATAAATAACCAGATCTTAAGGCAAAATGCCACCAAAATTTATTAAAATGCCCTTTTTTAATTTGTTCAATGTATATTTCATAATGTCATATATAACCCAACATAGGGGCCATAAAATTTTCAAATGTATTTTAAATGGAATTTATTGTGCTATTTTGTATTTAATAATAATTTTTGTAATTTGTTATACTTATGTAAAAGATATAGCATTATACAAACAAAATCTATAAATACATTAAAAAACTGATGATAATTGTATAGATGGACAAAATTGGTCAGAATTTCTGAAATAAAATTTAAAATAAGTGACATGATTTTATTTGTTTATAAATATTATCTCTTTATAAAAGTAAAAAAAAAAAACATTGGATAAATATGACCTAAAAAAAATTCTTACTAAATGAATTTCTGATTATAACAAAAGTTAATTTCTGACAATATTACTTATTGTGTCTTATTCCTAATTTTGACTTTAAGCTCTGATTCTGTCATACTCTTTTCCTAGGTATGCCGTGCTACGTTTCAATCAGTACTTCAAGACCAAACCTGCTGTCATGGCCCTGGAGATCCCCAAATGAGATGTCGGGATTGAGAGGACAGTGCTGGTGTCTGTTGACCTCATCGTTGACTGTTTGACTATGGAATCAGAGGCCTTTTCAGTCAGGGAAGGGTATGGGGTGCAGCAGGGGTGAGCACTGGGACCTCTTATGATTGGTTGACAACTTGTCTGCCAAGTCGTAGTTCCACAAATTCTTGATTCCTTTTTCAAACACCATGGTTCTCTTTGGGACTCAACTTTTAGTTGAGCTAATTTCACTTGAAATGAGTGTGTTTTGTTTATGTTCTAATTACAGTTTATTTATTAATTTCGGCACTTGTTTTGCACCAAAGTAGTTCTTGCGCTCTTGGAGCCAACTTTGCTTTGACTTCTTGTTTTGGGTTTAGCGGTGTGAGAACCATAGCAAACTTACGCAGAATTTGCTGTGAAGGAGGCCTGTAGTGACGTTTAGCAAGGGGCTATGTTGATACTGCGGGCATTGACTAACACGAAACATCCAGCCTGTGGCTTCATAATGCTTCTGTCAAACTGATGTGGCCCACCATTGTTTCTTTTGCAAAGTCCAAAAAAAAAGCACTTTCTGATTTATCTTACTGTGCAGTAATGGGTTTATGTATAAAAATCTGGGCTGGTATTACAAAAGTTTCTGTCTAAGAGCCAAAAGGACTTGACTCAGGAACTAAATACATACCGAGGACAAAATCCTGCCCTGTTCTGTACTATTACGCACTTGAGCAAATTACTTAAATGATTTAGTCTCCTGTAAGTCACTTTGGATGAATGGCGTCAGCTAAAAGGCAAGTAACCAAGTAACCATTGAAGTCAATGTAACCTCACTCCAGACATTCCCAAGAAGTCAGGGCCACGAGACCCCTCAGCATCTCAGCCACATTTCCACCTATTTAGCTTTTATGGTTATGTTGAATTTTCCACTCATCACAGGCTGAAGAATATTACCACCTGCCTCTCACTTCCCCCTCCTTCCCTCGCTCTCTGTCCTAAATGCGTTTGCATCACCTGGCAGAGCTCAAACTGAGATTTGAAAGTCATTATCTGCTCAATGATCACTAAGCTCATTCCTAATGTTCAACACAACCCCCCCCCCCCCCCACACCACACACACACACACACACACAAAACGTCAATCTAATGGTTTTCCAAAACAGGAAAAGGGGGCAATATTTATGTAACAGTGTTTTGTAGTTAGATTCAGGTCACCATCTGTGAGGACTCAATGTCCTGGAGTGAAAAGGACACGATTATTTAAGTTTGGAATATTAATTTGCGATTTAGTGATATAATTGCCATTTCATCTTAAATACCTGGACTGTCTGGTTGTGTGTTTTTTTTGGGGGGTGGGGTGTTTTTTTTCCAGAAACATTTTTGTCGAGTCTTTTGCTTTAATTTCTTAGTCGCATATATTATGCTTTCGCTGTAAAATGATGTCTGTTTTTGTCTGAGTTAAACATTTCAGTAGAAACTTGCTAAAGCCCCACAAAGCACAAAATCATCTGTTTATTTTGTCATGCATATTGAAAATGCCAAGAATTGCACCATTTTGGTCACCCCAGCTGTAATGTTGTACTATAAATAGAGGTAGAGAGATATTTGTGGGAATCTGTCAAGAACATGTCAGGCCATATACCCAAAAAAAAAAAAAAAGAGTAAGCCTTTTTTTTTTGTTTGTTTTTTTTTTACAAATGTTACAATTAATTTTACAGGAAAAAGTTCTACTTCCTAAGAAGTATGAGAATTTAAAAAAACGTGGAGGCATTAAAAGAACATGGGGAGAGAAATGAGCTAAATTATGGAAATGTCAGACTGCAAAAAAAACATGTTCTATCATCTTTTAATGCAAAATGTAATTTCTTAATTTTCCTCATCACTTTTGTCATGAATTGTGACCTGAATATGTTTTTGTGAGATTCATCCATTTTGAGCATCACTGGAATCTGGCAGCTTGTTGAACCCAAGTGTCCTTTTATTGACCGACCAGATCAGTCCCTGATCAATTAGTACAGCAGTCATTTTCAGTCCATCTTGAAACTGAAGCTAGATGTTGCGTTTGAGCAGAGTCACGGTGAAATCTCTGAGGTGTCTGTGGCTCTGTGTCAGGAGCAGGTTAATAATGAAACGCTTTGAGCCGCAGGCGATGACTGAAAGTAAGAGGCCCTTCAACAAAATCATGAATAATTTTGTAGCCAATGTTTCTCTAATGAGTTGGAACTGCCTGGTAGCTCTGTGCTAATGTTCTGGTTGTGTTCACTTTTTACTGCTTAGATCTAAAAAAAAGTTGCAGTTTTAAGGTGAATCTTGAGAAAACAATTCCAGGTCAAATTTCACCATACAAATTAAAGTAAAAATAAGAAATAATACGTTGCACACAGAAAATGCAAAAACATGCCCATTTCTGTAAAAATAACTAAATCAATAAATACCGTCTGAACATTGTATTAATTCAAATCAGTCTAATTTAAATTAAAAATACTGTAAATCTATTACACGAATGTGCTATACAATTGAATTAGTTTTATGTGCATTACAGTAATGAAAATGTAACATTTATTAGAATTACAGTAAGCTACTAGGATTAATTTTCATAATGAGAAAAAAAAAGGTCTTTACATTTGCTTCACAATGTCACCTTTTTATGCTCTTGATAGTTTCCACAAGATTCTACTTTTAAGGTCAGCTGATGCATTTTTACATCGTTGTGGTCCATGATGACTGTTGACTAAAAAAGTGAAAAATATTTATATAGGTTGCATATTCCTTACATGCATGAAGAATGTTATAAATTTGAACGATATATTCAGATAACAGGAGTGCAATTGCAAGATATGTGTGTAGATGTGCATATGTGAATGTGTCCATCAGAAGAAAACTACTTGTGTAAAATATTATTTATCAGTTTTCTTTAATGATATGAAGGCCATTTTTAATGTGAAGGGGGAAATGTTTACAAACACCATTCCCAATTCCTGGAAAGCTTATTTTGTTGAACTGAGATTATATATTTTTTTTCACTTTAATATCATCATCTTAATGTGGCTACAGCTGTTTATTCCCTTTGGAATGGGGATGGTGGAACAAAGTAGATTTTAACATCCTAGACATTTCATAGCACCACCCCTGTATATAATATTAATTATCAACTCTATTATTTGAAGCTACTTTGTAAATATCCCTTTTTAAACCTCTGCTCTTAAAAGGGATGTTTACAGGAAGCATCTGTGTTGGGAATTTTGTTTCGTTTGCTATATTGAAAACATACCAAACAAGTCGGCTTCACGGTGTGCGCTTTATTTGAGATCAGTTATTTTGTGAATGTACTGAAGACATGTACAGATTATGTTTCATTTATACTTGCATATTTAGTATTTCTACTTGTTTTGTATATTTAACTGAACTGGGAGTGTACTGGATTGTTAGGTTGGCATGGACCCAAGTGTGTGTTTGCTGGAGACCAGCAGCCGGCGCTACTGTAGCCCAGCGAGGCTTTCGGCACTGATAAGGATTCTGTAAATACTGTGAAATATTGTGAAAAATACTGTACAATGTTTTCGCTTCTATTCAACTGTGAGAAGAATAGTTTAATAATTATTCAAATTTTCCATTAAAATGTCAGAGTTGGATCTAATTGTGTGCAAATGTGCTTTTTCCTTTGATACAATAGAATAATAAATCTGTAATATGCATTAAATGCCCATTCTGCGTGAATCTAAATGGCCTCTGGTAACCCAAAGTGTCTTTTGTGTCACACCCGTCACATACTTAAGTTTCCTCAATTAACTTTTGCCTGTCTTTTGTCGGTCCCTGTCTGTTGTGCTGCTGAGAGGTTTGCTTTTACTATAGAGACTGTGTCTGTTCCCCGAACTAGAAAATACAGAAAACGTCCAAGCCAAATTAAGAGTAACAATTTAATTGATGTTCAACAAATAAAAAAATTTGCAATACAGACAATTGATAAAGCTTGGCTTACTGAATATCAGGTCCCTTTCTACAAAAGCACTTTTTGTAAATGATTTGATCAAAACATGGCTAAAACCAGATGAATACATTACTTTAAATGAGTCCACCCCCCAAGATTACTGCTATAAAAATGAACCACGTCCAAAAGGTAAAGTGGGAGGTGTTGCTATAATTTATAGCAATATTCTCAGTATTTCTCAGAGGGCAGGCTTTAAGTATAACTCGTTTGAAGTTATGGTGCTGCGTATAACATTATCTGGAGAAACACGTGTTAGTGATAAATCCCCTGTGATGTTTGAACTGGCTACTTTATACAGGCCACCAGGGCACCATACAGACTTTTATTAAATTTTCCATCTGAGTTAGTACTGGCTGCAGATAAAGTCTTAATTGTTGGCGATTTTAATATCCATGTCGATTAATGAAAAAGATTCATTAGGATCAGCATTCATAGACATTCTGAACTCTATTGGGGTTAGACAACACGTTTCCGGACCTACTCATTGTCGAAATCATACTCTAAATTTAATACTGTCACATGGAATTGATATTAGTGGGGTTGAAATTCTGCAGCAAAGCAGATATCTCAGATCATTATCTAGTCTTGTGTAAACTCCATATAGCTAAACCTGTAAATTCTACTCCTTGTTATAAGTATGGAAGAACCATCACCTCTACCACAAAAGACTGCTTTGCAAGTAATCTTCCTGAGTTATCTCAATTCCTCAGCATATCCAAAAGCACAGAAAAACTTGATGATGTAACAGAAACTATGGACTCTCTCTTTTCTAGCACTTTAGATACAGTTGCTCCTTTACGCTTAAGGAAGATCAAAGAAAACAGTCAGACGCCGTGGTATAATGAGCACACTCACAACTTAAAGAGAGCAGCCCGGAAAATGGAGCGCAGATGGAGGAAAACAAAACTAGAGGTATTTCGTATAGCCTGGCGGGAAAGTACCCTATCCTACAGAAAAGCATTAAAAACTGCTAGATATGATTACTTTTCGTCTCTTCTAGAAGAAAACAAACATAACCCCCAGTATTTATTCAATAGTCACTAAATTAACGAAAAATAAAGCATCAACAGGTGTTGGCATTTCCCAAGAGCACAGCAGTAATGACTTTATGAACTACTTTACTTCCAAGATCGATTCTATCAGAGATAAAATTGTAACCATGCAGCCGTCAGCTACAATATCGCATCAGATCCCCTGAGGAACAATTCCACTCATTTTCTACTATAGGAGAGGAAGAATTGTATAAATTTGTTAAATCATCTAAACCAACAACATGTATGTTAGACCCTATTCCATCTAAACTACTAAAAGAGCTGCTTCCAGAAGTCATAGATCCTCTTTTGGCTATTATTAATTCATCACTGTCATTAGGATATGTCCCCAAAACCTTCCAATTGGCTGTTATTAAGCCTCTCATTAAAAAACCACAACTTGACCCCAAAGATTTAGTTGATTACAGACCGATCTCAAATCTTCCTTTTCTGTCAAAGATACTAGAAAAGGTAGTATCCTCGCAATTGTATTCTTTCTTAGAGAAAAATTGTATTTGTGAGGAATTTCAATCAGGATTTAGACTGTATCGTAGTACTGAGACTGCTCTCATTAGAGTTACAAAGGACCTGCTTCTATCATCTGATCGTGGTTGTATCTCTTTATTAGTTCTACTGGATCTTAGCGCTGCGTTCGACACTATCGACCACAACATCCTTTTAAATAGACAAGAACACTTTGTTGGCATTAGTGGAAGTGCATTAGCATGGTTCAAATCGTACTTATCTGAACGCCATCAGTTCGTAGCAGTGAATGAAGAGGTATCATATCAATCACAAGTGCAGTACGGAGTACCTCAAGGCTCAGTACTAGGGCCGTTACTTTTCACGCTTTACATGTTACCCTTGGGAAATATTATCAGGAGACGTGGTGTTAGCTTTCACTGTTATGCTGATGATACTCAGCTCTATATTTCTTCGCGGCCCGGTGAAACACACCAAATTGAGAAACTAATGGAATGCATAGTCGATAAAAAACTGGATGACGAGTAACTTCTTACTGCTAAATTCTGAAAAAACAGATGTTAATTATCAGACCTAAAAACCTCACATGTAATAACCTAGAACACTAACACTTGACGGCTGCTCTGTCAATTCTTCTTCGTCAGTTAGGAACCTAGGTGTGCTGTTTGATAGCAATCTTTCATTTGAAAGCCATGTTTCTAGCATCTGTAAAACTGCATTTTTCCATCTCAAAAACATATCTAAATTGTGACCTATGCTCTCAACGTCAAATACAGAAATTCTAATTCATGCGTTTATGACCTCAAGGTTAGACTATTGTAATGCTTTATTGGGTGGTTGTTCTGCATGCTTGATCAACAAATTACTGTTGGTCCAAAATGCAGCAGCTAGAGTCCTTACTAGCACCAGGAAGTATGACCATATTAGCCCGGTTCTGCCAGCACTGCATTGGCTCCCTATCAAACATCGTATAGATTTTAAAATCTTGTTAATTACTTATAAAGCCCTGAATGGCTTAGCTCATCAGTACTTGAGTGAATTCTTATCACATTATATAGTCCTCCAGGTCTGCTGCGTTCTCAAATCTCTGGCCATTTGATAATACCTATCAAAATCGACTGCAGGTGGCAGATCCTTTTCCTATTTAGCACCCAAACTCTGGAACAATCTACCTAAAACTGTTCGGGAGGCAGACACACTCTGTCAGTTTAAATCTAGATTAAAGACACATTTCTTTAACCTGGTTTATACATAACACACTAATACACTTCTATTATTCAAATCCGTTAAAGGATTTTTAGGCTGCATTAATTAGATCAACCGGAACCGGGAACACTCCCCATAACACATGATGTACTCGTTGCATCATAAGAAGAATGGCATCTACGCTAATATTTGTCTGTTTCTATTCTGTTTCTCAGTCTGTATCCAGCCCAGATGGTCACTGCAGTCACCAGATCCAGTCCGTATCCAGATCAGATGGTGGATTAGCACCCAGAGACGACCTCTACAGCCCTGAACGTCAGGGGAGACCAGGACACCAAGATAATCGCCAGAGACAGATCCCCAGTGAGGACCCCGCCACTTAGACAGCCATCGGGAAAGACCACTGGAACCAGTTGAGCCCTTACAATCTGACTTTGCTGCAGTTGGAATTTAACTGCTGGTTTGTTTGGCCAGAGGAGAACTGGCCCCCCCGACTGAGCCTGGTTTCTCCCAAGGTTTTTTTCTCCATTCTGTCACCGATGGAGTTTTGGTTCCTTGCCGCTGTCGCCTCTGGCTTGCTTAGTTGGGGGACACTTCATTTCCAGCAATATCGTCGACCTGATTGCAAAGACACTATTTAAACTGAACTGAGCTGGATGATGACATCACTGAATTCAATAATGAAATGCCTTTAACTGAAAATCTTTTTTTTTTATCTTTTCATTTTACATTACTGACACTATTTTCCTTTTTTTCATATTGCGCAGTTGCTTTGACACAATTTACATTGTTAAAAGTGCTATATAAATAAAGGTGACCTGCATTTTGTCCCGGTAAGCACAGGACTACTATTGAGGATATCCTGAATCAAACAAGCACAATGCAGTTACACACATGCAGGACATCCTCAGCGCTAATGTGCAGGAACTAGTTTCTCCTCAGAGATTCAGCTGTTTGAATGAGGTAAAACTACCATTCTTTCTAAAGCTCTTTCTATGTACATAAACATTGAAATTCAAAAGTTGAGTGTGCAATAAGCCAGTTTATGTGATAACGTCCGACTGAGTGTAGTTATGATTATGACTTGGGCATTATGCTTAGCGTAGTCATGTTTATGACTTTGATTAATATTTAGCATTTTACTAATCTGAATCCAGTTGTTCGCTCCAAAAATCTGAACCACAAAAGTAAACATAACATTTTTATTTCTGCTTCAAAAACAAACCACAAAACTTGCTTGGAAAAAATGCAACATACAGAAGAAAAAAAAAACTAAAAAAACATGTACACCTTTAAATTATACACTTTTATAAACAAAATAAAGTCTATCTCTATATTTTACAACAGCTGGTTTTGCAACAGTTGTCCAGACAGCGAATCATCATTGGGTTCATTCTACAGATAAAATACACACTGGATTTCTGTGTCCAGCTATATGTCATCATTTCCTTTAACATTTTATCCTAACAGTCCACTGGCAAATATCTTCTAAAATATCCTTTTTAAAATATGTTTATAATTTTTAACAAAATGTTTACATTTCAGCTCAAAAATTGACTAGCAGCCCAATAATATGGACCCGGTCATAAGAACTGCTGGAATGATAAATCAGTTATTTTCTTCAGCACAAAATCACTCTATACACACACACACACACACTAAAATAGAAAAGTAAACCAAATTTTTAAAAATGGGAGTAATCTCAGGGAAGGGTATTATTCACACCTTTCACAAAATGAATAGTAGAAATTATTTGCATATATACATCAAGTGCAAAATTCTACTCTGAAAAAAAAAAAAGTTATATTATGAATCATGAGGGTCTGAAAAATATATATATTAGATGGGGCAAGTGCATTTCAAGTGATTTGTGCACTAAATCAAAAGAAGAAAAAAAATATGATTTTGACCTGGGGAAATTTTTAAGTGCTGTACCCAGATTCAAACAGCAGGGGACGCCACCATCCTTCGCTGCCCTTAGCGAGTCTTAAAGGGCCAGGCTGCTTAAATCTCTGTAACAGCCACTAATCGTCACTATCTGATATAATAAACTGGACAAGGAGTTCAGGAATGTTCCTTCCTTTTTCCTAAGTCCACTTGTTTTCTTTTTTTTGTTCAGCCCTTGAGCTCTGGAAAGTACCTTGGCACAGTCTTAACAGGAACTTTTGCAGGAAAACCCTGGTGACATCAAGAAGCATTATAACACAGAGGGTTCAGTTTTTTTGTTGTCGTTTTTTTCTCTCTTTCTATGGCAAAATGATTTATAGCTCTTCACGCTTTGACTATTTAAAGAAATAGTTCATCCAAAAATAATTTTTGTGTGAACTGTCTCATGCTATTATTGGCAATCATTTGACATGGTGTCAAATGTGGCACTTTTTCAGATAAGCAAACAGCGCATATTTTTCTGTACCCCTTATAGAGAATCCGATTCTCGTGCAACTGCTTATGCACATCGCAGATCACATTTACTCCATAATAAATGCAGTGACATTTGATTTGTACACATTTTTGAACACCAGCTTCACAATGCTTTCAAAAGACTCGACAATGAATATCATAGATTGAAAAAGTCTTGCATTTTCCAAGCTGTGGTCAGTATGTAATGCATGTATGTATGTATGTATGTATGCATGTATCCTGGATGTCTGGCCTACACCACTGGAAAAATCTGAAAAATTAAGATTTGTGCCTCGTTTTGTTGCCTTCCTAACCAACCCTAGAGAACCATGTGATCGATCTGGCGGGTTTGAAACCAGGACATCCTCACAACTGGACAGAAAAACACTGACCTATACCATTTATTGGACACCATTATATTGTAGGGACTGCAAAATATCCCAGTTATATTCTCCATCTCATTCATCGCATTTTCCACCCTCTCTGTCCTCTGATTATTTCCTTGTTGTGTCTCAGTCAGTGAGGACAACCAGCTCTCCCTCACTGCGTTCACCCGTGTCACTCTCCTCCCCTTCGCTGTAGGGCTGTCTGGGCCTCACAGCCTCCCGCATCTCGCTCCCTTGGCCTTTTGGGGGCTCCAGACCCCGAGGAAGGTAGTGCTCCAGGAGAGCAGGGTGCAAGGGCATTGGGGCCATTGACACCGGTGTGGTCGGGTACTGTCCTTCACTGGAGGGGTACGGTAGCTGCTGCTCTGATTGGCTGTGGGAATAATCGTCAAACTAAACATCAGCTATTTTACATTGCTGATTCTTGGAATGGTTAAGATTCACCCATTTGCATCAGCATAAAAGTTAATGAGGCGATGCATCGATTTAAAAAGTGTGGATCGGATACAAGTTGGCATTTGTATCGCAATGCATAATTTCTAACATATTCATAAATGGTAAAAAAACTATTTATTTATATATAATTATTAGTAGATGCGCTATACTTTTATTATTTAGAAAGTGACCAAAGACTTGTGACCAGTATTTTATATGTAGATCAGAGGTTATGTTAGACTTTAATATTGGCTGTCATTTTGACGGACAGGGTTGTAAAAATTGTCAATCTATTATTACCCATCACTTTAATTTTCATATTTTAAATTATAACAACATTTAATTGCTTGTATTTTTGTTCACATTTTCATTTTTAATCATGAGCCTACAGGATGAGCATATAGGCTTATGCATTTATTTATTTATGAAAAGAACCGATGAACAGAGACTGTGCGTCACAAGTTCAACACCACACACCGCAGTGACAGCGGAGGCCACTAAAAACAACAAAATATTTGAGAAAAAAAAAAAAATTCTCTATTTTAATAGATTCTCATTTTTATGAACCAATGTCGATTCTTAAATCCCAATCAATGCTGCTTTCTGTTGATGAATGAACCGTACATATAGCGCGCCTCCCATCCAATAAATCGCAATAGACTAAGCTTTGTGCGTTGTTACTTTTGATATGAAACAGTCTCAGATTTCAAATTCTGACCATTTTATAAGTGCATTAAAGCAATAAATACTGTTTTGGAGCTCTTTAATGTGGCGTGATGGATCACTGTAGATACCTCGGTGCAAGCGAAGCGGCAGCGCACATAAACTGATCATCTCTTTCGCTTTACTACTAATGGATACTCGCCTGTGCGTTAAAGGCATAGCAAAAGACTAGTGACATTTTTATTTTTGTTGTGGAGGCTGATGATCCTGTGCCCAGCTGCCACACTGGAGCGCACTCGCCACCAACTGGACAGGGGTGGGAATTACAGTTATAAATTACAATAGATCACCCTCAGTGTAATCTGTCAAAATAACAGACTGCTTTCAGATTTTTCCGTCACTGCTAAAAAAAAAAATTTTGCTTAACGCAACCTCTGATGTAGATTGATTTCTCCTCTCTTAACTGGTGTGTCCTAACAGTCACATAGAATATAGATCAACATGGATGGATGTCTGTCTGCACCAAATAAATAAATGTGAACTATCGGTACCATATTGATTTGCATAGCTTCATATAAAATTAAGATCGGTTGAGTGTGTCAGCAGGCATCACCTTGGAGGGTAAGTAACTCGTTGCTCCTGTCGTCGACTCTTCATCATGGCCTTGTACTCTCCGACCCGCAGTCGTCTACCCTCCACGATACAGGTCCGCTTCGGCCGGGGTTTGTATTTGTAGTCTGGGTAACGTTCCAGATGCTGCCGACTCAGTCTGGCTTGCTCTTCGTAGTACGGCTGCTTCTCCTGATTGGACATGGTCTTCCACCGGGAACCTAAGGGATCAGAAGAATTACAATAAGTAAGGTACAATATCATATAACCAAAGGAAAACTACATGTGGGCACCAAAAGTATGTGGACACCTAATCAACACATCCATGTGCTTGAACATTTATGGGAGTTTGTTCATACACAAACGGAAATGTTTTTCACTCGATGATACTGGAAAATAAATATGTGCGCTACTGCAGTAAAAAATTAAATTGCATGGCTGTATATTATATGCACCTGCCAATAATGATTAAAGCTGCTAAACCAGTTTATTAGAAGGAAGTATCCACATACATTTGACCACAGTGCATTTGGAGAAGGTTTTCAGTGTTTTTTTTTTTGTTTTTTTTTGAGATTTTGACAGTTGGTGAGAGTTGAAATTCCACATCGACCGGGAAGTGAGAGATAAATTAAAGTGAAAGCACAAAGTAGTGCAAAGGGAAAAAAACCATCACTGACATGTAGAGAATACGTCAGTGAATTCTTCATGTTACAAATATTTGACATTGTTAGAATTTGATTTACCGACTTCATACGTGCAATGGCACCGCCTCAAAGTGTGCTGCAGGCTAAAAAGATAGGAAACTGACAGAAACGTAGGTGTGTACTAAAAGGAGCTGCGGCCCATGTTCAGGAGGAGAAGAAAGCCTGACTCAGGAGGGTGTCAGTATCACCACAATGGAATGGAATGCAAATGTTTTGTGAAAGGAAAGAACTGAGGAAGGCAGAGGTGAAGCAAGGGATGAGGGGCCTGAAGTTTTGGGTGTTGTTTTCCTGTCATCCCAGGAGCCAGGTGGCGGTTCGTGCCCTGGTGTGACCCCTTTTTTCAACCCCCTAAGACCTTCTGTCATTTTCTCCATTCCAGGGGCAACAGCAAGTTGCAAGCAAGTGCTTTACAGAGTAACACCTACACTTGTGACTGTAGGATTAGCTGTGGGTGTAACAAATTCAACGTTCCCATAACCCCTCAGCCCATCCCAACAATAAACAACTGATCTCAAGTGAAAGATAAAGGGGTAGATGAAATAATACTACAACAATGAGGACAATGTTGTCAGAACAGGTGCTTCTGAATCCACAAAGAGGAAGGATTAAAGGCATTATAGTCAGTAGAGCATTCGTTGATGGAAAGTATGGTGAAAAATATTTGACAGCAGCATTTTTCTTTGACAAGAAGAAAATTATAAAAACACTTTGATGGACAATGCTAACAATGTGCTTATCTTAAAATCTATGGGCAGAGCGAGAGACTAAGTACAAATTAAGATGTACAAATTAGAGTCACGTGTCACGTGACTTGTATCAATCATTTATGAGCATGCAATGTTAATAATTTTAAAACAACAGTAATCTATTAATATTACTACCTCTAAACTGCAAACACTTTTAAGGAATACACATTCACTATTAACTATTAAGGGCTTTCCCTCAAACTCATAATTTGCTGCCTATTGATAGTAAGTAAGGTAGTTGTTGCAGTAGTTATGTTTAGGGTTAAGGAATGTAGAATATGGTCATGCATTTATATGTGCTAATAAACAGCCAATATGCTAGTAATATGCATGCAACTAGTTGATAGCGAATGATGTTCCCTCATCAAAAGTGTTACCAACTATCTAAACTATCAACAGACTAATCGCTAAAATCTAATGTTTTTTAAAGCAGCGGCTCCATTCTCTCTTACCGAGGATCTTGCTGATACTGGAGTTGTGCATGTCAGGGAACGCCTGCAGGATACGTCGTCTTTCGTCTTTGGCCCACACCATGAAGGCATTCATGGGACGTTTGATGTGGCCAGAGGAGGGAGTCCGGGATTCACTAAAGCTTCCCACACCAGAGATTGCCATCTGCCCTGTTGGGAACAACAAGATTAAAAACAAAACAATCAGTCTAGACACACGCAACTTCCTTTTGTTTGACTACACTCCCTGCAGCCAAATGCAAATACACAGGCAGGTGGCATCTGTGTTTGCTGCATGCCAAAGAGGTTTTTTTATTTTATTAGTCATTATTGTAACAGTCATAAATTCATATGCATTCGTAAGGCAATTGTTTATTTGATCAGAAAAGCACACAAAACTATGTGATCAAGTGAAATTTCTTGACTAAAAAAATTGCACACATACCAGTGACATGCAAAACTACATCTCAAAATGTGCAATAGTGAACGACTAGTCAACTAAGCTGGTAGCTGTATATAATTAGATCAGGATGAGATGATCGGACAGGTTTTTAGGGGGCGTTTACATAAGACCAAAATGGTTTGCAACAGAATAGAACACAATACAATCTATTTTGAAGTCGACACGGCATCACCACAAGAAGCAGTGCCAAAACTAATTTAAAGACACTCCCGTGTGAACAATTAAAGCACAACATCCTGGGAATATGCTTAATGTATTGCCAAAATAAAACTGAAAATGTGAAAACATTATAGTTGACCCATACATACCCTCAGAGTCACTGCTAAGGTGGTCCTCATTCGTCCGCAGGGACTGTCTGTCATCCATCCGGTCTCGAGACGCCTCCTTATGATCAATCAACAACAGACAGACAGATGAAAAGACAGCTTATGTTAAAACATTTATAAAAAACAATCATCAGTGATCACTGCTTCCAGCTGGAATAGGAATTGCTTTTATCATGTTAGCGCCAATGCTACAGAAGCTGGACAACATTACAAAAGCCTCTCAGCCACACCTAAGCATAGAAACACAAAGAGCTCCATGGATATTTGTGGTTGTCAAATAGAATTCTGAAATTCAAACATTAATGAGCTATATTCATCTCCCTTTCAAACGGCTCGGCATTGTTGTCGACGTCTAGTCTACCTGCATTTTGAAGAGCGCGTAAAACAGTTCTACAAGTTTCAAGCTGTAAAAACAGGTTTAAGTGGAATGCTTCAAAACCCTGTTGACAACAAAGGCAAAATCACTGTCATATCTCCCTGCGGTTAAACTGAACTCAAAAGGAGCAACAAAGTGGTTGTCGAAACAGGTGTCTACGGAGACTCGGGGCTGTTCTGCAATTGCCACGTATACAAACAAGTGAACACACAAGTTGCAGTGGGACTCTAATAACAGCTGTTCTTGGCTGAAAGGGGAATGTACCCCCGATATCATGAACCTCTGTAAACCAATATCCATCGCTGACCCTGACCGCCCCTCTTCTCTTGAAACACAGTGGGTGTTCTGAAAGAGAGGCACTTCAAGTGTGGGCCATTAATGGACACTTGCCCCGATGCTTCGGCCTTGAAGCATGACCAATGGTGACAAACAGCGGGCCCCAGGTGCCGTGAGGAACCTTGGAGAACTGGGGTGTGGAGTATCTGAGAGCGTGTTTGTGTGTGCGCTAAGATGTCGACTCACCAGCCTTGTGTTGTTGTCCCTCTCACGGTCCCTCTCTCGGCCTGTCGGGCCTTGTCCTCCACGCAACAGCTGCTGGGCATCATGAATGGCTTGTGTCACAACATCACCCTCTCCCAAGAAGCCTGAAGAGTGAAAGGGTGAGAGAGAAAGGAAACTTTAGACAAGGTCAAGAGAGATACGTTTATCCCTCTCTCCGTCTTGTGATGCACAAATAAAGCACTTGGCTCGATCTCAAGTTTATGATCCCGTCCCGGATGAGCCCCCTAGTCTTGAGTCCAAAGGCTTAAGACAAACAGTCACGTCTGGTGCTGACACATTCTCAGAGGCTGGTTCGAAGGGGGAACAGGTTTTCTGAACTGCCGACAACTGCCATTAATACTTGGGATAGAAGCGTATTGGCAGTGGGAACCCTAAGAAGGGTCCTTTCTAACAGGGTCATTTTTTCTGAATGTGAATTTTCATGAATGTCATGACAGGAAACCCACAGTAGATGTGTCTGACTCATAAAGAGGTAGAGATATTTTCTGACACACTTGTCAGCACAAAAAAAAAAGTTATGGAACTGTAATAAATAAATTTACAGTCACGGTCTAAATCTACTAAACAGTTCTGCGGTTATTGCCAGATCAGTTGCAACAAATTTTTTTTAATTTTCAAATCAGCTCAAAACACAAAGCATAGCTTCAACCTTACAAGCAAATTATGTTAGAGACTGAATGTGTCAGTGAGGTGTAGTATCACATACTCAGGCTAAGGGCAGATCGAGGAGGGCTATGTGACAGATCTCTGGGTCGGTACCCTGTCTGCAAGTGGGCCATTTCCAGTGCCTGTGGACTTGGGGTCTTGGGTTTAGCTGTGAGGTTGAGAGGTTGATTGGTATCCTGGAGCAAAAAGTCATTGTGAGATTCACTAATGAATAGAACAAAATGAGATGACCTGCAGAACAATGTAAGAAAGGGTACCTGGCGAAAGACTGTACCACTGGACCTTTTGACTGGGGTGGAGTGTGGATTGGGCAGCAACTGCATGGGATACTCCACTAAAAACAAAAAGGAAGTTCATTCAAAAGACTGAAAGTTGAAGGACTTACAAACATAAATGGTCAGTGAACATGCGAGAGATCTACAACCCAACCCTAATGGGACTTGGCCAACTATCATGTTTAGGCTAGGTTCAGGTCAATATTTCCAACTTCAAGGTAAAAACTTCTTAAAGTATTTATCGCCTGAGAACATCTCTAATATAGCCGAATAAAGTCTTTGAGCTCAGATTCACTTGGTCCTCTACTCCAAGTTTCATTACAAAGGCGGCTCAATAGTGTCAAGCACTCTGTAAGCTGACTAGCTCATACACTTGTTCTATTGTTCCCTGTTCGTTCCTTCTACCCTTCATCTTCTAAGCGAATAAAGTACATGCAGGCATCATAGTTGTGTGTTCACAAGTCTTTTAACCGAGCGAGGACACAGTACCATACATTACATAAATCAATGCAAAGAACTCGCTCTGTATTTTACCAGATCAATATACACTCTAAATCAATGGCCAACCCTGAGCTGTTCTTCAGTGCATGTGCAAGAAATTCATTCAGGCAGCCCTTTCAATTAGTTTTAAGTGGACCAAAGACATGAGCAAAACCATCAATTCATGCAATAGCCACTTACATTACAGAACAGACCTTCAGACGAACATGCATTAAGAAAAGGAAAAAGTTATTTTGCCATTAAGATTTCTAGAATAGCAAGAATTAACTCTTTCAGTTCAGCTTAGCTCCAGTCTACTGATTACCTAAAAATACAAATAACTGCTGATAAGCATATGCTGAAAAGCGCAAGAGCAAACAAGTTTTTCAAATAATTGACAAAGGATAATATTTGAAGTCAATTATTTAGAGATTTTTGACAGATGCTGTTTGATCCATCTGAAAATAACAGATGGCTGAATCCTGTGTCCTAACAGACTCTTATTGTAAAAGCTAACTGTTGCTCAATATGCCAATAGGTAGGTCTTTCATGCCTATATCAGGATATGCGAATAATTCAATCCATCGGGCGAAGGGAGGGGAGTTGAGGACATTACCGAGGGTTTGGTGAAGCTCACCTGGTTTGCAGGGAATGGGCTGCAGAGGCAAACCCATCTGGGCTTCAGAGGTGACTGGCAACGGTTGGGCACTGGGATGAAAGGCAGGGATCATAACATACGGCATGTTTACCTGCTGGGTCAAAAGTCACAGAGAACACCTTAAATTGTATTTCCACACTGTCCAAATAGTCTTAAAGGAACAGTTCACCCAAAGAAAAGCTGATTTAATCCTTTTAGGTGAACTATTCCTTTATGATCTTAAGATGCTCCCCAGTTCATCCGTTCAAATAAACTTCAAGATTTTGAATCATGACATTCAACCTCACCTGAATTTGCTGCTGCAGTAAGTTGATTTTATGTTGCTGCTGTATCAATTGCTGCTGCTGTTTGGCGATCTAAACAAAGAATTAGTGTTTAGAAACCAAACTAACACACATATTGCTGTTGCTGATTTCAAATGTCACTGCTTTTGCTTTTTTTTTTTTCCCCATTTTTTCACTTTTCCACAAGTATCTCCACACCTGTTCTTGCTGCTGCCTTGCCAGTTCCATCTGTTGCTGCTGTTTCTCCAGCAACAGAGCGGCCATGTTCCTCTGCTCGGAATGAGCTCCAAGCAGCTGCTCTCTCAGACCAGAGAGCTGGTTTATCATCAACAACAACTGAAACTCCTTCTCTGCCAGACTCTCTGGGGTTCCTGTAAACACATACGCACATGCTGGTGGTCAGGCAGAAGGTGTCAATGAAACACAAATATGAGATGATCCACAATGGAACACATAGAAACAACACTATACGGTTGCTCTGTTTGGTGATTTGCATGACAAAGTGCATGTATGTGCAGTACAAACACATAAATTCACCTTTTAGGTTGACACTGCCATGAAGACCCTTCCCAAGGAACTTTTCTTTCCAGTCCATATTCAGAAGTTTTTCAATAGTAGGCATCACTAAAAAAAAAAAAAATTAAAAAGAGGAAGAGAGATTTTACAAAAATAAGAATAAATTGTATAAAATTATTTTTTAATTAAGTAAACGTATTTTAATAAATGTAATAAAAAATTTGTTTATATTATATATATATATATATATATATATATATATATATATATATATATATATATATATATATATATATATATATATATATATATATATATATATATATATAAAACACACACACACACATACATGCATACACATGCACACACAAATACATACACATGCATACACACACAGACATACATACACACACACATACATACACAATGTAGTTGAGGAGACACAGACAAAGAGTGACATAATAGAGAAGCAAATAAAGAATAAAAAAAGCTTTTATCATCTTGATGCGAGAAACGCTGTACTGAAAATCCTTGAGCTTAAAACCCCCAGTTATACCAAAAGAAAATAGAAAACAAACAATTTCATAGAATGTGTGAAACCAAAAGAGAAGCCTTTTGAGAAAACACTCGAGGACTCTTTAATAACCAAAGAGCTGTGAAATGTATCATACAAATGAAACCACCGAGAGGCTTTATAGAATTTGAAGGAAAGTAGGAACTTGGATCATCTCAATGTAGAGCGCATTAAAAGCAATGGCATTCTAGTTGCTGACACACACACACATGGACAAACCACTTGCATGGGTTTCCATCAAAATTAAAACTTTCAAAAACCTCTTTTACTCTCAAACAACAGCCTTGAAACACCGGAACACAATGAATGCCACGGACCAAGTGCGAATATGCTAATTAGCACTTCATGAAGACCTTATAATTGTAAAGGAACCGTTGCACTCACCCTCACTGACATTAGGCTTGCTGTCATTCTTATCATGAGCTCTGCTGCCTACATCTTGACTGGCAGGTGTATATGATCGTACTGGGTCTTTACTGGGAGAGCTCACCTAAAAAACACAGGAACCATGAGGTTAAGTACTCACTACAGAAATGTTACATCTCATCTTATCTTAACAAAAAAAAAAAAGGAAAAACGCAATAATTTTATTTTATAAAACAATATTGAAATTCATGAACACTTCATACCAAAGGAGATTGTACATTAGGGGGCGCTGACTTCTCAGAGTCGTCTCTGTCCGACAGGTGCCGAACTGACCAATCACTGACTGGAGAAGACTGCTGGGATTCTCGGTGGACAACTCTACCTCCCAATTCGCCGTCTTCAAGCTTGATACCAACACCCACCATGGTCACATTGCCCTTGGCGTGGGGATGTAGAGCAGGTGGACTGGGCTCACACATTCTACAAAACCAAACCATTCAGAAAATAGAATTAATCAGTCCATGTTAATCCAAAAATAATTAGCGTCGCCTCTGAAACAACTCTCATTTTCAGGTGATGTCATCAAGACCTCTTAATCTTTAGCCCCTCCCATCCAACCACCCGTCATATAGAGGTGCCTTGGAGCATCTGATCAATTCCAGATTGCCATCCTACACATTCGCTCATTAAATATTCTGTTTCACCCGGAAATATCACATTACAGATCAAAATGCATTGATTGCAAAATTTCATGCTGAATTAGCATTTCAGCAAGAAGAGACCACATAAGACCGCATTACTAACAAGGATATTCCGGTTTTGTGCAGCTACTGTCTGGGAAGGACAGAAAGACCACAGGAAAAAAACAACAACAACAACAACAGCTGACTGCTTTGCATAAGGAACAGAAGGGTTTTTGTAGAGCCCAGACACAGGCCGCCCCATTCAAACTCTTTCACCAAAGCCACTTCTTCAGGGTCTCTGGGGCTCAGGAGCCGCTCGGTGTTGGGAGAGGATATTTGTGCGTGCTTGTGTTGTGTGTGCGCATCCTAAGTTGTTTGAATCTGTCAAGTGTGCCCATCAAGTATCTGGCCGTCTCAAGTAGCACGGCAAACCCTTCTGCAATGAAGGACAAGAGGAGGAGAGAGACGGACGGACGGAGTGAAGGAAAGAAAGAGAAGGCGATTTCAAAATTAGCCGAGGTCTATAAACACCTCTCCTCCTTCGCACTGCATGAAAAAAGAAAAACAAGACAACTCAAAGAAAACAAACACCAGGGAAAATGCATCTCTTCCGTTCTGTTTCACTCTCTAGCTCTCTGTATGTATGCATATATATATATATATATATAAAATGCCCATTGTTACAGAGAAAGAACAAAGGAAGTTTAAACAATGGGCATGACATGGACAAAAGCAATAGGCTGCAGGAAACACAGCGGGGTAACAATACAAACGGAATGTGCCGATGATCCGTGGCAGAGAGAAAAAAAAAAATGCAGAACACTCACTGGGTCGATTCCAGTTCCTCCTGTACTTTTTCATCCACTCGGAAAACACAAAAGCAGCCTGTGCGTTTACATTAAGGCACAAGAGAAAGGTTGAATACTTAGCTCACGGTTTCTGTTAAGCTGAGTCACTTGGTTGAATTGTTTGAAGAAAAGAATTCAATAGACCAATCTGTTCTTTTGAAGTAATGATTTGCCAATCTGGAAGGTAGTTTGGGTAAAAGGGCATAGTTTTCTGTTCTGATGTACTTGCCTGACCTACAAGCAAATGTTTTGTCTGTAAAAATACAGGAATTGCATTTGGTTGTGAGGAGGTGCCACGAACTAAAACTATGGATATTCACTGACAGTCATCAAACTCGTTTCAGATCGCTTTTTCACGACAAATCAGTCAGTGTGAACTGCAAACTTGATACGGTCTTCCCAAATCAGATTTAGAGACCAAGGACAAGACCCCTCCTTTCCCTGGGAACCGAGTACACTCAAGAAAGATCCTGCCACCATTGGTGCATTATAAATAAACACTTGCAAGGAGTCTGCGCTATTAAGTTCCTATTGTGATGAGGCTAAAATTATTTGTTTCCCCAGTTGAGGAGCGCTGATCCACAAACCAGGTGCAGGAAGTGTGAATTTGTCAGCTCCTTCCAAGTGCACTTGTATTCCGGCTATTTGCTTGGAGGGATTTGACTGTCAAAAAACGGCACAGCCTCAAGCTCTAAACGGATTTGTGAAGATTAATGTTAGAGCGAAGATTCTCCACACTCATCATGCACAAGTGTTAAAGAATGTTTTGTCGTTAAAAAAAACGCAACAGTTGGATTAATTTACGCAAAATGACATGATATCACATTTTGCATGTAGCATAACTTTATTTAGCATAGTGGTCTTTAGTAAAGTCTAAATGTAACTACATGAAAACCTCTCATTTGAACTACAGAGCAAAGTAAAGAAAAGGTAACAATTTCTCATAATTGCTGAATTTTATTTCTCACAGTTGCAACTTTATATCTCATAATTGGGTTTTTCTTATTGTAAATTAGATTTTAGTCAGACTTTATTTTAACTTTTGCCTCAATTTCCTAATTTGCTGCTAATTAATAGTTAGTAAGGTAGTTATTAAGTTTAGATAAAGTAGGATTAAGGGATCTAAAATATGGTCATGCAGAATTAGGCATTAATACGTGTTTTTTAAATACTAATAAACAGTCAATATGCAATTAAAAGGCATGCATATAAGCAACTGGTTAATAGTGAGAATTGGTCCTTAAATTTAAGTGTTACCAATACTTCTTTACTCAAAAAACAGGTTTCCATAAAGATGATTTTAAGAAGAAAAGAGAAAAACAGACACAAAAGGATAGCACTGACAGCATTGTTCTTTTTAATCTTGGCTCCAAGCAAAACGAGAATGTGTCATAACTTGGTGATAGTGATAAGAAATATAATGGCAAGCTCTTATGTCAGAACATGCAAAACAAGCCAGAAGAATCAACATGATTGATGGTAACTGCCAGTCTATCTTACAAGAGAAGTCGCCTCAAGTTTGTTCTTACCTGTTGTTCGGATGTGGAGCCATAAGATGCATTTCCAAAGAGCTCTGACAAACTTTTGTAGTCTAAGATAACATCAACCTCGAGGTTCTTTGCTTTTGCGCTAAAACACCTCTGAAGTGAAATACTTCCCACGGTCGGGGGCACGCGAGACAAAAGCTTAAGTTGCCTTACAAGTCGCAACATGTTGCGGCCTCAGATTCTGTCCCGCGCTCCTCTGATGCAAATACGACTTTTCTTTGTTGTTTCTAACTCTCCCTTTCCTTGTGATGATCCTGAAGTGGTTAATTTCCGCATTGTGGTAAGTCGGGCTTATAAAATTGTCAAAAAGGACAAATAAAGCTGTCAGGAGTGCCAAAAACAAGCCTGTGCGCGCAAACACATTATTTTACCGACATCCAAGCAAACAGAAGACTTGTAGTGACAACACCAGTTTGAACTCCAAAGGCTCTTTTTTTTGCTTTTTAACACCCTAACTCATTGCACACTTGCCAAATAGAGGCACGTAACAATTAGACACATTCTAACTTTACAAAGACCTGTTGTAAACCAGCACTCGAGACGTTGTGAGAATGCAGCAGACCGCATTGGATGATGGTGGGTTTCAATTAAGACAAGACACAGCTAAAAGCAGAAGTGTCTGTAGGCTCAGACCCTCAGTCAAATCAGCTGTTGAAACCCAACAACAGGAGCTTCCAAATCCACCTGCCAGTAACTGTACTCTTAACAAAGATACAAAGCCTTGACCTACACAAACGGTCTACCAACCTCAAAAGCATCTGGTCAGTTTTCATTGTCTTCTGGCTGTCTCTTGGAAAGCGTTCCACTTGCCAGAGTGGAAGTCTGAAGCAGCAACTCCTCATCAAGACAGTGGACACCCCCTTAGAAAAACTGTCCGGTGACCTCCCAGGAATAGAGAGGCGAGCTGGTGCTCTCGAGGCTGGATGCACAAAACTGCGGTCACAAAAGTATGCTCTATAGCGAAGGCAAACAGTAGCATTTGCATGGCATTTGCCTCTGTTATAACTTTCCACAGAGTACTTTACACAGATAGGGATTTAATAACATAGTAAAAGTGAAACAGGAGAAGAGTATCCAGGAATAAACATGTCACAAAACAAAATTGTGACATGTTTTTTGTTTGCGTTTTGATTTGACGGCTGATGACATTTACTTTTGTCGCATATAAAAAGAGATACATATTTACTAAGGCAACTATATTTGATTAGACTAAAAATAGATAGAAAAACTATACTATGGAAATTGTTCAAAAGATGCTTTCATTTCAATGAAACATATTCTGGAAGAACAATGATATCAATTAATTTTCCAGACCAATAATTATAGGGTGTGTGTTATGCAATGTCTTTAGCAATTGTTCATGCACAAGTATTACAAACTCTAAAAGAAACACCTTAAAACTAATCACACAGTAAAAACAACAATAATTTGGCATTTACGTCAGGAAATATTACAATGCAACTTATTACGATGATCATTAAATCACAAACAAATGAGTAATACAAACTGCTGAATTTGGCAAGAAAACGGATGAACAGTAGTTTTTGTAAACCTGCGGCAAGCTAGTAGTCAAAACTCTTTTCCTACAACATACAATACAGACTCTAACTTCAAATCAAGCAAATGTATTTTCATTAAGTATTGATGACTGAGCTTTGTTTAACAGCTCTGTTTTTGATGGACTTTCCTCTTCCGTGCAGGGGACAGTCCCTGATAGTCCCCGCCTAAACTCACCAGCCTCAATGTTTTGAATGCAGGAAAGGAAAAAAAACAATGCAAATCAACAGGGTTTACACACAGAGTGTAGAAACCACAAGGACACATGGATTCACAAATAAAGCTGCATAACTAGTTTGTGATGAATTGAATATTGTTTGCGGGTTCAGTTGCCCTTTATTAGTGCTATACATTTATAGCATGCCTTTAAGCTAAACTTAACTCATGATTTATGATACAGTCTCCAGGATGGCAATTTTTTTTAATTCTGAAAAAAAATTAATGGTTTTTCAGTAATAAAGGTGTAGGCGTACATTGGCACCATTTGGCAACATATGTTGTTTGCTTTTGGGATCTGATTGTTTGCATTTGGTCCCGGAAATGGTGACGTCTGAATTTTTGTGACCTGTACATGCATGTTTGATTTGAATTAAGTTTCAAACTTTCTTTCAATCTTCCTGGAAATTAGAGAAAAAAAATAAAATAACAGACAGTGTTTTAATTACAAGTAATTTGTCAATGTACATTTTTATATATTTTTTATTTACCAAACACAAATTCGTAGCTTAATTTTTCAGTTTTTAGAAATATACATTTAAAACAAATAATAGTACATTTACTTTTTTCCCCAAGTACTACTACCCCAAAGCGTTGCATCATTTAATAAAACTGTATTAGTTTCTGGACATGATGGACATGGCTAACAACATAAGTAACTAATTAAGTTAAATCAAAAGTCAGACAAAAGTGAATGCATGCTCAAGATAAAATGCAACTTCATTTTACTGAAAATTACATTGGGCATAATTTATTTCCAATCAATCAAACTGTAATTTTGACTCATTAAGCTAACTTTATGTGGACTTAAGACACACACACAAAATGTCATCATTTGAGATGTGTTGGAAATGATATAAAAAGTTCTTTGAAAAATAAGCTGTCGTAATTTATTTACATGCATCACATGCAAAGTCCACAGGGACAAAAATGCTCATAGCTGAAGCAGCAGCCTCACATATTTCCCATAAATCAGCACAGTGTGTCAAAACGCACATTACTGGCGACTTTTTCCAGTAGACTTTGTCTTTTTCCCCAACAAAAGCAGCTCTAAAGATCAGAATTTTGGGCTCATGTTCTTTTGAGACCTTCTAAATAAGACGTATAAATGGGATGATGGTACGACCACGCTCTGGACACAAAAGAGGGGGAGAGGAGAAAGAAAGGAGAGTGGGTCGCCGCCGTTTTTTTCCTTCTTGTGCTTTTGAGAAATGCAGGTTAAAAAGCAGCCTCTTTCATTGTGCCTCCCTGGGCCTAAAACAGTCCGCTTATTGTGGCGCCAAGTGAAAGGCTAGTGTGGCATTTATCTGAGAGACAAGAGGAGGGGGCAATGAAAGGAGGCAGAGCACAAAACACACTTGGAATAAAGAAATATAACAAGAGAAAGGGAATAAAAGATGTTAGTGAAGGGCCCCCTTTGCGAAAAAAGGCACACAAAAACCGTCCGCCACCCCCTTCAGGCAAAGAAAGACAAAGGCAAAATACATTAAAATGTGCTTTTTTCTAAGCCTGGCACACTTTTATATCCAATCTCGATTCAGATTTGTTTTATATAAGCATACGAGTGCAGCGCAGTTTGTGCACAATGCATTAGACATGTTTTTCAAAGCTGGGGATCATAACGTCAGCTCCAGAACGCTCTGGGTCTTGCTGGCACGTCCTTGAATGACTACAGGTCTTTGAAATGAGTTAGGGGTCTTTGAGAAAAGACAGTGCATCTATGGAGTTGTCATGGCGACCGGACCAGGCTGTTTTGTGCTACAACAGGTAATTGTAAGCAACCACAGGTCACAGTCTCGAGGTCAAAGTGAAGATGTGCTGGGAAGCAGCGGGTGTTGACAATAACATCATAGTGTTTGAATTGTCTGAATGATTTAGGACATTCCACTGATCCAAAAAGGCATCTTAAAATGATAGTTCACTCATGATATACCCACCCTTGTGTTGAACACAAACGGAGATATTCTCCACAATGTCCAAGCTGTCTTGGTCCAAAAAATTATTTTCAAAAAAGCACTGCAAAAGTAGTTCATATGATTTATGTCCTGTATTTGAAGCGTCATACGAAAGACACAAATGATTTTGTAAATATTACAACGATTATTGGAATACGTTTTACAAGGAAATTTTGGTCTGTCTGCTTCAAAATTTCATGTTTAATTTTGTTAGCAATAACACATTTACAGCTTTTTTAGAGTCAAATGCATGCATTTCGAATTGATTTACAAGAATAGTTCACAAACAATTAAATTGTCCTCATTTATTCAAAAAAAATGCTATTTGCCTTCCTTTAATTATGTGTGAAATTAACTAGGAATTTCTGAGTGAAACCGTTTCAAGGTAAATCTTACACTAATTTATTTATTTATTTATTTTTCAGTGTGAAATCTTAAATCTAATTTATTACAAATCACCTCTGTCTCACTAGGCTGAGAAAAAAAACATTAAATCAGACTAATTACAAAGAAATGCAAGTAACATTGAATTAAAAGTGAAATTTTGAAGCAGAAAGTCTGAAATAATATTACATTTGCAATCAGAAAATGCTAGTAAATTTCAAAATTAATTACAAAGAAGTGCAAGTAACAATAACTAGATAGAAATACTGAAATAATATTTTATTGTAAATCATACTCCAATAATCTGTTTTATTTACATCTTACGAAAAATCTTTTTTTGTGTGTCAAATCTAGCTACTTCATATGTTCCTCCCACAAAACTATGGACAACGTGAAGCTGAGAAAATAAAGAAGCTTCATTTAAAACTAGAACAAATCAAGCTAAAATTAGGCAGAAACTCAGAAGTTTTTCTCCGTCATGTTACCACCTGGTGGCATATTCAAACGGGGCAGATTGCGAAGCTCCATCGCTCAACATGAGGACCCAGACAGGAAGAGAAGACAAAACCTTCACCTTTCAGGACATCCTGAGACCCTGTGCCTCCCTCCCCACCCCGCCGGCCACTTCACCGGCGCAGGACGGAGCACGTGGGCTCCTGCTGTCAAAAACAGGATACACACTCACCACACGGCTGAGAAACAACGGTTAATAGAGAAACAAGGGTGGGAAAAGAAGAAGAATGTAAACAATCTCCAATCATTTAAAAGACCGGTGCACAAACAAGGCAGAACGAATGCATCACGGGAAAGAGTGACTGGAAAAAGTGTCACAACTAACAAATGTTGAGCTTGTATATAAAAGCCACATCAGTATGCAGTATCACACTTTCTGATAACATCTCAAGAGATGCTCCTCAAACGTCTTGCACAAATAGAGGCGAGAAATACACAAACTTCCACTAGCATACAAACACAACCCCCCATTTCTACAAAACCTACCCACATTTTGGAATCAAGCACAAACATTAATTATTATTATTTTTTCAATATTTCAGGATGATGTTGAAGCAATGCTGCACAGTCACTCTTCAATAAACAAATAGCCTACAAACTTTTAAGAAGTCTTAAACTTTTACGTTTAAAAGCCAACCTGAAAAAAGAAATGTGGTTCAACTGGAGAGAGGTGATATTTGTCAGCTATTACGTACAGTGACATAAATTGATGCCTTTCTGGCAAAGGCGCTTCCCCCACGCTTTCACTACATTAAATTGCTTTCTCTGTAAGTTCTAAATGATACATTTCTGTGATTCTACGTTAGTGATGAGTCAGCTGAGAATGTGAGAAGGAACTAAACATGTTATTTCTCTTTCATTGAAAAGCTCAGGTGTCAGGCAACGTGGTTTAAAAAAAAAAATGTCTAAGAATCTGACAAGACATGAGCAATTTCTAAAACTATTTTTTAATGTTTGTAGTCTAATTGCAATAAAAATTTATATTTGTAAAGCCATACACATGTAAAAAAAAGATTTCTTATTTTCCCTTTCTATTCTCCAAACTAATCAAAAGCCAGTAAATGGCGAACGATCTCTCTTTTTACCACAAATACCAATTTAATGTGTGATGTGAAATGGTGTATAATAAGACCAAGAAAAAGTCCTAAAGACATAAACCTGAATGTATTTCTCAGAATTGAGTTTCAAGCAACCACCTTGCGAACCTCAAAATAATTGTCATTATGCAAGTTCCCCGGTGCAATCTGTGGACTGTTTGTTTGAGCGTGAATTAATATATAACAATCCTTGATTAATTTGTAAAGAAACAAATCATGAGGCTACAGCGGTCTATTAAAATATCAACCCGCAGGAACACTACGCTGTGTTCTCAAAAGTCACAGCGGAGGCCAGTGCAGTTTATGCAAATAACTGCGGGACTATTTCCTGGTCATATTCATTACAACTGAAAGCGACCTTACTGTATTAGAATGACAGTTTATCCTACTGTGAGTGCACATAGCAAGGCATTTGTATTTTTACACATGACAAACAAACAAATGAAGCCCACACAAATCTGTTGACGATATTTGCACTGACGTTATTATTCAGATAAATGTAAATGATTAAACAGAATAGAATATCACATTTAGTGTGGCTTCTTATATTTCTAGTGCAAAGACAACTTAGATTAAAACATTTCTGAAGGAGAAAAAAATTGCAAAAAATATTTTATACGGTGATAAGGTTTTTTTTTTACATTATTTCTAAACTACCCGATTTCAAAATATTATTACATTTTTTGGTTTTAATTCACCTGAATTTTTACTATATTTTCCAGATTCTAGAAGCTATAAACTACACCCATGGGAACATTTCCATTACCTGAAAAAGATCTGAATAGTGTTGTTTGTTTGATTTTCTTTGTCTCCTTTCAATTTTAAATTTCATTCAGCACAATTCGTCCCCTAATTCAAACAATTATACATTCAGGGCATAAATCCACCCTGCAATTTGCCCCTGAAACTTTTATGTGAAAACCTTTGTTTAAGCTCACACCCAAACCAGCATATTCAGTCCAAATCCAAGTCGTGTTGAAGCTTGCATCACATGAAACTTCACCTTTTGCCCATCACACACTTTAATAAACCTGAGAACATGGTGCAGAACAAACACACATGCTAAATAAATTCAAAAGTCCACTTGCATGATGGATCAAACCTGTTTGGTCCAGTTTACTCGAATCAAAAATATCAGATTTTTCATGTAATGCTATACTAATATAATATAATATAAGGCTCAAAATAATACTGCAGCATAAATGTGCCGCCAAAAATGAAAAAAAAAATGAAATAGTGTTTTACCATTGTATAAATGATTATAATATGCTATATAACTTTGAAAGCACTAAAAGTAATTTAAAAAGCACAAAAACAAAAGCATAAAAAAACTTAGTGCAAAATAACTAAAGACAAAGCACAAAAAGTTGCAAAGCAAGTCTTACCTAAAGTGGCTGAGTTCACTGTTATGACAAAAGAAAGCGAGTGATGCTCGTTTTGATGGGCGGCTGTCAGATTGTGTGCTGAAACGTTCTCTGTTCTAATGTTCTAATGGAGGACTTTCTAATTTCCGCTGTGGGTCTGAGCTCATCTCATGGTAAAGAGGGTAGGTGGAACAAAAACTGGAGGTTTTTGGGAACATGTAGACGAAGATTGAAAGTCTCACGGCACTTTCCAGTTGCCACCGCTCACGTGCGGAAAGCCATTTTACCATTTCAGACAAAGATAACTTGCCATTAGGGATTATTTATAGAATGTTTCTCTATTCTCATGTGCTGAATACATAAGAAGTATCTACAAAAATGTGTGCAATGTAGTAAACGTTTAAGACACGGCAACAAAACGTGCAGACTTTTCTAACTTTTGACATATGCATTGCTTAGAAGCAGGGATTATTTTTAAGTCTTGCAGCTACAAAGGAAACCATTTTGAACAAGATGCTGTTAGGGGGTTTTACAGCAGGTCTTCAATGTTCCTAAACATTATGAACAAAAACTTGTTACAATGCAATCTTTACAGACAAAATTACTTTTCATATTTCTGACAGGGCCCCTGAGCTCTTTGACTCCAAGCACAAGCGGCTGAACAGAAAACACTCAAAGCGTCAAGATGATTTGATGGACAGCTGCAAAGATCGAACGCATTTATCAACGCGAGCTTCTCTGGCCTGCTCTGTTTGATTTCATTGATGTTGTGGCGAGCCCTGAAAAACTCACTTAACAAGCTATTGTTGTCTCTCTCTCTCATCAGACCCCGGTTCAATAGGACACATGAAACAATGCAGACCCGAACAGAAGAGGTCGAAGTTTGAATAACAGAAAGAATGGACTTTTGTTCATTCGCCTGTCCTAGCTAAACTCTCTAGCCTATGGGAAATCATGTCACGAGTTTGTCCGTTCATCAGTGCGGCAAAGGTTTCAGCAGAAGTTCTCAGCACAACTTTTTCTGCACACTATAAAGTCAGTAGCATCACCCAGGTATATGGCAGATGATCAAAAATATGATTGGAACAACTCCAAGTGTAAGCCATAGCTTTGTTTACAGTGTAATAATTTGATATAAGATAAATAGTGTAAGCTTGACACAGAAAGGAGTAAATGATTGATCAATATATTGGCCAGGCCAATTAATTGGATGATACTTGGCTACTTTAAAACAACGTTCATTTGTACCATTAATGGAAGAGCTGCTTCCTCCTTCCATTAACTGAAAAATTCCAACAGGCTTTGTCAGTGAATAAGAATTCAAATTCTTAACATTGTGTACAGTAAGTGTTCATTTTCATCTAATTTCAGTCTTTAGTCAAAATTACGATAAAGACCATACTTCGATCTAGAAAGGAATCATTGGAAAACCCCCTTCAGTCGTCCACCGAAAAACTTAAAAAGCTATTAAACAACCCATTTTCAGTATGTTTGCCCTCCAAAGTGCTCTAATAGTAATTTCAGCCTCGGCTGTCTGATAAGAGCACCACAGAGTTTGTATAAATCAGCATGTGAAGTGATCTGGGCTCAAGACTTTGCAGAGACCGGATGTATAGATGCACTGACAGCTAAAGAGAACCACCGCTGGTTTCCTGACCTCTCAAACTGAGTAAGAGACGGATAAAAACGGAGCTGAAACAGAGAGATGCAAGGAAGGAAAATATGGGTAAAACGGATAGAAACGAAGGGAAAAAAGCTAAAGGTCAGAGACTCCCTACTGACAGGGAGCTTTGTGCACAGTCAGCCACTGTGAAGCCAAACACTCGCGGCCACTTCGCCAACTTCCCCTTTAATGATCCGTCGACATGCCCGCTCACAATGGAGGTGCACAGCTCAGGTGCTGGATGTTCTTGAAGGATAAAAGCGGGATATGCTGCCTGCACTGGCACGATGTGCTTATTTAACCATGCAGACATAAAGAGGGGAAATAAAATGTCTACTTAAGAGCACATTATAAAAGTTTAACACCTATTCAGGAATTGTGCTCAGTTGGTCTGCCCTGAGGAGCTCTGCTTTCTGGTTATTCCGGAAGGCTGATATTCTTCAACAGAGTGATCAACAGTTCACTTCACACAGAAAAAAATCTGGCAAACCTGTCAACTGCCTGAAGAGCAACTCTAACTCTTTAGCAGGTGTCCAAATAATAATAAAAAGAAAAAAACAAGTAGCAACACACAGTCAACTTCAACTACTGATGTACAGTGATAGACAGATTTGCATACATTTCAAGTAATTCTATATTTATGTGTGTATGTAATGAATAATATAAAATCATAATAATAAAATACTATATATAAATTTGAATTATATTAAATAACATTAATTATTAAATAATTTTATATTAAATAAATTTAATTATAAAATATATATATATAAAGAATTATAGCATAATATTACATATCGCCATTGACATTGGCTAATGTGAGCTGCTAATTTCTTCTTTCTAAAGGGCCTAAAATTATAAGTTATTAGTTATTTGTGCAGGCACTTTTAAGCACAAGAATGGTCATATTAGTGAGTGATTAAACAATGCAATTTCAGCAGACAAAAACATCAAATAAAAATGCATTTAATTGTTTTTAGAAAGTTTGCTAGTCTGCGTTCAACTCATATAGGCTTCGAGATCAAACAAACTAATTTGAAAACGCTTGCATTAAAAATAAGACGCTTAAAAGTTCATGTCAAATTAAGTAGGAACTTCTTTGAAATAAAACAACTGCTTCTTCGTGTACAATGAATTGCTGCAATTGCCTTGAGAGGACACTGAATACACGTTCAGATCACATCAATAGTAATTGACCGAGTACGCATTGAAAGCAGGTTGTCATTTCCTATCCAACCGTATGAACAAACATACTGTTCCGACACACACCACAGAACAGTTTCAGGTGAGAAACAAACTCGTGTGATTCAAAACTCTTAGTCAAAGTGAGTTTTGTTTACTCTGCAGGTTATAAACTGGGATATTTTGACTTTGCGGATGCGTAAAACGCTCGCTTAGGTGATTCGGGTAGATGGATCAAAATCAACGTCCCGTTGATCTACTTCTGTAGGTTTGCTATATCTCTCACTAAAGACAGAAACAAACGTGTCGAACGTGCCAAACATTCGTGCGTAAACTTTCAAACAAAGCGCCATTTGCCCACTTACCAACTCCAAAAGAACTGTGCGCTGCGCTGCGCGCTCCACAAACTTTATTCCCTCAGTCTTTCCGTAGTCTCTGGGCCCGCAGAATCGATAACGCCGCATGCAAAATGTGGTTTCCCCTCATGTCAATGAATAATACGCCTCTGTTTATCAACGGCAAAACCTGAGACTCCACGCGCACAGATGATGAATGCGTCGCACTCTCGCAGATCCAGCCTCCCTTCACTCCAGAATGACTGTCTGGTGTTCGGTTTCCAACATTCTCGCTCCTGCTGCCTGTCATTCACCTCCCTCTTAAAGGGAAAGCTCTTCTTTCTGGGTTTCCCTTGGCAAAAGGAAAAATGCTGGGATCCTTGAAAGGAGGGAAAGGGAGATGTTCTATTCATGAGTACCTGCTGTTTCAAGTTCAGCTTTAATGCCATTTTATCCTTTATGTAGCTCTAATGCACACACTTAAAAAAGTACAAGCATAGAGTTGTGGAAAAAAGCACACAATAACATGCATTTGTATACTTTTTATTTAGAAAAAAATGCATTTCAATTTAATTAGTTTAAATTTCAGTCTATTTCTGACACAAATCCATAATATGGCTGTAAATGATCTGGAATATATTGTATGGACTTTTATTTGAAGGATTTCAATTTTAGTCTAATCCTGACAAACACAAAAAAAATGATGGTACATGATCTGGAATGTGTCATATGGACTTTTATGAAATTGTTTTGAAACCTAAATGATTTTTGCAGTGAATTTACTCCCATTTATGTGTTGCACGTCATCTAAAAAAGCGAAGGGGAAAAAAACTAAACATTGAATTCGTTGACTCAAAAACAGTGACTCAAAAAAGTGAAAACAAAAAATAGTATTTATTTTTTTAAATCAAGTGTGGAATGTGCTATGACAGAAAAATATCAGCGTGCCATATATAAGCTGACACGCAACACTTAAACATTTCGAGCAAACCCTCAATTAAGACCTTTCCAACAGCAGCGTCATTGTATTAAAGTTCTCTGTAACGAGGGGCTCCATCAAAGTCACCCCTTGTGACATTTGCACGGGGGCACGTTAGCCAATCCAAATCATCAGAGTCCTTCAAAGCGCTCCAGACCTGCGTTTTTATGTCTCTTTCTGTCTCTTTTTCCCTCAGCGCACGCACAACTAGCCATCGCCGCGCAGGGGTGAGAGCGCAAAGCCGATGTGCCATTTCTAATCCCCTCTGTTCCTGCCTTTGTGTAGTGGCCCAGCAGGAAGTAGGAGCTGGGCAGACAACAATTAACAAAAGAGCTGTGAAGAATACAATTAGCCATCAATAGGAAACCACAGGCCTTTGTGCCTGTTTCCATGGAGATGCTTGACTACCACTATTCCAGGATTACAGAACCTTACCCCCCCTTCCACAACACCACCACTTCTTCTGTGTTTTTTCGTCTTTCTTTAACCCTCTCCATCCTTCTTTTCTTCCTCTGCCTTTTATATCCACCTCTCTTTCTTTATTTCCATGTCACTCTCTTGTCACTAAGTAACTCTGGGGGCTTTAGACGAACGCTCACACCTTTGTTCTGCTCGGAGCTTTTCAGGTCTTCTACCTTTGTGTCCCCCGCTGGGCTGAGGTGAAGGTGCATTTTTTTTCATTACTCTCTCCCATTTTCTTCATTTGTCCAAAGGATTACCCAGACTGGAGCTTTGTAAGGGTTTGAGAAAGACCTGAGCTGATATGACACCTCAGTTTTTTAGCTCTTCTGAAAAAAGGTTCATGAAAAAGAAGTCTTTATTGTCCATCTGCATGGGCCCGCACCCTTTGTCCTGGACTCCATAGTGTTTATTAGTGATTCACGCTGTTGTTTAACACAGATAATGAGGTTTTTGTTCAAAAACATGTTACAATGGGAACGGTAACTGAAATGTTCCGAACTGGTTTAATAATAAAATATTTAAAAACAAAGTAATTTAATAATATTTTCATAATGAAAACTACCACATTGCCCTTCAAGGTTCTAAACAATTATACAAAATAAATGTGATGAAATGTGACCCTGGAGCACAAAACCAGTCTTAAGTCGCTGGGGTATGTTTGTAGCAATAGCCAAAAAATACACTGTATGGGTCAAAATTATTGATTTTTCTTTTATGCCAAAAATCATTAGGAGATTAAGTAAACATCATGTTCCATGAAGATATTTAGTAAATTTCCTGCTGTAAATATAGCAAAACTTAATTTTTGATTAGTAATACGCATTGCTAAGAACTTAATTTGAGCAACTTTAAATGCGATTTTCTCAATATTTAGATTTTTTTTGCACCCTCAGATTCCAGATTTTCAGATAGTTGTATTTCGACCAAATATTGTCCTATCCTAACAAGTCAATGGAAAGATTATTTATTTATTGTGGTCCTGGGTCACATATTTGTTTCTAGCAGTTGCACACCCTTTAGGCCTGATACATACTCTAAGAAAGTAACACTTCTATGCAAATTTGATTTCATGCATTGTATCTCAAAATGTGTCAGAACGCAATTCGTAACTCAACTACACATTGCATTCTCAGTGTTAAAGCACTGTAGTATAGTATATACTGTCGTAGAGTAATAGTTTGAAGACAATGTTACCAATCAAGCTCAATTTTTATGCCAAACACTCTTTAAATCTGGTTTAATAACACAAGAATTTGAAGGTATCTCTATCTCTATCGCTCCCTTGAGGTTTATCACAGCCACTGTAACGTACTAGGAATATTAAAAATGTACTCTGTGCAAAAAAAAGCAAACTCAATATATTTTAATTATATTTACATATTTAGTTTAGTATATATATATATATATATATATATATATATATATATATATATTACACATGGGATGCTATTCATAAAACTTGAATTGTTCATAAAATAATTTTTAAATAAACACTTGAGATTGAAGACTAAATTATTTTCTGAACCATTTAAAAAGAAATTTCGTAAATGACATGATTTTTAAAGGTTGTGGATGACTTGAAATAAAACAAAAAGTAAAAATAAAATCTATTGATTGTTGACACCCCCAAAAAATCAGGGTGCTCAAACAAACACAGCAATGTTTCAGTGTTTATTATTTTTGGAGATATCAGCCAATGAATGGTTTACTTGTGAACTTGCATAGAGTATGTTTCTGGCCTTAGATAATGCTGTTGGAACGTTCCCTTAGAGCTTCCAATGTCAGGACAGGCCTTTGTCCATCAAGAGACTGGTGAATTCAAACACTCTACATCTTTCTGCAGAACCGTGGCATTTACAAATGCAAATGACTCCATAGAATGAAGACGTTAATTCAGCCGTTTGGAATACAACCAAGCGTTCTTTAGACCCTTTGGATTCATTAACACAGCCTGCCTGTCAGGCCTGTACGAATCACTCTGTATACTCTTGCCAATTAGGCAATCATTGAGACTAATAAGAATAATCTCACATTGCGGTTGCAAAAAATGGCTCATATTATAAAAAGAACTTTGGGAGCGGATATGCCTGTGTTCTCTCTTCCTGTTTGCTTCTGTGTAGATATGCTGTTCCCCTGCCTCGCCTATTAAAGATCTTTATCAACACATGCAAATGCATTTCATTAAAAGCATTATTATTGATGATTAATTTCATGTTTTCCCATTGCTGTGAATAAATATGATTATCTACATGCAGATATTTTAAGACTCAAACATGTTTTTGGGGCTTGTTTCAATACATGAGAACGATTAGCTGATTAGAAGCGTCAGATTTAGGTTGTACTCAGTGTTCTACCACAGTATTTCAGTGATGCTATCAGGTAAGTGCTGGGAACATTCAGAATTCACATCAAAATTGCTTTGTTAATACGAAAAAAATAAAAAAACATATCAAAGCACTGCATTTCGCTTCCAAATAAGTGATTTAGTTTTTGAACCTTTGACATTTTATTAATTAACTAGGCCAATAAAGCAATCATGCTTGTTCAATGTGGCAGCAGTGTGGAATTGTGGGAGAACGGCGTAAACCACCATGAAATGATTATTTTCCTTTGCAACTGCTATCTGCTCTGCTTACTCTCCAACCAAAATGGCAGTTTTGTCTATGTAGGCACTTCACAAAAACCAACGTGTCCTCAAAAAAAAAAAGTTCAAAAAATGTTGATGGGGAAATAATACTGAGCCAGACCGCATGGGAGTGATATAGAAAAGCAAACATGACAGATACTTGCCCAAAAAACACATATGCGATAAGGTCAAGCGAATTATTACTGAGAATTATCGGAAAGCCGCAACCCGTTCCGATTTCTGTTCTGTTGATTTCAAGCAACAAATGTGTTTGTTTCTGAGAGACATATGATGCAAAAAATTCCTTTTCGACCACAAACGCTCAGTGAAATCACAAATATCAGGTCTGCACAACCTAATTGAGGTAAAAGCAATAGCAAAAAAGCAGCAGGTGGTTTGAGAACCAAAAGGTTTGAGTGGTAATTCGGGCCTCGTTTATTTTCAGGCCAGTTACAAGCTTTTTGTGCAACTTAGCTTTCATCAAATATCTCACACCTGAACAAAATGGGTTGAGAGGTTCCAAACAACTTTATCTGATCAGGCTTTCGGCATTTCGATGTGCCAGAATTCTCTCTCCAAACCGGAGGAAACGGGTGAAGGGCATAACCTGGACTGTTTCATGTCTGCTTGTTTGGAGCTCACATTGTGGAATGAAAACTATACAGAAACAAGCATCACAGCTCTGCTAGAGCACTAAAGCAAAATATACAATCATTACAGTATGTATGACAGAAAGAATATCGCACATGTTAAAAGGGAGCCTCTAACCATAATGCAAACAAGCCTTGCCAAAATACTTTGCATACTCAGTTTTATAGCAACGGTTAATCTACAAATGAAAATTCTGTCATTATTTATTCACCATCATGCTGTTGCAAAACTGAATGTTGTAAACTGGCATCCTGTCAAACTTGCTAGGTGCTTCAAATTTTATGTTTTCTACACACAGCTTTCATAAAACTCATCATCGTTTGAGATGTATTACACAAGACAAATGGACTGTACTTTTTTGTTATTCTTGGAGCTTGACAGACATTTATGTATTTGGTTGATGTTCTTATCTAAAGTAACTGATGTTGTATTCAAGCATTTCTTTTTTCTTTACAGTTTATACATTCCCTGGGAATCGAACCCATAACCTTGGTTGAGCTACATGAACAGATGCGGTCACAGTATAAACTAAAAACTCAATTTTTAAACTGGCATACTTGCATATGCCAACAAATTAGATTTTATGGTGCTTCAAATTTGATCTGTTTTCCTCACAAAGGCTTCAGAAGACCTGTGACGTAGTGTTCACGGTACTTTTATAGTGCTTTTTGTTATTTTTGTAGTTTGACAGACATTTACATGCATTCATGCATTCATGCCTGGAATCAAACCCACAACCTGTCATTCTCGCCATGCTCTATTGTCCGAACTACAGAAAGGCAAGAGAGATGTGGTCACATTATGAACTAAAACCTTTTTTTAGAAAAATTTTACACTGCATGCTTGCATCCTGCATCAATGATGTCAAGCTTTCAGTTTTTCAGCTTCTGTTTTCCACAGAAAGCTATTATATGGCTTCCAAAACATTGAGATCAAGTTGTATGGGCTATTTTTATGGAACATTTATAATGTTTTTTAAAACAGACATTTATGCATTTGTTAGATGCCTTTAATCAAAGTAATTGCATTCAAGCATTTATTTTTTCAGTTCATGCATGCCCTGGGAATCGAACCCACAACCTTGGCATTGTTACAGCCATTCCCTGCTGTTTGTGTTACATGAACCGAGAATAGTTGTGGTCACATTAGGAACTAAACGCTCTTTAAAAACCCAATCTTTTAAACTGGCATGCCTGCATCCCATGTCAGTCTTGTCAATGGCTTCAGAAACGCCTGGGAATCAAACCCATGACCTTGACGTTTTTAGTGCCATGCTCTAGAATGAGCCGATATTGGTTTGGAACAGAATGTGAATTTGGATTATAAGTCACAATACATGGTCAAACCATCCTAGATCAAGACCACGATGCCCACCAGGCCACCAAACTGCAAGCACAAACACACACGCAGTGCATGTCAAATTAGCATCGCATTCAAGTCTGCCAAGAGATTCCAGCTCTTGCTATTTTCAATTTGCCGTGGTAAACCCAGGTGACAAGGCACAAGTTATGCCCCACTCCCCTTTTTCTCCTTTCAGAGGCCTGTCTGGTCCAAAACCACCCACATTTCTACTTTAGCGCTTGTGCAAAAAAAGCAAAAAAAACAAAACAAACAAACAGTAGCGAGAATAAAGGGCCGGCTCACGGCAGGGGCTGAAGGGAATATTGGCAGTGCCTCACACAAAGGCGGCCCTGAAAATAGCCCCCTAGCACAATGAAACCTGCCACTCTGTCTATGAGATAATGTCTAATTGAAAACAGTGCCGCCATTGTGCCGCTGTCACCGGCCTATTGTCCAAAGCCTAACCCCCCTCTCCTCACACACTTTTTTTTCCATTGATGCGGCGCGATTGTTCCCTGCCATTGTGGCATCCTCACTCTCTCTCTGTATTGTTATAATTTCATTACTCGTTTGTTTTTTGTTCCACATCTCCTTTTGCTCTCCTGCAGGTCTTTTGTTCGGTACATTTAGGCACTTCATATTGAATTGCCAACACATTGTGTGTGTGCGCATATGTGTGTGTGTATGTGTGTGTGCATTTGTGTGTGTGTGTGTGTGCAAAAGTCTACCTCGCAGAAAAAAAAAAAAAAAAAACTTCCATGAAAGGTGGAAAAGTGACCAATTTTAGCAAACATAAGTGAGAAGTTTAGAGTGTGAGTGTTTACCACAAAACGAGCAACAACAAATTCTATTCCAAAATGCACTAAATTACATAAGTGTCACTTTGTAGTCTGTTTGTTTAGGGTCATTTTAAAACTGGTGCCTTTTGGGTCCCTCATTAACATATGTGCGAATAATGACTTTAATAATGAAAAGCTGATGCCAACTTTCACTATGTGTTATTGAAAGCATCAAAACAAATAATAAAAAATATATATATTTTTGTTTTGCATTTCTTTTAATAAGGATTTGTACCAAAAATTAATATACAGAAATAAAAGCAAGAATTATCTCCTCATTTCTAACACAAAATTATTTATGTAACCAGAAAAACACCAATATTTATCCAATTTCATATTAAATGTGTAAATATGAATAAATAAATATTTATATATATATATATATATACAATTATTATATACTTCAATTTCCTATTAAATGTATAAATTATTATATTATGCACAAATAAATAATGTGTGTGTACACATTTAATAATATAATATATATTTAATGTGAGATTGAAATTGGATATTATATATCTTAAAATGTTACCATAACTTTGTATAGTAAGATACATTTTTCTTTATGAATCATACCTTGCATTTTCATGACTTTGAGCAAAAGGTCAATAATGATAAACTGTAAAATTGACTTTGTTTCCTTTAAGAAGGTATAATTATTACCAAATGTATTTAAAATTCATTACTTTAGACTGCGATGGAACAATGCAGTTTAACAACTGAAAACATATTTCACAGAATGCTGTAAAAAGAGTAAAGGAGCCCTTTTCATTGAATCACCATTAGTGCTAAGAACATGCGATTGCTTTCATATGATTTACATTTGTGCACTGTTGAAAAGATTACATAGAAGTCCAGTCCAAAATACACCCATTGACCAGCAGTCCGTTGATACCCTCTATCATCACTGATCATCTGATGATGCTGAAACATGGAAATGTCTGAAGCTTGTTCATTATTTATTTGCACAAAGCCTGCCCTGATTTGGACCCTCTTTCATTTATGCTCAGAGTCTGGACCTTTGCCCAACGGTGCCATGTCCATTTCAGCCGAAGTGAATCACAATGAAAAATGCTACGAATGTTTCCTTGTGTGAAAATGAGAAACAAAAGCCCTTATCGGACTTGCATATTATTGTATGTGTTAATAGGAGAAAAATGGAGGTATTATGTATTACGACCAGACTGTTAAAACAAGATAAGCAACATGTTCACAGGTCACTGCCTGTGCGCACAGAACGCTTTGGTGGAGTGTCACCTACGTGTAAACAGCATTTGCAGCGTTTGTGCTTTTTTTTGCACCTCTAGTGAGGAAAGTATTTTTCAACCTAGTTCTGGAAGTTCAACATGGACAACCTTGAGTCTCTGATAAATAATGAAAAATGTATAATAATAAAAAATATATAATTTTCTACAAATGTTTTGATTAAAGTAACACATGATTTAAAAACTGAAAACATGAAGAAAAAAGATATGAAATAATTATATTTTTAAGAAACTCCCCTTGACACACAGTTTTGGGGATTTACAGACAATTTTCTGTTTTTATATATATATATATATATATATATATATATATATATACATAGTCATTTGTAAAGGGGTTTCAGCAGTTTTTAACAACACTTTCATTTGGAGGACAGCCATTTGTTTTAATTTTTCAAAATGTTTATTTTAAATAATAGTAATAATGAAAACACTGCTTCACTGATTATTATTATTATATTAAATAGCGGGTCTCCAACCTTGTCAAATCATAAACTTAGCTATTTTTTTTAAGTTTTCAAAAGGCTTCCTGCAGTTTTTGTTAAGTACACGTTTATTTGTAGGACAGCCATTCTTCAAATATTTTTTTTTTAAATATATTTTCAAAATAGATATTTTAAATAATATTATTAATAAATAACTGCTTCACTGAATATTGTTTATCATTTTTCCTACTATATCAAATTATAAACTTGTAAGAAAATTGTTTACAAAAAGCTTGATATATAATATATATATAAAAATAAATTAAATATTAATAAATTAAATATTATTAACAAAAAAACTGCTTCATAAAAAAAAAATAATAATAACAAGTCTCCAACCTTAAAGTAATTATCTTGACAATTATCTTTTTTCTTTTTCCAGAACTATAAGTGTCACTTCTCACACATTACATCGTTTCATTATGAAATTGCAAAAGAGTCATTTACAAAGAACTGACGCTGTAAAGATTTTGTTTCTTTTTCTGAGCTCTTTGAGTCTCTATATTAAGTATTTTCGTCCTCAGTTCAGGACAACGAAAACAAGCAGGCCATCACTCTTTCCAGACAGAGAGGATGGCAGCCAGATAAATCGCCTGAAGTCTTTTAAAATCCCTATTTAATGTGAAAGCATCTCCTGTTTGGATACGCAGAAGCTATTCTTAAAGTGAACAAAAACATAATCAGCGTCCAAACACGTGTGAGTGATCCAGACAGCTGGGGTTGAGTGGATGGTGTGGATGTTGAGGGCAGTGCAGGAGTACAGACTGAACCTGTGCGGTCGGAGCCGAGGTAGGAGACGGGTCGGGTCGGGTTGGGGGGAGGGAGAACAAAGGACACGCTCACAACAATCACACCCGCAGGAACAGGAAGGCCCCTCGGGAGCTCCCGGATGGCAATCTGACCTGGGCAGTGTTTCCGACGGCTAAACCCAGCAAGAGCTGACCTGCCTCCAAAGCATTTGGTTGGTTTCCCACAGCCTGGTCATGGCAGAAATGCACTGTCTCTTTGGTTTTTTGACTGGGGTGAGAGAAACGGAAGAGCTGGGTCTTACTGAAGGATGGGATTTGCGTAATATAAGGAAACTGAGTGAAGAAGTGTGCATGGAAGAGTATGAGTGGAAAACCACAGCAGCCACATCATCTCTACAGAACTAAAAATTGTCCAAAAGGAAACAAGGTCCTACCATTAAAGTCTATTAATATTATTGAAAAAATAAACTAAAATTACTCATATATATATATATATATATATATATATATACATACACATATGTATGAGGTTTTCCCCATGCATTCCTATTTTCTGTTCTTTCTTTTGGTTTATTTTTGCTTGTTTGCTTATTTTGATCATTTCTTTTTTATTTTTTTATTAGTAGCCTTCACTACATTGCTGTCACAAGAACATGTGACTGCAATCCAGTTCTAAAATAATCAACACAACTGTGTCGCAGTTTTTTAAATTCGATTTGACATTTTAAAAACATTTAGTACACTTCAAGTTAATTTTTTTTGTTTTGCAAACTGAGCACATTGCATTGTGGGATTGTAGTGGGACTACAACACAGTGTTATTTTAGTATCACATATACTATCATCCCTTTTTTAAATTTAAATTTGCTTTTATTTTTATATTCTCTATTTTCATTGTCATTTTAGTTAAAGTTTTAATAAAGTTTATAATTTTGTTGTATGTTTTTTTTTTTAAATGTCTATAATTTTTGTAAATTTTTATTTCAGTTTCAATTAGATAATTTTAAATATTGTAGTACCTCAAGCTAAACTCAATAAAAATGAGAACTAGCTGAGAAATAAAATCAGTTTGCTTTTTTATTATCAGTTAACGTTTATTTTATTTGAAGTAGCTGATTTTTTATAGTTTTAGTTCATCATAATATGAGTAAATCTTTCTTTCAGATGTATTCTATAAGCACCAAAATTATGCATAATACCTATACCTATGCAAATAAAATATTGCATTGAGATTTGGTTGTATTCTAGATGACATCAGTTAAAAAGAAAATATATTTTAATGAACAAAATCACATTTTTGTTTCTAGAATAATGTATACCTATGCATTGTTCACATGAAGACCATGAGCGTGTAGGCCTATTAAGAAAGCAACTTTAAGTTCAGTTTAGTCAGTTCTGGAAATTCTGAACACATTCCTTTTCATCTGCATGTGAAAAAGAAGCAATTTTGAGCATTTAAAGTCCCCAGAGAGATGCACATCGAATGAATACTGAAAGAAAAATTCACAAGTGGATAGACTTTATGCAACATTACTGTGGTTGAAGCCACAGTGAACGACTAAATGCGTGTGGTCGCATTTATAAAGTGAGCTTAAAGTCTCTGGAGTCAGCATCTGACTTCCTCCCGATGAGCTTCGCAGCTACATCTGGTTCTCCAGCTCTGTGCACACACGCAGTGCTTGTACTCGTGATTTAGATACCGCTTCCTCCACAGGTTGACTGTGAGTCCCTATCTAGAGACTCACCAACCACTGCCTCTGACTTCAAAGTCACAGCTCTCCTGTTCTCTGACAAAGCCATCTGAGCTCTGCTGACATGCTGCTGTTTTCATATTTCCAGATTTTTATCAAACTTCCCCTTGAGGAAAACGACCGTTATTGAAATCTAAAGCTTTAAGCTTAAAATTAGTTGTTGGGGGATTTGAAACTTATACCACAAACTGCACCACGCAATAACGTTCAGATAAAGAACTATGCAGATGTAGTGTATTCACCTCTTGAACAATCAGTACATACTGATTCAAAATCATTTTAGTGCACATATCACCTCATGGCTGCACCTGGATTGTTTTAAACATCGCCGAATTCTGTCATTTGTGACCCTGGACCACAAAACCAGTCATAAGGGTACATTTTTTAAATGAAATTTCATAAAATTTATAAGCTCTCCACTAATGTATATGGTTAGTTATGAGAGGACAACATTTGGCCGAGATACAACTGTTTGAAAATCTGGAATCTGAGGGTGCCAAAAAATCTAAATATTGAGAAAATCACCCTTAAAGTTGTCCAAATGAAGTTCTTAGCAATGCATATTACAAATCAAAAATTAAGCTTTGATATATATACAATAGGAAATTTATTAAATATCTTAATGGAACATGATCTTTACTTAATATCCTAATGATTTTTGGCATAAAAGTAAAATCGATCATTTTGACCCATACAATGTATTTTTGGCTATTGCTGCAAATATACCTGTGACACTTATGACTGGTTTTGTGCTCCAGGGTCACATTTCATCACATTTATTTTGTATAATTGTTTAGAACCTTGAAGGGCAATTTGGTAGTTTTCATTACGAAAACATTATTAAATTACTTTGTTTTTAAATATTTTATTATTAAACCATTTCCACTCTAATCAAGAAGGATTAGTAAAGTTCATCAGGTTATTAAATCACGTGCTATATATGTGCTAGCTGTTTTGGTGAAAAGCATCTGTTAACCTATTTAATCCTACCAGTAACATTTGTGGCTCAAAATTAACTTTTCAGTTTGAAAGGTCAGAAAATAAAAATCATCTCTCTCTCTCTTATACAGTGCCCTCCAAAAGTATTGGAGCAGTAGACAAAATTGCTCTGTTGACTGTGGAGTCAAGACATTTACAAATATGATTAAAATATGAATATGAGACAAAACTACAGAATGTCACATTTTATTATTAGCCGTTTCAACACATACATGTTTTACCAAATAAAAAGAACAGCACTTTTAGAGTTTCATCCCTCTATCTGATGTGAGCATAAGTATTGGAACAGTTGCCTCACAGGCCTTTCTAAGTGATCAGCCTAAAAGATGTCTGTAAAATCATCAACAACTTCCAGAAAGCTGGGGTGATGCTCTGACAATCTACTGTCCTCAGGAGACTTTGACATAGAAACAGATGCTACACAGCAAGATGCAAACCTCTGACCAGCACCAAAACTAGAAAGGCAAGATTAGAGTTTGAAAAAAAGCACAAAGGTGAGCCAGAAGAGTTTTGGAACTGTGTTTATGGACCGATGAGACAAAGATGAACCTTTATCTAAGTGATGGGAAACCAAAAATGTGGAGAAAAAAAGGGAACTGCAATGATCCCAAGCATACAGGCTCATCTGTAAAGCATGGTGGAGGTGGTGTCATGGCATGGGCATGCATGGCTGTCTCTGGAACAGGCCCTCTCAACTTTACTGATGACTTAATGTATGATGACAATAGCAGAATGAATTTGGAAGAGTACAAAACAATCTTGCCTACCAATATTCAAGAAAATGCCACCAGATTCATTGGGAAGTGCTTCATATTGCATCAGGACAATGACCCAAAACACCCTGCCAGTTCAGTCAAGGAATTTATAAGGGCAAAGAAATGGAAAGTCTTAGATTGCCCAAGTCAATCTCCAGATTTAAATCAGATTGAACATGAAAAGTCGTGACGTATTGTCAAGTATGGTTACCCATACTCGAAATTGGTGCTCTGCGTTTAACCCATCCAAGTGCACACACACAGCAGTGAGTAGTGAACACGCACACACACACACACACACACACACACACACACCGTGAACACACACCCGGAGCAGTGGGCAGCCATGCTGCGGCGCCCGGGGAGCAGTTGGGGGTTCGGTGCCTTGCTCAAGGGCACCTCAGTCGTGGTATTGAGGGTGGAGAGAGCGCTGGACATTCCCTCCCCCCACCTACAATTCCTGCCGGCCGGGGGCTCGAACTTGCAACCTTTCGATTACAAGTCCGACTCTCTAACCATTAGGCCACGACTCCCCAGCTGAATTTCACCAGCTGAATTTCACCAGCTGAAGAAGAGAGTAAAGACAGAAACTCCCCAAGACAAGCAATAATTGGAATTGCTTCATTAAAGGCTGGGAAAAGTATTTCAAAGATGAGACCAAGAGTCTGGTGATGTCTATGGGTCACAGACTCACTGCTGTGATTGAGCGCAATGGATCTGCAACTAAATAATAGCTTTTAATCTTTTATATCTGCCTTGTGTTCAACTGTCCCAATACTTATGCTCACATCAATGAGTGGGATGAACTCTAAAAGTGTTGTTCATTTTATTTGGTAAAACATTTGTGTTGAATAACCCAATAATAAAATGTGACATTCTGTAGTTTTGTCTCATATTCATCTTTTAATCATATTTGTAAATGTCTTGACTCCACAGCCAACAGAGCAATTTTGTTTTTACTGTTCCTATACTTATGGAGGGCACTGTGTATACATATACTAATATATATACATACATACAAGTCTATGTGTATACTCAGATGTATTAAAGGTATTAACTTCTTAAGAAAAGTTACGCAGTTTGTTTCATTGGGCTATTTGAGTAAAGTCCATTTATACAATACAGCGGGGAAAGACAGCTAAAAATGCAAAACGTACTTTTTTCATTTTTAAAATGTATATAAAAGTCACATCATGGCACATCTTTCAAAGACGCATCCCACTACTACAGAGACAAACTAATGTATTGCCCTCTAGTGGTTACACGGTTAGCTGAAGACAGGTGTCAAACAAAGCAACAAATATTTCTTCCAAATACGATTAAAATATGCATATTTCTAAACGATATAAGAAACAAAGAACCATGTCAATGAGCAGTCATGGTCAAAAACACGCATTAAGTATTGGTTCAGTACAATTTTTACATAAATTATTAAATTTATTCAGCAAGGATGCATTAAATCGATTAAAAGGGACAGCAAAGACATTTATGTTATGCAGCCATATCACCCTGCAGCCCAAGACCGGTTGCCTACTGAAGCTAAGCAGGGTTGAGCCTGGTCAGTACCTGGATGGGAGACCTCCGGTGAAAAACTAGGTTGCTGTTGGAAGAGGTGTTAGTGAGGCCAGCAGGGGGTGCTCACCCTGTGATCTGTGTGGGTCCTAACGCCCCGGTATAGTGATGGGGACACTATACTGTCAAAAAGCACCGTCTTTCGGATGAGACGTTAAACCGAGGTCCTGACTCTCTGTGGTCATTAAAAATCCCATGGCACTTCTCGTAAAGAGTAGGGGTGTAACCCCGGTGTCCTGGCCAAATTCCCTCTACTGGCCTTTGTCTATCATGGCCTCCTAATAATCCCCATACACTTGATTGGCTCTATGACCCTCTCTCCTCTCCACCTGTAGCTGGTGTGTGGTGAGCGCCGTAGCATCATCCAAGTGGATGCTGCACACTGGTGGTGGTTGAGGAGAGACCCCCACACATGATTGTAAAGCGCTCTGGGTGTACAATAAAGCGCTATATAAATGCATCATTCATTCATGTTAAAAAAAGATTTATATTTCAAATCAATGCTTTTCTTTCAATGTTTACATTAAAGAAAAAAAGTTATAATCTTTAAAAAAATAATTAAAAAAAGCTGCCGAATATTCAGTTTTGCCATTACATGAATAAATATTTTAAAACATATTACATTAAAAAAAAAAGTTATTTTAAGTTGTAATGATATTTCACAATACTAGTTTTTACTGTATTTTTGATGAAATAAATGCAGCTTTGGTGAGCAGAATTTCTCTCAAAAACACAAAATCTTAGAGCCTTTTGAACTTTATTTGATTTTTTTCAGTCTAATGAACATATGCTAATTGCCGGTTTAACTCCAACACTAAAAACAGTAGCCTGGAACAGTGAAAAAAATATTTATTTTTGAGTTTTAGAAAAGAAAAAAAGTTTTCCCAATTTTAAACATTGGTCAAAATACCAAATATTGACAAATGAAAAAGTAAAACCAACAATCTAACAGCAAACAAACAATATCCAAATGAACTCCTAACAGACAATCAATTGGTCACACTCTGCAGCAATGTGATGTTGTCTCCTTTCAACATAACCCGGCCTATTGGAGAGATAAAACATATGTTTAACATCATATCGTACATACATCAAACAAATGATGACTCGCCAGTATCACAAAGTTCACACATACCCAGTGGCTTCCTGTTCTTGGTCTTCATGTGCACCTCCTCTGCATCATCCAAAACCAAGTTCATATACTCATCAAATCCCTTCAAACGTAAACGAAGCAAAGAAGAGTTTGTTTTTTCACATGCTTGCATGATATTGTTCACAACATTATCTGTAAAGATGAAAATGATCTGTGTGGAAAGAGCAAAGTGTGTGTTTCCTCACAATGATGCAGCCTTCTATCCGCATGTTGACCTGTTCATACAGCCAAACCTGGATTCGAGAACGCTGCACAGAAAGGGAAATATTAGCAACTGGTCATTTACATTTTGAACTTTTAATTAATATTAGATTTTGAACTGGTTATTTAAATTTTTATTTTCACGAGGATGATAAATACAAAAAAACACAGCAGGTAGTGCGTGCTAAAAATGTGTAACAAAATAAAATAATGAAGAAAGAAAAAAAAAACAGTAGAAAACAGAAAACAAAAATGCATGGGGAAACCTCACATTTCATCAACACTTAATAATACATAATTAACTACGTGTGTGTGTGTACATATATATTAGAGGTCTCAAACGATTAATTGCATCCAAAATAAAAGTTTTTGTTCACATAATGTGTGTGTGTACTGTGTATATTTATTATCTATATAAATACACACGTTAATATTTAAGAAAAATATGCTGTGTTTATATTAAATATATTTATCTGTAATATAAATATATACATGTGAATATTTTCTAAATATATACTATATGTGCATGTACTTATAACGTTATATACATTAAATACACACAAATATTATTTAAACTAAATATTTTATTTTGGATGCGTTTAGTGGTTACAGCACTAATATGTATATTTGTTAAATATACTAATAATATACATAATACACTTACGTTCTGTAGATACCTGAAAATAAGGTTCTGAAGGCGTAATTAAGGAAACAATCAAATATTCACAACATTATACTGTTATCAAATATAACTCATTTAAAGAAGCATTTTTCATTCATTAGTAAGCAATCGATTAGCAGGACAAAATCTCAAATACTGATCAAAGATATAATTATTCAAAAAATGACGTAATTCCTAATACAATATAACATTATTAATATTACGAAAACAAAGTGTATCAATACACTGGGGGAGGGGGGGGGGCAGCTCTGAAGGATACAATGGGCTGCACCATGACCTTCTGAACCTTCTGTCCTTGTCCTCTGTACGCCATTCTTCCAAGCAATATCCAGATATTTTTAGAAAAAGGTGATCAATGTAAAATTATATGCAATAGTTATTGGCGCGGAAACGAAAACCTCACGTTGTCTGCTGCTGCTGCTGCTGTTTCAATGGCGGCGCAATTCCGGAAACAGAATGACGCAGATCAAGAGTTGATTATATGCAACGCCTCTTGTGTCCGGGAGACACATTACAGACTGGCGGATTCACACAAATGCTTTTCTTGTACATAATACACGACTGTAAAACAGTCATGCATATATAACCAATTATATGTGATTGTCCAATTATTATACACGGTTTTTAAAACTATTTTTAAATCAGCGTTTGCTGTCACTAGTTTATTATAAATGTCTCGGCGGTGTTACATATTATTTTTAAAATGTTAAATATTCATATGCTGATACTGCACGAAACTGCAACTTGTGTCGTTTTCAGGACGTAGTGCACAGATTGTGTGACGTAATACGCAGGTTTCTGCTCGGTCAGTTGTTGTTTTAGAGGCGTTCAGTGGTGAGTGACTTAGCATCAAACTACAAGTGATTTTTAGTTATTAAGACAATAATTTAATTTATCTTTAAAGGGTGTTTTTATCGCGAAAGAACTGTTTGAATTTGAGGTTATATAATTATATATCTGCTGAGCTTTTGTAGCGTTACCTTTAGCCTGGCTAACAGTTAGCCTAGCTTAGATTGTTGTCAACATTGTCTTTTATATTATTAAACACCCAATACGTTTGGTTAGGTGAGAAAAAATAAGGTTACAAAGTTTTAAATTAATAATTACATACGCATTTTTTGCGTTTATTGTTTTGTTCAGCTGTAGTGCTTTTGTTTTTTTTCAAGTAACGTTACTCAGTAAATCTATTATATCTAACTTAGTGATACTGGAATATATATTTTAATACCATTATATTCCTCGTTTCTTTCTTTGTTTATGTATTCATATACTGTGTAAATACGGGCATGTTTCCAACTGTTATTTAAAAGAAATTGCCATTGCTTTACATTGATGATTTATCTATATTTTAGTCTTATAATTTTATTGTTGCATATGTCCTTGTTTTAAAGCCGAAATATAACTGCTTCTAAACTTCATATTAATTCAGCTCATGCACCTGTTCTGTGTCCAGAACTGAACAGGTACAGGATGCTACGTCTGCGTTGCAAAGCCAAGAACGGGACCCATCTGATGCAGGGCCTTACACACCAATCATGTGTCCAGGAGCTTAAAGATAAGATTGAGGAGCTAACTGGAATACCATGTGAAGTACAGAAGATCATGGTAGGCTATCCACCTTCCAGCCTGGATCTACGCAACGGTGAAGCCCACATCAAAGATTACCCTATCAAATCAGGTTTGGGTTTGCTTTGCATTGCATGATCTTTACACTTGATTTATTTGCAATGTGCTACAGGAATAGTTGACTCAAAAATTAAAATTTGTTGAAAATGTAATGTTTGTTTTTTCATCAGAACAGATCTGGAGAAATTTAGCATTACATCACTTGTTCACCAATGCATTAGGGCTGTGTATCACCAGCAAAGTCACGATACGATACGTATCTCTTTACAGAAGCCATGATATGTATCACGATGTGGGACTGCACTGAATTTCCCCTCAGCGGTATTTAGTAAAACTACTGTTTATTAAACACTGCATCCTATAGGGCCATTTTGAAATATAGGCAGAGCAGGCAGTTGACCTGCGTTACGAAGGGCCTCCATAACTGTACCATAGTAGGCTACAATATAGGTGATGGCTTATGATGGCTTATGATTACATTGGGCACTCCCCACCAGGTACAATATTCTGATTGTTTGCATCCTGTTTTTAGGCCCATTGCTGAAGAGCTACATTATCTTTCTCAACAAGATAGTGGAAATCAATTGCTTAACGAGTGTTTAATAATAATGTATTAAATAGTGGTAGGCAGGTTATAAGGGAGGGCTTTGTTGTCCCAATAAGGCATCATCTATTTAATAATTTTAATAAATAAAATCATTTGAAATATTTTTTTTTCCTCAACGCAACTTTTTTCTCATACATTTTATCTCAAATTGTTTTCTTGAAATTGAATTACTTTTTCCTTTTTAAATCATAATTTAATAAGTTTATTCTCAACATTTTTTGTTTTTTTTTCTCAAAATTGAAGTAGCTTTTTTTTCTCAAAATTTAACAACTTTTTTTCTTGTAATTTAATGAGTTTATTCTCAACATTTTTAGTTTTTTTTCTCAAAATTGAAGTAGCTTTTTTTTCTCAAAATTTAACAACTTTTTTTCTTGTAATTTAATGAGTTTATTCTCAACATTTTATTTTGACATTTTTCTGGAAATGTAAAGAGTTTAATCTCATATAATAATGACATTATTCTCAAGATGGTTTTATTTTTTTATTATTATTGCTTGGCCCTAATCCTCTTCCGTACATATTTTAGCTGTAAGCAATGTTTTGATGTTCAAACGTCTTGATGGATTTATTCATTACAAACACGCAGCTTGTGGATTAGTAAAATTGCTTGTGGATTGTTGTGGTGTTATCATCAGTTTGGACTCTGACGGCACCCATTCACTACAAAGGATCCATTGAGCAAGTGATGTAGTGCTTAATTTCTCCAAACCTGCTCTAATGAAGAAACAAACTCATGAATGACCTGGGGCTATGGGTCAACTCTCAGCAAATTTTCATTTTTGGGTGAACCATTTATAAAACCGTCTTGCTGAGTTTTCTGTGTTGCTTATTGGTATGTATATTGTTCCAGGAGACACGCTGATTGTAGAGGAGGAGAAGAACAAACCCAAACCCCAATCGCAAGCCACTGTGACCAAAGGGCCCAGTCTTGACCTGTCCCCGGTTCTAGAGCGCCATGTCGTCCCAGCCGACAACTCTTGTCTGTTTACCAGTGTGAACTACGTTATGGAAGGAGGCGTTTATGACCCAGGCTGTGCGTCTGAAATGCGCGGGCTCATCGCACAGATTGTAGCTAGTGACCCCACCGCGTACTCAGAGGCAGTATTGGGCAAGACTAATGAGGACTATTGCTCCTGGATCCGTCGCGATGACACGTGGGGAGGCGCCATAGAGGTTTCAATCCTCTCAAAGTTCTACCAGTGTGAGATTTGCATCGTTGACACTCAGACTGTGCGCGTCGACCGCTTCGGCGAGGATGCCGGTTTCATTAAACGAGTGCTGCTAATTTATGATGGGATTCATTATGACCCACTCCAGAAGGTGATGCCCAATTCAGATATTCCCGCACAGACTGTGTTTTCCACCACAGATGACATCATTTTAGCCCAAGCACTGGAGCTCGCCGAAGAGGCGCGGAGGAAACGTCAATACACAGACGTCAACCGCTTCACTCTGCGCTGCATGGTGTGCCAGACTGGCCTGGTGGGGCAGAAGGAAGCAAGGGAACATGCCAAGGAGACCGGCCACACCAACTTCGGGGAGGTGTGACGCTCTTTGCTCTGTTTTTGAAATTACCCCCTCCTTTGCCGCGTCACTGCCACGCCACCTGACATGGTACCTGCTCTTTCTCTGCTGCCTGTTCCAGCTTGGTACAGTCCTCTACCTCACATTGTCTAGCGGCTTCAAAAGACTCTCACATGTCGAGTTCCCCCAAGAATTCAGCATTCTTTTAACTTTGGTCTCGGTTGAAGTATTAAATGTGCTCGTGTTTTTGAGTCTGTTGCCTGATGTGATGACAAAGCTGTATCTTCAAACCAAATTTTAAAGGGATTCTCCACTGACTACCTTATATATAACGATTACAATACTAGTATTAGTGTGAATTTCTCAAAACACATCCAGGTCATATTTCACTGCAGAATCAAAGAAGGAAAAAATCACAATTCAAAAAAATTAATTTAACTATTAAATAATTATTAACAGGCATCTTACGTTATATGTGTGTTTATAGTTGTTGATGCCTATTTTCACAATTCTTACCATAATTCTCATTTAATATTAGTAATAGAGACTGATATTATAAATTATGAATTATTTATACATAGTAGTATTACAGTTTGGCTGCTTTTATATTTTATAGCAGTCATTTAATTGGAAGATGAGTTACTGTATAACATCTAATATGAAAATGATGTTAAAAATATCTTAAATATAATATCTTTTTTCTTTTCTTTTTCACTGTTAAATGTGACCTAAACATGTTTTCGTGAGATTCACCCATGACCTCATGTAAACACTTTTCAGTTGCCTGCAGCTCAAAGATGTGTGAGTAACAGCTGTTTGGCAGTGCTAGCTGAACTTTTTAACGAGTGATCGCATAAGGCATAATTGTTCATTTTTAACAAATTAATCAAATATGTTAATCTTTTCACACACAAAGTGCTTCTGTGGCCAGAGTAGTATTGAAAAAACGGTGGAGCACAGCTAAAAACATGCCTTTCACGGTATCTAATTTAATCGTGGCATTACTGTATTTATTATATTATCTGTGTTTTTAAGGTCATACGCAAAGCTTCTGAACAATCGATGGCACTACATGTCTTAAGTTCACTGGCTCAATTGTACCTGGTACTTGAAATAGTCACATAGATCAAGTGTCGACTCTGAATACTCAATGTGGTTTTTACACAGTTTTAGTAAGCTAGTTAGCAAGAAAGCGTAGATTTTAAGTTGAAGTGGACAACAATGGTGCTGACAGTAAAATCTCAACTACTAATCTGAACTAATTTGTGAATCTGTGGATTTTGTTTTTCTTTTAAGGGCACTTGATTATCTGCAACTTACTGATTGTTTTATGCAAAACGTGTTTATTCTCTCAAGTGACTGACATTTCGTTAGGAAGAGTGACTGTAGTGACTTTCATTTGACATTTTATGTGATGGAATGTGTCATATTGAACTTTTTCCTGCTTACGGGGCCGATATCCGAGGATTAGTGTAGCAAAGTATCATATCATTAGAGCGTGGATGAACTTTAGAGAGAAAACATCTTGTAAGGCCTGATGATGATGATGATGTACATTCTCAGTATTTTTCAGTCAGGTACTATCCACACTGTTGTTTACTTGTTTGCAGTCTTTTTATTTTGAAGAAATGGTGCCATTTTAAGGCCAAAGGACTTTTTTTGTATTATTTTGCAGTGATTTTTCTAAATGGCTGTGATCAGTGTTACGCTAAGGTGACTGAGTGAGAAACTGCATGTACAGCACTCATTGCTACAAAATCACTGGTATCTTGATATACAGATATTCTTGTGTATTTTTTGCCTAATTGTTAACTAATTAGTGTTGTTTACTTAAGCAAACATTACTACTAATACTGCCAAACTTTAATGTTAGTACTGAACTTACCAAGCAATATTTCCATAACTCCTATTTAACCAGGAACCCCAATGTTGATTTCATAGATGCCCCAGAAACCAACTAGCAACACCCAGAGCCCCTTAGCAAACAAACATTGTGGCCAACCAACCTATTGCGGTTTTGCTCTAGATTCTTTAGAAAATGTAAAAATCTTGTTTGCATATGGCTTTTAACATTTTCTTAAACTAGCATCTATTTTGTTACAAGTAACAATTACTAATATGTACCTGTACCTCATTCACTACATAGTACTTACTCCTTAGCAATAGTGACTAAATGGTGAGTAATTGAACATAGGCTATATCACATCGGTATATGAACTAATGAATAGTTACTAGTAGTGATTGGATTTTTACAGTAGCTTATGGTACCACTAGCATAAAACGTGTTTAAAGAATATTAAAACCGATTGAACAGTTATCACAATTGGATTTCTTATTAGTATCATAGGAAGTAACGTTAAAAAAAAAACTAGTTCGTTTTGAAAAATAAATGTTAAAAAACTGATCGCCTGTATGTGGTGTGAAAACATAGCCTAATGAATCCCAGTTAGTGGAACAGGATCAAATCAGTTCCATTTGACGGGGCTTAAACTAATGTTATTTTAAGAAACCCTTGATAACGTGATTAAACAGGATTTGCCGGTGATCCTCTTGACACTTTCTCATCGGGTGCTTGTCATTCCAAGTAGTATGTGTAGTTTACGCATCTTTCATATGTATTTTCCAGTCACTAAATTACTGTTTTTATACTCACCACTCTGATTGGCGCAGAGAGACGCCAATGATTGGTTGAAGATTTTCCTTATGTACAGTAGTACCGACACCTCACTGTAACTCACAGCACTGACACTGTAGAAGCACGTGAACCTGCTGGGCTGCCATCTCCTTTCTGCACTAGAGGTAAGCGTTCATTAAGGCATGCTTCAGGCTTCATATATTTATTTCTGCATACAAGTATTCTTAAGAGTTTAATTAAAGGGATAGGGAAATTATAAGATGAATAGAAAATGAATTATGCAGTTGTAAATTATGTGCTGAAATGAAAATGAGTTTTTTTTTAGATTGTGCTGCAATATTTTTTACTATATTATTTGTCTTACCCAGGTGTTAAACACTGTGAATTCATTTCTAGTGTTGTCTGATACTGATAGTTTCACACACCCTTAAAGTAGATACTAGATAAGTGTGCTTTCTTGTGTAATACAGGTCATACATGTATAATAAAGTCATGTCAGTGTTATTATGATCATAGATGATTTCTCTAGAACTGCATTAAAGACGTTCTGGTGTTTCAAAGTACATATTCGTGTTGCAATTACAAAGAGAACCAAATATTTGATTAGCAGTAGGCCTATGTTGTTAAGATTATAAAAACTAGATAAAAAAGGCCGGTGGGTTTATTATGTCTGTGGAAATGGACTTTGCTTCTACACTCATTGTGATATGGCTTACTGATTACAGTTCGGTTGTTGCAGATCAACTTTTAAAAGATGATAATTTGACAGACTTGAAAACAAATGTTGTGTTATACTGATGATAGTTTCATTTTTTTAATTCAACTGCAACTGCTTCATTCATCTATCCACAAAGAAAACCTGTTTGCTGTTACATTTGCATTATATCACACAATTTAATCACTGAAAGAAAAAAATGGGTTATCATCATTCACGTCATATGCAAATTCATAACAGTGAGAGCCTTTTACATGATGCCTAATAAAACAAAGCGTAATGACGTTGTTCTTGCTGATCTTCCATAAGGTGTACAAATGAAACCATTTATGTAGTACAAAATATTAAAGAATTAAACTCGATGAGCAGAACGTTTTGCACATTTAACATTTTTGTCTATTTGGCATTGTGTACTCTGAATTGGAGGTCAAATTTTGCTTTAAACCAACCGATGATTCACTATCTTCCATTCATACAGGACTTGATCCAACTAAAGAAGCTCAGAGTAACGTCTGCTGTAATCTCATTCACATCACCTGATCATATAATATACCGTACACAAATAATTCCTGGCTAATTTAAGTTCATGTATTTAAAATTTTAATTAATCTTTAAAATTTCCACTATTATTACTAATAGTACCAATTCTTGCAAAGGGTGCATATCAAGTCGCTTGTTCAAGCATTTTTTTTTAATATTCTCTTTTTTTTTTTAAAGGGAAATGCAGTTTCATCATTGTTAAATAACTTTGAATTCATATCAGGGTGGAGGTTTCCATAATTTGCAAATGCCGATAAGTGACATGTGGCAAGATGGCAATGGCCTCGACACAATGGCCGAGATTGACAGTAATGGCAGCTGTGACAGCGTGGTCAGCTTCAATTCATGCTTCGTAAGACACTTTTTTTTTATGAAGACATAATGTTAAAATACATTTAAATAGGCTATACATCTCCAGTTGTTTGATGTGTCTAGAAAACGTTGTTGAAAAGTGTTTTTAAATTCTGGCATCATTTACCATGTCGTTCCAAACCTGTATGACTTTTTTTTCTTCTTTGGAACACAAAAGAAGATATTTTTGAGGGTTGTTTTGGGCCCCATTGCCTTTAAGACGAAACATTCGTCAAAATATCTTCTTTTGTGTTCTGAAGAAGACAGAAGAAAGGTACATATTATTATCTAAATGGTACATATTTGTACCTTTTGAAAAGGTACTGCCCAAGTTACAACTTTTGTACCTTTTTTCTGAGAGTGTAAGTCAATAGGTTTTTATGAAAATAAGGGTGAGATGATGACGGAATTTTCATTTTTGGTTGAACTATCCCTTTAACAAACACACATTAAAACCCGTCCACAAATGCAAATAATTTATGTTTTAGAGTGATGAAAGTCTGGAGTATCTCTCTGCTGAGGAGAAGGCTTGTCTCATGTACCTAGAGGAGACCATTCAGTCACTGGATACGGAGGATGACAATGGCCTGTCCAATGATGAGTCTGATCAGCTGCCAGCTCGAGGAAATGTGGCTAACAAAGCAGCCCACCTCTCTTCGTCAACAAGACTCAGCAAGGTTCCTAGTCAAGGTGTGTTGCTGCTCAATTAGTGTTTATAACTATTATTGCCTATAATGCAGTAAAAATATACTTTTCTTGTATTGTCTGTAGATATACCCCAAAGCCAATTTGAAGGTCCATTCTCATCTAGCAGCTTAGTGCAAAATGATATTCTGAATTATATGGTTCCTACTCCATTTGTCCTTGCAAACCGTAACTCACAAATCCAAACCAGACCTGAAATAGCTGCATCCCAGAAAAAGACGGCACCCAAAGTGGCTTGTGAGCTCCATCAAGAAGCTCCACGAGTTCCCTCTGAAGTCAATGTGGTAGTGATACCACCTCCACATAAAATCAAAGACGGTAAAGACATAGTGGAAGAACAACAGAATAAACATCAGCCAGAGAATGTGGCACATAGAGGACCACTCTCGTATGAGGCTCTGGTACATCTGCGCAAGAGTGCATCGATGCGGAGAACAGAAGTCAAAACCGGAGAACAGCAGGTTTCTACAAATAAAGATCATGATGGAAGCATCTCTGGATCCCAAACTCTCACACAGGCTATGGCAAGTAGGAGCTCCAAGCCCACTCCTCCACCTGTGGCCCCTAAACCTAAAATGAAAACTCCATACATAGTCCCAGTGAACCAGAAAGAAGCCTCCAACCCTAAGACTGACTCAACCATGCCTTACTCAGAAGTATTGACAGTGGAAAAATTAATGAACCCAGAGATAGTAAGAGTGGAGGCTCTTTGCAAGTTGGGTCTCCTCAAGGAGGATACAAAGAACCCAATCTGTCAACAACTAAAGCATTCAGAGTCCCCAGCAAACTTGGTGCAAAACCAGACCACAAAGGAATGTCTTGCTCCAAATGTTCCTGCAAGACCTGGAGAACAAAGAAATCAGCCAGTACAAACTTGCAGTCCTCTCCACCAAAGGTCTGTGAGTGATCTTTCAGCAGCTTTTCTACAGCATGCCGATATGACTTCAACCAGGAAATCTGCCACACTGGAACGTACTGGGATGGGACTGTCAGGATCTAACATCACAGTCTTAAATGCGGTTTCTCAGAAACACCAATCAAGTTCTCCTACAGTAGGAACCAGAAACCACTTTGCAGACACTCAGAGGAATTCTAATGAATCAGCATCCATAAAAGCAGAATTGCATGCATCATCTCGTTCCAAAGGCTTCAGCGTGCAGGTTCCCAACATCGGAAGGGATCGGAGAGAGGCATTACGAAAACTAGGATTGCTGAAAAACTGAGATTTGTTTACTATTCTCTCCAGTCGTGATGTATCAAATAATGCTTCTGGGTCTAAGCCTCTTTTCCGTTTTAAGTGAGAATACCATTACAACAGCCGTTTACCAGCACTGTTCATTCTCACAGTGTAATCTCCGGTCTCTTTTAACATTTCTTAAAACAATAATCACTCTGTAGCCCAATAAGATGGAGATAAAAATTAGGTTCATGATTTTCAGTAGTACTGCAGCACACACTGAGTGTATATCATCATTGTTTGTTGTTTGCTTTTGGCATCTGAAGGAACGTTTGGACAATAGACTGTATGGTTTGGACCCAGAAACTGTCACACATGATGTCTGACTTAACAACCAAATAATAAAAGTGTAGAGTGGAATTTTATAATGATAAAAAAAAGCCACTGGTAGGCTCATTCCTCTGAAAAATGTAGAAACATTCTGACCAACATCATCCCAATGGTCATTATTTTTGCAAGTCTGCACTATTTGCACAGAAATTGCTCAGTTCACTTTTAACAATTTCAAGTGATACAGTGTGGCGCTTTACCTTTAGTCCATTAATTATTGATTCTAAATAGTGACTATAACACCTGGATGCCTTTGCCGATAATACAGTATGTTTACTTTTCCAGGTGATCCAAGTAACTTTAATTTCGAACTAGACCTAAGTAGATGCTCCAAAATCCTGCTCCAAATCTGTCTTTATAAATCATGCCTGTTTTGCTAATCAGTTGCTTCAGAAAATCACTTCCTGTTTTGTTTTTTCCAAATACAATGGAGTATATCTGCTTCACCAGAGACTGTTGAACCTGAGGAACCCATGCTTCCATAGATCAGCTATCAGTCAACTCCTCATTTTACACGCCGGTCAGTGAGATCTGACACAGCACTTCAGTGGATTAGCGCATTATCTTGAGTTGCAACCAACAGACTGGTGTTCATGTTACCTGGCCTCTCAGATTCATCTGTCATTAAAGTTCTTTATCTCGCAATGTGACCTAGTTCATGGCTTACAGTGAGAATGGTTCATTCTGTTTGTATTTACTCAGTTAACAGTTGCCCTTTGACAGCTGCTCCTCTATCCAAATCCACACAATAAGGCACATGGAAAGCAGCCATAAATTACGGCAATGTTTAACTACAGAATACACATGAATAAAGCAATCATTTCAGCTTAATATTTCTTACTTGGTTACACGTTTGTCTGGTAGCTGTGCTGTATGATCAGATAGCAGAATATTATGCTAAAACTGTATCCAAGTCCAAGCGCTGTGCTTTGCATAACCAACAATTTAAACCTTTACAATTGCTATGCTTGTGGTTGAAACCATGGTTCAATCCCAATGCAATTAGATTAATAAAACACATGTGGAAAAATTAATCAGGTGATGCACTGCTGTAAAGTGAACTTTGAAACTATGACAATGATTTTGATTAGCCCTCACACACAGTTTGTGAGCAGGCTGTTAAAAAAACAACAACAAACAAAACTTTAACGTATCAGATGATAGCCTACTCAGCTTGGCCTTTTAGTGTGATGGTGCTTTTCACTGAGTGGTTTTATTTACAGTGATTAGTGTCTGCTGGGCAAAGGTCACTATAACTGGTCACATCTACTTAATGCAACTGTAAGCTGTAGTTTTTTTTATGTTTAAATACCAATTTCAAAATGTTTTTGTGGCAAACTGACTAATAATAAGAATAGCTTCTGTTTCTTTTGCAACGCTCAAAAACTTTCATTCATTCAGCCAGTTTCTCTGTCAATGAATAAATAAATAAATAAATAAAAATTATAAGTTTAAAACGGTCTGATATAAATAAATAAATAGAGCAATTATTATGAAAAAACAGTCTGATGAGAATAACAAAATAAAAGCCTTTTACAACTTGCATTTAACCATTTTTTATCTGTAAATACACAGTTATAAAAATAAAAAAACCTGTCTCCACAAAAAAAAAAAAAAAAAAAATCCCTGTTTCCACACACCACTTTTAATTCAGATTAATAGTCCACTACCCCAGGGTGTCACTCAACCAGTTTCAAGAGGATCTGATGTTGCATTACAAAATAAACGCCCTCCAAAAACTCATATATGACCAGTTTTGTCTTTAAATTTAGATAGCTTTAAAAAGGAAACTCTCTGTTTCCACAGAACAGGGGGAATTTTTGGAGGGCTTTTATTTTGTAATGCAACATCAGATCGTCTTGAAACTGGTTGAGAGACACCCTGGGGTAGTGGACTATTAATCTGGATTGAAACTGGTCTGTGGAAACAGGGAGTTTCCTTGTTAGAACTATCCAAAATCAAATACAAAATTGGTCATATATGAGTTTTTGGAGGGCTTGTATTTTGTAATGCAACATCAGATCCTCTTGAAACTGGTTGAGAGACACCCTGGGGTAGTGGACTATTAATCTGGATTGAAACTGGTCTGTGGAAACTGGGAGTTTCCTTGTTAGAACTATCCAAAATCAAATACAAAATTGGTCATATATGAGTTTTTGGAGGGCTTGTATTTTGTAATGCAACATCAGATCGTCTTGAAACTGGTTGAGAGACACCCTGGGGTAGTGGACTATTAATCTGGATTGAAACTGGTCTGTGGAAACAGGGAGTTTCCTTGTTAGAACTATCCAAAATCAAATACAAAATTGGTCATATATGAGTTTTTGGAGGGCTTGTATTTTGTAATGCAACATCAGATCCTCTTGAAACTGGTTGAGAGACACCCTGGGGTAGTGGACTATTAATCTGGATTGAAACTGGTCTGTGGAAACTGGGAGTTTCCTTGTTAGAACTATCCAAAATCAAATACAAAACTGGTCATATATGAGTTTTTGGAGGGCTTTTATTTTGTAACAGAAAATCAGACAGCCCTGGCATTGGGCAAATGGCATTCTGGAGTAGTGTACTTACTATTAATCAAAAGTGAAACTTTTTTGTGGAGACAGAGAGTTTTCTTTTTATAACTATGTGAATGTACAGATATACATGGTTATATACAAGTTCATGAAAGGCGTTTATTTTGTTATTTCTCATCAGAGAGTTATTTTCATATTATTTGGAAATTCTAAATTTAATATTACTCAACATTTGAAGTCATCTTCATTTTATCAGACCGTTTTGTAAAAAACATTTGTATTATTTAAAATGTATTTATTTATGCCAGAGATCGCTTTTCCTTTGATCTGAGTTTTTACACGCTATTACCGGAACGCCTAGTATATGCGCGCACCCCTGTTAGGATAGTGCCCCAAAACAGCCTGGTTTCAAACTTTCTTCAAAATATCTTCCTTTGTGCTCGGCAGAACAAAGAAATTCATACAGGGTTGGACCTACTTGAGGGTGAGTAAATGGCAGAATTTTTATTTTTGGCTGAACTATCCCTTTTAGACTGGTTTTGTGGTCCACATGTGTTGATATTAGTCTATAGGAACAAAAGTGAGACTTGATTTTATCCACTTATATAAGTGGCCTAGAAAAAATTATTTAGTTTTACATGGTCTCCATGGTCCCTACTTTCATTTGTAGGATAAATCTTAGAAAGGACAAACAAATTAGACTAGTTTTTCAGGACAAAAATATTTATTTAATGATGTAGACAGTAGCAACAGACATTAAAATACCTCAAAAAGTGGGTTTTCTGTGTTGAAACCTCTCCGTGCAAAATAAAATCAGATCAGCACATTAGGTAGCATTATTTCTGTTACTTCAGGTAGTATTAGTTAAGATTCCTAAGGTTATACAGCATTTCATGCCACATTGTGTGACATTTAGAATTAAAAGTTAGGTCACAAAATTACACTGTTTGTCTTTAATCACTAATACAACAAAAATATGTCTTTATATCTACATATGAATTAAAAACAGATAAAAGCAGTTTAAAAAGATATGAAGTTCGAAGGGATTTGTCAAGCCATGTCCTGTCAGTTGCTCTCGGTTGAGATGAGCGTCTTGCTCTTCTTGCGTTTTACTTTGCCATGTGCAGGTGGGACCCCAAGGGACTCCAAACGGAAGGGGCGTGGAAGGAGAGATTCCATGTTTAGAGGAGACAAACTGGACACAACAGGGGTCTGGTGCACTGGACCATTACCGACTGAACCAGAATAATTCACTGTGAGAAAATGATTAGAATGATCAACCATACAACAGTTGCTTGAGTGAAACAAGTCAATATGAAAACGTAATGGTTTATATTAAATCAGTCTCTCACTTGTGTTTTTGATAGAGTCGCCAGCCAACAGCTGACTGCTCCGTTTTGGCTTGAAGTAGTTAGTGGCGATATACTCGCTCTCACTGCGGTTGAGCATTTCCTTGTAGCGGTCCTCCTCCTCTTCCTGCTAAAAAAAGAGACATTCAGACATGAGTCTAAGCTATGGATGTTTCTCATATTCCTAAGAAACATTCTGTAGATCTAAAAGGCTTTTCAGATTACACTAAACCCAGGGTTAACATCTTTTTTTTTTTGTAACCTAGAACAATTTATTTAGTCATTTTTAACCCTAAAAGGCGCAACGTATCCTGGGGGATACAAACATTTGAGAAGCTGTGGGGAGAAGCAGTGAAAGTGTAGGTCTTATTTCTTGGTTTCATTTTGAAGGTGTTGGGAATATTTAGATGAGAACTTGTTTCTACTTTCTTTGTTTAGCTCACAGGAAACATTTAAAACTGCATGGCCAGCTGTAGTGGGAAATCTACTCACCCTCCGATAAAATTTGATCTAGTTCACATATTTACATGTTGGAAGGGACTTACCTGTTTGAAAAGCTGTTGTTTAGCATTAGCTTATTAGGTTTACATTGAAATTTAATGTTTTTTGTAATCTGTCTCTAAATGTTTGTATGTATTTGTATAGACTCTGTGATTTTGTGGATTGTGTTTTAGAAAATCAAATCTTTTTGTAATCTTGACAAAACGGATATCGTTGGAAAGGTCTGACAGTCAAGGTTCCATATTTGGTAACCGTTTTGTAATAGAAGTGATATTGTGGCAGAAAATTATTGATTTGTGACAGAAAACTGCATTTAAAAAAATTGTAACCCAGTGGTTATTTTTGATATAATGCCCAAAGGAACCACAATTTTTCTGATTATCAACTTAAAATTTGGAACATATATTGGTTAGACATTTGGCTTTGATTGTATAGCAATTTTATATAAAATAAAAAAAACAATTAGTATACTACATTATCGTCACTGTAAACTTTTATAACTTTATTTATTTTCTTTTTTTAATGTTTCACTTCAGCAATAATCTGCTATGTGTCTTCTTTAAAAAGATACCAACCTTAGGTATGTATTCCAAAGCATTCAGGAATTACAGCCATGTTGTAACAAGCGTTGATAAACAAGTGTTCTGTTTTTGTTGAGTTTTGTGGAGTCAAATTTTGAAACAAAATCATGAAATTGTATTATTTGAGTCCCAATAACTTGGAAAATAAATACATTTTCTGATGTCTCTTTATGAATCCTTTTTAGGGTTAAAGTGGGACAAAACCACTTTCAACCCTAGTTCATGTTAAGAGCTTTTTCAGTGCTAACAGAATTTCACTGCATTCGCGCCCAATGCTCACCTCTTTAAATATTCAAGCACTTTGTACATGTTACATACACTTCTTCTAACATTCTTTGTTTAGTTTCAGCTAAGCAGTATAAAATGTCAAACAGTGAAAGCAAAAACATTAACTGGAATAAAGAAATGCAATATTATTATTAAATTGCTTTAATCCAAGTTTAAAATGACCCTCAGCAATTTCAAGTGTAAAATGTGGCACATGAATCTGGTGTAGTGCATCTGTGTAAAATTAATAATAATAATAATTGTATACCCAAAAATGAAAATTCTGTCATTAATTACTCACCCTCATGTCGTTCCAAACCCGTTAAACCTTTGTTCATCTTCGGAACACAAATTAAGATATTTTTGATGAAATCCGAGAGCTCTCTGGCCTTTAATAGACAGCAATGCAACCGTCAAGTTCAAGGCCCAGAAAGGTAGTAAGGACATAGCTAAAATAGGCAATGTGACATCAGTGGTTCAACTGTAATTTTATGAATGCTATTTATGGTGCTGTTGACGCAGGAGCCAGCTTTCTTTACTTTACTTTTACTTTTAGTCATTTAGCAGATGCTTTTATCCAAAGCCTTTCTGACAAAGAACCCGGATGCGCTGCGGCTTGTTTGCAAGCAAAGGAACGCACATGCATGCATCATGGTACTCTTGTGAACGTGAAGGCTGACACGTAAGAGAAGAAACTGTTGAATAAAGTCATTATTTTTGTTTTCTTTACACACAAAAAGTATTATCGTAGCTTCATAACATTACGGTTGAACCACTGATATCACATGTACTATTTTAATGATGTCCTTACTACCTTTCAGGGCCTTGAACTTGTCAGTTGCATTGCTGTCTATGGAGGGTCAGAAAGCTCTCAGATTTCTTCAAAAATATTTTAATTTGTGTTCCGAAGATGAACGTAGGTTTAACGGGTTTGGAATGACATGAGGGTGAGTGATTAATAACAGAATTTTCATTTTTGAGTGAACGATACAATTATTATTATTATTAATTATACACAGATACACTACAAATATGCTAATACCAGATCTCTTTAAGTGTCGGAATAACTTGTTTTAATGGTGTCTGAATACCACAAAAGGGTCGGCAAGGTCTGAGGCAGAATTCCTGCGTGCTGAAAGTCTACCAGGGGCAATGGCACCTGAAGGAGGAACTGTAGAGCAAGAAGAGAGAGAATATACCTTTAAATCAAATCACACAAAGAACTGACAGAAACATCTGCTTTGCAACATGCACTATTTTCTGCAAAACAGTGACCGAGAGCCACAGTTTTTGTCCTCCATGAATTAGTATCAGAATTATTTTAAAAATGGATTTGGTTTGCCGTTACTGGTGACTCGTTTATTCTGAATCAATTTTAGTGCAGAACAAGTTTCTTTTGTTTTTCTTCTATGATCACACTAGAAATTAGCACATAAAAAACTGAACAAAGATCAAAGATTCTCTGACATTCCACAGCACTTCACCTGCAGGTAATGTTGTTTTCTGCACCACCACCTCTGGCAGTTTCCAGGTCCCTCCCTCTTCATCCCACACCGCCTCCTTCCGCAGTCGATCCAGGTTACTGTAGTTACAGTCTCTGCGCACCAGGGGTGCCATGTGCTCCAAAATTCCTTGAAGGAGCTGGCCTTCCCGCTCCAGGCGCCGGATGGTGGCCAGATAATCATCTCTCTCCATCTCAAACTCTGCCTGAAGATCTCTGATCTCCAACTTGGCAGCTTTTAGCTGTTCATCACATAAACAGATGGTTGGACATTTTGGACTTGTTCTACGGTTTCATCTCTTTAGTGAAACTAGAAGTCTAATCTAAAAGAAAGAAAAAGAAAAATATCCTTTTAAATGCTTTTTTTGGTCGATTTTAAATAATAGTTTCTGTACATTTAGCTAATAAAATTCTAATTTTATTCAGAATTAAAGTAACAGTCAGTATGTAAAATAGTGAAATCGCTCACCTTCTTCTGCGTGTTCTCCAGGTGTCTGCTCTTGGCATGGACTTCCTCCTGAATGGAATCGTATACGTTCAGCAGAACGCTGTCACTGTCCTCGCTGCTTTGACTAAGAGCTTCAATTAGCTGCTTCTTCCTCTGGTCGGCCAGAGTCTTCCTCTGTCTGTGTCTCTGCTTCAGCTCCTCGTTCCTCACCTGCTCCCCACCCACAAACTCCTGCTCCAGCTGCTGCAGCCTTTCAGCCAACAAAATATATGAGAGACAGCATTATTTATCCCGTTTATCGATGTCACCATTTCTATAGCTATTAGAGTGAAATCAAGTAAACTGGGACAATTTTTCCCATTAAGATGACTGGCAAAAATGTCCCAATTAACCTGAATTCACCCCTACCATCCCAATAAATAAGTTTCAATCTCTCTCTATTTCTGTCACTGCATTCCATCCAAAACAAATCATGCAACCAGTTGGTATATATTTTGAAAAAAAAGAAAGCACACTCAGTCATTACAATGGTTGAAGTTAGTTCTGAGAAAAGATTTAGTACCATTTGTCTGCATGGCATTTTCTATGTTTAGTTAACTAATACAAATACAATTTTAAGTTGAAATTCTTGAGGTTTCACCTCTCTAAAACATGCTTCTGGTCCAGCTGACCAGGTGTGGCAACCACAACCATATCTAAAACTGAACTTTCTTCACTGGGAGCTCCTTTGACATTAGCAACAGCAGAAGACCGATTCTCCTACACAAACAAGAATTAAGAATCCATTAAAAACTCAATTAGAAAACACATCCGTATGGCCTATTTAAATCCAGTTTCAGACGAAATCAAAGCACCTCATGTACATTGTGGTCAGCATTCGCTTGTTCCTGTGCAGTGAAGAGTTCTTCTTTATGTTGGTCCACACAAGGGCCACCTGTAATAAGAAGATTTGACCAGATTAAGACGACATCGAATCTAAAGATGGACCTAAAGGAAATTGTAGTTCCAACATTACCAGTAGTATGTGTTCGACTAGATCTGGACCTCTCCAAAGAAGAGAGTCTGGTCTCGTATGAAGTTCTCAAGGCTGCAATGTCCTCCTGGAGTTTGACTTTGGACTCTTGCTCTGCATCGTACTCGGCCTGTAGCTTCATCAGTTTCTTCTCATATTCCTAAATTTACATGAACATGTATGCATTTGGCAAATGTTTCTCTCCAAAGCAACATACAGTGCATTCAAGGTACACGTTTTATCAGTTCTTGGTTTCCCTGGGAACTGAACCCATGACCTTGGCATTGCTAAAGCCAAATGCTCTACAGTTTGAGCTTCAGGAAGGAAGCAAAAACATTTGCAAACAAAGACGACAAACTAGATGAGTTAATGGTCATTTATTTCTATTGACAATAGAGTCAAACGCAAAACAGCAAAACTCATCTACTTACTAGTTTGCTTTCACAACCTCGTTGTGTTTAAAATCGCACTCTTTTAGTAGTTAAATAAAGAGCTGAGTCTGAAAGAGTTGTAGGAATGATGTTTTAAGTCATGTGACCATGGTTTAGTTCACGTATAGCCAACGTTTATCTTTTAGCAATTGTATTTAGGCTTCAAAACTCACAAAACATCTTTCTAGGTGAAGACTTCATTCATATGTGGAAACAACACATTTAACACTCTTCCACTGACTTTAAATCTGTACACACACCTCTTTTATCCTGTCTTTTTCTGCTTCGCTCTCCGATGTGTTGCTCTGGGGTCGTGACAGAACAGCTGGAGAATCTCCTGACTTCTGACCTGCCATAAGTGCTGATAACAGAAAGGAAAGTCAACAATGCACTGTTCAAACACATTCAAATTGAAACAACAACTGTTGTGTTTCTTACAGCTGAGGTTGGCAGATCCCAGCTGCCCAGAGATTAACGCTCTCAGTTTCTTGATTTCCTCCTGATATTCACGCAGGAGGGCGTCTTTTGGGTCCTCGTTGATGCGTGGACGGTTTTGGATGCTCTTGGCACGGTTGGCGTAGCGTAGAGTACTGATGCTCTCCTCATAATTGTTGTCGGCAGGCGAGAGACAAGCCACCATGAGGGTACGAGTGTTTCCGCCCAGCGAGTCCTGAAGCAAACGAGTGAGCTTGGAATCGCGGTATGGGATGTGTTTGGAACGACCGTCCACCAAAGCGGATATAACATTGCCAAGCGCTGAAAGGGACAAGTTGATCTTGGTGGCTTCTTGAAGACGATCTCCAGTAGCACCGGTTTTCGACTGACGTTCACTACCTGCAAGGTCCACGAGGTTGAGCTTCCCAGCACGCAAATGTTCTTCACCAGCAGCATCTAAGCACATAAATAGATTACAGAGATGATTTATATACATTCATTTACACAGGACCTAGTAAATATGTATGATTCAGACAGCAACCCGTGTTGCAGATCTCCAGGTGAATGGTGAATATGGAGTGTGAGCGAGATGAATCTTTGTTCATGAGTGTGTATCCCACAGAGCGATTCTTCCAGCCCTGATCCATGATCCGCTCACATTCCCCAACACTGTGCACCGTATGCATGGACAGATCCCGTACATACACACCACGCTCAGGATGCTCCTTTAGCTTAAACACACACAGCATTGAGACATGAAGTCCTTGTACACAAGTGTAAAATCTATACAAGTGTACAGCTATGTGTGATCAGTGGTCACATACTTCCATCTTCTGCTTGGTCTCTTTTCCCAAAAGATCTCGGATTTCCTCTTTGTAAATTTCCAAGTAAGAGGCCCGTACAAGGAATTTCGTGTTCTCTGCACACTTGAAAGAAAAAGTTCAATTTTAAGATCACTTAAGCTCTATAGCTCTAATTATAGGAATTACATTAGAAGTGTTTTTGCTAAATTTCTCGTTTACCAAGTCTGCATTTCTTTGAACAAACATACAGTAAAAGCTGTAATATTGAGAAATGTTAGTACAATTTAAAATATAATTTATTCATGTGATCAGAGCTGAATTTGCAGCATCATTACTCCAGTCTTCAGTGTCACATGATCCTTGAGAAATCATTCTAATATGCTGATTCGCTGCTCAAGAAACATTGCGTTGAAAACAGTTGTGCTGCTTCATATTTTTGTGGAAACGGGGATACATTTTTTTTCAGGATTATTTGATGAATAGAAATTTGAAAAGAACTGTGTTTATTTGAAATGAAAATATTTTGTAACAATGTACAAGTCTTTACTGTCACTTTTGATACATTTAATGTGTCACTGCTTAACAAAATCATTCAATTCTTAAAAAAATAGATCTTACTGACCCCAAACTTCTGAATGGTGGTGTATTTATGATATTTTACCTTGTCGTTCATATACATCACAAGTCAATGAATAATAGAAGTAAATATGATTTTTTATACTATGATGGTACCATCACATGATATGCAGACCGGTTACCTGGATTGTCTCAAAGATGTGCTCAAAAGCTCTAGGGATGATTCCCCTCTGGGATGGAGGATCTAGAACACCTTGCATAGTGAACGATTTGCCACTGCCTGTTTGTCCATAAGCAAAAATTGTCCCATTGTAGCCCTCAGCTACACCCTGTTTGCAAAAAAAATACAATATTTGATTATGTAATTCAAAAACAAAGACAGCTAGTCAGACAGATGCATAGATACTCAAATCTTAATATGTAGAGTCTAAAGGGCCCAACTTACACAGCATCTAGTAAATAATCAATAAAAGGAAGGGCTGTAGGTTACTTCAGTGACTGATTTAAACTCTGTGGTGTTCCGTTTCAGAAAAGAGACAACAGGTATCAGATAACCATATATATGGGCATGCACACTGGAAAGCAAATGTCCCCTTATAGAGGCTCTAGCTGTCACACTGACCAATCCCATACACACACACACACACAAATCAATATTACCTCCACCAGAGGATATGCGATCTCGTTATAGATCTGCTCAGTGGAATGGCTTATATAATAAGTCCCATCAAATGTGAATGGTTTGGGCGGCTCTTCCGTGGCTCCAGGTTTCTCAATGAAACACTGACAGTGACTGCTGTCAATCGAGATCACCATCTTACAGCTCATGCCCTTCTCTCTGTCGTTCAGAGGTCGACATCTGACGACCACCTTTACGGATTCAGATGCCATCTGGACGGACAGCGTGGTCACTACTTATCGGCTGAACAGAAATGGAAATAACACTCCAAAGATCAGACTGTAGTGTGCCATGGTCATCTCAGTAAGACAAGCAGCTCTTTCTGTTTTTAGAAACGACGCTTACGAACACTACCATCCGGTCCGGATTCTGTAAAGGCCAGTTTGAGTTCGGGCTGCGGTTCGCGAAATCAAATAAAGCAGCGTGTTTCTCTTGCTGCGGCTTTCAGCGTCGCCTAGCAACTTCAAACTTCAAAGGCGCCGGCTGTATCAGCACAAAGCGCTCCCAGCGGCATGCGCACTAAATGTTAAATATAATTTGCATCAAATATAAGTATCCTGCTTGTACTGATAAATGTGTCAATATATTTTTTTATAAAGAAAAACTTATTACCAGACATGCATTTACTCCGAACTCGCAGTATAATTTAATACAGCGTGAGAAAAAATAAAAAATATTTTAGTAAATATTCCATCTTATCCTTCTAAATCTAAATATACCACACGATCTAGTCTCTGGTTAAATAGCAGTATTCCACTGGTTTCTTTCAAAGTGATGCACATTAAAAACCCACAAAAAAGAAAAAAGGAGACAAAATGACTGTATAATCAGTTTATGCAGTGAGGCAAGACACTTAATTGACTGGTGCAATACACTGGTGCAAAGCTAATGACAGAAAATGTGTACATTTATGAGGTGGAAAGTGCAAGAGTACAAAACATTAAAGGAAGCAAAAAAATAAAATAAAAATCTACTCACTGGATGTGTTCAGGTTATTGCTAAAAAGCACTCTTGAAAAATCAATATAAACGTACAACAGAATTTAAAAGACATAATACATGGGACAGAAAACTTATATAATCTGCACCTTTGCAAAAGCTGTAGAGTATACATTTACATCCAACATTTACATGAAAAACGTAAGTGCTTGTTTCCCTAGAAAATAAATTCAAGCCAAAACACCAACAAAGTGAGTGCTTTAGGTGGGTTGAGGTTATTGCCAACAGGCAAAACAGAAGTGTCCTTTTAAAATATCAAAAAAAGTGTGCCAGTGACTTAAGATCCTTGTTAGGAAGGTTTACTAATGTCAGCAGCTCTGTAAAGTCTAAAATATATAGTATAAAATGTTTTTTAAAAACAACTATTAAAAAAAATAAAAAAGTGCATGAAAGACAGGATTCAAACCCAACTTTGGTTTTTGAATGTGCCTTTCTTGTTGTCCTGCAGCGACCGTGAACTCTTATTCACAATCTCTTCCCAATCGTAGCAGTGGTTGACACGGGCGCTGCTCAGGGAACATTCCAGCTCCTCTTTGACCTCCGTGTAGTGCTCAATCAAAGCAGCAAGGCTTTCAAAGTCAATGTGGCATTTCTGTAAAACAACAAAACATTTACCACCTTCTACTTTTGATGCAAGTAGTTAAAGAGTGGAGCAAGTAACAAAATATAGACAAAAAAAAAAAAAAAAGCTTCCATCTCTGCTCACCTCAAGTCGGAATTTTCCATTGGAATTCTTAATAGCATGAGTTACCAGTCCTGAGGGAAAGCGGACTAGAAGAGACCCACGGTTGGGCTTTTTGGGATGAGGACATAGCAGGAAGGCACCCAAGACGTCATCTGCCAGCAATGAAGAACTACAGTCGCTGTAATGAAAACCAGAGACCTAGGTGAACATACTAAATTAAAAGCAATGTGAATTCATTCTGGTGATGTACTACCTTGCTTGTTAAAGAGAAAACTATTTTATACATCTTTGTGTGCTGTAAAGATATTTCTCCCAAGAATCAACTTAATTTATAATAAAAAAAAAATACAATTAAGCTCAGCAGATTGCATTTGACCCTAAATATGACAAATGGCAGACTAAAATATTGAAAAATGTGTTAAATAGAATTATGCAATTTGGAAAAACATGCAAAAGTTAATATTAAGAGGTACTGATTTAAAATGAATAAATGAGACTGAGATTTATGTGACTGTAAACATTAAAGGAATAGTTCACCCGAAAATGAAAATTTGAAGAAAATGTACCCATCCAAGATGTTAATGACTTTTTCTTCATCAATCAGATTTGGAGATATTTAGTATAACGTCACTTGCTCACCAATGGATCCTCTGCAGTGAATGGGTGCCGTCAGAATGAGACTCCACACAGCTGATTAAAACGTCACAATAATCCACACTACTCCAGTTTACAAATCAACATCTTGAGAAGTAAAACGCTGTTTTTGTAAGAAACAAACCCATCATTAAGGCATTTTAACTTTAAACTGCCACTTCATAATTCTGAGTTCTCTGTTAAAATAGTGCTTCCATAAAAAAAGGGAGATGACTTTTTCACTGGAGAAAGCAATGCTGTGTGGATTATGGTGATGTTTTTAATCAGCTGTTTGGCAACCATTTAATGCACAGGATTCACTGGTGAGCAATGTTGTAACAACAAATCTAAAATAATATTAAATCAGTACATTTTCTGCAATTTTTCTGGATGAACCAATTTAAATGTATATAAACAAACAACAGACTTCATTGTCTTGGTGCACCAGCACTGACCTAGACACGCCAGCCCAGCACCACACTGCTTGAGCCAGAGCTTCTTCGGTCTCGGCTAAACTGGGAGCGCGAGACTTGCATGCTTTTGCACTGGCTTGTTCCTTTTCTGTTTCACAAAAAGAAAAGATTCTTCAGATTCCCACAGGAATAACGTTCTCAATAGTTTCACAAATTATATGTCCATGTTTGTTTTCTTTGTCAAAAGAAAACACTGCAGCAATCCTAGTGTGGACTGACCACAAGTGTTAGTTTAAATAATCTTATTTTAGTAGCACACACACTCTTAAAAATAAAGGTGCTTAGAAGAACCTTTTTTGTCTAAATAGTTCCATAAAGAACCTTTAACATCTGAAGAACCTTTCGGTTTCACAAAAGGCTCTTTGTGGCAAAAGAAGGTTATTCAGATTATAAAAAGGTTAAAAAAAAAAAAAAAAAAAAAAAAAAAAAAAAATGGTTCTTTAAAGAACCTTTGACTGAATGGTTCTTTGTGGAACCAAAACTGTTTTTTCAATGGCATCACTGTGAAGAACCTTTTAAGCACCTTTACTTTTGAGAATGTATATTACTGTCGGAAAAAACGATGTGTATAAGATTTAAGAAAATTGGGAAAAAATTGAAAAAAAAAGCAGCAGCAACATTAATCCATATTATGGAAATCTCCACCACCTTTTTTGACTCCCCAACCACCAAATCCAAAGATAAATGATAAGTATAATAAATTAATCCACTGTGTTTTATAAGCCAGCCACCTTAACTATGTGTGTGCTTTACCTAATGAACTCTCTCACTCTCGAAAGTGTTCTATGAACACTTATCCCACCTTGTGGTGCACTCAGTTTATCCTGCAGGTGCCGCTGTTTGAGGGGAGTAAATGTAAAAGAGCGATACGCTCCAGAGCGCAGCTCTTTCGTTCGAATCGCCTTTTTACGAATTATAGTTGGAGAGGAAGTGGGGCCCTCTTCAGGACTGCTGACGTGATCCGTGCTCGGTTGAGAGATCACCTGTTCAGAGAAATAAAGATGAATAAACTGCAGAACCGTGCAGCATTCAAATTGATGTAAACTTTCTCAAAAGGATTGTGACCCTGGACCACAAAACCAGTCTTAAGTAGCACGGGTATATTTGTAGCAATAGCCAAAAATACATTGTATGGGTCAAAATGATCCATTTTTCTTTTATGCCAAAAATCATTAGGATATTAAGTTCCATTAACATTTTGTAAATTTCCTACCATAAATATATTAAAATTTAATTTGTTATTAGTAATATGCATTGCTAAGAACTTCATTTGGACAACTTAAGGCAATTTTCTCAATATTTAGATTTTTTTGCACCCTCAGATTCCAGATATTCAAATTATTGTTTCTCGGCCAAATATTGTCCTAACAAACCATACATCAATGGAAAGATGATTTATTCAGCTTTCAGATGAGGTATAAATCTCAATTTAGAAAAACTGACCCTTATGACTGGTTTTGTGGTCCAGGGTCACATATGAGGGCTATTTACAAATCTTTACAACTAACAAAATCTATAGGTCATGCTATCAATTAAAATATATTTATAATATGTAGGTTTTAAAAATAAAGTATACATACAATCAATAATAATAAATCATAATAAAAATAATAATATTACTTCATAAAAATAATTACATTCAATTGTATATACAATGTATTAAAATATTTAGACTAGATATAAACACACTTACAGCTGAAGTCTTTTTTGTGATACCACAACATACTTTTTTGTGAAACCACAAGCTGCAAATGTATGTTCCAATTAACCAAAATGTTTCAATTAACCAAAAAATAAAAATAAATAAAAACATTGGGGACGACACAAAATATTCTATGGTGAAATAACCAGTAAACCCAGAATATTTCTTTAACTAGTATCAAACTAGTACTTGCATCAACTGCTTTTTATATCATTTGCATCAATTTCATTCGAAAGCTTATCAAGGTTATGATAATCTACATAAAGCAATATATACCTTTTCCCCTGGTAGCAGACCCTGAGTTGGGGCCCTGCGGAAAGACACCAAGGCACTAACACTGAGAGGGAAACCTTGATTAAGCAACGATGGGGTTACAGTTGGTTTCTTCCCTGAACATTCATCCTGTGCTTCCTCTGGGTGCTTCTCCAGAAAATACAGTTGAAAACAGCGGCAAAGCAGCAGGTTCAGGAACTGGGCCTTTATTGGAGTAAAACCAAGAAATGGAACACATTAAATTCTTAGTGTTTGAGCAGTTTCTCTCATTTAAGCAAAGCAATAACAGTCTTGTCAATTCTAAATCTCTCTTCTGTGACTTGAAAACCACATAATTGATTCTAGAACCGACGTGTGCAATATTGCAATCACAATATAACGCTATATAACCAAAGTGATGAATAAGACAACACACCAAATACAAAACCTTTGTTGGGTTTTGTCATGTTAATGCTTACAGCTCGAGCATGTCTGGCTGTGAAGAGGTGGCAATAGAGCTGGGCATCAGAATTTCCAGGATTATGGGAGACAAAGGCAAACTGGGCATCAGACGGACGGGCAGTGGACAGCGAGACTCGACACATGGCGTGAGCCATGAGGAGCGTCTGATGAGATGCATAAAGAGTTCAACCACATGACATACACAAAGAAAAATGTCAGTAATCTTGAGACGATCTTACCATATCATCTTCATCATAAACTTTGACTCCCTTGACAGAGAACCTCAATGAAACTGTTCGCTTACTCTTGCAGTTCTGCAGATACAGAAGTTCATAAATCCACATTACCAGTAAAAGCATGGTTGTTTTCTAAATAATTGAATTGTCATTGAACTAAAATTGAATAAACACAGAACTAAATTAAGCAGAACAGTGACAAGTGTGTTTTCAGAGCGGTTTTGTTATTTTCTTGTTTATTATTAATATTATGAAGCTGCTTTAAAACAACTTTTATTGTATGAAGCCCTATATAAATACATATGACTTGACCTTGTATAATAATAACAAAGTCAGTAAAATGATGAAATACTCAAATGCATACATCTACAAAACGAACTGCAAGCTCATAAGCATATGCATTTAGATCAAAAGGCTCTTAAGACATTAAAAACGAATTTTGTCAAGTGTCCAAACTTTTGCATGGCAAACAAATATGAAAAAGCAAACATTACTTTTGAATCAGTACACAAATTACCTTGAAAGACTTCAGCTGAGTGTGCAGCTGCTGAATCTGATCATCCAAACAACTGTCATCCACAGGAAATGAGCCAATATACTAAACAAATGGAGTTTTTACTCAGAAAAAGCAACAAAACTGTGAATTCATGATGCAATTATGCCAGTGTGTGGAATGAAACTATACAATGAATCCACAAACTCAATTTCAAAATCAGCTTAGTTTCAGTATCAGAAGCACTGCATTAAAACATTTAAGACAATTTCACCTCAGCAGATCTTGTAACAATCCCATGTTCCCTGCCAGCTGTCTCACCCATGTCTCAATCCTAGCCAGGCTTCCTTTGCCTTACTTACTGTTCAAAATGAGGATAAGATAAATCAAACAGGAATGACACACATTCCTCCAAGATAACATTACAGGCCGTGAAATGGCCAAAATGAAAGTATGTTTTAAAACACACACAAAAAAAAACGAATGAAATGTTTTAATTTCTACTTGAGCTTCTTTACTTTTACATACTGCTTTAATTGTAACGCAACAAGGATCGAGAATGTTACATTAAACACACAGAAGAAACAAATCCAAACTTACAAACATTCGTCCACGCGACTGAACCTGGCAGGTTCTGAACCTTGCAATCCTGACTGACTTTATCCTCTAAATCCCGCCTATCTACAGCCAGACTGGATTCATCGAAAACATTGAGAAGACTCTCCGCCTACACCACACGACCATGATGCAGTTACTTCGTTTCAGGAAATCAAAACGATTCCGCTCGATTTAATTTATTAAAAGGAACCACTGAAAAGAACGATTCGTTAATCGAACATGACTGGTTAACCCTATATTATGTGGAAAAATAATTACATTTTTACATTTACTTTTTTTTTGGTGAAATTTCTAAGAAATTATGTTAATGTTCATAATACAAGTAATCATAAAATGGAGAAAATGTGACACTTTTTTTATAATAGGGATGCCTGGATTCTGTAAAAGATACTTGAGATATGCCTAAGACAAGTCAATGCAAGTCTCCAGATAAGGTGCTGTGTAAACATTTCATTGTTTAGTAGCTATACTAAATTAAACATATGCCTTAAGTGCGTGTTAGAACAAGAGTAAGAATGCTGAATTTCACATCAATACTTGAATCATTTGGTAACACCTTTTAAAATTGCTGTTTTTTTCAGTTTTAAACCAAAGCACCAAAACAAAACAATGGCCAAATAATGAAGTACAAATATAGTCACTTTATTAAGGACTACAGAAAAGTATATCAGTTACATGCATGCAGGGTAAGGTGAGCAATGCTCATAAAATTACATCTAACCCCCCCCTGATAAACTAACACACAAGAGTATGACCGGGTTAGTAGTGCGTCAAATGTCTTAAACATCTGCTTGGGAAATCTTTTCAACTTATATTCTTCTTCATAGACTATACAAAACAAAAAGAGAGTTGTGGATATGGATGCCAATGTTTCTTTAATGCATCTTAATAAATCCAATTTTGCATTCATTTAGACTGTTCAACTGAAAGTTAGGCATCAATAATCGTTCTTTACCTCGACTTACACGAAAGAACCAACATCAACAAAACGTTCTTGATTACAATAGTAGCTAAAGTCCTAACTTCACAAAACATGTCCCAAAAAATGGAACTAAAACTTACAAAAAGAGTTTTCTTGAACACTGATGAGAAAGGGGCGACTGAATAAATGAAATGCTCGCCTCTACAGAAAGACTGACTACAGGAAATTTAAATAATTGATTTTTTTCTTGATACACAACCGAGAACAGCTCCCTCTAGAGATGTTCTCAGAACGGTGACCTGAATGAGCATCTTAACACAAACAGTAGCATTTCTACGCTATATCTTTACCTGTAGTTTAAGAATATTGAACATAAAATGCCTGTATTTGAATGGCAGAATAACTCTGAAGAGGTCCTATATTCATCAGAGGCCCCAAGAAGAGGAGAACATGTTTCTACAAAAATAAGAGGAGAAAATAGCCAGCACTGCAGTCTACGGAGCTACAGTTGATCTTTTCAGTCGTCGGCAAGCACGGGATTCATTTCCGGGCTCGGAGTGACTTGCGGGCGGCAGGTTTAGCCTTCACAGCTGATTCAGTTGCCTCTTTCTTAGCTGCCTTGGGCGACGGCCGTTTGGACCCCCTGCTTGTCATCTTTTTGGCTACTGGTGTTTTAGGTTTACTGGTCGGGGCAGCTTTCTTGACTGGTGTGGCTTTAACGGGCTCTGGTGCCTTTCTAGATGCGGCTTTGCTCGCAGATGCTGGTTTCTTGGCTGGTGGAGGGGCTTTCTTGGCCGATGCAACTGATCTCTTTGAAGCAGGAGGTTTTCTGCTGACTGTTTTAGCCCTTTTATTTGGACGAGCCTTAGACGCAGATGTCCGGTTTGCACGTTGGGTCCTGTGGACAAGCAACAAGAAAGCATGCAAAGACAGTCTAAACCAAAAGTCTCAAGGATATTCTGAACAGTAGATACAGTTTGCGATTTTTTCGCCCACTTTTTATCATCCACCGAGTGGAAGCCAGACAACACGCAAGAGTTATTATGCAGGGTTTCAAATCTCTAGAGCAGAGTATGATCACAAAGATAATATATCACACTGATACTGTTATGTGATGTACTTCACCTCTTTCTTCGAGGAGGCTCATCCTCCTCGGATTCCTCCTCTTCAGATTCTTGCTCTGACTCTTCTTCGGATTCTTCATCAGAATCGTCACTTCTCTTGCGTTTAAGCTTCTGTTCCTCCTTCTGTTTTAGTTTTTCCATCATTTCTGGAAACAGAACCACTGGGCTGCAGGAGGAGCAATAGAAAATGTGTTAATTCAAGTTCTCACCTTTATCACACTTCTGTGACAAAATTGACAAACATAAAAAAAAAAAAAAGAGAAAAAAGACATTAACTAATAATCTCACCAAGTTCCCTCTAAAACAATCCAATTTATGTTGTGGCTGAATTGTTAAGAGTTAAAGGGATAGTTCACCCCATCTATCCATCCCCAATTTTTAACAATTTTACTTTTAATTAACAGTAATAAACTGGCTTATAATGAGCTGAATTTACCTCGGGTAATACGGATAGCTTAGCTGATATGACCCACTGAGTCCATGACCAGAAATCTGCTCCATCCATCCCATCATTTTACACTTCTGCAAGGTTCGCTTCAGGTTTGACACTAGCCACATGAGAGAAAACATTCACAAAGATTCTGCATAACACAGTAAGTTGCAACAAGTACAAGGAAACATAAATGGAGGCTGTAATATAAACAAGGACAGATCAAGACAACTATTTATGTACCAATGTTCTTGCGGACAACTCATTTGAGAATAACAATTAGAAGCAACCCCAAAACCAAGGCAAACTTAATTCAGTCCTCAGAGAGAAAACTCTCCCAAGGCTGCGATGAGTGAGGAGTTAGTGTACAGTACCGACAAAATAGTTGTTCTGCTCCTTCTGTCTCTCCATCAGGAATTTGCGCAGTATGGTGATGCTGCAGGTCTTGGGCTCATTCATGGCTGTGATGGCGGCCACTATGGCATCTTCCAGCAATCCACCACCCATAAGCACTTTATTCCCAGCTTTCTTCAACTGTCAAACGCAAATGCAGATTCTCATCAAACCTGCTTTTAGGTGCTGAGCGATTCAGAAGGGTAACTGACCTGGAATGTTCCAGAAGCTCCCTTGCCAGTGATCTGCTCCAAGTAGCCCTTTTCCACAGATTTTTGCAGGCAGTTCTTCAACACATCCGGCCTTAGAGAGATTTATAGAACAACCCAAATCTTACAATCTTTCAGGCAAAATGTACATACACAAATTTCAATTTGTAACTAACCAATCATGACAAAATCTGGTATGTACTATGTACCGTATGCAAATGTTTTGCATGTACAAAGTAATACTTTTATTCAGCAAGGATGCATTAAATGAATAAAAAATATTAGTGTTTTACTGTATTTTTTATCAAATAATTGCAACCTTGGTGAACATAAGAGACATCTTTCAAAAACATTAAAGGGTTAGTTCACCCAAAAATGAAAATTCTGCCATTAATTACTCACTAGGGCTGCACGATTAATCGCATGCGATTGTCATGCGCATCTCATCAGTAAAGCCGGTTCTTTGATTAGCGGTAAATCTCCATGACCTGCTTTCAGATGGAGCGGCATTTAATACACGGAGCCGTAGTTCGCTGACAAGCCACGCAAAATCGTGTTCATAATCTAATGCGATTTATCAGCGATTATGAATGCGATTTTGCGTGGCTTGTCAGCGAAGTACGGCTCCGTGTGCAGCCCTATTACTCACCCTCATGTCGTTTCAAACCCGTGAGACCTCCGTTCATCTTCGGAACACAAATTAAGATATTTTTGATGGAATCTGAGCGCTCTCAGACCCTCCATAGACAGCAAGGGCGCTTACACGATCAAGGTCCAGAAACGTAGTAAGAAGATCGGTAAAATAATCCATGTAATATCAGGGGTTCAACCGTAATTTTATGAAGCTACGAGAATACTTTTTGTATGCAAAGAAAACAAAAATAACGACTTTATTCAACAGTTCATCTCCTCTACGTCACCGGAGCGCCATTGTGGAGAATATCCGCTGGACGGAAACTACGTACGCTCTTATGTGTCAAGCGCACCGCACGGATACGTCTTCTACGTATATTTACGCTTTGATTTGAACGAAAATAGCGCATCCGGTATGCGGCTGACACAGAAGAGCGTATGCAGTTTGCGTCCAGCGGATATTCTCAAAAATGGCGCTAGGGTGGAGACGAATTTGAATAAAGTCAGGTTTACTTTTTTTTTTTGGTTTACAAAAAGTAATCTCATAGCTTCGTAAAATTACGGTTGAACCCTTGATGTCACATGGATTATTTTACCAATCTCCTTGCTACGTTTCTGGACCTTGATCGTGTAATGACCCTTGCTGTCTATGGAGGGTCTGAGAGCTCTCAGATTCCATCAAAAATATCTTAATTTGTGTTCCGAAGATGAACGGAGGTCTCACGGGTTTGAAACGACATGAGGGTGAGTAATTAATGGCAGAATTTTCATATTTGGGTGAACTACCCCTTTAACAATTCGTACATATCCCAGACTTCTGAATTCTAGTATTTTATTCCCAGTCTTCCCAGTGTTAAGTAAATACTTTAAGGTTCAATCTGTAGTCTAGTTATTGGATGTTGCCCTGAAAACAAGTGAATATTGACCTGCTATCCACGTTGAGTTGTGGGAAGTGTTGCTCCAGGTACTTCTTGATCAGAATGTAGGAAGCCTCCTTGGGTTCACAGAGGCGGGTGATGATCAGAGGCAGAGACTCTCCCAGCGTCTCTTTCGTCCCGGCAGACCCAGCTGGCTTCTGCACAACATGACATCAACAAAATGACAGTTAAAAATTATGACAAACCATCAAAAAAGTACTCCACCTCATGGATCTCAGAAATAACAGCAATGCAGACAACAAACAAATGACGTTTAGATACCTTCCCAATGACGAAACTACCAGAGAAGCCTTTGCCTTTCAGCTGTGGGTGAAGACAACAAGACAATAAGACTTAGTCTGCATAAAAAATTAGAAATATTCATGTATTGAATTGCAAATCACCTGTCTGACAGTGCCCTTCTCAACCATTCGCTTCATAGCCCTCTTGTAGAGGTTTTTGGTCTTTTTGTCCATTTCCACAGATGGATATTTCTTCATGACATATTTCACAATGGTGATCGTAGAGGCACCACTCCGCTCTTTGCAACTCTGTAGGAAGAGAGTAAAGATGCACATATGAGATGGCGATTTTTTGATTCTTTAGATTTCCAAAGAGTGCTGCAAGAATGAGTCCTAAAACTGAGCAATTCTTGAACTTTTTCATCGCCCTGAAACCACTGAATGGGTTTTTGGTTAAATGCTTGAAATAAGGTCTGTGGTTAACTCAACCTAAAAACATATTCACGTTTTACTCTAAAATATAAAATACTACTGTAATACCCCACTCACAATTGTTTAAGCTTTAACGTCTCTAATGGGCTAAATGGGACTACAATGCTTATCGGGAACATTAAATGTCATCACGCCGAACAGGCACACGCATCTACTTCAACTAAAAAGTGTAGATTTGAAATAAAGATCAAAGAGTTCTCAAAAGAAAATGATGGTGATGTTGAAGACATGTGAACGTGGTGTGGTTTGTTTATAGCCTATGTTTAACTTTTGACTTCTGGTGATCGCATGTAGGCTTTAAACTTTCTAAAAGTTGTGTTCATTTGTGAAGATCATCATGATTAACAAAACGTGTAATAATCATAGTCTTTTGTTGTTCACAGAGCTTATTTTCTTCAATAATCCAAAAGCCAATGGAATAATCCTATTGGGTTTTTGTCGAAGGAACCAGGCTGTTGCTAACTTCCACATTGGCTGACAAAAACACGCCATCACTGCTTATACTGGTGTACATATTGTACTTATTATTGAGTAAAAACCTACTTAAGTCAAATTCTCTCTAAGTGGTAATGTAACAGTTAAATTCTGAACCAGACCTCAATTGCTTCTATGATGACTTCTTCAACTTTGGGCTGGGAAAGAGAGGTTGAAGCCAGTTTGCTGGCAGAAATGGTCGCCCAAGCAGGAATCTTCTTTTTCACCTTTTTCCCTTTGTCATCTTCCTTGTCACTGCACCATTTGAGAGAAACAAATACATCACATGCTTACCAATAATTTTTTATTCAATAAACAAGAGGAAATCATCAAATGCTTAAAAAAATAAATGAATTTTTTGTACAAAAGTCAGACTTACATTTTGGCTACAACTTCCTTGACTTTTTTCTTCTTGCTCTTCCCTTGTTCAGCTGCTGCTTCTTCAGATTTCTCACCCTCATTAGGCGTTTCTCCATCTTTGGACTGCTCCTCACCATCAGCGGTCACCTCTTCCTCTTTACTGTCTTTCTTTTCCTCCGTGGTTTCAGGTTCAGCGGGTGCCGAATCTTTCTCTTTTTCCTTCTCACCTACAGATGCAGACCCTTCGGCAGGAGCATCTGTGGAATCGAAAACAACGAGATGCATGGAAATGTTCAAGCAAAATTCACACCACTTGTGCATTATTTTAGAAACTCTCCTGAAGCCATATGATTTCAGGAAAGAATTTCAGTGCACAGTTGCCTGTATTCCAGTATTATTTCAGTGTATAATGACAGAACTTTTTATTTGTGGGAGAACTACTCCTTATGTGACCTATGTGCCAGGTAAGGGGCAATACATACCTCCCTCAGGTGCTTTTGCAGGGGGTGCATCCTCTTTGGGTGGGGCTGCAGCTGATCGGCGAATGGGCATGATTCTAACCTGCCAATAAATAAAGACTTAAATATATATATATATATATATATAATTTATTTAATTTTGAACATGTTGTATGTATCTAAGCTGGGAATGCAATAAAAAACATGTTGCATTGTTTATTACGTTATAATGCATTGCATTGTGGAGCCTGCAGATTTATTTAGAAAATTACAGGTTTTTAATGCAATGTTTTGGACACCTGAAATGAACGCCTATGACCTCTGGCCAGCAAAAGGAAGCTCGTGCATAGAAAAACACGTCGACAAACACGCGCTGGACATAAAGGCACAGCAAATTAATTAGAAAGAAGCAACAATCTCATTGTTTATCTGCTCCACATATAGTCTTTATTGATATTTGCAGCGAATAGCGTGCATAAAGTCACACCTGCACACGTTTTACCAGTGCACAGGAACTGAATTGCACGTAAAAACCAATATAATCGAAAATGGCCATTTTGTCCATTTTGCCCTGTACAGTAATGGCGCTGCGTTAGGCTGAAAATGGTAAATGCACGAGACTGCAGAGTCAAAAGATTTAATGAAACATACGCGCCTGCAGAAGGTATAAAAGATTCTGTAAAACGAGGATGCACCATTTCAGAATGAGCGTTTTAAGGCATACCTTGATTTACTGGGTTATCAGTTGAAAGAAACACTCCCTTCCTTTTTGGAATTCTCTGTTTACGTGCCCCTCCCCCCTTCATGCGTACGCATAGAGACGTACGTGTGCGCGCACGCGCGCGCGTGCTATGACCAGGTCGTCAGCGAAATTACTTTTTGTTTTAGTTATAAAAGACATTACAGAATGATTTGTATATATAACATTTACTTAATGTTTTTGTCTCAATCTGTGTAACGGGCCAATAGGGGATTATTTATATAAGTTATTTTATATTTATTTGTATATTAACAAAAACAACAAAACAATAACAATGCTCAAAATAATATTTAAAAAATAAAAATACCTTTCCTGTTTAGCTGGCTCATTCGTTATTTGCTCATTAAATCATTTAAATGTCAACGCAAGATGGCAGCACTTGAATTAAACTTCATATTTCTATGATCTATCATCCAGAGATACTGTATGTCTTCACGCGTACTACATCTTATACACTTGAAAAATAAACTATAAAACAAACGTATTAAAAGTGCATTGAAAATTAATAAAAAGTATGATAATATAAGTTTTTTTTTATCAATGTTTTTAAAAACCTTGGATAGCCTGCCATGTGAATATTATGCTGCATGAATTTGGAAATATGGTAGTTGACAACTATTTTGAATCACTTTTTTAAATAAAAGCTTTTAATTTATATTTAATCTATGCTTTGAATTAAAAATAGTTTGAAAGAGGTGTTTAACCTTCAAAAATATCATTTATTCTCTTCAGAAAGTTCAACTTTATATGCTATTTTGCATAATTCATTTTATGAGGATTGCAATAATTTATTTTAAATTAGGTTTTATATTGGTTTATATAATGAGGTATTACATGAAACTGACTAACTAACTATACACTACAGAAATGTTCAAATTTTTAATAAAATACATTTTAAATTGAGTTTAGCTATACTGCAGGATACCAGTGTTATTTTAGTATTATTGAGATACTATTATAGTTTTTATTAATATTTTGAATCAGTTTTTATTTTCATATTTAGTTTTTATTTAATTTTAGTTAAATTTTTATTCATTTTTGTTGCATAATTTTTACTATTTTTCTTTATATATATATATATATATATATATATATATATATAGTTATACAATTTTTGTTTTAGTTATTTTAGTAAATCAAGTTAAAGTAAACTAAAATAACATGTTGCTTTGCGAATAACTGAAATAAAATTGTAGCCTACTTATTTCTATAATAACCCTGCAGGACACTGTGACATGTCATGTCCACTATTCATATGTCAGAAATTCTATGGTATTATCATCTGATATTATCACTGTTTTTAAAATGGTTTTGTATAAGAATGCAGAATTTTCTTTTTTTTTTTTTCTGGTGCACAAGAGGAGATAAAGAGGAAACAATGCAGAACACAACCTGTGGGGTTTCACGCAGTATTGAAACAGCACCCACACACTCTCTGTGATTTTAAACTCCAGCATGTAGCGTGTGGCCACACAATCATCTACACCTGCAAAAATACAAGACACAAAGCTTTTCCAGTTAAATGACTTTTCTATCAGCTTTCCACCAACTAGGTTACCATGCCAACACAAACCTTCATCTTTTTAGAAAGATAACCCACTGTTTCCTTGGAGACAAAAGTCCAAAGAAATTGGTGTACAAGTGGATCTGTTTTAAATGTAATAGTAGCAGAGCTAATGCTCTTTTGGCATCATTTATATCTCAGTCAGTATGTTATTCCTGGACAAAGTTGCATATGTTCCAGTTGCTTTGCAGGGAAATGATAAATAGAAGGATACCTGAACCAGACAGCATTACCTTATAGACAGCATAGCCCTGTGGCATCAGTGTGTGCTTCATTAGGTTTGTAGCACTTTCCACTTGAAACACTTGAAGAATGAAGAATGAATGGTGAAAAGGAAATGCTTTGCAGTCATAAGGCATAAAAATAGTTCTGGTGCTCTTAGTCCTTGGCCGTCAGCAAATTAGATTGACCCGTTTCTCAACTGCAGCCCATCAGTATGTGGATTGATTTGAACTTAATAGTCATAATGTTTTCATAATTTATGTTTAATCTATGCCTTGGATTACAAGCTTGCTTTTTTTAAAGGATGTGCTTAACCTTCATAAGTATTATTTATATTATTTATTGTCGTCAGAAAGTTTTATTCAATTCTATTCCATTCTAGATAGATATATATATAGATACCCATACCCCATGGGTAAAATGTTGAATTTATAATTTTTAAGTGAACATGGGGTTAACTGGCCTTGCTTAACGAAACGATTATTTGTCTAAATACTTTAGTTGAAGGACAGCCATAGTGTTGCTTCCTATAGAAAAGACTGCAAATCTGGACTGAATGAAAGTCAAAAGGGATGGGATGATTTTATATTAGGGTAGTCCTTGTGTAATGATGCGCATGGAGAAGCCAGCAGCCATTGAAATGCTTATTTGCCTGGCATTTTGAATCCAGAACACTAATTGCACTAATTACAACAATTTAGTAATTTCAGTGATCTTCAGTTCTTCCTGGTTCACTCCTATTTGAGAGATCCTTCCTCAGCTGGGAAATAGCCTTAAATATGAGGAAACCTCCATTCAGAAGATTGATCCCGTTCAACATGCAGCAGATTTAATTTTTAGGTTTGAATTTATTTTTAGGCCTATTATGATTATTCAGTTTTAGAAGCTGCGACACACAGATGGATAATGCTTGAGTCAAGAAAATATATGTATTGAACAAGCTGAAGGAGACAGATGTTTAACTGAGACATGAAAGGCTTTACACAAACATGGATAAATGAATGAATTGCTGTACTGTAAGAAAAGTCTCCCTGCTGAGGCTGTAGGCAGGATGAATATGGTTGCAGACATTGGTTAGGGCTGACAACTCCTACTTTTGACAACTAGATGTCGCCATTGAAGTAGTTTGCTCTTTCTTTGAGTTAATGTGAACCTATTCAGTTTATTGTCACCTATGTCTGGCTCTTTAAAGTCCACTGTTATACTCTGCAGTTTTTATACGCTCAGACTTTTTTGGGTGAGTTTTGTCCTTTTGTCTTCTATGCTGTTCAGTTCTGCTTTGAAAGTTCTTGTTTTTCTCTTCATTTCCTTCTGCAGCGTAATCATTGCCACTTCATTGGCAATGCTTTATTGGTGGCTTGCCAGTGAACCAGAGGGCATCCAAGACTGGTCATCCACGATGAAGAACCTTCTAGTGGTGCTGACCTCCAAATCCACCCTATGAATGCCGTTCAGATAATAATAACCTATTGTCTGATTTCTTTTTGTGTCAGTTCTTCATCATTACTGTGAATCATTGTTACAATGGTGTTTACGTCAAAGACTGTGATTCAGAAGTTTTGGTGCTATTAGACTTTAAAAACTTCCTCTAAATTGTTGAATCTGTCACAGCTCTGGCACAGTCATTACTTTTAAATTGATTACCTTTAGTCTAATTAAGTCACCTTTAGAAGAACCACACGTTTAAAAATAAAGGTTCCAAAAGGGAGTTATTGGAAGCAATACCATAAAAGGAACCATTCTGAATTCCAAACAGAACCATTTTTGTCTTGGTTTGAAGAACATCTTCAATAATCTGAAGAATTTTTGTATGTTTAAGGTTCTTCATGGAGTCCTGAATGCCAACAAGTAACTTTTATTTTTAATAGTGTAGACCACGTGCTTAACTCTGTGGTAGTAACTCCACAAACCTCCCTCTGACAACCCTATGCTGTATAAACATGCACTTTCAAAGCAAAATTCACCTCTATGACATTGCCCAAACCAGACGCTGCAAACTTAAGTTGATATCTCTGCAGCCGATGCGCTTCCATGCAGTATTTGCTTGTCTCGGTCCCATGCAAACAGAGATAATTGCGGACCAGCTGTGTGAGCAGGAGGTGGCCTGCGAGAGGACTCAGCTGTAGTGAGTGTGCCACCACGCCAAAACTCGGTGCCAGTCAGTCAGCTCTGTTTCAATTAGGCCTCAAAATGAGTTAATCTGATACAGGCCAGAAAGGACAGACTCGGCAAATACGCACTTTCACTTTGCCTACAGATCGTTTAAGCTTAAGTAAATAGTTCAGTGTTTTCTAATGTAATCTGAGGATGACTTTACCAAGCACAGACCAAACAGGATTGTGGGGCGTACTACTTTTCTAGATTCTCACTTCTTGATTGGTCTTCGCTATGCAAGGTGAAACACAAGTTAAAACAACAGTTTACCCCAAAATGAAAACATTTACTCACCCTCAGGCCATCCAAGATTTAGATGAGTTGGTTTCTTAAGTGGAACAGATTTGGAGAAATTTAGCATTACATCAGTTGCTCACCTGCAGCTGCATGTCTGTAAGAAACAAATCCATTGTTTTAATTTTAAACGCTGTTTCTTGCCAGTCCATACTCCATAATGATGCCTTTTCAGATTTTCTAAGATTGAAGTACTGGAGTGGTGTGGATTATTGTGATGCTTTTATCAGCTGTTTGGACTCTCATTTCTGACGGCACCCATTTACTGCAGACGATCCTTTTGTGAGCAAGTGATGTAATGCTAAATTTCTCCAAATCTGTTCTGATGAAGAAACAAAATAATCTACATCTTGGATGGCCTGACGGTGAGTAAGTTTTCAGCAAATTTTCATTTTTGGGTGTACTACTCCTTTAAGCAACAAAGCGCTTACAATCACTTATACATGCTATAATTGATGACGCTTGCCATTATACATAGTGTTGGGGATTTTAACAAAACCCGTAGTATTGAACTTTGACAGTAGTGTGCTTTACTTCTCTTAGTGAAGGCCCATTCAATCTGAGGACCTGACCTCCACATTCAGGGTTTTAAACTAGGCTTGCCTTGAAGAACTTGCATGAACCCTTAATCTCTCCTGACCAATGTGGAAACCACTAGTCCATCTACACTAATGTTTTTGAAAGAAGTCTCTTCTGCTCACCAAGGCCACATTTATTTGATGGTCAAATAAAGGTTAAAATAACTCTTTTATTATTCAAATATATTTTAAAACATAATTTATTCCTGTGATAGCAATCATTACTCCTGTCTTCAGTGTCACATGATTTCTTCAGAAATCCTTCTAATACGCGGATTTGCTGCTCAAGAAACATTTCTTATTATTATCAGTGTAAAGCACAGTTGTGCTGATTAATATTTTGTGTGGAATCCATGATGCACTTTTTCAGGTTCTTTGAGAAATAGAAAAGTTAATAAGAACAGCATTAATTTGAAACGGTCACTTCTCAGTTTAACGCATCTTTGCTGAATCAAGCTATTAATATTAGAAATCTTCCCGACCCCACACTTCTGAACGGTAGTGTATGTGAGTGGAAAAGTGTTTCATTTTCCTTTACTTTTCTCATGCAGGTGAATATGAGATTTATGCTGTAGGGAATATAGCAGCCATCTATTAGTGCCACAGTCTTAGTGTCTGGTGAAACAGCTTGGGATGGAGTCAAAATTAGTATTGATTTAACTGATTGATGATTTGAGCAGCTCTGCTTGGGTGTGAAATGACCATTTCGCCATCTGGAAGAGAAATCTGGCGACTTTGAAAGAATGCGGTGCCTTTCTTTATTCACTGAGCTCGCATGTTCTCTTTCTTTCACAGCAGGCTTTTGCACAGGATCACAGCAAAGAATCAGTTCCCTCTTTTTGCAGTATGGCTGTGGGTAAAATTTTTTAATATTTTACTTTCTCTGCTTCAAAGGCTTTCTTAACATCACACAATATTATGAGTGCCTCTGATGCACTAGTTCAGAGGTGACTGATGCAACCTCGACAATGACAATGTCTTCATCAGCCCAAGAGGGTGTGCCATTCAGGTCAATTTGAACAATGCCTTTTAAATTTCAATTAAATTGCTGAATGTGACTTTTGACATTTTATTTACTCAAATATTTGCCTGTGAGACAACTAGCCCTGGCCTTTTAAGTCTTTTACTTGGGAACTTGGGACATGTAGATTATTTAATGTAAGGTTTTCTCCCAAATAAATAAATATATATATATATGACCCTGGGCCACAAAGTCAGTCATAAGGGTCTTTTTTTAAAAGTTGATATTTATTTATTTATTTATGTATAAATAGCCTATACAATACGAAGTAGAAATATAAATTTATGTTTGTGAGAAAACATTACATTACATTAAATAATCTACATTTCCCAAGTTTCAAGTTCAATAATTAATATTTTAATTTATATATATTAAAAATAATGTTATAATTTAGTGTAATTCAGTATTGGGCTTCATTTGATGTAGAGATGCTTATTCTTACAACACTTTACAAATCCAAACGTTGGGATCTTATCCACGAAAAGAAATAAAATGCCATTAAGAGCAACGTTTTTCATCATTAGAAGCCGTCAATAATCGATGCATTTTTCCCAGGCTGGATTCTACAGGACTCTGTAGATCTAGGACACAAGCGCGTTCACGCCGCTCCCCCGCGCGCTCTCGGCTGTGCGCGTGCTCGGTCGAGCCCTTCCGCCGGGCGCACGCGCGCGCGCTCCGCTCAGGATGCTTGATTGTAGGTGATGATGGCGGAAGAGGAGCTACGCTGAGTGTTCTCCCAGTTTTTTTTTTTTTTAAATAGACCCCTATCAGACGCTCGTCAGCAGATCTCGTCTTTCTCCTCCGTCTCACTCAGAGGGACTATGGGGAATGAAGCGAGCCTCGAAGGAGAGGGCCAGCCGGGGCAACCGGGAGGCGCTGTCCCCGCGGCTGGAGCCCCGGCTTCCATTTCAGCACCAGCGGGCGGCGGACAGCTCCACAAGCCGAGCAACGGAGCGCCTGCCGGGGGAACGGGCGCCGGACACGGCCCGGCGATGAACAGGTATGCCGAGTCATTTCAAACGCTTCTGAAGCGTCTATATATCTGTGAGTGAAATGCAACGTTTTGTGCTACACGATACGAGTCTTTGGGGTCTAATCTTGTGCTTTTACATTTTAAACAACTAGTCACTTTTAGCCATATTCAGAATCGATAATTTATGTTTATAACCGCCTTCATTTAGTTGCACTTCATACCCGATGTTTTACACCCAGTGGTATGCATTACCTAAACCTACTAAGCCAGTTGTCAGCTAAAAACCTCTACATGTGCATGAGATCAGGAATCAACTAAGATATGCTGGACTCATGGGGTTATTTGATCTCTGGCATACTTGATGCATAGATCTATTTACATATGAGCATGCATGTATATAAGCAGCCATATGAGAATATTTTGTTTGGGCGTGTTGTCTTATTTAGTGTATATTTTTCTATTCATTACAGACAGTCTGTGCTGTTAGCCTTGCTCTGTCCCAAACCGAGCTACCTATGCTATCTTCAGAGCTTTAATGGACATAGGATATTGATGATCTGAATGCAGGATTGATAATATTACCAAATGCACATGTATTATCATATTTAGTGGTATATTAAAAGCATATGGGAATCTGGTGTCTGATTTGGCTATAGTTACAGAGCGAGGCATGTTCTGAGATAATCTGATGCATGTCACACTCTTATTTAGTCATACAAACCTCAGTTTGCTCAGGTGTGATGTTTTAATAACACTGACTACAGTCATATGATGTGAAATTCATTTCTTTGGCAGCCACGCCTAACAGTGCTGATATCAAAATGCACAGGTACTAAAATCTCACTGTAAAAGACACTTGAGGGATCCGCGTGTGCAAGCATGATTATAGCTTTAATGATTTATCAAATTTTGACGAGCATCCATGTGACTCATGTGTTACACGTGCAAGCAAATATCTTTCACTACCTCTCTCTCTATTCCTCCCCACCCCTCGCTCATCTCCCTCTATGTTCTTTAAATAATGTAATGTGTGAATTTCCTTGCACTCCTAAGATTAAGAATAATTCAAACTTTGTGATGCAGTTTATGCTGTTTGCAAATTTACTAGCTGTCCTTCTCTGTCTGTGTTCATATTGTGTAGCAGTGATTGTTTTGCATCAGCACACAGATTTGACATTGCACATGAAGTGGCAACCCAGAGCAGTATAGCAAAATTGTTTATTGTATAAAAAGTCTGTTGAATTACGATAGTTTGCTGCTCTTGGCAGCCTATAATTCAAAGCACAAAGCACATTATGGTTGGCACAGACATTTATTGTTGTCTGGTTTGTATTTTCTTTTACATTGTGTAGTTTTCATCATGCTTTTTGGATGAGGGCTGGTCATGTATCTTGTGCACAGCCTTTGACACCAGCAACAAAACACATAGAAAGTGTTTGTCTTTCATTGAAAAGGTTGATAAGTCTATTTATTTTCCTATTCTAAATATGCACGTTTTTTTTCCTGCAAATCCGCTGGTTGAAACGTATAATTATACTATAAGTTGCTTATATAAAATTCTTTTAGATTTATTATACTGTAAATGTTGATAGGATGCACAGCCTTTGATGTCCATGATATGGGAAATTTTTTCTCTTCCATTGTAAAAGTTAATAATTTTCCTAAATATGCATATGGTTAGTTGCATTATATTATTTGCTCTTAGCATTTTTCCCCCTGCAACCCATTGGTTGAGACCCAATCTGAGAACTGATTGTATAATATTATATTATCTGATTCTACAGTAACAAATTCATTTATGTCCTAATACTGTACATTTTTAATGTCTACAGTAACAGATAAGATAAGTTTTGATTGGATGCCCAACTTTTGACATCAGCAACAAAACATATGGGAAATGATTTCTCTTCCATTTTTAAAGCTGATAAGCCTATTTATTGTCCAATCCCAAATATGGACAATTATACAGTTAGTTGCATTTTTTCCCCTGCAACCAATTGGTTGATAATCACAGATAATCTAATATAATTGGGTAATAATAATATGATTGGATACTTTAATTTGACTTGCGTCTGCAGTACCAGATAAATTTGTGCCAGAACTCCAAAACTTCTCTTCCATTTTAAAAGCTGATAAGCCTATTTATTTTCCAATAAAGATGCACAGTTATACGGTTAGTTGCATTTTATTTGCTTTAAGCATTGTTTTCCCCTGCAACCCACTGGTTGACCCACTCTTGTAGATCTGATAATATTATAATCTGACTTGCGTCTACAGTCACAGATGGATTTGTGTCCAAATACTGCAGTTTGTTTAAATGCACAACCACTGACATATGAGAAGTGTTTTCTCTTTCATTGTAAGAGCTGATAAGCCTATTTATGATTATACGGTTCGTTGCTTTCTATTTTGTGCTTTTAGCGTGGTTTTTCCTTGCAACCTACTGGTTGAGAACCATTGTTGTACTAGATAATATGCTAGACGTCCTTGTCTTAGAAGATAGGCTTGTTTTGCATCTTGCATAACTGCGTCTCAATTGTTTTGAAGTGTAGATACACTGTGTATCCAACCTGAAACATTGATTTACAATGCAATGATGCAAATGAAGTGTATTTGTTGCAGGTGGGTGACCTAGCTGTCAGCTTGTTTATAGTCAGGTCTCTTACAGTAAGACTATATTCTTGATGTCAGCGTTTCTCTATGGTCTGATTGGTTTGTTCGTGAGCTAAAGTTGAATCTGCTTGGACGTGTGAAATGCACAGATGCATTTGTACAGCAGTAATGTTACAGCTGCACGTACTGGCTGTCTGTCTGTGTCTGACCGGCATCATTAAAACTCCTGAACTGGGTGTGTAGTCACAGTCGTAGCCTTGCGTGAGTGTTTGAGGGAAAAACAAACCCATGGAGGATATTACAACCTGGGCAGGGGAAACATTTATTTTTCTCATGGGCCATTCTGAGACTCTTTAGATTTTTTTCTTCTTGCGTACGTCTCATGTTTTTATTGATGTACTGAAATGTCTAGATTTTTCTGTACAATGTCACCCGTCATACACACACATGGTGTGGGAAATGGTTACATCTCTCGCACTTCATCATTCTGTTAAAATGCGTGAAATGCCTACAGATGAGGCAAGACCTTGTGCTAATATCCTCATGGGTTTCTTTCACTCCAAAAAAACTGCTGTCAAAGTTTGATGTTTGCTGAAACAGATCTTTAAAATCATTTCACAACATTGCGGTTGGTTTTGTGAACTGAAAGCAGCAATATTGGGGAGTAACTTAGTAGAAGTGGCAACATTACTAACTTTTTTAGTACTTTCACAGTAACTCAGTTAACTCATTAATGTACATTTCTAGTCACAAGCTGCCAATCAAATGTTCGCTCAAATTGCCTGGGCTTTCTGGCTTAATTCATTGTAGTGAGTCATTTAATTTGGATGTTTCAGTTTAATGAATTGGTTCAAAAGATGATTCATTTGAGTGAGTCAGTCATGTTCCTGGAACTCCCTGTGCAACATTTATATATATATATATATATATATATATATAGTTTTTTGTTTGTAACAATAAATGTCTAGTTCAATACTGTTGTTTAGCACTTTTATGCTTTGGATTCATCATTCAACAGTTTGGAATTGCTATAATAATAATAATAATAATATTTTATATTGTGAAATATTAATGGAATTTAAAAGAACTGTTTTTCTTTTTGAATATATTTTAAGATGCGATTTATGCCTGTGATGGTAAAGACCAATGTGTTATGGTTTAGTCTTTTGTAAGAAACGTAAGATTAAAGTTTGTTAATCTCCCGTTCACTTTTACTTTGTTTGAATGTTTGCTGTTTCACATTTGAATTGTCACATGATCCTTTAACAGTCATTCTAATATGCTGATTTGCTATTCAAGAAACATTTATTATTATTATCAATGTTGAAAAAATGTGTGCTGATTAATATTTTTGTGCAATCCATGATATATATATTTCAAAATTATTTGATGAATGGAAAAATAACAGTATTACTTTAAAATAGAAATCTTTTGTAACATTATAAACATTTTTACTGTCACTTGTGATCAAGCTAATGTGTCCTTGCTTAATAAAAGTATTAATTTCATTCAAAAAAAGGAAAAAGAAAAAACATCCTTGTTCACAAACCTTTGAACTAGTGTAAAGTATGCAATATTTACTTATATTTACTCAGTTTAAGTGTATTAACAAATAGTTTGCTGTAATTTATGTATTTATTGCAACTGTATACCAGATAAATGTTGCTCTTTTTCACTGAATTATTATAATTTCATAAGAAGATAAGTGAAAAGAAATAGCCCTCTTACATAGCTTCATTATAATTGGCAATTGTTTCTTTAGCTTTAGTGAAGTTAAAGGGTTAGTTCACCTAAAAATGAAAATTTGCCAATGTTTTACTCACCCTCATGGCATCCTAGGTGTATATGACTTTCTTCTTTCAGACGAATCCAATCAGAGTTATATTAAAAATGATCCTTGCTCTTCCAAGCGTTAGAATGACAGTAGGCAGGTGCTTTTTTCAACAGTCCAAAAGATGTCAAATAAAGCGCATCCATCCATAATAAAATGTGCATCACATGGCTCCGGGGGATGAATAAAGACCTCCTGTAGTGAATCAATGCGTTTTTGTATATTTAAAATATTATAAACAATTTCCTCTCACTTCCGCTAGCTGTTGTAGGCGGAAACCGTTCCGACGGATGACGTAGGATGTATGCATCGTGCACGTGCCTGTGATTAGTGACGAAAGTGGAAGCGCGACGGAGAGAGCAAAACAAAACGCCGGTCACGAATTAGAAGTACAAAACGAAGATTTGTAAAGAAAAATATAGGAGGATTTCGATATAAGCCAAGAAAAGACATAAGCCTATCAGCCTTCAGGGAACGAGGGTTACATACGTAACGAGACGTTTTCTTTTGCTTAACTAAGGAAACTTTGCTTCCTTTGCTCCTGTAAACAAACAGACGAGACTAGCATATCTCAGATGCGCTACCGCGAAGCTTACGTCCTACGTCATCTGCTGGAACTGCTTCCACGTATGACAGATGGCAGAAATGAGAGAAAAATGTTTATAACGTTTTAAAATTGATATTTTTCCTACAAAAACACATCGATTCACTACAGGAGGCCTTTATTCACCCTCCGGAGCCGTGTGAGGCATGTTTTATCACAGATGTGTGTGCTTTATTTGACTATATTTGGACCTGCCTTTCTAACGCTTGGAAGAGCAAGGATAATTTTTAATATAACTCCGATTGGATTCGTCTGAAAGAAGAAAGTCTTACACACCTAGGATGCCTTGAGGGTGAGTAAAACATGGGCTAATTTTCATTTTGGGGTGAACTAACCCTTTAACTACTGTTTCTACTTGTTTTCAATTGAGTAAGTTAAAGTTTCAAAGATCTACACTTTTAATGCTTTCCCAGCTTTTCCCAAGCAGTCTTGAGTTTTCTTATTATTGTCTTCAAGCTTTAAAATAAGAACGTTAAAATTGAATTATGTGGTTCCCCGAATCAAGTCACATGGGGAAGCATGTGAAAACGACAGCCTGAAAGAAGTTTCAGAATCGACATGTTGAATTGTCATGGCACAAACGCAGAATGTGTTGTTTTGACTGACGGCCAAAATGAGGAACCAGAAGCTATTAGTGTGTTTGTGTGCACTTTCCAGGGGAGTGTGTAGGTGTTGTTTGTGCTATTAGTGAAACATGGATGAAGAGCAAGACAGGAAGGATGAGGGAGATGGATGGAGAGACAGAACAGTATCCGGCGCTTTATTTCCCAACAGATGGAATAGGAACATCGCTGTCTTAGCCGCCAAACATCACCCTCATAAAAGGGCCCTGAATTGTAATGACACAGGAATCTAATAAATGTTCTCCATGAGCCTGTGGCATTCTTTTAGTGTTCTCTTTACACTCCCTCTCAGTGTCTTTAAACCGTTCCATTTATTAAGACTTGGAAGGCAACACAGATAGAATATAGCCATGCACCCCGGCCCACATGTCAAAAGGCCAATTTTAAAAAGTTTAACGCCAAATCTTCCCGTTTTAGATCTCTTTCATCATATGACACTTAATCTTTAGTTGTTCATTGTTCCCCTGGCCTTTAGACCTTACTATTCCAGCACGACGTCTTCATTGCAAGTCCCTATAGTGGTCATAGTGGTCTGTATAGCAGTATAGTATAGGCATAAAGGACTCCACACTAAAACATAGTGCTCAATGCTAGAGTACAGTACACTATATAGCAGTTCAGTTCTATGCACTTTAAGGAGTATTCCTGATTCATTACAAGTTAATCTCAGTTAACAGCTGTTGAAAAATACCTAATTGAAATTAGTGCTGTCAAATGATTAATCGCGATTAATCGCATCCAAAATAAAAGTTTTATTTTTTATTTTTACATAATATATTTGTGCACTGTGTATATTTATTGTGTAGGCCTATATACAAATACACACACATGCATGTATATATTTAGGGAAAATATGTTATGTTTATGCATTTAAAAATAAATAAATAAATAAATAAAATATATATGTATATAATATCAATTACATTAATATAAATGTATACATGGAAATACATGAAAATATTTTCAGAATATATACTGTATGTATGTGTATTTATATTTACATAATAAATATGCACAGTATACACACATATATTATGTAAGCAAAAAATTTGATTTCGGATGAGATTAATCGCAATTAATCGTTTGACAGCACTAATTAAAATGTATTTAAAGCTGCAGTCCGTAACTTTTTTTGGTAAAAAATGATCCGAAATCAATATTTGAGGAAGTACATAACCAGCCAGTGTTCAAAAATATCGCCTTACTTTAGCACGATTCACAACGGTTAGCTTATAGTAATGTTTTCTAATTTGAGTGGTACGGGTAGGTTTTCGCAGGAAATTCGAGCATGGCACTGCGTCATTACGTCACGTCTGTAAACATAAAGAAGTTGTCCCGGATACAAGGATCGCATGTACGGATCCTGCAGGTGGCAGATCATTTAGCCTTTTCTCACAGCAGCTAGAATAATTCAATTTATCATTTTGATGGCGGAAAGTATTATGTGTTTATGAAACACATGTGAATGAAATTAAATTATGTTCCAGTTTTAAATGTGCTCTGATTACAGATAGTTTGAGTTTACACAAGATTTGTATTTTAAAGAAAACCAGTTGGAAGGGAGCATAATTTGCTTTTTGGGTTAAAAGAATTTCTTAATATGAAATTTGAATGGTATGACAATTAGATTAAACTGTACAGAAATTGAAATCTACATGCTAATACACACTATACTCATAGTCACGCAATGCTGATGTTGTTAATTTGAGAATAAAGTATAACAATAATAATAATTTGCACGGTTTAATGTGATATGAGCTAACAGATCTTTAGATTAAATCACCATTGGTAGCGCGATTTATTGTAATGCTTTTTTCCTCAGTTGGTCAGAACAAACATGGCAGACTTGTAATTTACTTGTTCAGATGACAATATCCGGTGAAAATTCTTATTTTGGTAATCTATTCCAAGACGTAGACAAATCTGTGATTGCGAAGTACAGTAAATATCCACACCGGTGCGGTGACTGACTGCCACACATTCACCTCAAAACATTAGATTCATCCACGTTGGAGCTGTGCCAGAGTACAACCCCACGCAAGCAAGATAAAGTAGAACTATTGCAAGTATACTTCAGATACACCTTAAATATCTAGCATTTAAAGACCAATATTATTCAAAGATCATACAGTACTCATCAATAATGACATTAAAACTATTTTAGGCTTAATATTAAGAAATGTGTATTGTACATCAATTTTATAGTCATTTAGGGCTGTTTGGGTTAATGTTGTTGAGTTATCATGGCAATGAAGTTGTAAAATTAGATAACTTTCAACAGAAATGGTTAGTAAGTGGGTTTTGATATTACATTAAGTTCCATTAAGTGCCTCACTATAACCCAGATTTGTGCATTTTTTAAAGGGGTCATCACTTTACAAGTTGTTTGAACATACAACCCAACATTTTTTAAATTTGAATAAAATGAAAACTAAAAGAATTTCAAATCACATGAGCCAATATTTTATTCACAATAGAACATAGATAACATAACAAATGTTTAAACTGAATAATTGTACAATTTTATGCACAAAATGAGCTCATTTCAAATTTGATGCCTGATACAGGTCTCAAATTAGTTGGGACGGGGGCATGTTTACCATGGTGTAGCATCTCCTCTTCTTTTCAAAAGAGTTTGAAGACATCTGGGCATCGAGGTTATGAGTTTCTGGAGTTTTGGTGTTGGAATTTGGTCCCATTCTTGCCTGAAATAGGTTTCCAGCTGCTGAAGAGTTTGTGGTCGTCTTTGACGTATTTTTCGTTTAATGATGCACCAAATGTTCTCTATAGGTGAAATATCTGGACTGCAGGCAGGTCAGTTCAGCACCTGGACTCTTCTACTACGAAGCCATGCTGTTGTAATAGCTGCAGTATGTGGTTTTGCTAAAATACACCACAAGGCCTTCCCTGAAATAGACGTTGTCTGGAGGGGAGCATATGTTGCTCTAAAACCATTATATACTTTTCAACATTCATAGTGCCTTTCAAAACACGCAAGCTGCTCATACCGTATGCACTCATGCACCCCCATACCATCAGAGATGCTTGCTTTTGAACTGAACACTGATAATACGCTGGAAGGTCTCCCTCCTCTTTAGCCCGGAGGACACGGCGTCCGTGATTTCCATCAAGAATGTCAAATTTGGACTCATCTGATCATAGAAAATTTTTCCACATTTTAAATGAGCCTTGACCCACAGGACACGACAGAGCTTCTGGACCATGTTCACATATGGCTTCCTTTTTGCATGATAGAGCTTTAGTTGGCATTTGCAGATGGCACGGTGGATTGTGTTTACCGACAGGGGTTTCTGGAAGTATTCCTGGGCCCATTTAGTAATGTCAATGACAGAATTATGCCGATGAGTGATGCAGTGTCGTCTGAGAGCCCGAAGACCACGGGCATCCAACAAAGGTCTTTGGCCTTGTCCCTTACGCACAGAGTTTTCTCCAGTTTCTCTGAATCTTTTGATGATGTTATGCACTGTAGATGATGAGATTTGCAAATCTTTTCAAAACGTCTTGCTTTTTCAGCCCTCATTTCAGCTCATTTAGTGGATAAGTGTAAAATTTCTCAGTTTAAACATTTGTTATGTTCTCTATGTTCTATTGTGAATCAAGGTTATTATAGTTTTTAATTTTTTAATTAGTTTTATTTTAATATCGTTTTCAAATTTGCTAAGAAATTCAGTTTAGTTTTTACTAGTTTCATTAATATTTTTGTTAGTTTTAGTTTAGTTTTTATTTTGTGAACACATTTTTATTTAGTTTTTATATAGTTTAGTTTCCGTTTTAGTTTCAGTTTTAATGAAAGTTTAGCAGAATCAACAGATCACGTCCGGAGCGAAGGCCAAAGAAAGACTTAGCATAATTTAACCTTAGTGAGGCAAACGTTTAGCGACAAAATTAACCTATGCTGAGATTGATAGATGGTAAAAGTATACAAATATACACCAAAGGAAGTTTACTACATACATCTACACAAATTGCGCTTAATGTCATATCTAATGGTGTGTTGAGATATTTAATATTAAAATAAACGTAGCCTAATTTGGTTATATGTCTTTTTTTCTTATTTAACCACAATTTTTCTTATTGTAACCAAAAGACAGTTACAAAATGATATTGTAACTGTCTTGTCTTGTGCACTTTTCTGTGAACAGCCGCGCATAAATCATAACTGGGACTAATGAAATTCAATAATAACGGCAATCGTAGGCCTATTTAAAGGCTCACATTTGAATATGTTATTTTCTTTATTTATGAAGAATTATAAGCCTGTGTATGATGTGATTTAGCCTATGCATATTTATTTGTTCGAAAGTTTGGCAGTGATCACAAGATGCTAGGGCAAGTTTTGTATTGTTTACAGAAAGGTGCGTTCTCATCTTTTTTTTTTCTTCTGTTAATTATCATGCTGCGTGTCTGTTTTTCTTCAAAGCACCGACTTGCCTAATGTTGGTTTGATTACTTGTATTAGATGAGAAAATAAATAAGTTTGCCTTCCTGATGTTGTAGATTAATGCGGGTCCGGTTTTGGTCGCGACTCTGTCTTTATGTCAAACGGTTCTGGTCTGGTAGGCTACAGAAATAAATTAGTGCTGCTGTCGGATAACGGGTCGGGTGTTCTGTTTAGTACTGCTGGTGCACGTTTACCAAACAGGACCCATGCAGGACTCTGCTTTAAACCGCTTTGCGTCTCTCGGTCAGAGATGGGCCATTTACAGGTATTTCCCTAAACCACCACACAGCTCATATTTCAGTTTACGAAATTGTTTTTTCATCAATCGTTTTCGTTTATGAAAGTAACCTTGCTGTGAATAAAATATTGGCTCATGTGATTTGAAAGTCTTTTAGTTTTCATTTTATTCAAATTTAAGAAAACGTTCCAACATTTCTGGAATTCGGGTTATAAATGTGTGTTGGAAGTGTGTGTACACATCTATCCTATAATGATAAAAATCCACCCAATGTTTTTTTTTTAAATCCCTATTTTAAAATCCCCTTTCTCAAATCAGGCTGTTCTGAGATTCATGTCAGAATGATGTAGTTCTGTACAGGCCCCTCCCACGATAGTGGAGATTGTATGGTTATCAACATTATGCCACAGATGATTCCAATTTGAGCTTAACTTGTACTCTTACATTCCTTTAACACCATACAGTATAGGACTTACTCCACAAAGAAGTATATAGATATAGTATATAGTGCAGTATTCCTCACATGACTCTATCTAGAGCGAGAGGAGACATGAATTCAGTTTGTCAGTCTTCACCCATGCCTGTTCTTCTCATGTGGAGCTGACTCCCACTGGTTTTGTACTCTCCTTCTGTCACTCTGTGACTCATCAGAGGTGTTAACACAGACTCTGTGCAGTAGAGAGAGGAGTAAAGGGGACTGCTCAGCACTACAGATCCAAATTAATCTGATCCAGCAGACATGGCTGTCTAAGGCTGCTGTTAGCCCCTTTACGGAGTGCAGCATCACAGTAAATGCTCACTTCTGTCCGGGAAACTCTTTAAGCCCTTTGTACATGCAATTCTGCCCAATTTAGCATTGTATTTAGAGCACTAGGATTAAAACATTGTCATACTGCATATAGACTTGGTGATAATAAATCAATAAATAATGAAAGAAATATAAGACATCATATTAGACTGATTTCTGAAGGATCATGTTACACTGGAGACTGGAGTATTGATGCTAAAAAATGAGCTTTGCATCACAGGAATAAATGACATTTTAAAAATAAATTCATATAGAAAACACTCTATATCCGTTTTCCTATTTGAGCAAATAGACAGTGTTGTTTAGATCTAGAAAAATTGATTGTGCGAGTGTAAAATGTCTAAATATCTACATTTGCCATGCATTTTGAATATAATGACCACAGAAAGTACAATGATTACCTGCATCGAGACACAGAGTAGAAATTGCTAATCAGTGCTCCATTATATTTTCTATGTTTTCTGCATTCAGGAATAATTACCTGAGCACTTGGTAATTATAAGGAGTACATGGTTCAGTTAATGAGACAATCAATCATAGCCACAATAACTGATTAAGGACCAATGTCGCTCTGTCAGTAACCATGGCCTTGCTTGTTTTGGTTACTAACATTCAAAGTTTATATTTGTAAACTATTAGGGATAGACATGTCTCAAGGGTGTGTTAGAAAACAGTGTTATAGACTGTATCCCTGTTTGTATAGTGTGCTATGGGGTCTGTAAGAGAAGACTATTTGATCAGAAATACATTAAAAGCAGTAATATTTTTGAAATATTATTATAGTTTAGAAGGTAGTTGTGTAGCTGTTCTGAATCTGACTTTTGACTATGGACATTACAGTTAGCTTGGTTTAGCAAACCAGCTGTTTGGTTCACTGTTTAATTCACTTTTTATTGAATGAACTACTGTGGTAATGTATTGCTTTCTCTGTTCAGACTAGGCCTCAGGATTTTAGTTAAGTTAAACTCAATGTGTATTGATATTAGCAATACCTCAGAGTGTAGAGGATGCATAATTTTTCTTATTCAAATAAATATATAGAGATAATGAAATGCCCTCAGCAGAAAACGATCAACCGTGTGATGAAAATTATTTGAAGTATATCAGTGAGTTTATTTCTGCCACAGAGAATATATCCTAAAGCATGTGTATACGTTGCATGTTATTTAAAACTACTATCTTCTTCTAGACATAAGTGAGGTTAAATAGACTTTAGCTGAAGAAAATTAATTATTTTATTTATTATTATTTTATTATTTTTAGAAACCTCAATTTGAACTCAAATATTTCTTATTAAATTCTTCCTGGAACAAAAACAACTCAAGATTTGCTTTTTAGTCTTGCATGCCAACAGTTGTCTCATTCACTTTTGTTTATTTCTCGCAAAGAATTTTGGTAGAAACCACTGTTTTTATAGATTTTTTTATTTTATTTTATTTTTCAGAAATCTCAACATCAACTCTTTATTATTTCTTATTAAATCCTTCTTAGAACAAAAGGTCTGTAGACGTCCTGCATGCCAACAGTTTTTGTGTTTGTCTTCCAAAGAAACATCTGGTAGAAACATCTGAGACAAAGGCAATAGCTGAGCACAACCTCTGAACAATATAACTGAGCCAGATAGTTCAAAGAAACCCCTTTTGTCTATTAAGACATTATAAAGTCATTCAATTCTTTATTTAGACAAACTCTTAATGATGCTTTCTACAATTTAAATGGCTCGTCTCTAGTGACTGAAACAAAGCTAGTCAGTTGTTAGCAATTAGCACTGAGTGACTCTAGTGGGAAATATAAGTGTGGAGTAAATTCAACATAAGCCTGATTTACTTCCGTAATCTGATGTGTTCCGTTTGGCCTACTTATATTTCACTACATATTGACCTGAGGTAGGAGAAAGACTTTTAACAGAGAAAAATGATGCCCTTCACATTTAAATATGCTGAAAGATTATATTGTGCCAATAGATAGTAGGAATACCTGTAGGCCTTTCCACCTGAGCTGAACTGTTGCGAAGTCAATATAGTGTGTAAATTGAATGTTGGGAAGAAATTTTGGAGCAGTAGTTGGACTGAGATTAAATTTCTTTGCAGAATAGAAAGCTGACAGTGAAATAATGAACTTTTCTCCCGCTTTGCCGCGTCTCAGTTGATTCAGACCTTGGTAATGGCTTTAGATGAAGCGGCACAAGAAAGGCGGCCTGCTTTTCTGGCGCTGAAGTTTCACTTGCAGTTTTAGGGCTGAATATAATGAGGGACCAGGTGCTGGAAATATTCCTGGACAGACAACAGAGCGAGCCAAGTGCAGCTCTACACACACTCACACACGCATAAGCAAGTCTCAGCCTGACTCCCTGTTACTGTGAAACCTGCTATTTTAGTTCTCACACACTTTTTTCCTTTCTCCTCAGAATCTGACAGAGGAAGTGTAAGCTTTTGAAGTGCCTTGCGTGTGCATCGAGGCTCTCTGTGTGTACCCGTGCACTTGTGTTTGTTGGCTCTCTGGAGGCTTTGTTATGACCATAGAGAAAGCTTAGAGTCCGTTCTAATTGCTCACTAATCCCAGCGCCGGCCTGTGGAAGAAAGAAGAAGAGAAAATCATTACTGCTGTTTACATGTGATAAACGACCTCAGAGTTACAGAAAGTCTGCACAAACCCCCTCATGCCTTTATAGGTAACTTGGGGACTTAAAAAGGGGAAAAAGAGGCCAAGAAAGGGTTTGACAGAAGCTTAAGCTAAAGTTAGAAAGCAAGCAGGCAGCTGTAAATTCAGCACTGAGGCTTAATTGAAAAGGATAAATATGTGAGAACGCAAAAAGGAAACAAACATGGGATCTGTAAAATGTAACTGATATTCAACGTGTGTTGGTTTTGTTTTAAAGAAACAGTTGCAGCTGAACTAGATGATGCAGTAAACATGCGCTGCTAGAATGTTCCTCTGTCGATGTACTGTTTTTTTCAGTCTAAAATTTGTTCTAATTATATCTTCATTTCCAAGTTTAATGCTGTTAATTAAGATTTGTTGATTCATTCCTCATTCTGATGAAAATAAAAAATGAAATATATAAATATTATAATAAAAATGTCTGAAATATAAATTCAGTGTAGATACCAACAATTTTAAATTTGTAGCTTGTGTGTAGTTAACTATTTAAAGAGGTATTCATCCAAAAAATTGTATTCTGTCATTAATCACTCACCCTCATGTCGTTCCAAACCTGTAAGACCTTCGTTAATCTTTAGAACACAAATTACGAAATTTTTGATGAAATCTGAGAGCTTTCTGACCCCCTGCATAGACTGCAACACAATTGACTCGTTCAAGGCCCAGAAAGATACTCAGAACATTGTTAAAATAGTCCATGTGTCACGGTTAGTCCAAGGATGAAGACGATAATGAAAATCAAACGAGGTTTATTAAATAAATCCAATTAAATTAATTAAATTAAGATTCTCCAAACTGCGGAGACAGCTGTGTATAACATAGACAATACCAGACCACTGAAAGGTCAAACAGCAACCTAAATACAAGACAAATAAGGGCAGTAACGATGAACACCCGAGTTGATTAAATGAATTACCATGACAACTAAAAAGTGGTGGGAAAACCAAACAAAGGAAGACAGGAAACTACAGTGAGCAAACTAAACGTCCAAGATAATGAAACTAAATAAACAGAACCGTGACACCATGAGACACCAGGGCTTCAACCTTAAATTTATGAAGCTAGGAGAATACTTTTTGTGTAGTCTATTTTACTACTGCTACTTTTCTGATGTCCATACTACCTTTCAGGGGCTTGAACGTGGTAGTTGCGTTGCTGTCTATATGCAGGGTCAGAAAGCTCTCAGATTTCATCAAAAATATCTTAAATTGTGCTGCAAAGATAAGGTCTTATGGGTTTGGAATGACATGAGGGTGAGCAATTAATAACAGAATTTTATTTTTTGGGTGATCTATCTCTTTAAGGCAACTAACTAAATATAAGAACATTCTTTTTTAATAATATGGCACAACATCAGTTTTGGGCACTACTAGGGTTTTATCAAATATTCTTGTAAAAGTAAGAATGAAAATGTCAGTATTGTTTAGTAAGCTCAAACTAAATGCATTGCCAAGTAAAACAACATACTAATAGACTAAAACAGTTATGCAATCATAACGAGTTTCTTTATGACAGACTCCATGACTCACATTTATATTAAAGCATTTCATCTTACAGGACACACATTGAGCATCTCTTGCTTGGGAAATGATATTGTTTTATAAAGGCATTTAGATGAGATTCAGTCATGTCTGTTCTGGGATTGCATAACGTTTATTGATCATGGTTTGAAATGCGCCGTTGACAGTTCTTTTGAGTGAAACAACAATAAATAGCTCATTAGAGCACATTGATTAAAAGCTTAAATATAGTCACAGCTCGTATGTGTGCTGGCTTCAAAAGAAAAGTGCTCACAAACAAACTTTCAGCATGATGTAGTATGACGATGATGTGATAAACTGTCAGTGGCAGATTTTTGAGATTCTTGTGGAGGAAATCTTGTTTGTGTTGCAGTAGATGGCAGTTCCATTAAAATGCTTCCTTTGAAAGGATTCAGTCACCTGTGAGATCTCCTTCATGGTCAATTTATGCATCCGGTCATACAACTATTTTGCTTTTTTCCGAATCATGCCAAAACTTTTCCTTATGCACTAAGCACATTACTTTATGTTTCTGTCTGATATCTGATATTTTAAAAGATTTGTCAGATATTGTTTTTATAACCGATAGGCCTACTGATACTGATTATTTTAATGTTCAAGTGCCCAATTCAAACATAGATAATCTACTATACAAAACTGTTTTATATCAATACCGTGTAAAAACTGTTTTATTATTATTATTATTATTATTATTATTATAACAATCTAATATAAAACACAGAATTGTATTAATAACAATATACTGTAAAAACAACATTTTATGATTATTATTACTAATGATCTACTAATAAAAATGATAAATTATCTACTTTACATTTTTATATGAACAATATACTGTAAAAACATAACATGCATAATAATGATAATAATAATAATTATTATTATTATTATTATTTCAATCTACTATACAAAATTGTTTTATATTAATAACAATATACTGTAAACACACAACGTTTTATGATTATTATCATGAATATTATTTTTATAATAACAATCTAATATACAAAACTGTATTTTATTATATTAATAACAATAATAATAAAACAATACACAATACACTTACATGCTTTATTATTATTATATTTTACAATTTTTTATTATAATAATAACAATATATTATTATACAAATTATTGTTATGTTATTGTAATAATAATAATAATAATAGATACTACTAATAATCATGTTTTATTATTATTATTATTATTATAACAATCTACTATACAACATTTTTATATAAATAACAATCTACTGTAAACACATAACATGTTTTATGATTATTATGATGATGATGATTATTATTATTTTTTATATATTAACAGTCTAATATACAAAATTGTATTGTATTAATAAAATATACTGTATAAACACAGTTTTATTGTTATTCTAACAATCTAATATACGAAATTGTATTTTATTATATTAATAACAATAAATAAAACAACATGCTTTATTATTATTGGCTTTATTATATTATTACTATTATTATATTTTACCATTTTTGTTACAATAATAACCATGTATTATTATTATAATACAAATTATTATGTTATTGTAATAATAATAATAATAATTAATACTGAATACTGTGAAATAATAAATACTGTGAATAATTGTTTTTATTGTTATAATTAAGGGTTAGTGGCTTTGAAAGTCTCTAACCATAAGTAAGAGCAATAGTAGCAATTGTTGCCTTCATAAGCACCACTAATGATAATTAATTCATAACAACAGTTTTTTTTTTATTAACATCCAATCTATTTATAATAGCCATAATTTTGTCACTTTGCCACTAAGCAGCATCTGTTCTATGTCAAAGTTCAAGAATGACCATTTAAGACAATTAAATATGCTTAGCTGAAGAGGAAACTCCTGTCACCATAGATAACATTTTCAGATTCTTTTGGAGAAGCATTAAAAGTCCTCATCAGTCTGTCTGTTTCCACCCCCAGAATTTGCCACACTGCATTGATTTATCTTTCTATTCTCATTCAAACTACTCAGGAAGCTGCGGCACAAAGCTCTTTAAATCTCCTCCTGTGAATCCCCTGGGCAGATGGATTCAGCAAAGTGTTCAGCTATCAGTGATTTCAAACATATGCCACACCACCCCTGTTTAATTCACACACGATGTCTTTTTTTCCTCCCACAGTATCCAAGGCAAACCTAATCAGACAGACCCGAGCATGGGACCCAAAGCTGGGGGTCCACCGGGCGCAGGACCTGGCCCCGGAGCGCCGATGCAGCCTCAAGGACCAGGTCAGGGACAAGCTACACGGAAGAACCTCCAGGTGGACGTGGGGAGCAGCAAAGGTGGACACCCCGTCTCGCCCGGAAGCAGCGCTCCCACCTCACCTTATTCTTTGCCCCAGATCGCACCCATGCCCAGCAGCAAGCTCTGTCCGGTGTGCAAGACCGCAGATCTGACGGGCACCACAGACGGACAGCCAAACTGCAATACATGCACGCAGTGCCACTCCATGGTGTGCAACCAATGCGGATTCAACCCCAACCCTCACCTCACTGAAGTAAGCAGCCCAATGCATGCTCATTCAACATTGTATGTTGTACAGCATCAGTAAGATTTTTCTATAAAGAAATAGTTTTATTGAGCAAGATTGCATCAAAAGTGACAATAAAGACATTTATAATGTTACAAAATTTTTTATTTCAAATAAATGCTGTTCTTTTGAACACGAACAAAATCTATAAGCAATGTTTTCAATAAATTATTAAGCAGCAAATCAGCATATTAGAATGATTTCTGAAGGATCATGTGACAATGAAGACTGGGATAATGATGCTGAAAAATCATCTTTGGATCACAGGAATAAATTTGATTTGAAAATATATTCCAATTATATTTAATATATTATAATAAATAAACATTTATTATATTTATAATGAATAAACACAGTACACGCACATATATTATGTGACCACAACCTTTTATTTTGGATGCGATTAATCGTGATTAATCATTTGACAGCACTAATTCAAATACAAAAAGGTATTATTAATTATAATATTTAGCAATTTAATTATTATTATTTTATACCAATATTGATATATAATCACAAGATTTTAAGTAAATTGTGTAGCTCTACAAGCACAATGCACATTTTTTTCCCCAAATCGTGCAGCATTAATTTTTTAAGAATTTTTGATTAAATAAATACAACCTTGTTGAATTGAGCAAAAGAGACTTCCCTTACGAAAAACATAACAGTAATGTGTGTGCGTGTGTGTATCAACTTGATAAATCGTGTCATAAGTCCCTTGAGAGAGCTATTCCTGTTTGAGTCTGAATATTCACCATCAGAAAGCAACGGTGTGATATAACAACTGCGAAAGAGAGTGGACATTGCAGTCCAAATGGTGATTTTCAAATAAAGTATTACTGTTAACGTTACATTTCTGGAGGAGAGAAAGCGAGATGTGTTAAATAAAAAGCTCTTGGTAATGAATCCTACGCTCGGCCTCGGCCTCCATCTGGCTCGTACCCAGGACACACACTGCACACAACCTGGAACTGCTCAGAAGAGAGTCCTCTGGGGCGTATGGGAATGTGTGCGTTTTTTCTGTGTTTCTGTGTGTAGGATGCAGCGGATAGACAGAGCCAATGTTCAGAGATGCGTGTGTGGGAGAGCGAGAGGGCGCACGGCTGAGCGTGTGAGGGTGAGATTGTTTGAGTGTGTTTGAGGATGTTGCTCAAAGGTGCAAATGGCTGGCGGCGCGTTAAATCCTGCAAGTGTAAATTAGGCAATGGACAGGGGGATGGAGAGGAGGGGATGTTGAGGATCAGCGTAGAAGAGACTCTAAACTGATTTTTGGGAATCTGCTCCCCTGCTCTCCTACTCTTCATCAAAGCCATTAAGGGGTGGAAATGCAAAACAGCCCCTTAGTTAGTAGACGAGGGCAATTTTATAAGGGTTGAAGAACAGTTCAGTCACTGATTCAGAAAGCTGTGTTATAATTAAGCTAATATAAGCTGTTTTATTGTATTTTTGATAAAATAAAGCTTTGGTGAGATTAATTTAAAAAAATTCACAAAATCTAACTGACCCCAAACTTTTGACCAGTAGTATGGAGTTTAGCCAAAAACAACAAAAGTCATTTACATGTAAAAATCTTAAAGGGATAGTTCATCCAAAAATGAAATAATATCTTAAAAAGAGAAATTAAACTGTCAAGCTCCAAGATGATAAAACGGCACCACCATATTGCTTGTGTTTTCAGTTCCAAGCCTTATGAAGCCATATTATAGCTTTGTGGAAGCTGATCGAAATTTAAGTCATTATTGACTAGAAAAATGGGACCATTTGTGGCAACAACAGTCAGCACCATTTGTTCTCGTGCATCCCGAGAGCAAATGTCATTGATATCAGCGGTGCCATATTTGATTTGAGAACAACAGAAGAGACAACATTTTATTGAACTTTTGGAGTGTTCCTCACACAAATCTATTTCTGTGACTACTAACTATAATACTCTTATTGTGCTTTTATCATTGTGGAGCTTGATATGAAGAAATATGTTTGGTTTAATTTAGTTTAATTTTAATTTTAATTTAGTTTAATTTATTCCTGATTTAAACTTACAATTTTTTTCACGATATATATATAGAAAATAATTCATCCTTGCTGAATAAAAGTATTGATTATAAAATTTACTGACTCAAAAAGGTTGTGTAGTTCAGAGAAAGTGTGGCAAGTGGCAACTGCTAAGTGGACTTGACAGAATGAAATAAAGTGCAGGTGTGTAAAATATGTCATTTAATGAACGACCATTGTGTGGAAAAAAAGTTTTTGGGATTAAAAAGCTTCTGTTAAATGACAAATAACAATAACATCCCGGCAGTGATACTGATGATCTTGGATATACGGATATCATTTGTCTAGCACATTTCCTTATTTTTCAAAAAAGGTTTCATCTTTAGAAATTCGATTTGAGGGAGTTTTAGAGCCCTGCTGTGCTTTATAAAGACAGGACTGAATTAATTGGGCTCCTGTAGGACGGTGGACACTACAAAGCGGCTCGGAGACGGTCTTGATTTATACTGATGCTGCAGCACATAGCATACAGCACTAACTCAGCGTTTTTAACAGCTCTGCTGTCAGTTCCAGCTACATGTGACAAAATGATGGGAAATATGTCTTCTAGTGTGTAATTTCAGGGTTCAAGTGCGGTAAGAGCAGATATTTTATGAGCATATGGTTTACTACAGATCTCTGCAAAATAGAAATACAGCAATAATGTTTGAGCCCAGATTTTGAATTGAACAAATTTGTTTAAATTAGAGGTTTTAAGCATCAAGCAGGAGCCAAGCATGAATGTATAAGTGAAACGGGAAACGTTGTGATATGACAGGCTATTAAATGTAGAGTAGGGTTGCACTTCACTGGCTTTTCCGAAGGGAAGATGGAAGAACTTGTTAGAAATAAGGTGCATGCTGTGTGATGTGGAATTGACACTTCAATAAGACTAACAGTCTCAAGCTTTCCTACTAGATCTTGTTCTGCCGCTGGAAAACATGTAGGCAAAAGCAAGGAGATTTTGTGAATTATCACAGGAATCATTAAATAATACCTGGATTAATAGTGCATTTATCTAGTAATTATATCTGGTCACCCAAATGTCATCAATATGTCATGGCAGCCTACATCCAAAGTGTGAAATTGGACAAAAATGTGGGTAATATTGTAATTAGATAAGAGAGATAAAAGAGAAAGAAAATACAGTAAAAACTGTAAAATTGTACATTATTATTGCAATTGTAAGAGACTGCTTTCTGTTTTAATATTTTTTAAAATGTAATTTATTCCTGTGATGCAAAGCTGAATTTTCAGCTTCATTACTCCAGTCTTCAGTGTCACATTATCCTTCAAAAATCATTCTAATATGCTGATTTGCTGCTCAAGAAACATTTATTATCATCAATATTGAAAACAGTTGTCCTGCTTAATATTTCTGTTGAAACTGATTATTTTTTTCCTATTGTTTGATGAAAATATATATTTTTTTCATTTATTTCAAATCATCTTATAAACGTATGTACTCTCACTTGATCAATTTAATGGATCCTTGCTAAATAAAACTATTAAGTCTTTCTTGCACAAAGTCCTACTGACCTACTGATGTATTGCAGTTTTTAAACCAGTTTTCCATGAAAAATATACTTATATTCCAACGTTAAAGGGATAGTTCACCCAAAAATGATAATTCTCTCATTAATCACCCACCCTCATGTTGTTCCAAACCCGTAAGACCTTCGTTTATCTTTGGCATGCACACAAATTAAGATAATTTGATGAAATCCCTACATACACTGCAATGTAACTACCATGTTCAAGGCCCAAAAAGGTAGTAAGGACATTGTTAAAATAGTCCATGTTACAGAATTGTTGGGTGAACTATCGCTTTAAATAATTTTTATTATATTTTGAGAATATAATGATGTAATTGTTTTCCCCAAACTCAGGGGAAAAGTCAGAAGAATGCTGATTTAAAAATATTACATTATTTAAAGCCGGAAAATATCGGCTAAAATTAGTTTACTGTATATTAGACATGATATTGTCTGTTTTACCCAATATTTGTGGTCACTTTGTCAGATGAGTAACATATGTTAACTCAATTGTGAGTTGATGTTGCTCTGCATGTTTTTATGATCCAGTGAGTAACCGCCTACTGTATATAGAGCGTTACAAATTCATGAATTATGAGGCATCATTTCAGTTAGGATGCTGCTTAGAAGGAAGCTGCCTGTGTAGTTAATGTTGAGTTGAGTTGTTACTCTAGTCTGTGTTTGTCGGAGTACTCCAGTAGTGATGGTTTGTTCCAGGTGTTTAGTGTAAAGATATCGGTTTAAAGCTGAACTCTAAATGTCTCTTGGAGAACAAAGCAGAGAGAACATGAGACAAGAAGCAAGAACAGCTGGTGAAGAGGAAAAAGAGTGGCCATCTGATCACTATGCAACAGACACCTGGAGAAAGAGAGAGGGAGAGAGAGAGGCTTGACATGATGGCAACAACACTGAGTGGGATGCAGGAACCAGGGATGTACGGACAGAGAAATAGCAGGGTGGGGAAGGGGGATGGAATGATAGAAGGAAAGAGAAAGTGGCGCTGACACACTCCAGTAGTCACCCACCAGCATACAGGAGGCGGTTCCACTCTGCCATTGGCTGATCCTCTATTTATAGATCCTGCTCTGTCTCTGTAATGATCTCCCATTCCTACTGCCAGAGAAAACCAGTGGAGGATCAGAGGGGAGAACAGGACGGACAGACGGATGATGATGTGGAAATGTAGAAAGAATAGTCCAAATTTATCAGGCAGTTAAGAAAGATAAAAATAATTGTGCTTGTTTGGCACATAAGCACTGTTCCCTCTGAAAACCCTGGGGTATATACGGTAGAATATGAACATCATGAATTCTCCTCGTTCCACGTGTTCTTCGGAAATCTGTGACTTGACGGGAACGCGAAACCTAATAGATCGGTCCTGCGTTTTGGCTCCGAATGTCTCACGTCTTCTGGTTTTCACGCTATCTAGTGGATTCATCATAAGACTGTCAGCGGAAACTGAGTGTAGGGCCATCTGGGCTACAACACACTCATCCCAGCACAAACACAAAGAATACACACACACACACACACACACACTGCCACGGCCCTAGAGATTTCATGCTATTTTTCTACCATTACACAAATTTGCCTCGGCAGCATTTGGGTTCCATATGTAATCCTAAATATATACACCATATGTATTTTTTCAAGCACATGGATGATGGCTTTTATAGTTTTCTGACATTTGGAATTCATTCTGTTTTTCCATCGTTACATAAATGTGCCTATAGGCAGCATTTGTGCGCTATTTGCTTACCACATTCAATACTAAATATATACACCATATGCAGTTTTTAAGTGCATGGATGGCATCTTTTATCATTTTCTGACGTTATATATTATATTAGACATTTAGGTATCTAAAAACAAATGATTGATGTTTAGTAGTGCATTCTACAGCAAATTTAGTAGATTTGAGGATTTACTTTTGATTTGTTGTATGTTATTTAAATGGACCCGTACTTGCATGAATGGAAATAGCTGGCCAATGGCATTTCCAAATATTTTATTGTTATTTATATAGTATTAGTATTATTATAGTATTTATTAATATTCATAATAATAATAATTAGCCTTCAGTTTTCATACAAGCTTTCATTTATTTTAGTTTAGTAACTTTTTTTTGTTAGTTGCCAAGACAACATTTCTAATTTTAATTAAAAAAAAATTATATTTTTTCTTCATTATTTTTAAGTTACACCATTCATTTAATTTCTTTTATTTTGGCAAATTTTTATTCAGTTTTATTTATTTTCATTTTTTATTTTTTATTTAAAGGGACTGAATTAAAATGTGCTACTATCAGACTTAGCAAATCAGCAATCAGACTTAGAGTTTTCATTTTAACTGATGATAAAACAGGTGGAAAAATTCCTTTATGGAATAAAGGTTTATGCTGTTTTGCATGAGCAGGCAGAATTTCCACAATTTCTTTTTTCAGTTCGGTATTTTTATGCAGTTTGAGATATACAGAGTGTGTTGTTTTTTGTGTTAGTGAGACAAGTAATGAGCCTTGATGCATACACTTTCACTCTGCTTTCACACAAATTATGATATTAGTCTGAGTCAAATACTTTAATCACCTGTGGCTATCACCTTTCTTTCCCCTTTTAGCAGAGTCATATCAAACAGCACATGACAAAATTGGATCAGAAGCGCTTGAGTTGATATTGAACCGATGTGTGAAATGGCTGCTGGTCTCTGAGGGCTGAGTAAGAATGCATTGCTCACCACACAAATATGATTAATCAAACAATAGAGTACTGTGATTTTCTTCTAAATGGCACAGTGTCTCGCTGCCTTTCCAAGACAATAGAATCTGTCATGCGTTAAAGAGATGGACGCCCCACTTTTGCCACTAATGCACAAAATATTCATTCATGTGCTAACTGTGCAGTAATAGAAATAGTTTCTGAGAAATAGGTTTCTGTGTTCACTAAATGTTGTTTCTGTGAGTTTGATAATAGGAAAACACCCTTTGAATGTTTCACATAGCACAGATGTTTGCTAACTTTTCAATTACCTGAAGGTTACATCTTGACCATGTGGAATATTGTAGCCTTTGCCATCTAAGCTGCATTCACAACATTTCAGAAATTACCATAATTACGAGTTAACAACTCAGAGTTTAGTCAGAGCTGTTTACGTCCTTGGATTCTGAATTGATTTGTTTCTATGGCGATGATCGTAACACAGAATAAGATATTATTATGTGGCTGGCTAGCCAACTGTTTTGTGCTAGCTTTGCTATGGGTTAAGCATAGGTTTATTATGAATAAGTCCAAGTAAAATGACGGGAAATTTCAAACACTGATAGTCAACTAAAGTTTCAAAGAACTGATAGTCTTGTGGGCAAAGACCCCCCCCCCCCCCCACTTTGCTTTCTGTCTGTTCAGATCTGTCCTATCTAAGCAAATGTGAAAATGCTAAAAATAAAATCTTAAAAAAATAAAAAAATAAACCATATGTATATTTTCATACTGCAGCTAGTCAAACTGGTGCGAATGGACAAGCAATGGACTGGCAAATTTATAAAGTAAACAAATCATCTACTACAAACTATAATAATAATCATAATAATAGTTGTTATTATAAAATGACTCAATGTATTATACTGAAGCGGTGTAAAAAATTGAATACTTTTTTATTAAATGATTTCTTCTAACAAACTGTTGATTTACTGCTAAATTATTTAGGGCAATTTTTATTTAATAATTCAATAATTAAGAAATCCAATAAAAAAAGCATAAATAATTTTTTATTGATTTTTAGCACTGTATATACGTCCCTAACATTGGAGCTGTCTTAAAATTCAGTGTTTCTAACAAGGACTTTTCAAACTCTGCTGTCTTGTGTTTCACGGAAACCTGGCTGAACGACACCATTCCAGACAGCGCGTTACATCTGCCTAATTTCACGCTGATCAGAGCAGATCGTGATGCGGAATCAACGGGGAAATCGTGCGGCGGCGGGACATGCTTTTACATCAATGAGAGGTGGTGTACAGATGTAACTGTGTTAAAGAAGATGTACTGTTCAGATCTAGAAACGCTTTTCATCAACTGTAAACCTTTCTATTCGCCGCGGGAGATCTGCTCGTTCATTCTCGTAAGTGTCTACATTCCACCGCAAGCGCACGTGAGCACAGCTTTACAGAAACTCGCTAATCTGATCACAGACACAGAACAACAACACCCGGACTCTGTTTTAATCATTCTCGTGGACTTTAGTAAAGTACATCTCTCCCGCAAACTGCCAAAATACAGACACCATGTTACATGTCCCACCAGAGACAGTAATATATTGGATCACTGTTACACAGCGATAAAGGACACATATAACTCTATTCCATGAGCAGCTTTAGGACTCTCTGATCACTGTTTGGTTCATCCTATTCCAGCCTACAGGCAGAAACTTAAATCTGTTAAACCTGTATTAAGGACTGTAAAGAGATGGACTAATGAGACAGAGCGGACTTTACAAGCCTGTCTCGACCTTACTGATTGGAGTGTTTTTGAAGCTGCTGATGATCTGGACGAGCTCACAGAGACTGTAACATCATACATCTGTTTCTGTGTGGATATGTGCATTCCTGCAGGACTCATCTAACTTATAACAACGACAAAACGTGGTTCACTGCAAAACTAACACAGCTCCGTCAGGCCAAAGAAGATGCTTACAGGAATGGGGACAGAGTCTTGTATAAGCAGGCCAAATACACACTGGAAAAGGAGATCAAAGAGGCAAAGAGGAATTATTCCGATAAGTTAAGGATCCAATTCTCTTCCAGTGACATGGCTTCAGTGTGGAAAGGTCTGAAAGACATCACCAATTACAAGACACCATCCCCCAGCATTGTGGAGAATCAACAACTGGTAGCCGATCTTAATGAGTTCTATTGCAGGTTTGAAAAAACACTATTCACACCTCCTGCATCCTCCTGTGGATGATGCAATCAACATGGGACTGCATTACACACTGCAACACCTGACAGACCAGGGACTTATGTGAGGATCCTCTTTGTGGACTTCAGCTTGCCCTTTAACACTATCATTCCAGACCTCCTCCTGCCCAAACTAACTCAGCTCTCCGTCCCCACCTCCGTCTGTCAGTGGATCAACAGCTTCCTGACAGACAGGCAGCAGTTAATGAGGCTGGGAAAATTCTCATCCAGCACCCGCACCATCAGCACTGGAGCTCCTCGGGGCTGTATTCTCTCCCCACTGCTCTTCTCCCTGTACACCAACGACTGCACATCTAAAGACCCCTCTGTCAAGCTCCTGAAGTTTGCAGACGACACCACACTGATCGGCCTCATTCAGGAAGGTGACAAGTCTGCTTACAGACAGGAGGTTAAGGAGCTGGCTGTCTAACAACCTGGAGCTCAACACGCTCAAAACTGTGGAGATGATCGTGGACTTCAGGAGAAACCCCCCTGCTCACCATCATGAACAGCACTGCGACTGCAGTGGAGTCATTCAGATTCCTGGGTACCACAATTTCTCAGGACCTGAAGTGGGACATTCACATTGACTCTATTGTGAAAAAGGCCCAGCAGAGGTTGTACTTCCTTTGCCAGCTGAGGAAGTTCAACCTGCCACAGGACTTGCTGAAACAGTTCTACTCTGCCATCATTGAATCCATCCTCTTCACTTCAATAATTGTCTGGTTCAGCTCAGCTTCCAAATCTGACCTCAGAAGACTACAGAGGGTGGTCCGGACTGCTGAGCGAATCTTCCCACTCTCCAAGAACTGTACTTATCCAGAGTGAGCAAAAGGGCTGGTAAAATCACTCTGGACCCCTCACATCCAGCACACTCCCTTTTTGAACTGTTGCCGTCTGGTCAACGCTACGGAGCTCTGAGCACCAGAACAACAAAACATAGGAACAGTTTGTTCCCTCAGGCAATCCATCTCATGAACACTTGAACTCTTAACAATAAACATGAAACACACAACACTATCATACTTTTTATTTTATTTTACACACATACTTATTATATTTAAAATTTGCACCTAACATACCTGTACATACTGAATTGTCTATTTTGTATATTGTGTTTGGGCTATTTGGCACATTGTCCATTTTTGTATATTTGTACATTATTTATTTTATTTTTATTTTTAATTTAAATTTTTTATTAATTTGTCTTTTTTTTACTATCTTTGTCCTGTCCTGTTGCTGTCATTCTGTCGCACTGTGGAGCTACTTTCACTAAAACAAATTCCTCGTATGTGCAAACATACCTGGCAGTAAAGCTAATTCTGATTCTGATTCTAACTTGCAATTACGCATCCAACTAAGACGTGAAAACCTTACAGCCACAAACTCGTAATTATGGTAATTCCGACATGATGTGAGTGTAGCTATAGCTTGGCATTTTGATTTCCTCCTTAATGGAGAGTCCAGTTTTCTCATTACTTTGTTAATATGATCATTATTACTCACAGAAACATTTCTCTTGCAACATGTCACATTCATTACAGCAAACTGATGTAGTTTTTAATCACCTCAATTATAAGCTACCCATCAAGTGTACACTGTGGTACTCAGCAAATAAGGGTTCTATACCTTTAAAAATCCTCACCAGTACATTTCCATTAATCGGCTTCGTTTGTGCTTCATATGCTCTGATAAGCTGTCAGTTTGGTCTAATGCTCACAGAGACGAATTAGTTTGTGAATCTGGTGCCCGTTGAGACGGGAGTGAAGCTGTGTTGTTTTCTTGCGTGGTGTTTATAGAGATATTTAAAGTATTTGGGGGCCTTCAGAATGCTCTTTTGATGTGTCTCGTCCCAGTTTCTGCTCGGCGCTTCGCTGTTGTGGTGTCTCAACCGCTTTAGTCTGGAAACAGGCAGCAGTTCACCTCATCTATCTGTCTCTTTGCTCGTATGCCACAGAATGCTGTCGACACGACTGTCTGTGCGGCTGATGTGTCTCTATTTGTCTACATGACTCTTTGATTGTGACTCCATCTGCTTGACTGTTTGCTTTTCACCTGTTCTCCATACCCATATCATTTTGTCCTCTCATTCTGTCTGTCTCACCAGCAGCATTCTGTTCTGGATTTTAAATCAAGAAAACATTGTTTTCAAATGTTTTTATTATTATTATTGTTATTGTTTTCTTCTTATATAAAATATGCACAGGTGAAAGACACACCAAAAAAAATCCTCAGTTATTTACTGTACTTGCTACGTTTCTGAGCCTAGAACACATTAAGATCCGTACTGTCTATGGGAGGGTCAGAAAGCTCTCGGAATTCATGAAAAATAGCTTAATTTGTGTTCCGAAGATGAACAAAGGTCTTACAGGTTTGGAACGATGTGAGGGTGAGTAATTAATGACAGAATTTTCATTTTTGGGTGAGCTATCCCTTTAAATCAACAAAAATTTTATTAAATGTTGGTCTGTCTGTTATATACATGGCTCATGCGTCAGTGAGTTGAATGAATCATCCAGTTAGATTTGTGAACCGAATCAGCTGTTCATTGACAAGAATCAACTGAAAAATACAATGTTTTCATGGTTATTATCAAATTCACGTGATTTTGTCAAAGCAGTTCTAAAAAAAAGGATCTAGTAGTGTAATGTTAGTGTTAGCATGATATCAATATTTCATGTTTTAAATGTCATTGTTGCTATCAAATTCCGGTATATTGCGACACCCCTAGTTTGTAATGAGTTAATCATGATAAAAATTTAATTTTTCTTTGAAGTTTTTCTTTGAATGTGATTATGAAACATGTACAGTGAATATATTATTAACTGAGCTCTGTCAGGGTGCAGTGTGTTCTGCGGCTTGTGTGTGAGTGTTAGTATTCAGCTCAGTGTCTTTGAGAGATTCTCCTCTTCTTGTGGATTCTCTCTCGCACACCAGCTGACTAATCAATACCTCGGGTGCTGCTGCACCATCATTTGGGTGTAAATCAGTGGAAGAAGTGTGTTTGTGTGTGTGTGTGTGTGTGAATGCGCTCTGAGAGATATTAGCATAAACCTGTACACATTTAGTTGAATGCAGGATGTTGTTAGACTTGCAAGACTAACGTTATAAATTTTAAGCAGTATCTTTATAGATGTTGGTTTGCTGTTATATAAATCTGTATATACATTGAAAAAAAACAAAAACAAAAAAAAATATATATATATTATATATATATACACACTGAACAAAATTATAAACGCAACACTTTTGTTTTTGCCCCCAGTTTTCATGAGCTGAACTCAAAGATCTAAGACTTTTTCTATGTACACAAAAGGCCCATTTCTCTCAAATATTGTTCACAAATCTGTCTAAATCTGTGTTAGTGAGCACTTCTCCTTTGACGAGATAATCCATCCACCTCACAGTTGTGGCATATCAAGATGCTGATTAGACAGCATGATTATTGCACAGGTGTGCCTTAGGCCGGCCACAATAAAAGGCCACTCTAAAATGTCCCTCAAGCATCTGTAATTCTGTGTCAAAGTCTCCTGAGGACAGTAAATTGCCAGAGTCTCATCCCAGCTTTCTGGAAGTTGTTGGTGATTTTACAGACACGTCTTTTATGGTTCATTTTCACAGCTTTTATGATTTGTCTGTCATCACTGTTGTTTTCTCAGCCAATCAGGTTGTTGTTGGTTGCTGGTGTCGCTGGTGGTTTCCAAACTCTTGATTTCTCCATGCCCTTTGTTTTTGCTAGAGCTCTAACTGACTTCCTCTTTTCTCTTAGCATCCAAATTGCTTGCTTTTCTCTCAAAGTCAGCTCCCTCATCTTCATCCTGATTTGTGTGTGTCATCATCGAATGCAAGATTCAGAATGCAGAAGTAATGGATATAACTGATACGACACATTCCCTGCTTTTAATATCTGAAGAATTAATGCACCAGGACACAGCTGATCACTTAGAAAGACCTGTGAGGCAACTGTTCCAATACTTATGCTCACATCAGATAGAGGGATGAAACTCTAAAAGTGCTGAACTTCTTAGCTGGTAAAACATCTATGTGTTGAATCACCCATATTGTCTCATATTCATCTTTTAATCATATTTGTAAATGTATTGGCTCCCCAGCCAACAGAGCAATTTTGTCTTTAGTGTTCCAATACTTTTGGAGGGCACTGCATATATATGTGTGTGTGTATGTGTGTGAGACCCTGGACCACAAAAACAGTCATAAGGGTCAATTTTTAAAAATAAAATAAATAAATTAATAAATAAGCTTTCCATTGATGTATGGTTTGTTATGATAGGACAATATTTGGCCGAGATACAACTATTTGAAAACCTGGAATCTGAAGGTGCAAGAAAATCTAAATATTGAGAAAATTGCCTTTAAAGTTGTCCAAATTAAGTTCTTAGCAATGCATATTACAAATCAAAAATTACGTTTTGATATATTCACAGCAGGAAATTTTAAAAATATTTTCATGGAACATGATCTTTACTTAATCTCCTAATGATTTTTGCCATAAAAAAAAAATCAATCATTTTGACCCATACAATGTATTTTTGGCTATTGCTACAAATATACCCCAGCGACTTACTTACTTACTTTTACTTTTGTCATTTAGCAGACGCTTTTGTCCAAAGCGACTTACAAATAAGAAAAAGTAACTAAAACTAAAAGTTACAACTCTATAAATACTATATACCCACATATTTAAGAAAATAAAGAAATTAAATAAAATTGACACATGCATATAACAACATTTCAATAATAAATATGTAAATGAATAAACTAAAATAAAAAGCGAAACTTCTATCCCTTGCCGGTGTCCCTGCCCGGTGGAGTCGCACGGTAGAGTTGATGGTCTTTACACTCTTCGGTCTTCACTCTAAGAGGGCTTCACACGACGACTGCCGCGACCGCTGCCGTGGTATAATAACCATTTTTATACCAATCCAACAAATCACCATTTCAATTCAGCTGGACCCACTTTCCTGTTTATCAACTAAAAATGGCCAAGCAAGTGCACACACTGACAAGATACGCGATACAGTACGAGACCAAACGCGATTTCAGCACCTCTCAACACAGTAAACAAAAATAAGTGTTTCCTAGCAACGGCAAATGTGCTAAATACTGAGACAAATAAATACACTTACGAGCTGATTTTAAACTTCCGCTGATAGACTGCTTCTCTTAAAGACTATTTCATTACACTGCCTTCTGCTGGCGCTTGAACCCACTTTCCTGTTTATCAACTAAAAATGGCCAAGCAAGTGCACACACTGACAAGATACGCGATACAGTACGAGACCAAACACGATTTCAGCACCTCTCACTTAAGACTAGTTTTGTGGTCCAGGGTCACATATGTATATATATATATATATATGTATATACAGGGTGTGATTTGTTAAAAAAACAGGGGGAGGGGGGTGCTTTTGAAAACTTTTTTCTCTCCAGGGTAAGGTTATAGCCTAACCTAATGTTAGTGTAATCTGTTAACAAGTAAATGGCAAGTAAATGATTGTCACGTCATGAAATGTTTTTAATATGATGGAAATTAACGTGATCACTATGATTCAAACATTGAATAAATTATATAGAGAAAGCGAACAAAGAACATTATCAACGGAGCAAAATGATTCGAAGCGCTCCAATCAGATCGCGAATCATTTGATTCAGAACGGGACTTCAAAGCGCGTTTCGTGAATCATTTGATTCAGAACAGGACATCACCGGGGATAAAAAATAATTCAGCAGAGGCAGGGATGCATAGACCAGAGGGGAGGAAATCCCCCCCTACAAATCACACCCTGTAATATATATATATATAAGTAACTAGTAAAATAGCGCATTACTTTTTCATTTACAAGAAAATATCTGAGTTACTTTTTCAAAAAAGTAACGCCAGTTTATTTACAGTGCGCTGTGTGAACATGCTTTTAATGTAGTACTATACTAAATATAGTATAGTACATGGGGTGGTGTACATGAGTACATGGGGTGGTGATGGCGCAGTGGATAAGACACATGCCTTTGGTGTGAGAGACCCGGGTTCGAATCCACTGTGAGACACCAATGTGTCCCTGAGCAAGACACTTAACCCCCTACTTGCTCCAGAGGCGTGCGACCTCTGACATATACAGCAATTGTAAGTCGCTTTGGATAAAAGCATCAGATAAATGTAAATGTAAATGTGCATTAAATCATCCCACTCGCAAAAAACTGATTTAGTATTTATCAAAATTAATTAAAACAGTGAAATGCAAACTCAGAATATGACACAAACCTGCAATAATTAAATGTTAAATAACACAAATGTATCTAATCCCATTTTATTAATCAATGTCTTTGCTGCTGACCTTTGATGATCCAGTTCAACCATACTAATAAGCAAACAACAATTGTGCTTCATTGTTTTTTTATTGCTGAAGTGTGTCGAACCACCTTCTCCTGCGTTCTACTTTACAGACATGAAATTACTTTTCCTTCAGCCTGAGGTTTGTTCATTACACTTTTTGGTGTGAAAGGGCTTTTACATTTGCTATAAATAGAACTTCTTATATTAAAAACAATCTCATATTTAAAAAGTAACGCAAAAGTAACGTAACACATTACTTTCCATAAAACGTAATTAGTTACTTTTTTGGGGGAGTAACGCAATGTTACTTTTAAAAGTAACTTTTCCCAACACTGTATATATTGTGACGAATCGGCTGCCTCCCCCCTTATTATCATCACCACCCTGTCCCGTATTCGCCGCCCTTCACCAAGCTCCCGACGGGAGTGGGTGTGTGAGAGAGGAGGGGCGCTGAAACAGCCAGGACTGGTGGCGTGTGATGAGGCGCACCTGATGTGAATAGAGCCTCATCACCGCCGCTGTTTAAATGCCGTGCGCGCCTCTCCTCGGGAGACCGGTCTCTTCCCCGTGCATGCACGCTGGTGTCCTCGTGGGTCCAGGAAGGGAGCATTGAGAGGCTTCCCGCACCGCAAAAAGACGTGAGCTGCCGGACCCGCAGTCCGGATAGAGCCGAGCACCCGTGAGACGGCTGACGGGCCAGGATGCCGGGCCGTCGAATCCCCTGGAAGTGCCGTGGACGGACGTTGGACGAAGCCGCTCAGGAGAAGCCGCCGCCACTCGTGCCCCGGCCCCGAGAGGGGAGCGCGTGCCACCACCGGACTCCGCCCCTTACCTGGACCCTTCCCTTCCGAACACTTCCTCCCTTCACGAACCCCGCAGCACGACGAGGACACCAGATCCCCTGTTTATTTTGGACACTTTTACCCCCTTTTGGACACTCTTTTATTATTTTCTTTAATAAAAACCTCTCCGAGGCTTGACGCCACACCCACTGTGTCTGTCGTTTGCTCCTCCCTCCACTATATATATATATATATTTGGCAGGCATGATTGACAGGCGACCTGACCAATCATAACTCAAAATCCGCCGTTTTGTCCAACAAACAAATCAGGCAGGAGAGTAGATTAACTTCGGATTAACTTAGTCTTGAAAAAATTTCTTTCTGCAGTTGAAATGAAATATGTTCTGATGATCATTCATGTTTATTTCATTCATGTGCTTAAAGCCCGGCTCACACTGTGCGATTTTGGCCACGATTTGGTCGTCTGAGACAATTTTTGAAAATCCTAAAATCCTAAAAGATTCCTGTAATCGTAGGCTAAAATCGGTTGTCTAGATCGCTGGTGTGACATGTTCACCGACAGCCGATTAATGGCCGTTGCGATAAATTTTTTCCTCCGATTAAATTCTGGCAGTGTCAGAAGATTTCAGACACTTTCCTGCAGTGTGACATCTCCTACGACGACCGTCAAACCAAGAACCAATAGGAGCACTGAACTTGATAACGCAATTAGCGCGACAACTTCAAACCATTCATTATTTGTAAAAACAATATATGTACAAAGTAAAGTTTACTTAAAGTTTATTTATTAAGGGGCAGGATGTTTAAACTCGAATAACAAAATTACCTCAAGTTCGCTCTGTAGAACTGGAAGTCCATAAAGCCCTCTTTTGCCCAGCCATGACTTGCTCCACACACGTCGTCTTTTTCGGGTTTTTTTTTTTAACATCAAGGCATGTAATTAATAAAACTAACGCTACACGTTGCTGTTGTTTGCTAGCTACCATTATAGCGAGAGAACGCGGGTCACGTATTGATGACCTAAAACTCCGGACAAGTCTTCTTGAGTACGTCCGTTTTTATCGCGTCTTGACTGTCGTACAGTCTGACATTAAGACAACTGAGATCCTACAGTCTGACATGGGGATCATGTTCGTACAGTGTGACAAGCAGCAATCGCAAAAGACTATTAAAAATCGCACAGTGTGAGCCCGGCTTTAAGTAAATATGAAAAGACGATCGGTTCATGAGCGCTACGGCGATCTGTCACGACACATTAAAGAGCCACAAAACGGTATTTATTGTTTGACTTTCTTACAAAATTACAAAATTTGAAAGCTGAGACTTTTATACCTTTCATACCTGAAGAAACCTGCTCTGTCTTGTCTGTCGGCGTATTGTCAGTTTCCTCTTTGCTCCGCAATGTATTTTTCACTGCGTGAGAACATGATATGTGGCGTGAGACTGGCATGGCTTGTCGGAAATAGCAACAGTAACTAAGGAGGGTGGGTTTTTGTGAAGGGTCAATTGGAACATGACTCCATATATGGAGGAAGGGCAGGACTTGGGATGGGTGGAGTCCTATAGACACTTTATGGATGCAGTTATTTTTTTTAACTCTGTTGTTCTAAATGTGTTTTATACTGTATTATTATTTTATTTTATGCAGTTCAAAGTATCCACATTTGTCAAGCTCCAAAAATGGCCCAAAGACACATTCCATACAACTGTTTGTCAAACCATATAATGATAATCTTGCTTTCCGCAGAAGCTCTAAAATCTCATCATAATTATGTTCAGATTCAGAAATAGTGCCTTGATATGCCACACCAGATTTTTAAAAAATATTTATTTTTGGCGATTTTGGCTTTATTTGAAAGGACAGTATTTAGTTAGGAAGTTGGAGAGAGGGGAGATGAGGGAAAGGTTCGCAAGCCGGGACTAAAACACAGGACGCCTGAAGTGCAACGGTGCTACATGTCGACATGCTACCCACGAGGCTATTGGCGCCGACTGCCACACCAAATTTGACATTCAAATTGGTCTTTGGTCATTCATTCTGGCCATTGGTTTTCTCCCCAGACAAAGGCATTGTACAGTATGTGATCATATGTATCACTTTAATGGTGTTTTTGTGGTTGTTTTTTTTTTTTTTTGAGCTTGAGAGATGTGCACGAAAATGGGCTCAGCAGAAGAAAACAGCAGAGAAGTGGGAAATGAAAGGTAGAGTAGAAATGGAGAGAAAATACTAGAGTAGAGTGGCACAGGTGACCCAAACATGTTGTCTGTGTGTCTTTCTGTAATTACCCATTGTCCAATGGATATTGAGTGTGTTCATCTGCTGTGTGTTTGAATGACAAGTGCAGACATGTCTCCTTCTGTCTCTCTCTCTCTCTCTCTCTCGCTCTCTCTCTCACACACACACACACACAGTCTGCTGTGTCTCTGCTGCTGAAATTGGACTCTGACTACTGCCTTGTCCTTCAATATGATTGACAAACATTTCTAGAGACATCATCACCAACTAATGCACAGACTCAAAGTTTGACCTGATGACCATCACTCAAACCCCTTGCTGTCGAAATAAAGTACATTTACACTGCAGATTTTCAGCAAATAATCACTCAATATCCGAACAGTTGGTTTAATTCTCAAATTGCTGAACTGTAGGCATAAAAAAGGCACAGATTATTTATTAGGCCTTTTAAATATTTACAGTAATTAAATGAAAGGTTATGAATTATTGTTTGGAGTTAATAATTGTAAGAATAATGATCGCCTGTGACACGTCTGGCTATGAGAAATCTGCTCATTATCTGTCTTCATAACCCAGAAGCTCATGCAAGCGAGAACATTTACTCACAAATATAATTTCTGGAACAGCCATTAAGTCATTATATTTCAGTAGTTGCTATTAGTTTTGTTAAACGGATTTATGCTCAAAAAATGAAAAGTACTATGATGCAGATAATGGGTAATTGAAAGCAGTTTGTGCATGTGTGTTCTTGTATGTGTGCAAATGCTATAGAGAAGATAAATGATCTTACAGTCAGTACCATGGTTATCAGATGTCAATAACTAACCGGTTGGATTCATTTCTTGGTCTAGATATGTCCGATCTAGATATACCAATACCAGTATGCAGAGCTATTGGAATTATATTGATACAATACCAATGTATTATAATTATTGATGGCAAATGAGGCATACATAAAGTTCCTTAAAAGTTAAATGCACTTAAAACTATTAAACAAACTACATGAAATAGCCAGATATCAACTGATTTATCAATATACACCACCGTTCTTTTAATATATTCTAAAATGTAATTTATTCTTCTGATGCAAAGATTTGAATTTTCAGCACTCTTCAGTGTCTCATCATGATCCTTCAGAAATCATTCTAATATGTTGATTTACTGCTCAAGAAATATTTCTAATTGAAATTAAATACAGTTGTGCTGCTTAATATATTTGTGGAATCCAGGATACAATTTTTCAGGGTTTTTTTGATGAATAGCAAGTATAAAGCAACAGCATAAAGCAAAGTATAAGAATTATGAATGACTTTACTGTCAGCTTTGATCAATTTAATGCATCCATTATTTGCTGACCACATACATGATTTTGAACTGTAGTATATATTGGTCTAGAATTAGTATTTACTGTATATTGTACCATGTCAGCTGTTCGGTACGTGTTTGCACATGGCTGTTTTTCTCGTGGGGGTGAACTGTTGGTGAAGGGAGTTTGCCTGGTGTGTTTATGGTCAATAATGAGACACACGCTGTCATGATGTCAGTGGATGTTACATGAGCACTGATGTGGTATTGACAGGCATCAGTTATCACACTTGACCCAATGTGACAGCCATCTCATCTTAAACTGAGAGAGGTGTGTTTGTGTCTATCACACTCATACACACATTCACCTTGACCAGAAAGAGATGTTTGTTTGACTGTCTGAAAGCCGTTGCTTTACATGCCAAGTGGCATCTGCAAACAAATCATGCTAAACGTATTCTTAAACTTTACTTTTCCTTTCTTGCAGCTTGAGGCATCAATATCCTTCAGTGTTATGTATTTACTTTATTGCTCTTTTGTTTATTACTTCACTTCACCTCTGGCAAAATTTTGGATAAATGTAATACTGTTTTATCAGCATCGATTACAATCATAGGCTTATAAGTTTTGGTAGAAGGCCGCTTAGCACACATTTGTCTTCTGCTGAAACCCTCCCAGAGCAACCAGTGTCATATCTTGTCCGTCGAGCTGTCAGATGTTACAGTTTTGTATGATATGATTTGTCGGTCAGTTATAGTAAATCCGGCATGTCAGCTTTCATGTTTCAACATGTCAATTCCAAATATCGCAGGAGCAGAAAGACACTAGACAGGCTAATATACTCAGCATCAAACCCTTCATATGGTTAAAATCCATTCATGGAGTCAGATGTTCTGACCGGATGTCAGTTGCGCCTTTTGATCCTATTAGTGAATCCTATTTATCTGGGGCCGCATGTCACATCTCTGTCATAGATTATGAAGTAATTGTGCTAGCTCTGTCAGTTAGGTAATTAGCGCTGTTGATGTGGACTCATTTCCTGTTCCAGTGGTCAAATGAGCAATTATATTACTACTTGTACTACTATTTCTAGATGAAGTATTAGTTTTATACATATTAAGTATAAAAGGTTAAGTATTACTAGTGTTTTTTGTAAAACTTGCTACAGCTAATTTGATCTGAGTGGTTTGTAGCGCATTGGTTGGTGGATGGTATGGAGTTCTAGGTGGTTTCGTAATAAAAAGGGCACACCCAAAACCCTGGATGTTACATTCTGTAGTGATCATCCCTATACCCTATTCCCTTCAAAGACTTTACCTTTGAATGTAAGAGTTTCCATGGTTTGAAAGGCATGTCTATAATTAATATTTACCCCTTCCTAGTACCTTGAAATATGCTGTTTGGAACACAGTATCTATGGTACTCTGGTCTCTAGGAATGACTGTAGGCCAGGAGTGTCCAATCCTACCCCTGAAGGTCCAACTCTAATAAACATGCCTCAACCAGCTAATCAAGGTCTCTCTAGGCTACTCAGGTTTATTGGAGAAGCTTGGATGAAGACTCTGAAAAGTGGCCCTCCAGGAGGCTTAACAAGCTAATCAAGGTCTTCAGGGTAACTTCAAGGCAGGTTTATGGGGGAAGATTGTTGTTAAAAGAATTGGCACCCTGATCTTACACCTTCAGTGTAACACAAGTCATGCATGCTTGGGGTTAGGATTTGTTCACATCCTAGTCAGCAGCTTCTGCTATTGCAAGCAACTGGCTGATATGTCTTGTCTTCTAGTTCACTTTCTTTTCTTCTCCTCCCCATCCTCTTCATCTTTTTCACATTGACATTCTTTATTGTGTGAAATTAATGAGTAATCTTTTGATCTAATTACAGAGTCAGTAAATGGTTCATTGTCTTTCCCAGGTGCAGGAGTGGTTGTGTCTGAACTGTCAAATGCAGAGGGCATTGGGGATGGATATGGAGACACCACGGTCGAAAAGCCAACAGCAGATTCACTCACCATCCCAGCCCAGCAAACCTCCTCCTCAGACTGTATCCCAACCCACACCACCCCCACAGCCCCAGCCCCAGCGACAACCCCAGCCCCAACCCCAGCCCCAGCCCCAACCCCAACCCCAACCCCAACCCCAACCCCAACCCCAATCCCAACCTCAGTTCCATCCTCCCCCAGAAGCTAAGAAGCAGACTGTCCCTCAAGCTGCCCCTCAAAGCAAACCCCCAGCTCCAGGTGCTGTTCCTCTTCCAGGCATGGCCAAAGCCCCATCCCAGCCTGACCTATCCCGCTCAGGCCCCGGATTCCAGTCTCAAGCCCCGCGACAAGACCAGACTCGCAGCGCCGGAAGTTCCCCATCCCGTCAACCTCCTCCACCAGAACAGCCCTTCGGAAAACTCTTCGGTTTCGGCGCTTCTCTCTTGAACCAGGCCAGCAGTTTGATGTCTGTGGATCCCGTGCAAACTGCACCACCGACCCAACCACCTTCCTCCCCCAAGCCCCCGCAGAAGCAGCCGGGACCCCCTGGACCTGGTCCGGGTCCTGGAGCAGGTGCTAAACTCACAGCACAGCCAGGTCCACCACGGCAGGAAGTTTCTTCAAAGCCCAAAGTGTTCTGTCCACTGTGTAAGACTGAACTAAACATTGGTGATCCAGCCAAGACCCCGAACTACAACCTCTGCACAGAGTGCCACACCCAAGTCTGCAACATGTGCGGATTCAACCCCACACCTCACCTGACCGAGGTAAGACAAGACAGAATTTCCATTTTTGGAAATTCTGAACTTTTTAGGTCCTTGGTATCGAATCTTTGATGGCATTGTTGCAGCAGCTCAAAGTCTCATTGTTTTCTCTAGAATGATTCTTTGACAGGTTTTCCAGAATTGTTCTTTTGCAGGTTTTCATCTTGCCTTTCAGTATCACTAAAAGATTAGTTCACTTCCAAAAAAAATAAAAAATTCCTGATAATTTACTCACCCCCATGTCATCCAAGACGTTCATGCATTTTTTCTTCAGTCGCCAAGTAATTTTTGGAGTTTTTTGAGGAAAACATTCAAGGATTTTTCCCCATATAATGGACGTCAATGGCGGCCAGTGGGTTGAAGGGGTTGAAATTGCAGCTACAAAGGGGAGGCAAGGAATAAGGATCTTATCTAGCGAATCAATCAGTTATTTTCTAAAAAAATAAATATTTATAGACTTTTTAACCATAAATGCTTGTCTTGCACTAACTCTGCTATGTGCATTAGTGACTTTACGCATTACGTAATCACGTTGGAAAGGTTACTTGTGACGAAGGCGGAAGTACCGACCCAGTGTTTGCAACGCGAACATGCAAGGAAATGCAAACGCCTGAGGTCAAAAACGTGAGGTCAAGCTAGTGTAATTTGGACCTTCAACCCATTGACCACCATTAAAGTCCACTATATGGAAAAATAATCCTGGAATATTTTCCTCAAAAACCTGAATTTCTTTTTGACTGAAGAAAGACATTAACATCTTGGATGACATGGGAGTGAGTAAATTTTCAGGAAATTTTTATTCTGGAAGTGAACTAATCCTTTAAATCCACAACAACACACTCCTACTATGACCAACCAAGCTAATTCTTATTTCAGGTTAAATTTCATTGGGTATTTTTTTTTCTCATGTTCAATGGTTCTGGAAAAGTGTATAGGTCAGCATTGTTGTGGTGTTATTGTTGTCAGACTAGTCTTTAGTTCCTGCTGCTGTACTGGGTTTTTCTTGTACAAATCGATTTACAGATACAATGTTGGCCAAGGGTTCGTTAAGGAAATGATATGGAGGCATATTATGATACAGCTCTCAGTTATCAAAATCATTGATTGCATAATATGATATTGTATATAATATCAAATAAAGATGGTAGTATGCTACTTAAAGGTGGCAGATTATCTGTAACATTGTATGTTGATTGTATTACAAATAATCTATATATGCTATTTTAAAAATAGTTTTCAGACACAGTAGTTTACAAGGTATCAGTGTGGCTCAATTATTAGAACTATTTCCTAATATTTCATTAAAATGTCACTAAGACATTATATTCAAACTGTGTATTTTACACAATGTTTTTGTTAATGAGAACCTCTTAGATAATTTGACCTGTTCACTTAAAGGTGTTATGTCAGTTCAGAACAGTCTCTTCATAGAAATGTGTTCTTGGGAAAAGGGAGCTTTTGTGTCACAAAATATAGTTAGATTCAGAAACAAGAAGCTTCCAAAGGACAGTTTAAGTGAGTCAATAGACTTGTTTGCTGTTTATTTTCTGCAAGCCTTCTGGGTCAAATAGGGATCAATAGATTATCACACATGACATTTTGCATTTGAAAGCAAGGGAAGATTGTGGTCACAGTATGTGATTTATTAATATTTCAAGGGTTTCAGATAGCATTATATGCAAAGTATTTTTTTTATCCTAAATAATTTATAAGATTGTATTTTTGACTTTAGTTTTTCCTGATAGTTGTGCAGCTCTGAAAAATGAAAGCAGATACTTGGGTGTGTTTTCCAATAGCTTATTGATATCTTTATGCGGATATACATCATTTTGAGAGAGTCTTTCCAGACCCTCATCTGTTCTGTAAGCTTTCAGTCTGTGACCTTCGTCTAAGTATTTCCGAAAACTCTTTCACATTTGTATCACCTGTCCTGGTATCTTTGAAGTTGTTCACCACCATTGAGCTAAAATTCATCAAATGGCTCGCTGCCCCTCAGGTCAACAGAACGTTAGCAGACAGACGGTTTCATTTCCTTCCAATAAAGTAAAGATCCTCATGCAAATTGGGCTCATTGATCACTTTTAGGCTACTTAATTCAGAGACCAACTAAGTTGACCCTGCCCTGTTAGCTGTGCTGGAAAGTTCTGTCGTGACAGAAAGAAAAACTGGGAGAGTTTTTCACCAAGACAGCATAGGGATACATATGCAAATCAGGCCTGATTGAATGATGGCAGTAATAACAAGCTTTCAGGGAAGTATTGCATAGTTTTATGAGCTCACTCAGTCTTTACATAGACACAGCTGTCACGAAGAGAGTGTGAAGTCATCGTTACTGGAAAATCTTAAGAGAAAATCATCTGTTGTCTTTCTTTTGATTATAAGTGGTTCAATTTAACATGAAAGGGCATGTACAACCTATTTTAATTTACAGTTTAGATTTAATGTTGTCTTTAAAGGATTTAGGATTCTTGTTTGTCTTATTTTGTATGACTTGTATAGGCTAATGTTAGAGATTTACCTATCCACATTCTTGGTTTTGTGAATATTAATTTGATTAGCACTAACCACATCCTTGTGCAGATTCATTCTTCTGCCATGCTGAAAACCACTGCTTTAAACTAGTTTAAGGTGGTTTCTTGGTCTCTTAGCTTGGCCAGGCTTGTGTTTAGGTGGTCTAGTTGATCAGCCAGCTTGTTTCCCAGCTTAAACATGTCATAACCTCATTAAGAACCATCAAAACAGACCAGGATGGTCTGCAAAAATAATTTAATTACTTATTTTTGTCATGTTTTCAAGTACAAATATCTAAACTCCTAAATCAAGATGAATTAACTTCAGAAATGAAGAAATTAAGTTTGTTCTTGTTTTAAGCCTAAATTTTACTCACTCAATTTTGACATTTTTCAGAATATAATACTTAAACTTTACGTCATTTTGCTTCTCAAGTAAGTGTATATTGATTTATGAATGTTTAGATATTTGTACTGAAATATAAGACCAAAGTACTTTGCAGTGCTGTGCAACCACTTTTGGCTGGCTTAAGATGTTTTTGCAACATGGTATCTAGACTGATGTTTCGACATGTTTAAAGTGAACACCTACATAGTGAGCTGCCTACACAGACAGCATTTTAAAGCACAGTTCTATTCTGCTGCGAAGGATGTGCCAAACAGTAGGCACACTGCAAAAATCATTGTTGTAATCAATATTTTCGTCTAGTTCTTCAATGAAAACATCTAAACATTCTTTAAACAAGATCAATTGACTTGAGTTGCAAAATTGCATTAGACAAGACTTTTTTACTGGGAAAAAAGGACAAAAATACAGATTACGAAAGACCCCATTTTCACCTAATGTTTGTGTATTCTATGTAATTTTATGAGCAAATAATTTGGCTGAGCAAGACTTAATTTCTTAGATTTGTTTATAATAAAACTTCTTTCTGCTGGTTATGAATCTTTTTATATAGCAGTGAACAAATACAGTTTCTTGAAACTTCTCTTCAAATGCGTGATGAAGCCTCTAGAGGCCCTCGTCATATTTGCCACATATTTATTTATATCAGCCAACGAAAACTAGGTCTGAATAATATGGGAACAGCATGTGGCCTAGATGGCAGAAGCACAATTAGGGTGACAGACACTTGCAGTAACTGCAACACAACAAATATACCCTAAATAAAACTCTGTAATTGGCATAAACTTATTTTGAAGCGTAATAAACAGACATATTTAAATGCCAGAAATAATATCAGCTACACTTTTATCACCTTTGTTGTGATTCAGTACTATTGTCCTCTTCAATAGAGAGTGCAAAATTTAGTAACACTTTATTTTAAGGTGTCATAATACAGAGTAATTACCTAATTAAGTACTTAGTAGTAGCCGTTGTACTTACATAAAATAAAATGTACTTACAATGTAACTAAGTTATAGAACAGCCTGGTAGTTACAGTTTGTAATTATGTAGATGCAATAGACAGCTACTGTTACACATATGTAACAGACCAAGTCTGTTACACAGCTACTTTTACACTTAAGTACAATCTTGATTCATTTTATTTTAAGTAGCTTATTTTTGTGTAATATTATGTAATTGCAATGTCATTATAAAGGTATTACATGTATTTAAGCTGTGTACTGGTGGGTTAACTCAAACTAAGGTGCAGCTGGATAAGTATAGATACACATTAAGTACACTTAAGTTCAATCTTGATACACTTTATTTTAAGTAGCTTATGTCTGCGTACTTACATTTATAATTACCTTGTATAAAGTCTGCAACACATATGTAACAATCTTTTGGTTACATAATTAGTTGTGTAACAGTAGCTGCCTATTACATCTACATAATTACAAACTGTAAGTACAGGTTGTTCCATAACTTAGTTACATGGTAAGTACAGCTGTGGAAAGATTGCTCTCGCATCTCTTCCATTTGATAGATTTATTCCCTATCAAAGTAAGCTCAACCGTAGAGATATCAGTTAATTAAAACATTTTATTGCATATTGCATGCTTTCACACACTTTCTACGTTAGTAAGAAGTACACTAGTACTGCATTGATTATTCAGATTACTTTTTTATTAGTTTGAAAGAATCTATTTAGTAAAATGACTCTTATGGGCACTCCACATCAGATAAATATTATAATCCTCTTTTATCCATAAGTGGCAATTGGCTGATTTTGTTTGCGCTGGTGGGTTTGAGCTCAGATTGAGTTTGCAGTTTCACAGACCTCTTCAGACCAAAACAGCTGCATGGGGAAAAGGTGGTGTGTATTTTTAAATCACAGACCTAGATATTCATAATGCATAATTTATCCTCACTCTGTAGCCCCTACTGTTTCATATTAATTTGGTTGAGATGCTGTTTTAAGATGTGTGATTGTGCATGTATGCATGTTTGTTTGGATGTGCTATCATGTGGAGACAAGAGAAAGAAGGCAGTCGTGCTTGTTCTGTGAATAATGACATTCCACTGCAGTTTGTGAATAAGACGGAGTGCTTTTTGTGCTGCGTTCTGCATTCTGTCAGAAATAAAAGAGTAATTATTTCAATTTGATTAAGGTTTATTAAGATATTTATATAGAAACTGATTTAAATGTTTTAATACGTGATAAATAGATTATTATTAATTAATATAATATTAAATAAATATTATAAAAATAAAAATACAATTATTGTATAGAGTAAACATTTTAAAGATGTAAATGTCACAGTGAAAAATTCGTAATTTTGTCATGTAAATTCCATATTCACATGTAAATTCACAAATGGAAAGGCTGTTTTTACAGAGTGTGAGAAAGGTAAAAATGTGCATGGATGTAAGATCAAAATCTAAAATGATTAACAATACTAAAACAGTTTCAGGAATCATTTAAAATGTATATCTTTCTTTAGCATAAATAATATAACTGATAATTATGTATATTTTCTTTTATGTCATTATGTGGTACAATATGGTCTTGTACATGCTATTTGTTAAAAGCATTTTAAAAATATAAAAATTCCTTAATCATCATATCCCTTTATGCAAAAATTTCTTTCTTTCTTTTATTTATTTATTGTAAGTGAAATGTTTTTGTGACCCACAAGTTTTGAAAGAAATGGCATCATTTTTCCTTTCTGTATTTCTTAGAAAAAGATTGGTACAGTTAGCCTGTCAGTGTCATTTGTTTTATGTGTATTTGTGTGTGTGTGTGTGTGTGAGAGAGAGAGAGAGAGAGAGAGAGAGAGAGAGATCGTTTCTCATCAGCGTTTGCTTGTGATAGCCATGTTTCGCTTCACTAGTTCTCTGAAATGCTCATTCCAGCCCTCTCCTTCAAACATGACGCAAACATCTACCCATTATTACCAATTCCAGCCTTTACTGCTTTACTGCTTTACTTCAGGAATTTTGTGGTCCGAAACATCAAGTGGCTTTTCAAAGCGCCGTCTGTGCCGGTAGTATGAGATCACTCGATTATTCTGAGAAACCTGCTCTGAGATGCATGAGTCAGGCTGAGATGTGAACTGGGATTTTAGCTGCTCATGAATTCGTACGACACTGATCTGAACGGCTGCATATAGAAATATGTGCAGTCCAGATGCTGCACTGCAACAATGGTTATCATAACTCTAAAAAAGACACTGCAGAGAAGGGTTGTGTCTCCACTTCCAGTTTAAAGAGGATGTGCTGTTTGGTGTTGTTGTAGTAGTAGTAATGATAAAAATGAATCCGGAAGCTCCCATCATGGCTAGTGGCTGTGATTCATCGGCCTGCTGTGAGCTTGAGTTCTTACTCACGTTAAAAGGGGGGAGGAAAGCGAAGTTCGTGTCTTTTGGGGAGGATGTTAGGATTTATTTCACACTGTGCTCTTTGCTTGAAGTGGAAACACAGTCAACAAAAATATGTTCGAAGAAGGTTTTGCTAAAGTTATGAAAACACTATATCTGAATGTTCTATGAGCATTCAAAAAACGTCCAGTTTTTTGCATGTTTTAAGAACATTTTTTTTCTTGGTAAGTGAATATTAAGGGAAAAATCCATTTTATTGGTTTCAAACATTATGGAAACATTACATTTGAAAGTTTTCTAAACAAGTAGTAACATTTAAATGGACATCGAACTAAAATGCTTTCAAATTCATACTTTTATGCTAACATCTTGAGAACATTATTAAAGACCAGATAAGTCAAATTCTAGCACATAATTGTTGATTCTCTCTGTAAATCTTCAAGAAGCTTTTGAAAGGTTTGGATTTAGATCTTCATATTATTAATTTGGGGCAGTCGTGGCCTAATGGATAGAGAGTCGGACTTGTAACCCGAAGGTCGTGGGTTTGAGTCTCAGGTCCGGCAGGGATTGTAGGTGGGGGAGTGAATAACCAACACTCTCTCCACCCTCAATACCACAATTGAGGTGAGACCCTTGAGCAAGGCACTGAACCCCCAACTGCTCCCCGGGCGCCGCAGCATTGGCTGCCCACTGCTCCAGGTGTGTGTTCACTACTGTTTGTACACTTGGATGGGTTAAATGCAGAGCACAAATTCAGAGTATGGGTCACCATACTTGGCCACACACCACTTCCCTTTCCCTTTCCCCTTAAATCGAGTGGCTGAGCTTGTACATGCTGTGTTTGTTAGTATGTAAACACAATCAGAGCTTTACAATCAGGCTTCGTTTGAAGTCTTTAGTTAGAAAGAAGTATCTTATAAATGTGTCCAAGTCATATTCATCCTCCAAATCAGAAGAAAAAAATAAATACATTCTGTGATGTACTGTAAAATTACTTTACAATTTAATATGTAGATTTTTTTTTTTTGCAATGTATTATTAAGAATTCAAGTGGAAAATTCATCTAAATAATGTCAAAACCAATGCAAAAATGAACCAAAAATAGACTTTGTATTTCTTATGCAAAATACCATTCATTTAATTTAATTTCATTTAATTTCATTTAGACTTTGTCTTTGGTTTGGTTTTTTAATGCAATAAAATAGTGTTTGGTAACATTTACCCTGAGTCCGAGCTCTTTTTGTTTAAGAAAACATTGAGTTGTAGCTATCATTGTTGTGTGACTGTTCTTACTCATATATCTGATTACACCCATTATAAAGACCCTCATCCTCTAGCTTTATATGTGTGTGTTTGTCAGTGTTTGAGTGAACTACTGAGTTTAAAAAAAAGGTATGGCCTATCAATAATTCAGAAAGGGACAGCACATTATAAATAGTGCATGATATGAGAGGCAGGGAGAAAGTTTGAAACCATGTATCAAACAAGGTCTGCGAGAAAGTGTGTGTGTGTGCGTGTGCGCGTTTGCTTGCATTCAGGGGATATGATGTTTCACCTATGTCAGGGATTTTCATTTAAAACACATGGCCAGTGTCATCAGATTAGATGTGCTGCTTTTTTAAGCATGTCACATTAGTGGAATGTATATTATATTTACACCAATGCGCTGTGTCTCATTTAGAAGGATGCGTCCTCCGGAGGTCGAATCCTCTGTAGGATGCGTAACGAAGTGTCCTCAACCTAGAATTAAAAACGAGACGGCCTTCGTAGGACGGGAAACAGGAAGTATCACGCTGATTTCCCAACACATTTAGAGCATCGTTGTGCTCTCACACTACTTAAATGAAGGAAAGTTATTTCAAATTTTTTTTTACTGGAGGTACTTTAAGTTAAGTTGAAAACACCACCGTGCTTGTGTGTACATCTGCCGGCTCCGGCATTTTTCAAATTAACGTTGTTTATGGCGACGCAAAGAATTGTGGGTTATCTGTAGCAGCGAAGGATACACCTGATGCATCCTCCGAATTCCTGTGAAAGAAGGACGCATTCGGAGAGTCCTACTTGCTTTTCTGAAATGAGACAGCCTCGATGACGTATGCACCCTTCGGATGAGACCTCCGGAGGACGCAGCCTTCTAAATGAAACACAGCAAAAGTCCACAGAACATAATGGCTGTAATAAAAGTAATAAATATAGTTTGTCTTCCTTAAAAATTCAGCAAAAGAAACAGTTCAGCAAAATAGATTTGTATGTTTTCCCAGTGCACTGTAAAAAGTGATAAGTTGACTTAACTTATAAAAAAATTTTGGAAACCTGTGAATTGTCAAGTTCACTTAACTTATTTTTTTTTATTATTATTTACTTAATAATTTTAAGGCAACGGGTTTCCTCATCTTCAAGTGAGATGTCAGTGTGTGCAAATAAGAGCTTGCAGTCCTGAGAGTGTTTTACTGATAGACAGCAGGAAGAAGAAGGATTTAGTCCGGCATTGAACAAACCAACAAAGAATTGCACTTGACCTTGGTTGAGAATAATATGTATCTGTATTCAGAACTGAATTCATAGAATGAAACGTGCAGTCAGAAGAATAGATTTCAGATATTAATAAGTGTAAGTAGTAATTTAGTAGATGCTTTTATCTAAAGCTACTTACGATAGTCTTACTACGCTGACAATCCCTCGGTTTAGTGCTTAAGCGCACAAGGTGCACAATGCAAATTAGGGACGTCCAAATGTGCATATTTGAAAACTTGAAAATCAAGACAAAAATTCTGAACAAGTAAATCATTTTTTGCAGTGTATAGGCTACTCATCTGAGAAAGTATTTTAACATCAAAAAGTGACACGTTTGACCTTTAAATAAAGTGTAGATCAATAAAAATCCCCAAACACCTTCTACTTCTCTGATCTGCAGTGGTCCCGCAGTAAACCTCCTTCAGAAGAGCTTAGCTAGTGTGAAACTCTGACAGACAGCTCGTCATGTGCAGCGCATATTAATGAGTTTGGGTGAATTTAATCCTAATCCAAAGCAACTGGACGTGTTATACTATGTGGCGGAATCCCCATCATTTAAACCCCGCAATGCTGTGATATCATTAGATGGGCGGTCATAATCTCTCGCATAATATCTGCCAGAGATTTCACACCGTTTTGCACCTCATGAAGTCCTCTGGGAATCATGACTCTCGTGATGTCTGGATATTTTGAAAATAACATTCACAGGAAGGATGTCTGTTTGCTGTGCTTCTCTCGTTTTGCAGTATAATGGCTAGGCACACAAAATGGCAGGTCTTCTAATCTGAAATGCTTCTGATCACTCCAGTATATCTGAAGATGAACGGTATCTAACAACTGGTGAAAACAGAGTGTTATTTTAGTGCTCAAGTCAGCAAAATACACTTGCAACTGGATAATTTGGTATTTCTCAAAAGGTATTTTGAGAAAGCTATATTGATGTTTTAATGTTTTCTAGATGTCTGTGGAAAACTCTTTTGTGCTTTAAAGGTGCCATTTCGTGGATTTTCCTTGCTCTTTTCACTGGCTTTTTTCTCATTACAGTTGTAATTTACTTTTTCATGACTATATTCCACCCTCTCTGTGACACTTATTAAACAGGCTGTTTTTGCTGCTTTATCTTAAAGACTTAAAGGGTTAGTTCACCCCAAAATGAAAATTCTGTCATTAATTACTCACCCTCATGTCGTTCCAAACCCATAAGACCTTTGTTCATCTTCGGAGCACAAATTAAGATGTTTTTGATGAAATCGGAGAGCTAACTGACCATCCATAGACAGCAACACAACTGTTCCCAGGTAACGTAGAAACGTAGTAAATACATCGGTAAAACAGTCCATGTGACATCAGTGGCTCAACTTCAGTTTTGCGACGCTACGAGAAAACTTTCTTTTTTTTTGCACAAACATTTACTCAATAAATTTAATTTATTCAATAATTTTATTTTACTCAACCATTCTTCTCCCCCGAGTTACGTCATCCGCCATTTTAGAAAGTATCACAATGCATACGCACCCTTTCCCCTAAACGTAAACAGCGCTTAATACGCAGATTACGTTCATGCGCACACTTTCCCCGAACGTAAACAGCGCTGATTATGTCAAATACGGTCTTAGGTACTGTCCACAAAAGGGCGGAAGACGTAACTCGGGGGAGAAGAATGGTTGAGTAAATTATGTTATTTTTGTTTTCTTTGCACAAAAAAAGTTTTCTCGTAGTATCGCAAAACTGAAGTTGAGCCACTGATGTCACATGGACTGTTTTACCGATTTATTTACTACGTTTCTGGACCTGGGAACATTTTAGTTGTGTTGCTGTCTGTGGCAGGGTCAGATAGCTCTCCGATTTCATCAAAGACATCTTAATTTGGGTTCCGAAGATGAACGAAGGTCTTATGGGTATGGAACGACATGAGGGTGAGTAATTAATGACAGAATTTTCATTTTGGGGTGAACTAACCCTTTAATGGAGGGCTCAACACTAAGGATAGGTACAGAACTTCAGGTACAGAAATTAATAATCAAATGTAAAATAAAATGGCATATTCTTCACTGTATAAAATAAATCTAGAATAAATTCTTGTTAAAGCTACAAAATTTATACAGTTAGTGAGTGTTTTTCTCTGGGTTTTTTTTTTTTTACTTTTTTTAAATTAGACCTTAAAGGGTTAGTTAAAAAAAAAAAAAAAATAGCGGATCAATTTTATTAAGCTACGAGAAAAAAACTAAATAACAACTTTATTCAACAGTTTTTCCATGTCTGTGTTCAACTGATATTGTTCAACTCAAAAATGTATTATTTTTTTTTTTTAGTTTAGTTTAGTTTTGTTTTACCATGCAAGAAGTCAGTAGATGTTGTTTTTGACCCCAAATTTGTTTTAGGGTGTGTTCACACTTGTTTTCTTGGTTCATTTGGTCCGGATCAAAAAAGAAAACATTACATCTAGGTCCACTTAGCGTTCACGGTCCGTGTAACGGTTTGCAGTTCTTTGTTCAATTTGCAGCATCAAAATTAACCAGATAAAATTTGTCTTCAAACGTTCATTTTTCGTTTTTTTCAAATACCTCACAAACGAATAATTGTCTCTCTGTTTGATTTTCCAGTCTACAAGTTTAGGTTGTGGCATCCGAATAAGATTTTTGAACAAACATAAAACATGACTCGTTATTCTGATTTTCCATTTTTTGTGTTTTGCGCTCGCGGTTGGTCCGTACCATTACTGCCGGGGGACGGAATGGGGGATTACTTTAAGCCTGCAGCGGACCCAGAGCGCTGCCGCTTTATGTATAGGCAGGGTGCGATTTGCCGGGGGGACCTTTAATGCTTTAATGCTTTAATGTCCCGTTTAAATCAAATTGTTCGCAATACGCACTTTAAAGTCCCGTTTTGAATCAAATAATTCGCAATACAGGCTTTAAAGTCCCGTTTAAACAACTGATTCGCGATCTGATTGAAGCGCTTCGAAACAGTGGTCTGATTCAGAGTTTCAAAAAGCTCCCTTGATAGGCTACTTTGTTGTTTGCTCGCTTTATCAATTTATTCGTTGTTTGAAATAATCATTACAATTAATAGGCCTAACTTACAATATTTTTATTAAATTGTGATCACGTTAGACAGTTTCAGTCGTTTTAAAAACATTTCATGACGTGACACTCATTACCTGGTATACTTGCCTAAAACATGGTATCTAATGTGCGTTGTTAAACGATTACACTAACAGTTTGGTCAACCTCCGCCTATATGGAGAGAGAATATATAGGCTATATTTTGTGTGTGTGTGTTCGGGTTTTTCTATCCTGATGGGGACTGCAACTTGAATGAGCACTGACTCATGGGTCTCCATAGGAACCTAAATTAGGTCCCCATGGGGAAACAAGTTTATACAGAATGATGTTTTATTTATTTATTTTATTCATATTTTTGTTAAACCAAAAAAAAAAATGCATAAAGTTGTTTGTTTATAGGGGAATGTTTAAGGTAAGGGGACATAATATACAGCCATGAAGAACAACAGGAATATTTAAGAAATTTAAGAAATGCCGTCTAATCCAGGCCACAGACGTTCAGAGATTAGTTACATTCCTGCTCCAACACACTGTAGTTTTCAAATAATATTCTGATTCCTAAATCAGGTGATATTTAAAAGTGTTCTTTGTTTCTGTGCTGCATCTTTAGAGCAAGTGCTAAGCCCTTTTAGTCCATCCATCCACCAAATCTCATGCCTTCACATGCCTTATAAATGACAGCTGTGCTCACATTTGTTCCCCTTTTATTTGTTAAACCATTAGAGGACTGTGATCTCTACTTCTTATCCAATATTTTGTGTGTAATTACCAATGCAAGTGCCTTATGTTCTATAAATCGTGGAAGTCGTGGCCTAATGGTTAGAGAGTCGGACTCGTAATCCAAAGGTTGCGGGTTCGAGTCTCGGCCCGGCAGGGATTGTAGGTGGGGGGAGTGAATGTCCAGCGCTCTCTCCACCCTCAATACCACGACTGAGGTGCCCTTGAGCAAGGCACCGAACCCCCAACTGCTCCCAGTGGGCATAAATGGCTGCCCACTGCTCCGGGTGTGTGTTCACGGTGTGTGTGTTTGTTCACTGCTGGGTGTGTGTTCACTGCTGTGTGTGTGTGTGTGTGTGTGTGTTCACTGCTGTGTGTGTGTGTGTGTGTGCACGTTGGATGGGTTGAATGCAGAGCACGAATTCCGAGTATGGGTCACCATACTTGGCAGTATGTCACTTCACCTTCACCTATAAATGCACTTCTCATTTTTATGTATGCTCATGTTAGATACATTTTAATTTATATTTGAAGATCTAGCTGAGCACTGTCTCTGTTCTTTTCAGGTGTGTTTAACTAGGGTTTAAGATAAACACTGTGACCAAGAATAAACATAGATTAACATACCGGTAGATTAAACAAAGCATGACATAGTAGTGATATGTTCTGCTTCAGCATCATAATTAACAACAATCCTTGGAAATCACTCAGAAAAGATCTGATTAAAGCAATAGGTATGCCTTTAAAGGACAGCCAGATTCTACTGGGTACCAGCACATGAAGGGATTTCTAGAAAAGAAGCTGCAGATGAGTTAGCAAAAGGTTTAAAACAGAGGTGCTCTAGCTCCAACCAGCACCAATATAGTTTCTAGTAATCCCATCTGTTTATCTGGTGTGTTTAATACCAGAACGATATATGAAAGAAAAGGGGTAATGAGAAAGAAAAAAAGGTTAATATTGCACAAGCAGTCCAGTAGATCAGAAAAAAGATCTGAAGAAATGTCAGGAGAGGCATTTGCACTTGGAACAGTAGGTGGCGGTGCGCGCTCTTGACAGAAGAAGCTACTGAATCTGCGTCATTGTCAACGACTGGGCGTGGACACACATCATACAAGAAGGCCAAAAGATGAATGAGTTGTATCAGCTGCAGTTCCTCTACTGACCTGCGGATTATACTTTCGTAATCATCAAGCGCACTCCACTCACACATCGTACAGAAAATCTGTAAAGTCACAGTTAACAGTCACAGTAGCCAATAACTTTTTGCAACTTATTAAAGCGGCAGCGCTCTGGGTCCGCTGCAGGCTTAAAGTAATCCCCCATTCCGTCCCCCGGCAGTAATGGTACGGACCAACCGCGAGCGCAAAACACAAAAAATGGAAAATCAGAATAACGAGTCATGTTTTATGTTTGTTCAAAAATCTTATTCGGATGCCACAACCTAAACTTGTAGACTGGAAAATCAAACAGAGAGACAATTATTCGTTTGTGAGGTATTTGAAAAAAACGAAAAATGAACGTTTGAAGACAAATTTTATCTGGTTAATTTTGATGCTGCAAATTGAACAAAGAACTGCAAACCGTTACACGGACCGTTCACACTGGCATTTTTGACAGCGAATTGACAGCGACATTTTTTGTTGGATACACCGCTTGTTCTGCATTGTCAAAACATGTCACATAGTGTTGCATCTTGTCAATACATCCTATTTTCAATTTTTTATTTATCTATTATTTTTTTTTTTAGAAGTATTTGCTCCGTGTTCTGTTCATATTTCATTTGAACTGCACCAGAGTTCGATCGTTCTTTTTAGTGGTCTCGGTCCGGTTTTTTGGGGCACACCATGGTTCGAATGGCAGCATTCACACTTACTCAAATGAACAGAGCAGTCGCACCAGACTTCATTTTAATCAAACCAAACATGACAAATGTGAACACACCCTTAATGTCAGGAGAAAAACAGTTGAAACAGACTTCAAATTATCATTCGTGTTCCACAGAATGCGTTTAGATAAGTGTGCTCAGTCCTTGATGGAAACATATTGAATGCAAATAAATATGTGTAATAAATATGTGAAAGTGTAAATGTGAAATCTTCATGGTTAAGTTAGGACATCACAACCACGAGTGACCACCAATATTTGCATATCAATGCATATTCAGTATTCAGCAGCTTGGTGGGGATGTTATTATGCATTTCATATTCAAAGAGTTTAGCCAATCAAAACAGACATAATTTACATATAAAGGTCTTGAATAGGCTGTTCTGGCTAATTTAAACTTGAAGAAAAATTAGCCGTTCCAATTTGTATGTAGAGCTGTAGTCTCCCACTCTCTCTGTTTTACATATTCTGGCCTCTTTATGTAATTTCTACCCCTTAACCAGTTTTCAGAAAACATTCTCTTCATTTACCCTGCAGGATGGCCCGTTGTTAACATCTATATGGACATATGAGGGAGCATTTTGTTTATGTGCATTGGCCTGTGCTTGTGAATTGCTCCTCAGGTCATAGATGTATGCGTTCACACACACACACACACACACACACACACACACACACACACACACACACACACACACACACACACACACACACACACACACACACACACACACACATAAATAAAGCCATGTGCAAACATCAGCACCACTTTCACAGTGTCACAAAAATATTGCTGTACAGTTTGATGCATTATTTTAATGCGCTGTAAGCAAAAGGTATTAGTGTTATTTTAATGTGCTGCAAGTGTGATGCGTGACAGTTTATAGCTGCTAATTTGTTGCCTTTAGTCCCTCAAAACTGGCCTTTGGCACAATACAGCAGACTTGGGACAATGGATGCGTGTGTATATTTGAGCGTACTGTGCCATACTGGTCTGTGGCATCAATGCAAGCCATGACACGCTCATTTGGCACGGATCAGTTGTTGCATTGCAGGAGAGCCAACTTGGACCAGATGGCCCCTGTGCGAGTGTACGCCAGGCAAAATATCATAGGGTACAACACCAGGCACACTTAATACATAATACAAATATATTCGCAGACCTGCGCATATTTATATAAACCTGTTTGTAGCCTGAGAGATTTGTGTCCGTTTTCTGATTCCCTTTTGTAAGCAAAAAGATGAAAGCATGCAGTGTGTTTGGATCGGCGGTTGGGGCCTGAAAACTTGATAAGTGACCTCAGGGAATCCAATAGGATTAGCCGAGCACAACACAAGAGAGCAGAATTGAATAGAATGGTGATTTGTAGTGTTTCTGCTCACATTGATTTGGCTTGTTGACTGGATGGCAGCTTGATAACTCTCTGTTCTTTATTTGTCTTTTCAGTCTGTGGAAGACTTATGAATAAACAAACAATAAAATTTTTGCAGTGTTTTTAAGGCAGGAATTTAATTAAATTTGTCTTCTTCTTCTTCAGAATTAGGTTTTTAATTAATTGCTTTGTTTTTTTCAGCAGCTATGTATTTTTGGTCTTTATAAGCTTTAGATAGTTTTAAGTTTGAGAGTCTTCCTCTGCCTTGCATTGTTAAGGCACATTGACACCAAGAGGATAACTATAACAATAACGATAAAAATATTGCTTTAAAAATTGTTCTAAATTTAAAGTAATAGAACAATCTATGCCATAACTATAACAATATCGACACAAAGTAATTGTATAATTGGAATTTCTTTCAGAAATTTTCAATTATAAAAACATTGACCAATTAGAATCCATCCTGCTTTAAAGAGCATGAGCATTTAAAGTGGCAGACAATAAAACCGAAGGTTATCATGCGTTGGCGTGGATGCTAATAGTTAGTGTTGTAGTTATGAAGTGAATTGACATACTGCCAAGTATGGTGACCCATACTCGGAATTCGTGCTCTGCATTTAACCCATCCAACGTGCACACACACAGCAGTGAACACACACACACTGTGAACACACACCCGGAGCAGTGGGCAGCCATTTATGCTGCAGCGCCCGGGGAGCAGTTGGGGGTTCGGTACCTTGCTCAAGGGCACCTCAGTCGTGGTATTGAGGGTGGAGAGAGCGCTGGACATTCACTCCCCCCACCTACAATCCCTGCCGGCCGGAGACTCGAACCCACAACCTTTGGATTACGAGTCCGACTCTCTAACCATTAGGCCACGACTTCCCCAAATCTTTATAGTTATCCTTTTTGGTGTGAGTGCGCGTTTAAATGACGTGACTGTGATGAAGTAATTATAATATTTGGATACTTGGTTGCAAATGGTTATCTTTCTTGCATATATTTGCTCGTTACATTATGATTGATGGTGATTTTTGTTTCATCCATGCTAGCCTGTTTTCTGGAGAACTTGACAGAAAGCTGCTCAGATTATTAAAAAATTCAGCTAGTTTGATAATTTTTTAGCCAGCATTAACAATATGGTACTGTATGCCACATTTAAGACTTTTTTCCATGTTTGAATTGATTTTTACTCAAATTAAAGTACAAAGCAAGTCTGCCTAGACCTGCTTATCACTCTCAGTCTCATTCTATTCATTTTTCTTCTCCATCTCTACATTTTATAACTCTCATTTTGCTTTAGACTGATGTTTTACTGCCTTGCTAAAACTTGTTTTTCATTCAGTTACATTATAATAGTTAGATAATGTGTCATTTTTTAATTAATGTTAGAATACTGTACTTTCGTCTGTCCCAGCTCAGTATGCAGAGATAAGTAATTCAGGATGATTTCACATGAACTACTAATCAGTTAAGCATGATATATATATATATATATATGAGGTGCTACTCAATCTGGAATTAATATGTCAAGTGTGGCTGTTGGATTTGACATGGATCCATTTGCAAAGTTTAATTAAATGTAATCATAATGAAAATGTATACAAGCATATGGTTTTAATAGCAAATCCGTTAAATAAGTGCAACGGATTAGATGTATTAATCAAAATAATAAACAAATGACTGTTAAAGGCCAAAAGATGGAAATGCATAAACCCTTGTAATGAGTGATCAGAATTTTCAGTGACAGTAACAGGTGGGCGACTGCATAATGAGAATGAGGTGCGAGTGGAAACCATGGAAACTTCTCAATAAGACTGGGGCGACAGTGACCGATTGGGTGTTGAGTTTCTGAATAGCAGGAAAATAATACAAAAATGTGATATTTACATAGTTTTGGACATTGTTTTGTATTCTAACACTCAAGTTTGACATCTTGCTATTATTTTAGCCAGTTAACCTAAAGATTCCTCTCCGTCTGTCAAAATGTTTTTTCATTTTGCATTTTTGTGCTGTACTCTTTTTACTTGTAAAGACAATGTCCTTCTGCCCCAGTGTCTGGCTCTCTCTCTCTGTCATTCTTTTTCTGCTGGGAGGCTGCTTGTTTGTTGACACATTGATTGAATTGGTAACGACTCTTGGCAGAGCGGGTTGAGATGATGTTTCGGCACTGCACTGGCCCTGCACCTGGTTGGCTGCTCTGTCAGTGCCACTCGTGACCTGTTGGGTGTGTGTGTGTGTAAGGTTTGATCAATGTAATGCATCCTCCCGATGCATGTGTTAATTTCTTTGATAAATAAATAAAATATAAATTAAAATAGTTTTTCATGCTATGCATGAATAAATGAATGAAAAATATTTTTCATTTAGGTAGATTTTGTTTTATTTCACACATTACATCAGAGAGTCTTAGATAGGCCTAATCATTCTTACAAATCGGTTTAAACCATTTAATGTTGAAGATCCTTATACTATTACTTACCAAAGCCAGTTTTACTCACATTAGTGCTTGGTTAGTGTTAATTTCGAAACCTGATTGTCTGCCATGTGGAAGAGAATGTGTGTGTGTCTGTGTTTTTAGTCATGCATTTATTAACTAAATAGGATGATTTAGAACAGCAAACAATCTGTAAAACAACAGGGAATCTATTAGAGGCAGCATTGGCTTATTGTATCTTCATGTTGCATCACTGTTGCAGCAGGGAAGTCATGCTAACATATTTCAGCAAGCTTCCGATAGCTCTGTTGTATGTGTTCCTATTGAAGAAGCATGCAAGGTGGGTTAGTGCTAAGATGGCTTCTGATCCTCTGAGATCCTGGTTTATCCTCACAATGATTCTGTAAGATCCATAGCAGCCATGCTTTCCCCCATTATGCCCACAGAACAACATATACAAACACAGATGAATGTTGTTGTGATGATGCCTTTAGCTGGATATCGAGGGCTGTGCTTTTTGTATAAGACTCAAATACACATACATCAAAACAAATACACAATTTGTATTTGAATTCAGAAACAAATACACATACATCAGTGAGACCGTAATTGTGCTAGTCAACATACAACAACATAAATCCTGGCATTCTTGGCCTTATTGTGCATGATTCATCTATACATATTATTTTAGAGAAAAAATAGTTGTCTTTGGTAATTCTTAATCGCTTTTTAATTCTAAACAGACTTTCTTTTTGGCTTATGTAACCAATATTCAAGATTTGACTGTTTAGCATGAGCCAACCTCTTGGCTCCAATCTGGTATGTAACACCCACTTTTCACAATCCAATCAATTTACTGATAGATAAAATTTAGCCCCACCCTACATTTTGTTCTTCTAATTGAATAGGGGCCTGCTGAGTCCTTAGGGTTCTATTTAATTTTTCCCAAAATCGTTGTTTTTTTTTGTTTTTTTTCTGTTATAATTTGTCTAGATTTCATTTCTGGGTCCCATTTTTTTCTTTTCATTGTTTTCTTTTAAGTTAAATTTTAGTAGTCATAAAACATGTCTTAGTTAGACATGGCTAATTAATTTAAATCATGAAGCTTGTACAATTTAACAACCATTTACTAAAAGGGCCCTATTAAGTACAAATTAAATTTTTTCCCAATTTTTTTTTTTCCATTATAATTTTTCGATATTCTGTTTCAGATGTTTATTAAATTGAAACATACCAAAAGCATATTTAATCAATTAAATTAATAAACCTTTACAGTCACATGAATTGTTTTATTGTTACAGAAACTCTGTGTTGTCTGTTTTTGTCTGGATTAAAAAAAATCCTAGTTTTAATAGTTTTTTTAATTATTATTGGTTTGAGAAGTAGGCTTCATTGTACTATATTATAGCAATATATTTCTGTCACAATTTCTTCAAGTTAAACCAAACTTTAATTTTGATGGGTTGTCGTGAAGCCCTTTGAGTTTCTTTGTGAATGTGATGATAGTTTTTAGCTAATGGTGAAATGAAGTGATTCTCAGAGCAGCCCTAGATAGATTCATGTGTTCATGTCCTCACATAGCAGTGGTTCTCAAACTTTTTTGGTTATGCTGCCCTTTAAACATTCACAGAAATCTTTTGCAGGTTAATATTCACAGAAGCTAGTCAGTATCGAAATTTGATTCATTGTACAGCCCTACTTGTAATTTATTGATCCAAAATTGATCAAATTCCATGACATTCTGCAATATGCTGTAAATTCCATTTTTATAACTGGATTCTGTGATTCCGTCTGTTTTCTGCCTTAGGGAAATCATAGGGCCTATGCTGTTTCACCCTGTCATCTGTACCGTCAAACCGCTGTTTTTGCTGCGTAACCTCACATACAGTTATGCGTCTCTATATCCGCCTGTTCAGCCACTGTGGCGACTCAATTATTGTGAGCATTTCAGGCCTGCTGTCAGAAGCGCTGTGCTTTTGTGGGCTGGGTAGAGTAACAGCCTGTCTAAAAGGTTGTTTATAGGGTAGCTCAGCTTCACAAAATGTGATTCAGTCAGGCCGACTGAAAGCAGAAAGCAATGAAGTAAAAATATACACTGGAGATAACGGGAAAAATAACTTTGTACAGTGAAAAATAGATGTTAAGGTCACTGTGAAATCAAGTCTTGAATTTAATCGCTGCAAAACCAGGGGTTCTTGAAGCCAAGGAGCGCAAGCTGAGCGACTGCAAATTTGTGAATGCGCTTTTGGCAAGAAAGATCCCCACCTCCTCTTTGTGATTAAAGAGCTTGATTCTGCAAGGCAGGCAGATAAAATATTGATAAGGAGGTTCAGCTTAGCTCGTCCCTAAATCGTTAACTTTTAACGAGTTTATCACAGCTTTCGATATATTCCTTGATCAAGTCGCCCAGTTTCTCCCAAATGGAGGCGGGATATGCCACTTTGGATTACCGTCTTCCCTTTTGTTCTTTCTGCTGAGTTATTCTGGGAATTATGTGGAGCTGGTGTGGAACGAGTCCTGGAAGCTTAGAAATCCCAGTCTGAGTGTTTTAATTAAAGCCAGGTGCATGCTGAATTATTTTCATTTTATTTCCCACGCCTGTTGCTTGTCTGATTATAGAATATAATCTGGTGAGATCTTGAGTAAAATCCAATGTAGACTGGGCAACATGTAATTAACATGATATTAATCTTGCATAATGTTCCGTTTGCCCATACTTTTTTTAAAGAAGTTAATAGTTGTATTCAGCAAAGATGCATTCAGTTGATGAAAAGTGACAATAAAGACATTTACATTGTTACAGAAATTTTTCTATTTCAAATAAGTACTGTTCTTTTGAACTTTCTTTCCACAAAACATCCTAAAAATGGATCATATTAAGCAGAACAACAGTTTTCAACATTTATAAAATAAGAAATGTTTCTTAAGCAGCAAATCAGCGTATTAGAATGATTTATGATCGTGTAACACAGAAGACTGAAGTAATGATGCTGAATATTCAGCTTTGCCATCACAGGAATTAATTACATTTTTAAAGCTATTAAAATAGAAAATAGTTTTTTGAAACTGTAATAATATTTCACTATTTTTAGTGTATTTTTGATCAAATAAATGCAGCCTTTGTGTATTTTAGAATATTTAATTCATCAACAATGAATAACCAATCACTGATTATTACTTTTATTTAGTTATTTTTATTTGCATTTATTGTATTTTTATATTAATTTATTTATCAATTTATTAACATTTAATGTATTATGAACAAGCATGAATTAACAGTGGACAGTAGTATATATTTTTTTATAATTAGCCTCAACCTTATTGTATGGTGTAACCAAATTGTTTAAGAAATTGTGTCTCACATGGCAAAAATCACACTGTGTACACCTGGCTTTAGTTAAGAGCCAAGATGAGACAGGAATTATTCAAATTCCCTTTCTTTTTGAGTGCTGTTAGCATGTAATGCTAAACCAACAAACATGGCCTCTGAGGCTTTCCTGTGAGTTCTGAATCTGTGAATGTTGGCAAAGGTCAAAAACCATTTGTCTCCGGACTAGATTGCTGTTGCGCTATGTAGACAGCTCTATTCATCAGACTAATGCTCCTGAGGGGGTCGTTGCCTGTCTCAGATTGGATATGTTTTACACAGATGAATCTGACCGCAGCATTTCCTGCTTCCTGTGTGCGATAGCATTGATTGGCTGGGCCAATCATGATTTGATCGATTGATTGATTGGTCTCCGCTCACATGTGCTGGAAAAGATGTGACTCATTGGAGGGGAAACAGTTTCATAATTAAATGACGACATTGTTCCTCTTTTATAGCTGTAATCATCAAGGCCAGGCCACTTAAGTCTTTTAAAGTCACCTAATGATGGAGACTTCATAATCTTGCCAAGTTCATTTTTGTTTTGTGGAGCTAGACTACTAGATTCCTTTACACTGTGATTGAGCCACAAAAATTTATATTTTAGGGCCAACATAACTTCTTTTTTTCCCCTCAATCTTATTATTATACAATGAATATTGTTGAGTTCACTATTAGTTTAATTTTGTAACCATTCATTGTCTTGTTTTAGGAGTAATCAAAGAGTAGATGGTCCCGCTGCATCACGATGATGTGTCCAGAAGCATCACTTGGTGTATGTTAAGAAAAGTTAAAAGAAAAGTTGTCTGTGCTTCTCGAGGCCTTAGCATAGCATGTGAATCTTCTGTCTTGGCTTGGGCCACTTATTTAGCACTTTTAGTACTTTTTTGTCACTTTCTGCCTTTTCTGTTTTCACTTAGAATAGAACTGTAAAGGCAGCGAACTATTTCGATCTATTTGTATTCTATTTGCAAAAGATTTACAGTAAGTGTAAAGAGCAATTAGATGCTATTTACACAAAGTGAAAATGGCATATTTTCTTAGCGATGGATGCTATTTACACTAAGTGAAAATAGTAGTATTTTTTAGCAATATGCTATTTACTCTAAGTGCAAAAAGCTAGATTCTATTTACATTGTTACATTGCTATTTATAGCTACTACTTATACAAATAGTGGCACTTCGCACCTCAGTACATTATAGAACAGAACGCAACAATAATGTATTGAGTGAATTATTAAACGGATGCCACCTTATTTGGAAAATAAAGCCCTCCCTACACCTACCCTACCTGATACTTTATTTTCAACTTTTTGATTATTTTCTTAATTTTTATTGAAAATACATACCTTTCCGTTGTGATATAATTTAAAAAGATTTAAAAAGGCAGGAAAAAAGTTTGGCCTGGGTTTGAACCTGGGTTGATCGCATCCAAAAACTGCAGTATGTGCTTTACCACCTACACCACTGGAGCTGACACTTGAAAGCTGTCTTTTGTACTGTTGACTAGCCCAATTACACTTTGGTGGGCGGAGTTAGTGTAAATACCGTCTGCCAACAAGGCAGGCTATTTGCACTTGGTGTAAATAGACACCCGGAAATGTAAATGTACTAGTGGCTCAATTCCATAAGGAAAGACTAGTTGGTCTCTGAAAATTTGTCATCTTTTCAGAATTATTCAGAGTTAGACCAGAATGTGTCTGAATATACATTGAATGTATATTGTAGATAAAAAAAGAACATTCAAAAGTCAGTTATAGCTATACTTGAGTAGATAGTATAGTATACAGTAGATAGTATACACTTTGTGCACATGGGCATTATCATCCTGAGGAGAAAACACCAAATTGTTCTCTTGAATGCCGTTGTATGGTGTGCAATTAAGAACTGTCTTCACTTGAATTAGCGGTCTGGCCAAACCCATTAATTAGTAGTGGGTGTCAGAGACACACATAGACACAGTGCTGTGTTCACTGATGCTCTTCTGACTCACAATGACTTCTTGAAGGCATTTAATCTTTCCTGACTCGATTGGCTGATGTTTATCACCTCGAATGTGATTGGCCCTTTCAAATAGCTCCCAGTCACATTGGTTGCTGTCTCCCGGCCAGCCCTGCATATCTCCTCATCAGGCCTGGAGAGCAGTGAAGGAAGAAATGAGAGATGGATGCTGAGACATGATGAGATGATAGTGAAGGATGAAGAAATGAGAGGAGAGGAGAATGGGTGTTCCAAGTGAGGAAACGGATATCTGTAGAAATCTAGATTCATGACTGTGCACTTTTAAGGTTTGTCCAGAATAGTCCTGGACCTGCATCTCTTAAACTGGAAAAAAAATGGCGCAATTAAACATTAAATTTTGCGAGTTAAACATAAAATTGATTGATTGATTTTATATAACATAAATGTTATTGTTACTAGAGGGAGCAATCATTCTTGCAGACCAATTCAAGTGCTTAAATTAACTTGTGACATTTAATTTGATAACTTCATTCCATCTGCCACAGATCAGGTTGTAGGTCAGCCTTGCAGGAGTGAATATATTGCTGTTGTTGCTTTCCATGACTAACAATAACTACGGTCATTCACTATTTAAAATTCCAAATCGTCACTCATTATACCTGGCATTGGAAATTAAAGTTGTTGAAGAAGAATAGTTCCTACGAGAGTAATCCTCACATTAGGCGCTTAATACACACAGGCCCTGATCTTACACTTTTCACATCAGTCCCTGTCCTCAGTGGGATGTCTAAGGAGATTTCCCACTGCCTTTTTAGCCAGGGAACACTCTATGGAAGCAGACATTAACGCTTTGCCAAAGTATTGTATGTGTCAACAAATATGTTGACATGTTTTCAACTTGTAAGTTTTTCATCAAACTCGGCCAATACCGTAGTTGACCTGAAAGTGAAAACTGACCATAGAAAACAATTATATTGTGGCAATTTGGCAGATGCTTTAAACCAAAACAGCTTGAATTGTATTTCATGATACATTTTATAAGTTCATGCATTCCATGGGAATTTAATTGAATTGAATTTTATAACTTACATTTTTTAAAAATAGATCAATTGATACATTTTATTTTATTTTACATTTTAAACAATAAAGAGCAATTAATTGATTGAATTTATATTTAAACATATATAGCACAATTCTATTTTTGAATTGAAATTGAATTGAATTTAATTCAAAAAATGAAATAATATAAATAAATATAAAATAAAATAAATAATTTTTTTACATCTCATTATGTTTAATAGTATGACATTCATTGGAGTGGCGTCCTGTGGTGATGGTGTAGGGGTTAATTTTCTGGGATGTAATCTAAATGTTTTAGCTCCGTCTTTCGGATGAGACGTTAAACCGAGGTCCTGACTCTCTGTGGTCATTAAAAATCCCATGGCACTTCTCGTAAAGAGTAGGGGTGTAACCCTGGTGTCCTGGTCAAATTCCCTCTACTGGCCTTTGTCTATCATGGCCTCCTAATAATCCCCATACTCTTGATTGGCTCTATGACTCTCTCTCCTCTCCACCTGTAGCTGGTGTGTGGTGAGCGCCGTGGCATCATCCAAGTGGATGCTGCACACTGGTGGTGGTTGAGGAGAGACCCCCTCACATGATTGTAAAGCGCTTTGGGTGTACAGCAATGCACAATAAAGCGCTATATAAATGCATCATTCATTCATTCATTCATTCACCATTGTGCCTTGATACTTACCCACAGGTGGCTGTAGTAAATGTGCTGTAATTTGCGTCAGATATAAGCGTCTGCTAAATGACAAATAGCCCAATGAGAATAAGCTAAGCACCCAGCGTCAGTGCCTGGATATTAGACTTTCTCTGGCTGTCTGGAGTAAAATATGTTTGGGTTGAGAGTCGAATGCTCCAAGGTGTAGTCAAGAGATCTGGGCTTCCACTCAGGTAATCAGAGAGCATTATGCGCCGCAGGAAGCTGCTGTACAGGGCAACAGTCTTCACATGGCACTTACTTCATTACAGATAACATTTTAAAAGGTCTGCAGTGTGTGTGTGTGTGTGTGTGTGTGTGTGTTGTAATTGTCATTACACCCTGTCTGTCACTGAGCGTCTGTGTGATTTCATTTTGAAACGACTGATGCACAGCGACACAAGCCGTAAATAAAGAGCGCAAATACATGACCCTGCCCTGCTCGGCCCTGAGAGGGACTAACAGCGCTTGCTCGCACCGGCTTAATCGCTGATGACAGCCTGTTATCCTGCAGCGACACGCGGGTGCTATTCATGCCCGATTGTGTGTGTGTGTGATAGGGCTTCATTGTTATTTTAAAGTAGAGGTGGGCAGAACAAACAAATGTCAAGGTAGAAGTAATTCTACTCTACCATTCAAACGTTTCGAGTCAGTACTTTTCTTTTAAACGAATGAAGGATCATGTGACACTGAAGACTGCTGAAATTTCAGGAATGAATTACATTTTAAAACATTCAAATAGAGAATGGTTATGTTAAATTGTAATGATTCTTCAGAATATGACTGTTTTTACTGTATTTTTCATAGATGCTTCTTTTAAAAAAACTATTTTGAACAGTAGTGTAATCACGGTAACCACTGTTGCAGATGGACTATTCTGACCATGTTTTTTATACTTTTCTGGGCCTTGACAGTGTTAATTGTTTAGCAGTCAATGAGACAGTCACAAGCCTCCCGGTTTTCATCTAAAATATCTTAAATTTTGTTCCGAAGACAAACAAAGCTTTTATGGGTTTGGAATGACATGGGGGTAAGTGATTAATGACAAATATTTCATTTTGGGGTGGTGTAACCCTTTAAGTTATTCCTTCCTTAGTCAGTAAAAGTGCACAAATATTTGTGTAATGTTTCCTTGTACATTTGGCGTTGGTTACACCAGCAGAAAAGGAATGTTTCAGAGGCAGAGAAAGTTATTGGACATTTTCTTTTTGAAATAATGTAAAGAATTGTGCAAAATAAGACCAGAGACATTATTAATGTTCAATAGTTAACCTAAAATGAGTTTCTTGCTTAATCAAAACAGATTTGGAGAAATTTAGTATTACAGCACCTGCTCACCAATGGATCCTCTACAGTGAATGGGTGCCGTCAGCTGTTTGGACTATCATTCTGACGGCACCCATTCATTGCAGAGGATCTGTTGGTGAGCAAGTGATATTATGCTAAATCTCTCCAAATCTGTTCATGAATATCTTGGATGGCCTGAGGGTGATTGAATTTTCAGCAAATTTAAATTTTGGACTGTTCCTTTAATATTTTCATGTTGTCTTGTTTCAAATATCCAGACAATTTCTCTCTTTCACAGTTTTGACTGGCCAGAAAAGTTAGAGAATAATTTGAATAATAGGGCAATTGTAATGTAATGCAAAACATAAATCAGGGAGAATGCACCGCTTAAAGGGATAGTTCACCCCCAAAATGGCATTTCTGTCATCATTTATTCTCCCTCATATTTCTCCAACCTGTATGACTTTCTTTCTTCACTGAAACACAAAAGGAGATGTTAGACAGAATATTGTTGACTGAGAGCCTCAATCACTTGGAGCTCCACACAATGAGTGAATGATCATTGAGCAAGTCATTCTCTCTAACATCATCTTTTGGGCTTTGCGGGAGAAAGTGAAGTTGAGTAAATTTACTAAATTTTAATTTTTGAGTGAACTATTCCTTTAATGCAAAATCAAATATTTATTATATTAGATATGTAATTGTGAGAATAACTAAAGCAGACAAAATCTCTTCATGTCTTAACTGACTGCTCTCTCAGAAGTTCCTGCTTTCTATTATTTTGCGTTGTGTAATATCACTGCTTCTCTAAGGCTAATATACAGCAAAATCAATTACCCACATGATTCAAAGTCTTTTCTTAGCCTCAGGTGCTGCAGGAGCTTCAGTTGAGACTCTTCACATGCAACAAGCAAAGAATTCAGTTCTCACAGGTTTCTGCTGCAGTGAATGAATCCCAGTGCTATTAATGGATAGTGAGGCGGTACAGGAGCAAATTACTGTAACATATGCGTTGCGTTGCAGTGCTTTTGCTCAGGTGGATGTGAATGCACACTCAGATGGCTTTCTCTATCTCTCCATATCTTTCTCTCTCTCCCCTTTTTTTTTTGTCTGATGGAGTTTGAATGGGGGCTCTTTGAGTGCCTTTATGCTGGATGATCTTTCATTTCCTACTCTCGGTAATCCGGTGCAGGCTCAGACTCAGTGCAGCAGGCCCAGAGGATCTGTGTTGGTGTGTATGTGCGTGTGTGTGCAGTCCCACGTGGCCCATTGAAGAAGTCCCACAGGATTAACCCACATATCTCGTGACTTGCCCTGAAAAACCATCCTGACACACACACATGCATGTGCACATGTAATCATACAGAAGAGCATGACACATGAATGCCCATGCATGTGAGAAACATTCATAAATCAGTGCGAGAGTTGCTGAGAAAGCCAGTTTTATATACTGTAGCACCGTCCTATTGTCCATCTGTCTGTTTTTTGTTGATTGTTGTCATTCTATCTATATAATAATTTGTTGATATTTCTGTCCGTCTAATAATTATTATCATTTTATAAAACACATTATTATAATGAAATACTGTACTGTTCAATATCTTTACAGTTCAATTTGTTATGTACTGTTTTTGATGAAATAATGCACATACAGCTTCATGGATGGTAAAAAAATATATTATATATACAGTATATATATTTATGCTGTTGGCAGGAGTAACGAAGTGTTAGTTTCAGGCCCGAGAAAGTCTGAGAGAGATGCCACATAAGACTGCATTACCTTAAATGTGTATTCAAATGTCAGAGCTGATTGATAAAGAAAAAAATAGTTTAAATGCATAGGCAGCCAGGGATCCAGTGCATAGGCTGATGGGAGTCCAGCGGTCAGGGTCAGGTATGTGACGTGTAGGGATGGTGAGTGGGTGTGTCTTGGCTGTTAATGAGCACTGACATTTCCTGTCTCAGCGTGAGTACCTGTGCCCAGTGGGCTGTCAGCAGGGATGGAAGCGTCCTGCTGAGACATGAGTGGCAAGCATACGCATGTGGCTGTTTATGTCAACAGGCGAATGGGAATTCTGGCAGAGCGGAGCGAGTGTGTGGACGGCGAGTATGAGCATGTGGTTGCACCTGTGCCCCAATGTGGAGGTGATTAAATGTGTTGTGGTTTGTGTTCTCTCTGATGCCCTCCTCAGGGTAAACAAGGGAACCACAGCTTGGCAGAGGTTGGATTTCCTTCTGTAATATATAAGTATACTCTCCTGAATTGAAGATGGTTTTATGCTTCATTACAAATATAGAATTAGATTCCCTTTTTTCACTCCAAAAATGTAAAGTATTCTTATTTTAGCCTATTAATACTTTATATATAAATATTAAGTTGCTGTTTATATGTGTATATATATATATATATATATATAGTTTATATTATATTTATAATTTATTTACCAAAGCATATACGCTGACAAGCATCAAAATGATCTTCAAGACCACTGTCATAGCATAATATTCACATGGTAAGACACAGTCAGAGATGTAACACATGGTACTTTCATTATGTACCACCATTGTTCCCGTGAATGTCCATGCAAACACACAAACTCTGTCATGTAACCACAGCTCATGCTGATCTGCAGGTGTCTGGTCAGAGGGTGAGTCAGCACAACCCGCTGTGTGGATCAATCCAGCTAACCCTTTTATTTCCTGTAACCTGTGGAGAGGTGTCTCTGATTGTTCTCTTAATGAACATGCAGTTCTGTATTCCAGAGATGAGTTCTGATTGGCTCATATCATCAGAATTCATAATATACGTATTTAAAAAGAATAGACGTTTTGTTGTTTAACGCAAACTACATGTTCAACTTCATTTTATTTTATATACATAATCATTCAAAAGTTTGGGGTTAGGGTTTTAATGTTTTTGAAAGAAAACTCTTCTGCTTACCAAGGCTGAATTTATTTGATCAAAAATACAGTCAAAACAGCAAATTGTGAAATATCATTACTATTTATAATAGGCCTAACTGTTTTCTGTTTTAATATATTTTAAAATATAATTTATTCCTGTGATGCAAAGCTGAATTTTCTGCATCATTACTCCAGTCTTCAGATTCACATGATCCTTCTAATATGCTGATTTGCTGCTCAAGAAACATTTCTCATTATTATAAACAGTTGTGCTGTTTAATATTTATCTGAAAAGCATGATACTTTTTTTCAGAATTCTTTAATGAACTGAAAATTCAAAAGAACAGCATTTATTTATAGCATCATAAATGCCTTGTCATTGATCAATTTAATGCATCTTTGCTGAATACTAACGCTAAGTACTAATTTCTAACTTAAAATCTTACTGATCGCTGGGGAATTGCTATGCAGTTGCTAGGGTGTTCTGGGTGGTTGTTAGGTGGTTTCCTACAGGCCCTCGAAGTCTGTAATTTGTAGATATGGCTCACATCTCTCCAGATTTTTATTACCAGGCAAAAACCCTAAGTCAAATTGATAAGAAAAATAATAGCACACCTCTCCTCAACAACTGTCCACAGTGTGGGATGAGTTATGCACTTATGTTTAAAACTTGGGGGTAAGAGGTTGTTCAAAATGCTTATGAGCAGTAGTAATGCTCACTAATTAGATTTATTGTGATTACTTTAAACAGTCTGGCATGTTTCATAGCTGTCTAATCAGATGAAAAAAAAAGTAATCTTATTTGAATGTACTGTACTCAAGATATCTCTGATACTATATAAAATTATGTTTAATTCTTTAAAAGACTCTGGAGCCTTCGCATAATTTTGAGGATTCTGGACATAATCACTGTCTGTATTTCTGATATAGAAAGCATTGCAGCCATCATGTAAGAGATTGTTTTATGTTAATCTTGTATTCACAGAGATGAGCTAATTTAATTTGTTAGACTGTAGATGGCTCTGTTTGTTTGGAATAAATGAACGAATTGCTGCATTTTGACTGAAAAGCTCAGACATGAAAGTTAAACCTCTGTGATTGTAATATTTTAATGTCAAACCTCAAAATTTGAATCACAGTCTCTAACTTTAACTTATATTTAAATGTAATTTATGTCTTTCTGTTCCAAAAAAGGAACACTCTGATTATTATTCTACACTCTAAAAAAAAAAAGAATGGTGCTATATAGCACTAAAAGTGGTTCTTTGGCTTGCAATCATAGGGGAACCACTTTTGGAGCTGTATCTGGTTTATACTTTTGTCTAAATTTAACGCAGTTATTCCCAAATCAGTGGGTACAAAAACATAGCCATTCTACTGCCATTCCAACTCTGTTCCCTGCTTGGCCAAATGAATTGATTTGTGATATGCACTTTTTATTGCTTGATTTGGCATTACATGTGGTTGTAGAAAATGGAAAAACAAGGTAGGCTATAAACAAATAGAATCCATTTCACATGGCAAGACAAATGCACCTCTTTTCAGTCAATTGTGCAGACTACACTTACTGGGTATGTAAAAATCCATCAGTTCTGGCAAGCTTGCAGCAAGCAGCCTGGTAGAGGAAAAGTGTGAGTATTTCTTGGATGTCGATATGAAAGAGTGACAAGAAACACCATGTGTGGAGTTTTTTTTTTTGTCATTTGGGTGCTGTTAATATTTTTAGTGAAAACTTCAATGCGTGTATTGCTTCATAATCTGTATAATTAATTCTAATAAACCTGCCTAACTGTGATAAATTCTGCTTGCACACACAAAACATACAAACATTAATACTTCTTTCTCTCACTTTCTGTCCCCTCAGTCTCTCAAAGAGATTGATTATATGGCCCATGTGTTTTTCCCATTGAGCATTGAGTTGCAGAGTTTTATGTAAAGCGCTACAAAGGCTAAGGCCTTAGGCACGTTTCCATTACCCTTCAAATTGCGCAAATTGAAATTGCGAATTGAAAATACGCCTAATGGAAACATGTCAATTTCTCAAAAGCACCCATATATCGCAAAAAAGTTTTTACGCTCAGATTAGGTGGTTTTTCAAGCAATGCGAAAAAGGAATAATTCGCAAAACTGCAATGGAAACGTTTTTTCGCAATTACAGGTCACATGGTGTACGTAAAATATCATGATCAGTCTTCAATGTACTATTATCTCCAATAAACACTTAATACGTGGCCGCTCTCAAGTATAAGGGGCTTTGCCTGCCATTCATGCTTAGACAATTTCTGAAACAGCTCTCCACACTGCTTTTGTAAAGATACATGAACACGCCTCCTTCGATTAAATATAGCCAAAATCTGTCAAAATCCCATCAAAAACGTGCCTACTATCTCTTAAAGTAAATCTTTTAAGAGCTGTACACCTCTGCCCTTCACTACGGATTTTAAATTATGTTTTATTAACAAAGTTCGGGAGGAGCATGTCAGATACTTAGCCTAATTAAACACGCAATAAAGTCAATCAACACATGGATATAAATACAGCTGACATACCTCCACTCATTTGACGGTCTATCAGCATCCCTCCACCACCCCTTCTCCACCAATATCACCAAGTTCTCACCACACCATGGGGGATGCTCTGGGTTCGGGCCATTCCCGAGCTCAGAGCCCTTCCCCAGGACAGCACGCCAACTACGTATTACTATACTCGCCAAATACGCATTACGTAACTCGTGCTAAATATATGTAAGTGTGAACTTGTGAAATGACTATAAACCGATCTGCTAACACTCTGATCTCTCATGTTTTCATTTTTTACCATGTAATGGTTTGTGAATAGGGACCAGTATTTGGCATGTTTTTGTAACAGGAGGGAGGATGCTTTAGATAACTAACTAATCTATATGCCAATCATTAACAGTGATCATTTGCATTAAGATATTTTTTATAGGGGAGAAGGCTCATTTCAATCTGAGAGATGTATATCATGTCTACTGAACATGAGTGGTGTGTAAAATTCAAGATGATCCCTTTATAGTCAGTGAAGCTGTCTACACTGGAAGTGTCCATTGCGATTTCACTTCTAGCAGAGATTCATTTTCCCTGTCTGTATTAAAATTATTTATTTACAAATGCAATACAAATACCGCATTACTATTGTGAGATGACATGTAGCTTTGATTCTCCCAGCACTGGCAGACTCAAGCCGTTGTGGTGCAATATAATGCAGTTGTAACATTAGTCCACTGAGGCGAGCGTGGTGATGAACCCAAGTGCAGCTTTTATTTACAACAAAGACAAAACATAATCCAAAAAGTCTTGATTTGGCATGAACAAACTAGACTCCCCCACAGCAGGTTACAACATCAATACACGACAAGAGACAAAGGCTACATGAGAGCTATATATACACCAAACAATACAGATCACATGACAAGAACCAACCAATGAGAGACAGGACACATGACTAAGCCAACCAATGAGAACATGACACATGAACCAAAGAACCAATAGCAGGATAACAAGAGGGCAAGAGAATCACCTGACTAAACAGGGACCATGACTAAACTCCAAAATAAAAGACATGAAAACATGAACGTGAAACAAAACCCGAAACAGATATTACAGCAGTCGTGTATATGGGTTTGATTTGATCTGGCAAATTTTTTCAGACTTAAACTTTTGAGACTTTCAGATGCATGCAGCGATTTATTAGGAATGTGGTTTATGTAACATTTGAAATCGATTGAATGCAAAGTTTATCCCAGCAAGCAAAACAGTCAAGTCTGAACCTGTTTGATGGCAACATCGAAAGACACTGTGAACTAGGAGCAAAAATCACAGACAAACAGACAGTAACACGGGTATACAATTAGCTAATTCAGGTCCTGTGGATTAACTAAATAATGTCAGCAAACATTTATTGTTGTTCACAGTAGTGTAGTCAGCAATCAATCTTGGATATTGTTTAAGAGCAACTGTCCTGGCCTTGGATCCCATTAATCCAGTTATTTTCTAAATACTTGGGTAGTGCATTGGTATAAAGTTTAACCATGCTAATGTTATTCTTTGGCAACCAATATGCCAGTAGATATTGATAGTTAAATTGTTTAAATACGTTTTCTTCTCATTTAAATTGCATACTTGTGCAGATTTACCTTTTTTATAAGTGATTCATTTAAAAAGCTGCATGATTAGCACAGATCATATACATTGAAGTTATTATTAAGGCTAAAAGGCCTGAATTTAGGCCTTGACTTGTCTTGGCCTTGTAACTTGAGTCTTTTCCATCATTACCTGAGACTCGAAAGCTAAAACCTGAGATTTGACTTTGAATTGCAAATCAAACCAGAATTGTCTGATTGTCTCATGTCCAGTAAGAGCTGACATTGCATCTGTGGTTTCTATACTTTCCGAAACTCACATTTTACACACAAAATACTACATTATTAACATCAGTCTTTTCATTCTATTTCAGAAGCCTTTCTCATTTTATCGAACCATTATTAATTAAACTCTTAAGCCAAAGGTGTCATACATTCAGATTTTTGAATGCAAAAAAGACAGTCATTCATTAGAAATCAGCCATTCATGTAAATTCGGACAGTCCAAATCAGTCACAGCTTTCACACATCATTTGATTTGAAATTACAGTTACGGTTTTTCTTGGGCTTTCTTCACTAGCACACACTGCATTACCTCTGCTTTGTTCATTATGCTAAAAGCACACCGCAGAAATGACTTCACTCACACAACGTCCATTCCACTTCAACACAGCATATAAAAAGCAGAAAGGCACAGATGGCAGAGCATTTTGTGAGTTTTGCACAAGCACTGAGTGAACGCTGCACCTGTTTATATTTAGCTTCAGTGTGGAGCACTGGGGGGGGGGACGTAGAATCAAAACGAAAAGGCGTCTGTCTCGCATGGCAGAACCTTTCCTTTTCTCAGCCTCTCCCCAGATTTCATCCTGACCCGCTCTAGCAGTCAAGCAAAGCTGTGCACATACATTTTGTCTGAATTTTGTTAAAGGCAGAGCTGTTTACTTACCACAAAGAGATTCTTTCTATACTCAACAGCTTGGCTTTGGAGATTTTTATGGCATGATTTGTATGAAGTTACAAGTTATACATTTAGGACTCATTAACTATTTCCATTACTTTATAGAACCCCCAAACCTTTGTATTTAACTTCAGCATAAAATCCTACAGATTTCCACTTATGCATCCCAGTCATATGTAGGGACCAAAATATTATAGAAAATGGGTGTGGTGATTTTTTACCTTTTGCCAGTATGCAACACCTAGAAACATTAGCAACTGCTTAGCAATGCCTTAGCAACCACCCAACACACCTTTGGATGATGCTTTCTATTTTGGCCCAGTTTATATAAGTGAGCAATTTCTGATGCAGGTTTGTGGCATGTTTGTGTATGCTTGGTACACCAGAGATCAACAAGCAGTACACCCCATGGGATACTGTACCGATCTACACTGATGCAACTGCTTGTACATCAGCCTGAGTCACCAAACCTCAATCACTGAATAGAAACAAATCCCAGCAAATAATTCCAAAAGGTATTGTGAAAGTAGAGAAGTCTGACAGGAAAATCAAGAAAAGAGGGGCACAGCAAATTGAAAATTATCTTTTTTATATTTAGTACTAGGAGAACTATTACTGTTTATTTGCTGGACTCATGAGACTCATTAAACTTAGTGAGAACTTCTGTAGTCACTTATAACAGTATTTCTGAATGTTTTTTTTGTTTTGAAGTTATCTCTAGACTGAAAAGGCTATAAAAGAGATTAACTTTCAGTAGATGTTTTATTTTATGCCGGTGTACTTTTTGCTGCTATGCTGAATATTTTCTATGATGATGCAGAAGGAATTACTGGCTCATTACTGTAGTGAGTTTTACTATAATGCAAATGTTTTTTTTTACTTTATATTTCATATAGCAATGCAATTGGGTTTAACTGGTTTTATGAGATCATACTATCAGTGTCTATAATCTTTTTTGTTTATCACTCTCTGTGAAGTCATCTGTCCTAGTTGTCAGTTTGTATGTTCCTGGTGAGTTTTTTGGTATTTTGTGTTTTGTTATTTCATATAGCCATTATAGATTATGTACTGCACAGCAAGTGTTTGCCACAAGTATTTGTATTTTTTTTCTAATATTATTTTTTTTATTATGCAAACAGATATACTATTTACAGGTTACAAATCAAATACAAATAACCAAGGTCAACAAAACATACATAACAGCCAACATGATGTATGTGTGTGTGTGTAAGTGTAATGGGGTGTGGGAGGTGGAAGTATGTAAAAGTATATGCCACATGTATTTTGTTCTAGAAATGAAAAGCTGATATGTGATTCATCCAATGTTTTGTGAGCTCTTGATCCAAATTCAAAAGCAAAATGATTTCTTAATGATCATGCATTTATAGTCTCACACTCCTAAAGCGTTGAATTAAATGCTTTGTGATTTTGAATACACAGGAGCCTCCTGCTGTGGATGCATCAGCCATCATTCTGAGCTTATGTGTCTTACTGGACTTAACAGAGGCTAAATAATTGCATGTGTTAAACACGGTGGCTTTGAAGAGAGTCAGCAAGGCCTTTGAGAAAAGGTCACAGTCTTGGCCAGGACCCAATTATGCTTGCTTGCTCGGATTGACCAAATCCCTTTTGAATTACAATAGTAGTGTGACAAAGGCAGAGAGAGTGCAAGAGAATGCCCGTGAGGGCGAGTGATGTGGTAAATCACATGTAATCTGACTATTGACACTTTAACCTTGTCTCCAGTCCCCCCCCCCCCCCCTTTATATCTCAATTGTTTCCTTGTACTTATTACATGTTTTCCTTTTATTTTCAGAAGAAAGAATGGCTGTGTTTGACATGCCAGACCCAGAGAGCAATGTCAGGGAGCTTAGGGGATATTCCTCCTCCTGTGCCATCATCCGTTGGATCTCCCCGACTACCAGGCCCAGCCAATCAACAACAGCAGCGAGGGCCCAGTCAGCATGCTGCACTGAGACCTATCGGCCCTCAGCAGCAAAAGCCACCAGGTGCCCAAGTAAGTGGTCCTTTTAATCCGGTAAAGCAAGGGGCGCCACAATCCAGGGGCCCCTCTCAACAATTTCCTGCAACTAAGGCTGAGACAGAAAAACAAGATCAAGGCATTAACAGGAAACAAGCTATGTCCAAAACAGAAAAAGAGGGGGACATCAAAGCAACGTCTAAAAAGGGAACATCGGATAAAAAAGATGAGAAGAAAAGTAGTGGCATGCAGAAATCTAAACACGATGATGTGAGTGGCCCTCCATGTCCTCATCACCACTGTCTTTGTCCTTCATAACAGATCACTTCAGCATTCTATGATGGGAATGTTATATGTTAAATAATATAACCAATGTCATCTGTACTCAAAACGGGTTTAAAAATGAACAGTCTCAGTGGGTGATTTTCAGTGCCTGATGGTTACAAGAGCACAGTGATGAGTCAACATCATTTGTTAACTTTGTCTTATCCATTACAAAGAACTGAAGTTACAATCAGCCTCATGTAACCATTTAATGGGACATACACTATAAGTATTTCCAGAGTTATCATGTGTTAACCTATGCATGCCATGTTTATTTACATCATTAACTAGTATTATTTATAGCATACTTTTACATTTACTACAATTTTCAGGATTTTCAGGATTTAGATTCACTTTTGACCTCATACCCTCCAGGTTTTGCATGCTTGTCTAATGTGTGCCATTTGCATGTTTTGTATATTGTGCTTAATTAACTTTCAATGTTTTATATGTTAGTTGACTTTGTAAATATTTCTGTATAATTTAAATCATCATATGACCTATGACCTAATGCAGTGTCCTCTGCATTTACAGGATTCCAACAAGTCTAGCACACAGAGCCTGAGTGATACAGGCTACTCCTCTGATGGTATATCCAGCTCCCAGAGTGAGATTACTGGCTTGATCCAAGAGGACTCTATCAAGCTCAGTGAGAGGGGGATTTCTGACCAACGCAGCCCCCCCAGTCCATCTGAACTAACAAAACTGGAAAGTTCAATGAGACCTCTGTTGGAGTCACATACAGCCACTGACCAAGGACAGCATTGTGATGGAAGAGACACAGCAGAACAGCAGAGACCTCAATCTCTGTCTATAACACAAGATCAGGAATATGAGTCTGATGAGGAAGCATCAGATGATCTCAGTTGTAAGTTACGACATGATTATGTGGAAGACAGTAGTGAAAGTGGCCTTTCTCCATTACCACCCCGACAGAAGAAGTCACAGAAAAACCTGACTGACGAGGAGTTCATGAGGAGACAGATTCTGGAAATGAGTGCAGATGAGGAAGACACAGCAGATGTTGAGGGCCACGTGAAGACAAAAAGGAGCCATAAGCACAGCGGAGATCTAGGAAAAGAGAGACGTCGCCTGACACAGCAATCTAGCAGTTTTGAAGAAGACACTAAAAGCACTGATAGCTACAAATCGGGTGAAGCGGATGACATGATGGCCTCACAAGGTGGTCTGAGACGATTTAAAACTATTGAACTGAATAATACAAATAGCTATAATCGTGACATGGAACTCAGCACAGATCATGACCTCAGGGAGCCTGAGCTTGAGATGGAAAGCCTTACTGGGTCACCTGAAGAAAGGTCAAGGGGAGAATACTCATCAACCCTCCCTGCAACCACACCGAGTTATACCTCTGGAACTTCTCCAACCTCTGTGTCATCAATGGAAGATGATAGTGATAGCAGTCCTAGCAGACGACAAAGGCTTGAGGAAGCAAAGCAGCAAAGAAAAGCAAGGCATCGATCCCATGGTCCACTACTGCCCACCATTGAGGACTCCTCAGAAGAAGACGAGTTGCGAGAAGAAGAGGAACTTCTGAGAGAGCAGGAGAAGATGAGAGACTTAGAGCAGCAAAGGATTCGCAGTACAGCCAGAAAAACTAAAAGGGATAAAGAGGAACTTAGGGCACAGAGACGCAGAGAGAGGTCGAAGACACCTCCTAGTAACCTTTCACCCATTGAAGATGCATCACCAACAGAGGAACTCAGACAAGCTGCTGAAATGGAAGAACTACATAGATCATCCTGCTCAGAATACTCTCCTTCCATGGATTCAGAAGCTGAAGGATTTGAAATGGGTTCAAAGCTGTACAAGTCTGGCAGTGAATATAATCTACCTACATTTATGTCTTTGTACTCTCCAACAGAGAAAACTTCTGCTGTCTCTCCATCTGCGGCAGAGAAATCATTAAAAAGTGCTGAAGAGGTTTATGAGGAAATGATGCGAAAAGCAGAGATGATGCAAAAGCAGCAGCAATGTGCTCCAGGAAGACAAGGACAACAAAACCAGGGAAGAGTCCTTCAAACAGACAAGAAACATCATTTAGATTCTGGAACAACTTCTTTGAGTCCAGGTACAAGTCCTACCCAGATCTCAGCTCCAGTTTCATTCTCTGGAAATGATCCTTCAGGCAGAGGGACACAAAGAGTGCATGCTACACAACAAAGTCAAGTTAGAATGAGCAACCAAACCTCCAAAGGAAGCCATGTAACTGGCTCCCCACAGTCTCAAGTTAGGCAGCCTGCTCCCACACAGCCTCAAGGAAGACCTGGTGTTCAGGGGAAAGTACAGGGTCAAGTGCCGGATCCTGGAGCATCCTCCTTAACATCAAAGATGTTCTCATATCTTAAAGGCTCAAGTCCTTCCACATCCCCTTCCACTTCTCCCACACAAAGTCCAACACGTGCCCCTGCACCTTGTACAACTTCTACAGTGGCACCTACTCAGACCTCCCAGATCCCTCATAGAGCTGGGGCACCACGTCTTTCAAGACAGCAGTCCTCCCAAGATTCCCCTGTTATGGTGATTACATTGGGATCAGGAGCTAGCAGTCAAACCAAACCAGTGACAGTGAATTCCTCCACCTCACCTTTATCCTCACCAACAAAAGACAGCCAACAGACAATTTATCAGACTCAACATGCAACAACAAAGTCACCCACATCACCACAGAAATATCCAGCTCACCCATCACCTCAACATAGTTTGCAAAGGACACACATATCAGAAAGAATTAGTGTGGCTGTGAGCACTGCCACCACTGCTGGTTCCCAAAGTAGCGGATCTCTTCCAGTGGGAAACATATCTTTGTGTAGAATCTCCACAGTACCTGGTACCTCAAGAGTTGTAGAGCAAGGTACAGTTGGTCCAGGTAGTAATATAGTGGATCTTAGAGCACCAATGAAGCCTGCCCCAATTATCATGACAGACCACGGTATGGACTTAACATCTGTGGCTTCTGATACACGTCGATACTCACTTGATGCAGAAACACTACCAAGCCGTCATACTGCTGTACAACCTCTTATTATGAATCTAAATGCACAGGCACAACCTCAGGTGTCAACAACTACACCAACAACTGTAAGTGTGACTGTGGCAGCATCCATGTTCATATCACAGCCAAAACAACCAATTGTTTATGGAGATCCTTTACAAAATAGAGTTGACTTTGGCCAAGGAGTTGGAACTGCAGTCTGTCTGACCCAGACAAGGCCAATTATCACAGATCCATCCATTCCAAAAATTGATGCTTGTCTGGAAAATTTAGGCATTCAACAGCAGCAACTTCAGAAGCAGCAACAGAAGCTTCAGCAGCAACAAGAGCTCCTTGAGCAACAGCTCCAGCAGCATCAACAAAATGCATCTTTTGCCCGGTACAATTTAGCTAATCAATTGCAGCCAATATTGTTGAAGAAGGACTTGGTGGTAAGCCAGAACACTGGTGGAGGGACCCAAACAGCAGTTAGCTCTATTCCCAAGATATCTCCGCTACCTCCACCACCATTATCATGCTCTGGGTCTACCACCCCTACACTTGGTCATGACATATACGGTGGGGTGGCTTTGGAACTAAAGAATAAGCCTGCTATAATGAATCTCTCCACAGGAAAGCCCCAGGTAATGATGGTGCAATTGGATGAGAATAGCACTCAAGGAGGTACAGTGACCCAGCTTGTTAAAAGAGAGGAGCTGCCTCCACCACCAGTAGAAGTTCTAGATCTCACTGGACAGATTAAACCAGAGAATCAGTTAGCTTGCTGTGATGTTGTCTACAATTTGCCATTTGCAGGTAGTTGCTCAGGTCCTTTTGCTCAGAGAGGTAAAACAGCACCATCAGATCCTTCTGCAGAGCCATCCCAAGCTCCTGGGCAGCAAAGCCAACCTGGAAAAGATGGCTACCAAACAGTAAACATACAAGCATCTGCAGATGAACGCAAATCTTTTACCTTGCCTCCTCCAGGACGACTTCCACCATCAATGTCAGACAACAATTTAGCAGGTTCAAGTGTCCAATATTATCAGAGGACTGACCCTGGGGACCTAGCAGTGGATTTAAGCACCGTGAAGCAGGCCTATGGGCCAGGATATCTTGGAATGGGTGCCCAATATGGGTCTTACACAGATCTACGCCATCAAGGAGGTGATTCGGCTCCACCATTACCTTTGCGAAGATATGGCTCAATGTCCAATATAAATGCAGAGTATAGTTATCTTTCACGTGATCTTGGTGGTTTTCAAGAATCCAATCTTGCACAGTATAGTGCTACTACAGCCAGAGAGATTAGCAGAATGTGTGCTGCTCTTAACTCCATGGAGCAGTTTGGTAGCCGCTATACCAGTAATCCTGAGCTTCTGCAGTATGGTGCTGGGAGAGCAGGCCCTGCAGGAAGACTTAACCTTCAACAAGGCCTAGCATCTATTGGAGCCAATCTCTTGTATGGTCCTGATGGCAGACCAACAGTACATGGTCAGACACTTACAAATTTAATCAATGCTAGACAAGCTAGCCTAAGGTCTTTGTATCCCCCTGCTGTAAGGACAGCTGATGGCATGATATATTCTACTATCAACACCCCAATAGCCTCCACCCTGCCAATCACCACCCAACCTGCCCCTGTTCTCAATCCTATGTTAAGAGGAGTATACGGATCTTACCCTTCAGCCAGTGTAACTGCTGTACCTCTGGCTAGCCTCACCAGGTTGCCTCAAGTCACCCCAAGAATGCCTCTTAATGCCCAAGGACCTTACAGATATCCTCCTCCAAATCGATTTTCATTAACAGCTCCAGATACTTCATCAGTACGTGTGCCACCTTCTAGTACGTCCCAGGAAGCTCCAGTTTACCTGGGAAAGCCTACAGAACCTGGCAGTATGTCAACAACTGCATCACCTAAAACTGGTCAACCTATTTCAAATTTGGGTCTGCAAGGTGTACAACCAGCTCATACTAGTACAGTGCCAGTTCAATCAGTTGGAAATGAACAGACTCCCTTGTCTCATATTTCAGTAGAAGGTACTACAACACAACTCCCAATACAGCCCCAAACTCAACCACAGTCATTGGTCAAAGGTCAGGAACAAACTCAAACCCAAAGGCAGCCACAGACACAACCTCAAAAATTGACAGTGCCACAAAAACAGTCACAGGCAATTACTAGAGTTTTTCCAGATGCTTCTGCCAGTACCACAATAACCACATCTGCTAATATTGAGAGGGAAAAAGAAGAGGAACAATTGAGACTACAACAGGAGCAGCTTTTGCAGCTAGAGCGAGAACGTGTTGAGTTAGAGAAATTGCGTCAGCTACGTTTACAAGAGGAGTTGGAGAGGGACCGCATGGAACTCCAGAGGCACCGAGAGAAAGAACATCTGCTCATGCAGCGGGAAATACAAGAGCTACAGACCATCAAGCAGCAGGTTATTCAGCAGCAACAAGCTGAAAGGGAAACCCAGCTTGTGATGCAAAGAGAGCAGTTAGCACAGCAAAGGATGCAGCTAGATCACATTCAGTCCCTACAACAGCAACTCCAGCAGCAGCTTGAAGACCAAAAGAGGCAGAAAACAGCAGCCATTGAAGCAGCAGCAGCTTCGGCAGCTGCTGCAGCAGCAGCTACAACAGCTCAAGGGGCTATTCAAGGTGTAATGGTTGGTGGAACGACACCACAAACCATCTCAATTATCTATGATCAGAGTGGTAGAATTATTCCACAAGAGGGCCAGAGTGTGCAGATCTTGCCATGTGCTGATGGGCAGGTGGTCCAGGCTGTGGTGTCCACTAGGCCTTTGCCTAGCTCTTCTTCAGAGATGTCGCTTAAAAATAGTGAAGATCAGGGAGATGGTCGGATTATGAAGAAACAAAACTCTATGCCTCGTTTGAGGAATGGGTCAGAGGATGAGTCATGCAAGAGAATTGCAGATTGCAGTGTCCAAACTGATGATGAAGACACAGAAGATAAACTCATGTCTCGTCGTCGTAGAACTAGACGTATAGCTGACTGCAGCGTTCAGACAGATGAAGAAGACCAGGGTGAGTGGGACAGTCAGCCAATACGGCGCAGACGTTCAAGATACTCCAAGCACTCTGAACCAACTGCAGAGACTAAGAATGATGCATCTAAATCCAGCATTGCCATTCAGACCACCAATGACTCCTCATGTCAGACTGAGTCAGACCAGTTGGGTAGAATATCTCCAGCCATCCACATTACCATGGCTGAAACATCAAAGGTTGAACTTCTTCACTACATATCTGCTCCAGAAAGAACCCATAAGGGAGAGAGTTTAGCCTGTCAAACTGATCCAGAGGCACAATCCCAAGGAGTTGTTGCTCCTCAGCTTAGTGTTCCCACTACTGTTAGTCCCTATTCCACTAGTCTGCAATTAGTTGGTGCCATGCCAACCAAGTTTGAAAGGAGAAAGCCAGACCCATTAGATATTGGATACCAGCAAGCTCAGCAGCAAAATGAATCTCCTTCCCGTCAGCCTCCCAAATCTCCACAAGTGCTGTACTCTCCAGTGTCTCCGTTGTCTCCGCATCGTACGTTGGAGACTACCTTTACTTCTAGTGAGAAGCTTAACAAGGCACATGTGACTCCCCAACAAAAAGCCTTCACTGCAGAGTCACCACAAAGGCATCATACTATTCCGAGGCCCATAAAGAGTGTTCAGCGGTCCATGTCAGATCCTAAGCCTCTCAGTCCAACATCAGAGGACCCAGCCAAAACCAAATTCTCCTTATACCAAAGTCAAACCAGCCCAGCAAGCCAGGTATGGAACCATTTCATTAATTGCAAAAATGCAATTACTATACAGCTTTCTTTTGTTGACTACAAAACTACAGCTTGTAAATATTAATTTAAGACACTTAATTAAATTCCCATTATTACTATATTTATACACAGTGATGTATAATTGTATAGACTTTAATACTCCTGGTGAACAATTGTTTTATTTTAATAAGGTGTAGGTTGGACAGCACCAAACCTATCTGTTCACGTGAAAAGCAATATAAATCAAATATTATAAAATAAATACAGTTATTTAGTTCTCCATGTATTTTTTAATTTGCCATTCATTCCCTGCTTAATCTTTACCTTTACACACACACACACACACACACACGCACACACACAGAAAAACGGCTATATCTGGCAAAGCCTCAGAAATGCTAGAGGGTGGCACAAAGTGTAGGCATACTGGGTCAGCCCTGCTGTCTTACGGCTTGCCAGGAGCTGGTCAGAGAGGTCTGAGTCTTGCATTCTCAGTTTGATTCCTGTCTAAGGAATGCTCAGGCTTGTGCATTTAAAGAGCTGTACACCAGCTAAAAGGAAGCTATTTCTTCTGTCACTTCATCCAGTGTGTTTTAACTGAATTTCTTTAATGGATTATCTAACTTCACATTACTGTAGGTATACAGATGTTTTTTGTTTTTTAAATGATATTTGAATGTTCATTTCTTGTAAACTGAAAACTAATTCTTGTGTTAACACTAAAATATTTGGTACACCAAAATTATTACAGCTAAATAGGATTGTAGCCATTTTTATCTATGTATAATATATTGCCTGATTGATTCTGAAACCACTAGTCATTTATAAAATATAGTATGATGGATATATTTATAATTGTTGACAAAATATCTGTTTAGTTTTGCTTGCAATATCTTGTTTTGGTTTGGTTGGTTTTCTGAACCTCAACTGCATTGTATGCCCCAAAATTCCACTAAGGGATTTATAAAAAATGAAAGAGATAAAAACTGTAATACACTGTGATAGAACTGCAGTATGCAGTATGTGTAATATATTTAACAGATTTACCTAATTTGGCATGTAAACTGTTATTATTTGCTTATAGTATTATTTATTTATAGTATTATAATATAATATAATGATTATAGTATAGTATTAAGGAAAATGGTAGTAAAAAAAATTGTCTGTCATTTTAATCCATCTCTAAAATGTTTGCTTTCCAGATGTCTGCCTTGCAGCAGCAGAACGCAATGATGAGAAAGGTGAAGAGAACTCTCCCCAGTCCCCCTCCAAATGAGACACCTGTGCCGATTGTAACACCAGCAATTCCCCATATATACACTTCTCCCGGAGCATCCCAGAGGGTTTTGCCACGTCCTGCACAAGGCGCAATAAAGGCAGGCTTGCTGAGTGAACTGAAAGCCGTAGAGCAAGAATCCACCAAATTACGTAAACAACAGGCAGATTTAGAGGAAGAGGAAAAGGAGATTGATGCTAAGTTGCGATGCTTAGAACTGGGCATCACTCAGCGCAAGGAAACCAGGTTTAAAGAGAGAGAGAGGCGAGAGTTTGCATACCTGCGATGCATGGGGGATGCACGTGACTACATGTCAGACAGTGAGCTAAATAATTTGCGACTAGCTGGGGTAGCACCAGGCACCTATGAAGAAAATGGAATGTTGTCACGCCCAAGTACAGCACCTCTTAACCAGTATACTACTGATTTGAATGCATCTCAGTACCCTCCTACATCCTCATATGTTCCATATCAATATCCACAGGCCCAACCCACACCCACACAACCACCCACTGCCGCCTATCAGCAGATTGGGTTTCAGACAGCACCATACCCAACCTCCTCACAGCCCCAGCCTGGAACCTTCCAACCTCATCCTCCTCAACCGTCATCCTATCAGACCCCAGGGCCATACCAGACTCATAACTATGGTCAGCCTACTTATGAGTCTGAACTTGGTTTGCAGCAGCCCAGTCACCAGGGATTCCAACCACCCCCTGCACATTTACCAGGGCAGACCCTACCTTATCCTGCACAGAGCATGTCCTTCCAACCCCATGCAGACATGCTTTCTGCCCATCAAAGGCCAAGGCAAACCTCTCTTGCTGATCTTGAACAGAAGCTACCCACAAACTATGAAGTTATCAGTAATCCTTCAGTTCAAATAGCAACATCAGCTCAAGAAACTGGATTCAGTGGTGTCTATTCCTCACCCCTGAACAATGCTTATGGTCAGTATCGCCCCTCTGACCAACCTCTGACTGAACGTATCCCAAGTCCATCATCAGGATATGTAACGGATGGTGTCTATGCCACAAATCTAGAACAAAATATCCCCAGAAATTATGTCATGATTGATGATATCAGTGAACTTACAAAAGAAAACATGGGGTCCGCTGACATGTCACGGGCAGGTTATGGAAGTGAGAATGGCCCACGTGGACCAACTTATGGCAATGGCTCTGAAAATTTATATGGAAGAACTTCAAATACTTATCAAAGTGCAGTAGACAGCCATGGACATTCAAGCACTACTGTAAGTGGTGGTACGGGTTATTATTATGATGACTATAAGCATTCATCCCGTAGCAGTGGGGGAATGGGAAGCCAAAAACACTCATCCAAAAATTTGGCACCTGCTGTTTCGTCCAAACGTAGCAAACATAGGAAGCAAGGCATGGAACAAAAGATATCCAAGTTCTCTCCAATTGAAGAAGCTCGAGATGTAGAGTCTGATCTAGCCTCCTACACCATGACAACATCAACAGGTGGTAGTTGCACTGTGGTGTCCAGGACTGGCGCAAAAAAGAGTTATGATCAACAGAAGTACTACGGATCAAGAGAGGCTTTGGAAGAGGATGATCGTCTTTATGGATCCGGACGATCAAGGTCCACAGGTTATGGCATGGACAAAATTTCCTCCAGAGATTCAAGCGGTTACCGAAGTAAGTCTTATGAGAGGGACGCCATGGAAAGATCACAGAGGGGCACACATGGTCGTAGTGGCCGTCCTTCTATGCGTACGCAGAACTCAGAGGAAGAGAGCCCTCTGAGTCCTGTTGGAAAGCCCATGGGAATTGGTCGTGGCTCTGTGCCAGATCCCCATGATGTACGGAATCAGTATGGCTCCAGTCATTCCTTACCAGATGTACAGGACCACCATATAAGGGACATGCCTAAGAGTCATGTATATAAGCCAGATGACCCTTATCTTACAGATGACACACACTGTGCTGTTTCAGATAGTGAAGGTAACTGGTGCTGAATTTAAAAACTGCTTTTTAAAATGCATCCAACAACTGAAAGCTTGCATGCCAATGATCTTGCCTTGAAGGCAGAGCGAACAAAAGATTGGACTACTGTTGTATGTGAATGCTGTAATCAGTGCATGAAACCATATACGCCTTTTTGCATGAACTGCATGGTGTGATTCAGATGTCAGTACATTTTGTCTTTTGGTTATTCTTGTTGATGGCGGTTTTTGTTGGCTTCTTTTTCTTTTTTCTTCAACTACTTTCTTTGAGATTTGAGCATTGCATGGCTTCATTGAGTTCATATCCAGTTTTTTGCAACTGATATTTCCTATAGCACAAAGTATTGACTTTCTCTCTTCATTTCCCAAAAAGCCTATCATTTGGGTCAGGAGGAGACAGACTGGTTTGAAAAACCACGTGAACCTCGGTCAGATCGCTCTAGACACCATGGGAGTGGAGGTCACTCATCTTCTAGCAGGAGGAGCAATGTAAAGCACACTTACAATGATTATGATGAGCCTCCTGAAGAAGACCTGTGGCCTCAAGATGAGTACGGACATCAACAACATTCCTCTTCCACCTCATCTCGGGAACACCGTCACCATGGCAGTAGTTCAGGAAGACACTCTTCTTCCCGCCATTCATCAGATGATCCCAGGTCGTCTCGTTCTTCACGATCACATCCAAAAGATCCTGCCACACGCTCTGACGGCCGTGTCACTTCATCCTCCACACAGAAAAGATCCTCCGATCCACGATCTGCAAGCCACCGAGACTCAGGAGACTACTCCCGTGACCCATCAAGCCACCTCCATGGCTCAAGTGGACAACGGGGCCAGAGGCAACCAGGCTCATCGAGAAGGCAGGAGCCCTCTTCAGGTTCCAGGCCACAGCAGGGTCTTGGAGAACAGCAGCCCCAATCGCAGCAAGGACAGCAGCGATCTACAGCAGGCCAGCAAATGTCTGCCAAGCAGACAGGGCCTCAGCCACCTGAGACAGGGCAGCAAGGACAACCACAACTTGGACAAACAACTCGTACACAGCAGCAGCCACCACAGCAACCCGGGCAACAGCCAGCGACCACAATGGGAGCAACTCAGTCCACAACCACAGCTGCTAGCATGGGAACAGGTACAACTCCGCAACAATCTAAGCCAGGTCAGGCTCCAGCACAGGCAAGACAACAGCCAGGAGGACCACCCACTGCCCAGCCAGCTGCTGCTATGGTGAGTTTTCAAAAATGTCTTGGTGCCTTACCATTTATGCTATTTTTAATCTGCTCCTTTAGGTATGTTTTACATTTAATCCTTTCACATTTGGTTATAAAGGTCATGTATAAGATTGCCTTTCAAAGCATGATTGACAAATACATTTTTTTTTTAATTAGTTTAAAGTTTCTTGTAACATTGTCCCCTCATGCCCCTATACAGGCAAAACCTGACACAGCTGCGCCTGCTCCTGCACCAACTCCTGCAGTTGCTATTGGATCAAAAGCTGCACCACAGGCTGCAAAAACACCCCAGATTCCTGTCACAGCAATTGGTAAATGAAAATAATTCTGCTAATTCAGAGTAAATAGTATAGATTTGTTTTTCAGCAAAATAGGGAATAGGGCTTGGTGATATGAGCAAAAATTAATATCATGGTATTTTTTAGTTGATTTGCGGTATACAGTATATATCTCTGGTGATGTGCGCAGTGGATAAGACACATGCCTTTGGTGTGAGAGACCCGGGTTCGAATCCACTGCGAGACACCAATGTGTCCCTGAGCAAGACACTTAACCCCTAGTTGCTCCAGAGGCGTGCGACCTCTGACATATATATATATATTGTAAGTCGCTTTGGATAAAAGCGTCAGCTAAATGAATAAATGTAAATGTAAATATCTCGGTATTTTGTTTTTGGATTAAACAAATAAGTGAATGTAAGCATGTAGACATATATTATGTGCAAAAAAGGGTTAAAATCACATTACATTATAACACTATAACCAGTGGTCGAATTGTAAAAAAACAATTCAGGGGGGATGGTGTGGTCGGGGGGTGGGTGGTTCTGGTGGCTAATTTTACACAATGATTACAAAATTGGTCAAATTTTTTAAAAGGTTTCTTTGCCTTATTAAATGAACTATTATTTATGAGTTTTTTTTCCTTCTGGGGCCTGAAACAGGAATTTTGGTCAATATTGCTAATTAAACAATATTGCTAAATGTGTTTTTTTTTTTTGGTCAATATTGCTAATTAAACAATATTGCTAAATGTGTTTTTTTGCTGGCACCTTGGCTGGTTTAGGTCTGTCATGGATTAATAAATATGACAATAAAACCGCCAGTAGGTGGCAGCAAGTCCCTGTTTTAATAAATGACTTACTGAATCATTCATATCAAATGATTCCTTCAAAACTGTTGATTCAATAGAAACGAAAGAAGTGAGACCCTCTGAATGGACCGTTGAATCACTGGCTCACTCGATTCGTTCAAAAATTGATTAATTCGCACATGTGCTGATATAGAGAAAAGTACATTGCTTGTGCAATGAATATAAAAACGTAAAAAATCATATATGGGTATTTTTTTTGTTTCATTGCTGGAATTATAAGGGCATTCTAACTCTATTCTAATGGGCAGTGAATGCTTTGCACTCTCAAGAGATGTTTTTTTTTTTTTCTCAAAGTTGGATAATGTCAGTTCTCCTATCATCTCTCAGTCCCTCACAGTCATACATACATTATCTCAGGGGAATGTCTTTAAATTGTAATTAAGGAAAAAACATTTTCTTCTTTTAAAAGAACTTCAAAAGTTGCGCTTGAACCATTTTGCGCAAAAAATGACAAAATTTATGCTGCTTGTGCGCAGCTTGTTACAGTAGCCTACCAAGTTCTGATTGGCCAGTCGCCGTTATTTAGTTTGTAAATGACCATAAATAGAGAATTTTAACATTTGATGTGCATGATAAGTTTTACATAATACACATAATTAATAATCCAAAGGGGATGGTAAGGGGGGATGGTGGTTTAACAGAGGAGATGTTTTTTGTCATTTTTTTTTTGACCAGGTATTTTTTTCCATCCCCCCTCAATTCGAGCCCTGACTATAATATTGCAATCTAAATACAAAAATAATCCCTTTGAAGCAGAAGTTAAATGTACTAAATGAAAATAATAAAAAAAAGCACAGACTAATTGAGTAAAAAGGCTATTTTGATTACCCCATTACACTTCACACAGTTAGTGCTATCATACACATACACTTACTTGTAGGTTTAAAATTCTACATATATCACATTGTCCAACTACAAATATTTCAGCAAAATGTAAATTTTAGTCAGAGTTATTACGCTCCTATTTCATTGCACTCCATCTGTTTGGCTTGCATGCGTTCTAAATGAGTTTATGCTGGGTACACACTAAAATATATTTAGAATCTTATAAGATCTTCAAAATATGAGAGACCACAAACATGAGGACAAAAAAATTCTAGATTTAACCATTTTGCTCCTATAGTGTGTGGTGTGCCGCGATGAGACAAAGACAGCACACCACAGAACAAAGAACATACATATAAATTACATTAAACACAATAATAAACAAAAAACAATAAACAAATAAAATAAAATAAAAAAGGAAAAGGAAAAGGAAAGGCAATAAAAAAACGACATTCCCTTAAACAAGTATAAATAATTACAATTTATTCAAAGAATAGTTTAAATGCTTTAAAGTAATAGCAAAGCCAAATACTCAATGACTGCATTTGTTATGCTTCCGTCTTCTGTCAGCTCGCTTTCTGATTGGATGTTGTTTCATTTCACGTGATAATCTCAACATCATATGTGCGTTTGTCCTCGGGGTTCCCCCCAAACATCAGGATTCGCGATCGGGGCGCCTCCGACGTTCTTCCGAGCAGATTCGGTCACTCTTAACACACCTCACACCACAGGGAAATCTGATAAGATAGTCTTTAGATCCACCAAGATAATCGGGACATTACCTAGGATTGTCGGAAGAGGAGAAATCGGCCCAAAACCAGCCCGATTATCTTGTGGTGTGTATTCAGCATTAGTGGAGAATCGCAAAGCAAAAGCTCATGCACTTCTGACAGCAAAATGGAAATATTTCCATGGCTTTCTAACATTTACAGATGGATGAATATACCTGTGAAATGTAAGTTATGCATTAAGGAAAACAGCACATCTCAAACACGCAGCCTTTATGTCAGAGCATCTGACGGGCCGAGCCGCTTTAAACTGAAACTATAAACTATAGGCTACTATATCTTACGAGTTTTTTAAAGCCCTTCATATAAAGCTTGTCACATGTTTAGAACAAATTGTATTATGCACTTTCCCTGCAGCAGTTCAGTCTGTGTCCTCCCTTGGTATTTTCTTTCAGATGCGCTCGTATCAAACTAATTTATATCGATATTAACGATATTGCTTCATACCGTATCTCTTATAAAGAATATAACGATATATCGTACAAACTCGATATAACGCCCAGCCCTAATAGGGAACATTCATTACTTGTGTTTGATCTAAGAACAAGATAATTTGTTCTTTGTTTTTTCAGGTTCAAAGGCAGCACCCCGGCCAGGGGGTATAGGCAGTGCTGCACAGCAGCCTGCCGAAGGAGAAAATGTTCTTACAAAGATCCTGCAGGGAGGAGCAGCGGAACAAGCTGGAAAAATAGGAGATGGTATGGAACTGTGAATCATAAGCAATCAAAATTTTGGCAACAAGTAGAGACAGATGTTATGGAGAATGTATGCCATGTTTTGACTGAGCATAGTAATTAGTTGCCATTTAGCAGTTGCCTATCTTTCACAACAACTTGCTCAACAGTAATATTAGGGGTAGCACCTAAGGATATCCTGGGTTTAAGTGCAAAATGGTGGAGGCCTAAGTTGGATGGTGATCTTAGTAATTCTCCAATTCCTGAGTTACTCCAACTTTAGTCTCGTTTAGCCAAACCTTCAGACTGACGGCTGAAGGTCTGGAATAGATGGCCGCTTTCATTGGCTAAGGCCCGCCCATGAGGCCGCTTGACCGACATGTCAAACAACCAATCATAGTTTGTTTCGTTTAGCGTCAAGTTTCGGGGCGTGGAAATGTCGCCACAATAACAAACCGGTGTGTGAAACTCTCGGATGTATTTGAAAGACTCTATGCCGCAAACTTTAAATATTTCACATACTTTTGAAAATCCAGCGTTTAGTTGACCCTGATAAGCGTTCGTCATCACATTTGTAAACATGGCGGCTTTCTTCTTTCGGGAGGGGGTTTGGCGCCACGTCATCTTTGTTTCCCGGCGGACCGAAAATAAACGCGACACTCGCATCTCCCGGAAATCCGGTTTAACTCAACCAGTCAGATTACGACTACGACTTTCCTGAAAAGTGTGCCATATGCATCAGACGTTTAGACAACCTTCCGTGGGCGTGATGTCTGAGGCTACTCCTACTTAGGATTGAATCTATAGCCTTTGTCTTTGCAGCCCAGATTGTTTAAGATATGCCACCTGTGACCTTAATTGCATTTTTGCTTTGCTCATCTTTTATACAGCTGTATCTGCTCTCGGGAAGAAGTTCACTTCATTTTGGTGATCAGCCGATAGGAAGGTGAGAAAACACTTTATGCATTAATCTTCTGAAAAGACCTGCATTAATTTTGTTTTATGCTAGTTAGTGCTGGATTGGTTGCCATGTTGACCAACAAAATGTAGCTTGTGAAGCTGAGTCTTAAAAGTTTTTTTTATTTTTGTTTTCTGTTCCTCAGGCATTAGTTGGGGTGACCTGGAGTTAGAACTGGAAAAACCTATGAATCTGCTTCTGCAATTTAACATCTCTAGCTGAGGGCGGGGTACACCTGAGGACACTGGTGAGTATTTTATTCTAACTCACTTTACTTTAGAACTCAAAACAAGTGTAAACATTCTAATCCCAAACTGAATTCTGTCTATTACTGTGTATGACACTGTGACAAATTTTACCATTTTAACTTTTTCATCAGTGTACAGTTTCATTGCTTTGTGGGAGGGAAACCAACTGATTCTTTCACAAATGTGCAACTTACAAATACATTAACTACTGCAGTAAGTTGGGGAAGTCGTGGCCTAATGGTTTGAGAGTTGGACTCGTGATCGAAAGGTTGCGGGTTCGAGTCTCGGGCCGGCAGGGATTGTAGGTGGGGGGAGGGAATGTACAGCGCTCTCTCCACCCTCAATACCACGACTGAGGTGCCCTTGAGCAAGGCACCGAACCCCCAACTGCTCCCCGGGCGCTGCAGCATGGCTGCCCACTGCTCCGGTTGTGTGTTCACGGTGTGTGTGTGTGTGTGTGCATTTGTTCACTACTCACTGCTGTGTGTGTGCACTTGGATGGGTTAAACGCAGAGCACCAATTTCGAGTATGGGTCACCATACTTGACAATACGTCACGACTTAAAAAGTAAAAAAAAAGAAAAAAGCTGACCAGCTGAAAAGGTGGAGGATTGAGCATTTTCTCTCCGATTGATATTTGGTTCTCGATGGTCATATACACACTGTAAAGTTTCAGGAGTGACAACCACATTTAAATACGGGTGTAAATCCCTTAAATTGTTGTTTTGTGTTTGTATGGAATAGAACTTACTCTTTTGAAATTGTGATAATTGACACCATGGTAAGCATAGCAATGTTCTGGCATCTCGAACGTGGTATCTGCTATTTTTTTTACCAAGGTAATATTACAGCAACCAAAGACTTATGTTCACCATCAACAAAGCAATCATATTTTGTTTATGTTTGGAAGGCTGCTTCACAGATCACGCTCTAGAAGGGTTGTCATGTCCACTTATTATAAGCAATGATTATTAAGTGTTTTTGGGCTTGCCGATTAGGCTCATAAAGCAATCCAGTTTATGTAAAGTAGGTGGGTGCATGTCGCAATATTTTGTTTTGTGGTTTACTTCCAATAAGACAAAAACAATAAAACCCATTATAAACGAGGCATTTGTTGCATCCAGTGGAAACATAATTACTGATTATAATGGCTTATACTGTCTTTTTATGCGTTGCGTTGCATCGCAGCGTGTAAACATTGCCATGTCTGCATTTGTTATCAGAGAAATGACAAACAACAAGCACTACTCTGCACTGCTCAAAACTCGCGTTTGAATAGTCAGTGGCAAATTATTTAAATATGAAAACATACTTACAGTCTGTGAGTCAGAAGCGCCAGACTGTTCTTGCAAAGTTGGAATTGCCTCACATTATAGAAACAGCCTTTGTGCACAGCTGCCATTGTAGGCTACTCTCCCAGGTTCAGGAAACAGTCCTCCGTAAAATACGCTGCACACACTCTAACATTTGGGTTGAACTTTTCTGGAATGTTGTAAATACTTAACTTAACCACTCATTTCTAGTTGTGTCCTCTTTTGGAAGCAAAGTAGTTTCGCTTTCACAATGAAACACAGCATCTCTGGGACTTTTATAAAGAATATCTCTTTGGTTTTGAGACTGTAGTCTTTGCAACTTTAGGGATCTTATCTATGCACAAACAGCTTGTAACACTCCAAAGAGAAAGGAAAATTTGAAATTGCATCATATGACCCTTTTAAATAAGTAAGTAACAACTAGTTGTTCAGTGTGGCTCCACACTGAGTAGAATTTTTGTAAATGAGGTTGTAACTACCTGAATTTTTAGTGAGTTAATTCGGTTGTAGAATGCAGTTGTCACTCCCGTACATTATATAACTGTGTGTGTACATAACAGGATTAAGCTATGAATTGACAACCAAATTAAGCTATGGTGTGGACTTGAGGACAGTTGTGCCACTTGCTCAATACTAATGTCAAAAGTTAGAGCTCTGATTAGCTGACCCTGATCAGAGGCGTTCGGATCTAACTTTTTGCTCTTCAGCATGGGTGAATTGGGTCAGTTAAAGTGGGCTATAATTAGCAGCCAGATCAGTGGGCTTGTATTAGCATTAGCAAAGCTCAGTCATCTTTATGATGAAAATATTCTGATGAGTCACATTAATCAAGACTCAGTCAAAATTGCAGTTGACCATATCAAAGGATTGTACTAGAAATTAAACTCAAACAGTAATGAGAATGTTACAAAACTACAGTAAATAGCTTTGCATTTAGCAATGTGGTCTTGCAGAAAACTTGACTAAAATCTCATCTCATTGAACCACTTATTCTCTGCTGAACATAGCCAATGAAACCATTGTCTTATTTAATTAATTTCCTGTAATCACCACATTTCTCTTAATTCTTAATCTACCTGTGCTCTGTCTCCTCCATGCCTATACTTTCACTGGTATTGTATCATGGTGGTCTTTTACTGTCAGCGGGTGTGTTGCATGTGCAGATCCAGAGAAAGGATCTGGGATAAAACAGGTTTAGGGGCTCCTTAACGCAATGCTAAGCCGATTCAATTCTCAGTTTACTATCCAATCCAGTCCAAATCCTGCTCCATACATTGGTTTGGTTTACTCATGCAGTCACAATGGAAGGTGTGGATGTGTCCTTCCAATCACAATACCCACATGAAAAAGAACTCCTCACGCATCTCTAAAACGTCTAGATTTGATTCTGTTATTTACTGCTCTCATTTTGAGTAGTGCATGTGAATTCAGCAGTCTTATATATTAGACAGATTTTCCGCATTTTTTTTTTTTTTTTTTTGCTGTAGTTTGAGCAAGTTTGTTCAAATTTATAAGTGAAAAAGTGATATTTGTTCACAAACCTGTCCATGTGTGATTCTGGTACCTTTTTCTGGTGTGAGAAATGTGTCCTCTTCTTCTCTCTAATGGCTAAGAAGAGTATGCATTGTATTACCCTCAACAATGCAAGCAAACTGGGCCAGTGTTTTGAAGGTTCAAAACTGATTCCACATATTTTGTGAATGTTTGACTAACACTGCACTCTAATTATGCAGTGAAAATACCAAATATTGTAATATTTCTTTCTTCTCTTCTTTCATCTCTTCTCCAGATGTATCATCCAACCTTCAAGTTTCAATGAAAACATTGACAGAATTCACTGGCACGGTCTATCAGATGATATATGCATAACCAAACAAACATGGAGGCTAAATCTCTTCCAGAGTGTTTCCATAGTTGCCGTTGAAGCAATTACAATTTCACAATTAAAATGCCAAACTGCCTGTTCCGTTCCAGGTTTCCCTTATATGACATAATCTGTGCTCAGGTGACCCTCCCTCTTCTTAAAACAGCATGAAGATGTCAGGCAGCGGCAGTTTTTAGCTTTTTGCAGTCCTAATGAAGACTTCTATGCCCAGACTGGAGGAGACCGTAGCAGAGAAGGAGAACGACTACCTTACAAAGGCTTCAAACAAACTCTGTTTAAAAAATGTATGCTCGATTTCTAAGATCTTGACATTCCAATATGGCGATGATTGACCCTCTCTATGAATGTTTTTGTTCCTTCCTTAAACTTTTTGTCACGTGTGTAATGAATGCAAATGTGTAAACAGTGGACGTGGAATGCACGCACAAAAAATATATATGTATACATATATGAGATATATGAATCCATATCTAGACAACTTTCAGAGTCTCTAAGGGTGAAGCCATGTGCACCTTGTGTAAAAAGCTGGTTATTTAATGTAAAACTATCGGTCAAGTGCAGAGGTCCGTAATATCAGAATGTTAGCATAGTCTTGTTCGTCTTTTACCAACCATTAAGCCATTGCTACTCTATTCCAGATATTTTATTTTTATTTGTTTATTTATTTATTTGCTTTAGCTTGTTTTCAGTTTTGCCTAATTTTCTTTTAAATTAAGAGCCTTACTAATATTTTTTACTTGTATACCTCACATATTTTTTTAAAAGTTCCATATCATCCTTACTTGATTTATTTTGCACAACTGTATACTGCTGAACATGTTCATATCTCTCGTTAACACTGCTAATGTAAGATGTCAATTTGTGTATTTATGGATTTCTATGTATGGTATTTCTTTGTTTAATGTTTGGTATTATTATTTATACCTTCACATATTATTTTTTCTCATCATTATCGATAATCTAAACTGTTTAAAATATGCATAGTTGTTTTCCTCCCTGAAGCAATAGCATGCTAATCCATACAGAGCACAATTTTGATTTTTTTTTTTTTGCTGAAAGTGATCTGCAAGCATTCAAGTTCCTCATCCTGATTGTCATACATAGGCAAAAATACGTTTCTGTGAACCCCAACAAACTGCACCATCACCCTTTCGCACATCCAGAAGTTCCCAAAAACACATTTACCATTACGTAGATCCACCTAGGAAAAACATTTTGAACCAATTTCAAATGGTCTATGCAATAATCCATGTAAAAGCATTCCCACTGCAACGTCCCTCACCGATACTGCGTTACGATGGGTTCAAATACGACTAGGGACGGTTTGTATCTACCTTGTATGTATGAAAATATCAAACTACTTTCTTTTTATTTTAATGGCATGTTTCTGAAAGCCCTCGTCTTCCCTAGTTTTCAGGGAATCTGTTGCCAAAGGGTTAACTGTGTGGACTGTTGGTCTTGGACATCCACCATCTCTGTTGCTTGCAGCATGATTCTGCTCAGCTCTCTTTGGCCCCTTGTAGTGCTGTTATTCGGTCGTCGTGTCTGCAGTTTGATCAGGTGACAAGTCGGGCACACAGCTTATGCACTCGTTATTTCGTCTCCTTCAACAGGAAATGTCGTTTCACATCTGTGTTCGGTTGCGAATGTTATCGTGTCCACACTGAATTCACATCAAGTTCACAAACAGGTCTTTGTGCATTGTATATCTGCGATGTCTGCAAAAACCGACAGATGGAAAACAAAGAGCATTATTATGAAAACAGAATACTTAGATCTTATATGAACATGTACATTTGACAATCTTCACAGTCAAAACTATGCTTTGGAGAAGATTCATGTAAGCAGACTTGGCATAAACGTGATCATTGTACAGTATGTAGCATGAATTCATCTCCATGCCATTTATATGAAAATCAGGGCATGCATGTGGAAAGCACAAACTGTCCATCACCATTTGAGTTAGGTAGGATGCACTTGTTTGAATGCATCACGAGGTGCGTTGATTAGAGGTGAATCTTTTCCTTTTGATACTGGAATGCTGTTTAGGCAATCATGACTCTATACTGAAGAATAATAACTGTTCTACATCACTGTTACCATGGAGATATTCAATAACAAGTGCATGAGCCAAAGTTGCCACCACAAAAGCCGGCCACAGTGATATAGATAGAAATACTCAAACATGGACATATCCACACAAACAGGCATGTGCACGCACACACACAAACACACACAGACAAACTGTCGCTGTAAATACTGACTTTGGTTATTTTGTACAGTGTTTAAATATCATGAGTAAAATGATGGCCGTCTTGTGCAACTTCACGCCGGCCTTGCTGCCAACCTTTTGTGCTTTTGTGTATAAAAGAATAATGATGATTGTTGTTATTATTATGAGAAAAAAAATATCATAGTATATGTTGCTGGCTCTCAATGACTGTTGACTACAGTGGAAAAAATGAAAACTTACAATCTGAAAACATTTGGTCTGTGTAGGGATTCTATACATATTGTGTTTATTAAATCTAAATACAATGAAAACTATGTAAGTGGCTTCCATCATGACTGTGCCAGAAAAGAGGGTTTAGAGTGATTTAGTGGATGTATTATAAATTTAATTGGGAACTGGGAAAAACAACATGAAAAAATTCAGAAAAATGCTCTCATGAATGAAAATTCACTCACTGTTGTAAGTGCAATGGGCTAAATGTGAGTCCAGTATTCATTGTGAAATATTGTGTTCTTTTCAATGTATTCCTGTTAAAAGATAAATTTTGGTGCATCATGTCATGTAATGTGATTATGAAAATAACGAACCTGCAATTTGTTTCCAGACTGGAGAAGATTAAAGACAAAAAAATTCAAATTTACATCGTCTCTTGTACTGGTACTGTATATTTCACTCCTTGCAGGAAAATGGCATTAGAGAAAAAAGGAACATCATCCTCTTTCTTATCCTAGGCAGTTTTATTTTTAATGGTGTGCATCACTAATTATGCTATTGTTCATACTTATAGGGTTAAAGGAATAGTTCTCCCAAAAACTTGTTGTAAATTTACTGACCCTCAGATGTAGATGAGTTTGTTTCATCGTCAGAACAGAGTTGGAGAAATTTAACATTACATCACTTGCTCAATGAGTGTCCAAACAGCTTCTAAAAATATCACAGTAATCCAAACGACTCCCGTCTATCAGTTAACGTCTTGTGAAGTGCAAAAGCTGTGTGTTTGAACCATTGCTTCCGGCTAAAATACAAGTCTATATGTTGTTTGTTTATTTTTTCTCCAGTGAAAACAGTTTTAAACTAATCATTGGATCATTGGAGGACTTATATTTTGTCCAGAAGTGACGGTTTAAAATTAAAATGCCTAAATGATGGATTTTTTAACATGCATCTTTTCACTTCATAAGACTGGAGTGGTGTGGATTGCATGTGGATTACTGTGATGTTTTTATCAGCTGTTTGGACTCTCATTCTGACGGCACCCATTCACTGCAGAGGATCCATTGGTGAGCAAGCGATGTAGTACTAAATTTCTCCTAATCTGTTCTGATGAACAAACAAACTCATCTACATCTTGGATGGCCTGAGGGTGAGTCAGGAGATTTTCCTTTTTGTGTGAACTATTCCTTTAAATGCCTAACCCCAACACTGTGGTTGTGGAATTCCTGTCACAAAATTTGTGCTACAGATGTGATTTATTGCAAATCATTCGGAATGGTTTTTCTTTATTTTCCTGGTTTAATATCAATAGATCTGATCCGCATTGCAACTTATTCTGGCCTGATCACATCTGACAGATGTAAAAAGCGACCGATTATAGTATTGTTTTCCATCTGAAATGAAATAATGGAAAAATATATTTCCACGCTCACAATGTAAAAAGACACGGTTTGCTTGTGTAATTTAGAAATTGCATATTCATTAGCAAAAAAAATAAAAAATCATCAGTTGAAGATGCATGGATGCCCCTTTTGATATGACCTCTAGGTGTCATCAGAGGACCACTGTCTCAATGTGAGCTATAATGACTTGAAAATGTGATAGCTATGAAATATGGAATAATTTTGCAGTTTGAAATAGACTGCGGCTCTCTGTAAATTGGCTTGAATCAAAAATCATAATCGATATTTTGTGCTCTGGTAATTAAATTATTTCCCCAAAGGCCACAAACACATGGCAACAATTGATTTTGTTTGCCAATCAGTGTTCCCAGTGAAAGAAATGATGGGGAAAATAATGATTTTGTGGGAAGACAACACTAGATTCATTTTGTTTAAATTCTCTGCTTGCTTTCTGCTATACAGAGATTTTACAACCATTTTTTCTCTTCGAACAGAATTATTTTCTGTGCAATTAGAAACTGTAGCTACTTCATATCGTTATATAATATCAATGGAACGTTTGGAGGAAAAGTGATAAACTAAAATGAGTGTGAAGAGTGTTGTAAGAGCTCAGGCCTCGACTTGCCTTCTGTTAATGGACCTTATTATGTGTGTTTGTGTAACTGTGCAGTCTACGTGTTTTCTTGTCCACCCACTGTCACCAAAGACTATAGAAAGGGACTTTGCTGTCACACACGCTTACCGTCAATATTCGCTAAATCCCTCCACACCAGGAAGGCTTGTAGCATGTAAAGGCGGTGTGATGAGACATTACTCACACCACCGAGGGACTAACAGAGCTGGTTGGTAAGGTTGAATCATGCACAGGCTAAGTCATTTGCTGTAAACTTCACAGGTCACATTGAAATTAACATAACTTTTAGAAGAAACAGAGTTAAAGCTGCTTAAAGTGACAACAGACTGTAAACAGATTGTCACAAAGACATTTTCATTTATACCTTATACAGGCCTAGCCTATATTTTTTTTCTCAATACCATTCTGAACACTATATGTATTTAATGTCTTGCAATTCTATTTCCAGAATGGTCGAAATGATCTTGCGCTCCTCTTAAATCATGCTCACAATCCTCTTATAATGCATCGTTGCTCTTCTTTTTTAATAGTCAAAGTCCAGCTCATTGTATAGACAGAGCTCTGGCAGTCTTCACCCTTGAGCATCAAGGCTAGAGCAAGAGCTGGAGGGGAAGTCTGTGACAGTCAGCCAATCAGAAATCACCGGAGGCATCAAAGCCAATTACTGCAGGGGTCACATGACCACACTTGGCCACACATGATTGGCATGACCGCAGACGGTGAGTAGCTCATCCGTCAACTTAATGCAAACTTCTTAGATGTGACCTTCACATAATTCATCATGAGAACAGCAGTTATTGTCAAGTAGACCTTTAACCTTTTAATGGGTTAAAAATTCCAAAATAAATAAATAGATTAAATATAAAAAGTAGAAGAAAAATAATTGTAGGGGACAGAATAGAAGGCTATATATATAAATGGATATAGTTGACAAAAATATGTCCTATGGTGTGACAGAAAAAATGTAGAAAAAAACTTTACACAAATAACATGAGAAAAATGTATCTTTATTCTTAGAGTTACAAATAGCACGAGAGAGGTTAATCTTCAATTTAAGAGTTTTTTTTTCTTACATTTTTGCTGTCACACAATAGGACACATTGACACGTCAACTACTCATATATACTGAAAATATGTAAATATTTTCAAAATATATACTGTATGTGTATCTTTATATATACATAATAAATATACACAATACATAAACATATTCTGTGAACAATAACTTTTATTTTGGATGAGATAAATCGCGATTTATTGTGTGACAGCACTAATATATATATATATATATATATATATATATATATATATATATATATATATATATATATATATATACTCATAAGGGGGCATAGCTTAACCTTGTTTTAACCCTTGTGTTAATTCTCTCATTATAGGCGACACTGATCCCAAATTGAGCTTAAGAAGTGATAATACAGTGCAATACAACTTGGCTGCATACATGCATGACAACGCCTCATGTGGTGGACGCGTCTCTTGTCACTATTTGTCCTGCCCCTTTAAATCTGAAGCTCATTTATGCGTTCGGGGGCGGAGTTAGTGTACGATTGTCCAATAAGAGAGCGGACTGCTGATGCTGGAGCGGATGCAGGACGTGGGACGCTGATGCTGATGCTGATGCTGGGGGACCCGCACAGTGATGGAGCGCCGACGACGCTGAAAAGGTAACGAAACGTGATCTAACGACACACTGGCATCCATTTACCCCACTCAGGAGGGGTTTATATTAAAGGATCGCAATTTAGGTCGGATTCATCGATTTGAGCTAATTATATTATTTTTGAATGATGGAAAATGAGCTTAAATCGCTGTAGTATGAACGAGATGAAGCGTCGCTCGATGCTGTTTCAGTAGCATTTGCTTTAGGATCAATGCATACTCTGGTTCTGGTTCAATATATGAACACTCGTTCATATTAGTGTTAATTTATCTTCATAAACGGTTGATGTTTTCTGCGCGAATGTTTCTGTGTGCGGTCTAAATGAGAATAATTCGATTTTAATGTTAGAAGTGCCATTTCATAAGCTGAATAATATTGAATACACCTATCTTTTTTTTCTCAATTTAGGTGCATTACATTCTCAAATATATATTGCGTTTAGTGTTGTTGTTTTTTTTTTTTTTTTTTTTTTTTTCAATGATTGCTTCTCAATTAGGAAAAACATGGGCATGTATGACCTGTCAGCCTCTAGGAGTGATTTTTGGGGGATGATTGACATTGGTGAAAGCCAATCAGAAAACAGATGTTATTTGTTCTGCCAGTAGCTGAAGGATGAGGGAGGGCCTCTGTCTGATCTTCAGAAGATCAAATAATTTATTGGTGTTTAAACAGTGTTTCTGGCAACCCAGAAGGCAAATTATGTGATATTTTATCACAATGTGATCGACAGACATCTGGAAGCAATGGATTTGTGTAATGTGAACTGTCACCATTGCTTCAAAATAATTTTATTTGGTATTTTATTAAGATATAATTGAGAAGAGAAACATAACCTTGTTTTATACTTGGAAATTTGGCGGAATTAAAAAATTGGTCTGGAAATGTCATGGGAATTTCTGTAGTGAATATACATTTTTATAGATATGCACAGATCTTATACATTAATTGACTATAAATGTATCTTTGTGTGTGCACTCATTAAAAAAAATGCCTTATCCATTATTTAACAATGTCTAGATAAGGATTCATTTGTTAAAAGGTGCGGGAACCGAACTTGTTAAGGTTAAATGAATGAAATTTAGAAACAGTACTTTCAACATTTGTTTATTCTCAATGCCAATAAGTGATCTGCTTCGAATTGTGGTGATATACTTCTGACAAATAAGAGTTTTTACCAGGGTAAGGTCTGTGAAAAATGCATCCTTGTACAAATGATTAACTTGAGCTGAATTGAATTCTGGGTTTAAACCATGCACTGCATAATTCCATGCAACAGATGATTTGCTTGGCCAGTTTCTCTTTTAACATGTCGTGTTATTGAAGTCTGGGTAATTTGCCCTTTGTGGCTCTATGCACACACTGTTTTCGGCATCAGAGTGGGTGACAGAGAGAGAGTCAGTGGCTCATGATATGCACCCTGCCACCTTGATTAAGCCATTTATGCTGGAGAGCAGCTGGCTTCTATATATTACTGACCAAAAAAAGCTCTTTCCGTCATTAATTTCTCATTCAGAAGTTTCTCTGCTGACATTAATCAGCTCAGTCTCTGTTAGCTACTTCAGTTGAGACCAAAAGCAGCATTTGCTTGTTTAATTTATGCTGTTGGCAGATACTTTCATCGAAAATGACTTACAGTGCATTCAAAGTGTACGTCTTATCATGTGTTCCCTGGAAAGCAAACCCATGACCTTGGTGCTGGAACAGGAAAGTGATTAATTAGTGGTTTTTCCTGAGGCAAACATCATACGATAGCTCATGCCAAGGTTTAGAGGTTTGAACTAACTTCTGGGCATAACTCATCCTTCAGCGTTCGTGTTACAGACGAGAGTGATACCTCAAATTGAGCAGCTTATATAAGAGAGGTGTTATTTGACACAGGACTTGACTTACATATCAACTCGGTAAAAATGTTTATAATTTCTACAGAGACAAAACTAAATTGCTACAGTAGAAACCTGTTTAGCGATTAACTCTAAAGTATCTTACCATATCGGATTACACGTAATTTTACAGTGAAACATTGTTAGTTTTATCAAGTTAAAAACCATATGATTAGCCACATATGATTAGCTTATATTACATAAAGTATAAATAATTTTGTTTCTTCTCCATTTTGTTATTAATAATGTACATTAGGGTGTTTTGTGACACATTTTGCGTTATTGCGTTATTTTAGTGTTGCATGTTACCCTGTTGGTGTTTTGTCTTTGTATGACCCTAAAAACCATCTATTTAAAATATTGGTCATGTGTTATAGACTAGCCACTTGCTAAGAACTCTGATTCAATATGTGGCTTTCTATTTTACCACCAGTATTATCATGGTGGATTTTAAGGTGAAAGCAGATTTTGGAAATTCAAGTAACTTGGTGATTAACAATCCCATCATACCGGAAACATTGGCACTATATTTTTTTACAATGAATTTCACACATTTGAACACATTTCTGGCTGCCATTACTGTATATTTAACAGGAGAGTTCTTTTGACTCATACCAGTAAGCAACCATCCAGAAAACAGTGGGTTTTGCACAAGCAAGCACCAGAAAATGTAAAAAATCTTGGCATTCGTGTGCAACCCTTTCCCTTTTTTCCCCTGTTTGTCCAGTATGGCATGCTTTATATGGTCTCCGTCCGGAAAGATGAAGGCTGAACATGTCCTTTCTCTGGCACGGAAGTGCACAGATGACCAGGCCATCTGCAAGACCGGCTTCTTTTAATGTCAGCATAAATGTACATTTCTCACTCTCTCTCGCTCCCTCACATGCCCATGAATGCCCACACAGCCTCACTTTTCATACGAGTGAAAACAGGTGCGCTCTCCTCCATCATCTCAGTCACTGTTGCCATAGCAACTCTCTCCACAGCATCAGCGTCATCCCTGCAAGCAGCAAGTGGTCCCCACCTCTGAGAAAAACTGCAGGACACTTTTCATTTTGACTCATCTTTCTGAAGAATAGACACTGGCGTTATCTTGATCCCACCTCAGGCAGAAATCTGAAGGAAGTTACGTTGTCTCTGAAATGAAAAAGAATACAATGTCTCGTTATGTTTTGCAACGGAACTTAATACGTCTTTGCATTTTGATTAGCTCTAGGCTGTTGTAAATGAAAGCGAAGAATTGTTCCAGACAATACACAAAGCCGCTTTGTTGCAGCTATTTTGAAGTGTTTGACTGCATTTTGAAGTGTGTGACTTCTCTTCTCTTCTCTTCTCTTCTCTTCTCTTCTCTTCTCTTCTCTTCTCTAGGATGCAGTAAACACCCTTGTCGATCTGTGAAGGGGCTTTTCTTACAGACTCTCAGTGTTACAGAACCTTGGGAGATGTATGGCAGTGCGCGCGCCGTCAGCCACATCGAGGGCAGCCCTGCTCGCTCCCCACGGTTGCCCCGCTCTCCTCGGTTGGGCCACCGTCGAGCCAACAGTGGCAGTTCGGGTGTCAAGACCTTATCCATGGAGAACATCCAGTCCCTCAACGCTGCCTACGCAACATCTGGCCCAATGTACTTGAGTGACCATGAAGGGGTCGGATCCACGGCTACTTACCCTAAAGGCACCATGACGCTCGGTCGGGCCGCAAGTCGAGCGATGTATGGCGGTCGGGTTACAGCCATGGGCAGCACCCCTAATATCGCAACAGTGGGACTCCCGCATGCCGACCTGCTGTCTTATGGAGATCTGGGCTCGCTGTCCATGCTCCACCACCAGGGGACGCCGTCGGCCCTACTGCGACAGGCGGTTAGGAGCAGTGGAGGTGAACTCTTGGAGTTCCAAGCGCAGCTGCGGGACATGCAGAGGGAAAATGAGCTACTTCGGAGGGAGCTGGACCTGAAGGACAGCAAGCTGGGCTCTTCCACCAACAGCATCAAGAGCTTCTGGAGCCCCGAGCTGAAGAAAGAACGCGTGATGAGGAAAGAGGAGGCAGCTCGCACGTCAATCCTCAAAGAACAGATGCGAGTGACCCACGAGGAGAATCAGGTTAGGATGGTTACCTTACCTTACATGCAGAATGATAAGGAGCTATGCTTGAGTAAAAATAAGGGTTCTTTAGAGCGTATTTGCAGTAATTCTTCCAATTAAGACCCGTTTTCTTGGCTTTTTGAGATGCTGTATGGTTCTTTGGAGAATAAGTTCTTGATGTTATATTATATGTTTTTCAGATCACATTATTTGTCCTAGATATCAGCCATTCGCAGAGGAAAAGCCAGTACACTGATAACCTCCTAAAGAACTATAGAAATTAAAAATGTTCTCTAATAATATCAGATTGTTCTGTGATACCCTTTGTGGAACCTTTATTTTTATTAAGAGTGAATTTTGCTAAGATGTATTAATAATACATTATGGCATTTATAGATCATTTATTGTCTACTCATGGCTTTGATAAGCTTATGATGTACACTACTGTTCAAAAGAATAAACTGTATTACTGTTTCCAGAAAAATATTAAGCAGCTGTTTTCAACATTGATAATAAAAAAGCACCAAATCAGCATATAATAATATTTTCAGAAAATTTGCCTTTTTTATTACAGAAATAAATAACATTTTAAAATATGTTAAAATAGAAAACAGTTGTTTTAAAAAAAAAAATTCCTGTGTTCTTGATCAGAGATTGGTGAGCTTGAAAGACTTATTTGAATAACATAAAAAATTTAGCTGACCCCAAACTTTCGAACAGTATCGTATGTTATTACACTATTACATATTATATTTTTAAAGATATAGTTCACCTGAAAATGAACATTGTGTCATTAATTACTCACACTCACGTCGTTCCAAACCCGTAAGACCTGCACATGAATTTTTTCTTTGCACACAAAAAGTTTTCTCGTAGCTTCATAAAATTACGTTTGAATCACTGACGTCTCATGATTTCTTCTTCTATGGAGGGTCAGAATGCTCTCATATTTCATCAAAAATATCTTAATTTGTGTTAGGAAGATGAACAAGTTCTTACAGGTTTGGAACGACATGAGAGTGAATAATTTATGACAGAATTTTCATTTTTGGGTGAACTATACCTTCAACCCAAAAAATGAAACTTGTCATTGGTTGCTCACCCTCATGTTAGTCAAATCTGTATGATTTTTCTTTCATCCGTGGAACATAAAAGTTAGTGACAGAATATTTGAAAATGTGAATTCTTACAATTTAAGAGTAGCGTGAACATTGGTCAGAATTACTCTTTTTATTCACGTCACACAGAAAGCCATACAGGTTTGAAACGACGAGATGGTGAATAAATGATGACAGAGTGTTAATTTTGGCTGAACTTTTTCTTCAAGACTAGTTTGTTAGTTGCCTACTTGAGGGATACGCCTTGTCTATGAATTCTTCTGTTGCCAAGGTTGCTCTTCTTGCCTCCAGTTTTGGTGTCATCTGTGGGCTGTGTTCCTTTCTTCTTCTCTGTTCTGTGTCTCACTCAACTGTGTAATCACCCTCTCACTGTTTTCTCACATGCTCTTTAAGTCTCTTCTCAGCTGATTTCTTCTTTGGGTTGTCTGTCTTTTATGTGGCACTTCTGGAAAGAGGCTCTTATAATCATTAATATTTCATCATTTAATCAGATGTGGTTCTCTGTCAATGGACACGCCAAAGCCACAGATACTGAAACACATTTTAGACAGTTCTGGCTGAAAATCCATTGAAGAGTAGCATATATTTACATACGTCTGACCGCACATGACATGAATTCTATATTTAATCTGTCAAGTTGCTATAGAGTGCAACAGTGCCTGCCCACTTTTTCAGCTGTCTCGGTTCTGTAGATATTCTTTCCGTTCATTTTTTTCCAAAGGGATTTTAAAACAGTCTTCATTACAAAAGTTACAAGCACGAACCAAGCCAACCAGCTACAAGGTTAATTAGCAGATTTTAATTTGAAGTCAAAAAGTATTTGAAAATGGAACAAAAAGACAAAGAGTTTGTACTTACCGGCCTTTAATGAGGGAAAGAATTCAGTTCCAAGCATTGCGAATAGCATGGTCGAATTAAAAACCACTTCTTTAAAGAAATAAAGACCTCTCACAGCTTATTGATTAAATACCTACAAAAATGTGTGATGGTTCAAGATTACTCTCATGCATTCAACAGCTGTGGGCCGGAGACATTTGTTTTCTCACAGTCTCACCTCGTCCTGTCCGTCTGTGTTTTTGAGAGTAGGGCAGTGGCCTAGTTAAATCACACTCCGTCAGCACGCTGCACAAGGCCTGGAGACGAAGAAATGTCAAGGACAAATGCTTGTCTGAGAGACGTTGTTTTCCTTCATCTGATTCCTTGTCTTCTCTAACACGGTCTCTTTTTCTCTGTCTCTGTCATCCAGCTCTCTCTCCTCTGTGCTCACTCTGTGCTTCTTCCTCTCTCTTCCTCGTCCTATGTCCTCTCCATCTTGTTCTCTGTTACTCTATCCACCCATCCTCTAAGGCACCATAGGGATCTTGTATATTGTAAATACCATATCAAGAGTCTTGCATTTGACTGAATTGCATTTCACATTGGAATTTAGTGACATTTTGTTACCAAGTACTCATGGCAAATTCACAGTTGTGTTGTGTTTCGCATTCATCTCACTGAACTACTCTCAGTTGAGTTTAACCAGGTTCCATGCATATTTAAATGAAATCATTGCCATTCATTTCAGCACAAACAGTTCTCCTTTCTATGCAAATTAGGCTTATTGTGTTGTATTCACAAAAGTAAATTTGCCTACTGGGGTTTTTTAATTAAAAGAGATATTTGTGAACATTTTCTAGTGATCTTGGCAGCAGTTATTGATCAAATTACACCTATTTCCTGATTCACAGTGCAACCAAATGCACTTTATGCATTTTCAAGAGCCGATTTAGAGCCGGTCTAGACATGCTAACTTTGTTATGCACTGTTTTGACCATGTTTGTGCAGTTACCTCTTTTGCATAAGTCCTTTAGAGTTTTGAATGCGAAAACAGTGCAGATAATGCATGCAAATAAAATAAAAAAAGCTTTAAGCAGGCAGAGTTCATTCCCCCAAATCTCGTAATGTGTCATTGCAGTGAGACTGTTTTGTTAGAAAATAAAAGTATTTTATCAAAAATAAATAGCTGGAATATGGCATTTTCTGAAACAATCCGTCTCTAGGCTGCAGAAGTTTATTTGAATAAAATCTATGTCGAGACATAATTTCCTTGCAAATGACTAGTGAATATTTTCAATTGCTATCACATTTTCTAGATAAAACCCCTCCTAAAACCCCTCAAGACATCAGTGGAGATGAAGACTACAGAATGCATAAATTAGCAGTCCTTGGGTGAAAATGGGGTTCTTAATGAAATTGAAGAAAGTAGGGATGATGCAAAATACGACGGAGTGTTGCTGAAGATTCTGTCTTAGGTCACTAGAAACTTTTGAGGAAGTTGATTATCAACAGGTCAGTTTCTACGCTCAAGGCCAATTTAACATTGGAATGGCTTAATAAAAGCCCTGGGTAAATACATTATTTGAAAATTGCAGTGAGCTAGTGCCATCTAAATAACCTGAATGACCTGGAGCAAATACGGCCTGGAAGAACAGGACAAAATCACACTCATTGCTCAGGAGATTTAGTTATCATGTACTCTTAAGCATAGGGGTTCCTTATTGGCATTGATGGTTCCATGAAGAAGATCCATGGATCTTTTTCATCGCACAAAAGGTTTTTTATAATATAAGTAGTTCTTTAGATTATTAAAATGTCCTTCGCAATAAGGAAAAACTGGTTCTTTTAAGAACTGTTTGCTGAAAGGTTCCTTGAGGAACCAAAAATGGTTCTTCTATGGTATCATTGCAAAAACTCTCATTTGGAACCTTCATTTTTAAGAATTTGAAATTTCTTAAAAACAGACACTAATGAGACATAGTGAGATTAATATATCTCTACTATTAAAGGTGGCATATTATGAAAATCTGACTTTTTCTGTGTGTAATTGCTATAATCGTGTCCCAGGTGCATCTACCAACCAGTAGTAATTTTTTTTTTTTTTTTTTTTTTTGGTGAGCCTTTCTCTGCAAGCTTGTGAAAAACGAGCCACTCAGGCTTCGGTTACACTAGTGCGTTTTCGTTTTAAAATGTATAACTTTTGCTACGGTTGTCGTTTACACTACTCCAGTGTTTTCGACCTTTGAAAACGGAGACTTGCGAAAACGCTGCAGACATAACCGACTGTTTTTGTAACTCATGTGTTTTTTTTAACATAAGCTTGTGTGTATTTGACAGTTTAAGCGCAATAAGACATGAGACATGCACATGCTTCGGATGTGTGTGCTAAGAAAATCGTATAGCAGATGTTTAAACTAATATAGTTTAAAACGCATGATTTCTGCGTGATAGACATGACAATCAAAATAAAACAGATGTTTTTAGCAGAGTATCTGAGGAACGAGCTTTAAAGGCACAGCCCTATTCTGCAAAAGGGGCATGCATGGCAACTGTTCTGCTTCCACTCAAAATAGGCATTTTCAAAATGATATAATAAATGATCTGTGGGGTATTTTGGGCTGAAACTTCACAGACATATTCTTTGGACACCTGAGACTTATAATGCATATGGTAAAAAGGGGCATAATAGGTCCCATTTAAATCTGAGCACAGTGTAAGACATTGTTGAGATCTTTTCTGAAACATATTTGAGATTATCAGTTCTTAATAGAAAAATGTAAGAAGCAGCATGTTCTGATTATTTCACGGCTCTGTATTAAAAGAGAAAACGACCTTGCATTTAGTTTGCATAAATATAAAATTATTGCAAGCTCACTATGGAGGAGCAGATGTGTGGCGTAGAATGCAATCATGGTTAAAATGCAGGGGATACTGGAACAGGGACACTGAAATACACAAATGAGATTGGATATGCAAGTTAGTCAGGCTTATGCTCAGCCAATCTGTGAAAGTGTGTGTGTCTCATTTCTCCTTTGCGTGATACTGTCCCTTCTTCTGAGTCCTCAAGGTTAACTCAGGATGGTGTCACCACAGCTCCCAGCAAACACCTGTGCATGTGTGTGTCTGTGTGTGTGTGTGTGTGTGTGTGTGTTCGTGCAGTGCCCAGAAAATGGGAAAGGACATTAGCAGAGCTGTAGGTACATATCCAGTGACAGTGCTACAGTGACACAGTTAGTGTAAAGTAACAAGATAAGACATGCAAGAGGTTTCTTATGAAGCCCTTGGAGTTGAGATGACGTGATCAGACATTGTATGCATGTTATTATGTATTTGTTTATCTGTTCATTTGAATATAAATGCTGCAACTCACTCATAAAATGTGTATTTGAAATGCAATGTAGGTCGCTTTGGATAAAAAGCATATGTAAAGTGCATAAATGTAAATTTAAAATGACTCATGGTGAGATTTTTCAAAGAGGCTTTATGAACAATATGCAAACAAAAATGATCCAAGAGAACCACAGTATCCAGAAAGAGATATGAAAATGTAGGTACAAATAAAATGGTTTGCATCAGCTTAACCATAAACATAAAATGTCTCTACCTGACAGATATCATTACAGTAATTCTACTATTTTACTCGTTTTGCTAATCAATGTATACAATGTATAAGCAATAATCTATATAATCTCATGATTGGTATTTTCTGTTTATATTTGTATATTAATATAGATTTTAAAATATATTTACATAAATATTTAGTTTTATTTATTTGTAATATTTTATATAATATAATATTTTATACAATTTTAATAGTTTATATTTATTTATATTCATTTTTACATTTTTAATGTAAACATATTCAAAATATATGTTAAATACATTTTGCATTCACATCTAAGTGTATTTTAAGACTGACAAAGCATTTTTTATTGCCCTTTAAAGTGCATATTTTAGCATTTGAAGGTTTATTCAAAATATATTTTCAATTTGAAATTATATATATTTCCTTAACCAGCATCATATATTTAGCATAAATTGTAAATTTTCTTGACAAAATGCTTTTCTGACCCTTGAAGTGCATATTGTAATATATTTTGGCATTTAAAAGTTTGAACAAAATATAATTAATCAAACTTTTTTCATTATATATTTAGCATACATTTTAAATGTTTTTGAAATTCTTTTTTTCCTCTTTAAGTACATAATGTAATATATTTCGGCATTTGAAATTTTAAACACAATATAATTTTAATTTGAAAAATAGATTTACTTAACCAACACTGTTTTTTCATCATAAATATTTAGCATACATTTTAAATTTATTCTGAAAAAAGCTCCCTTTTTGCCTTCTTTTTTTATTTATTTTAGTATTCTGGACACTACAATAAATAAATACAATTTAAACTTATTTGAAATCCATCCAACCTTTTTTTCTGGCAAGAAAGAGAGTAGTAGTGAGCAACAGCCATTGAAATTGAAAGAGAAAAGATGAAAATCTTTCAGAAAATATTTCAGTTTTTTTTTATTCTGTACAAATCAGTACAGAATAAAAAAAAAAGTATTATTTGCTGACCTTCCGTCTTATAGTGTACTCTAGGCCTAGTCCATCCATGTCCTCCAGCACGTCTGGACCTCAAGGACACTTGTGCATGTACTGAAGATACCAGCTTCGAAGGAGACACGGCATGCTGGATTATACAGCAGCGGTCACCAGACACAATTAGTATAAGGCGCACGCACGTCATCACATGCTGTTAGCAGGGCTTCATTTTCACACCCCTCCTCGTGGCCACATGTTCCTGCTGTGATTCTGGAGGTGGGCAGGCGAAAGGTGGGCCGCGGTGTTGCTGATCAGGGAAGGATCCTTCGTCACAGGGTATCACTTGGGATGCTCAGAATGCCATATGAAGCATACTGTGCATAGTAAGTATACCATGCCCAGTATGCAGATTTTATGAATGAAATACTCTTGACATACTACATTTGCCAAGCACAGAACATGAGATGCTGCATCCCACAATGCAATGCGCTCAAGTTGACTTTTCCATTGCCAGAGTGATAAAGTCATTATTTACAGTAGACAGAATTGGATAAAACATTGAATTATTTCAAAGCTGATAAGTAGACGCAGCTCGCTGAATTAAACATGCATTATAGTGAGATCTTGTGAAAACAAACCGATTGGAATGTTTATTTTGCATAAAACCTACCGTTTCACATGCTATTTACGAGAAAGATTAGGCAGTAAATTATATGGTATCATACTAAAAAAAGGCTTGAACCAGATTAAATTAGTTTGCTGCTTTTAGTTGGTCTCCAGCCTAGTCAGACTGATTTGTTTTTTGGTTTAAAAGGGTTTTGGCCATTTTTAGATGGTCAAGCTCTGGCTAAAATCAGAAAAGCATTCTACTCTTACTATTCTTCCCATATACGGTATGGCAGAAATAATGAGACTAATATAGTGTGCTATTCTGAATTCAGAGAGCTAAAACCATCTTAGATTGGTTTAGGTTACTTCTTCTCAGCAGGCTATTATTCCATTTAAAACATAATTTTGATTCAGTGCACTCAGAGTTGTGTGGAACATATACACTAGTGTTCAAAAAAAAATTATGCTTTTGAAAGACGTCTCTTCTGCTTGCCAAGGCTGCATTTATATGACCAAAAACATAGTAAAACAAGATATTGTGAAATATTATTACAATTTATAGCTGTTTTTAACTTTTTTTTTCATTTCATGTCTCATGATCCTGCAGAAATCATTCTATCAATGTTATTAATAACTTATCAAATATTAATAACATCTTATTACAGAATTATTTGCTGAGCCTAAAGTTAAAAACCAGCATTTCTTTTTAAATTGAAATATTTTATAACATTATAAATGTCTCTACTGTCACTTTGGATTAATTTCATGCATTTTTCCTAAATAAAAGAATTTATTTAAAAAATCTTACAGACCACAATTGTATTTTTATATTTTTTTTAAATGGGTAGTGTAAATACAGGGCAGGATATGCTATGCTTGATGCTCTTTTTGATGCCCTTTAAGAAGGAATTGTGCTTTGCATGAATAAAATTAATCTGAAAAGGGTTGTAATAATGTTGCTTGTGACCTTCCATTAAGTCTGGTAAATCCTTTTGGTCAGTGGATTGAGAAAAGGTATTGATGTAAATAGACAAGCAACCTCTTGATCTTAGTCTAGTTCTTCTAAAACAGTCCTCTCATCTTAGATTGATGGTTTCTTTGCTGTTAATAGCTGGGCTTTGATGAATGATGATTGGGTACATCCGTTGGGTGGCTTGTGCTTGGTGCTAATGGCTCTTTTGTAGCTCAGGACTCAGAGGTGAGGTGAACGGATGAATGAGAATGTTTATCTCAAGTGTGGTTGGTTATTTTTTGGGTCTTTCTCTCTCTCTGTCTCCTCCTCTGTTTCTCTGACTCTTTTTTCTGCTTTCTCAATTTCTCGGCCCCCGCGGGTGCCTGAAAGAAAGCCAATACAAAAAGGATTAGTGGGGGCTGACTTGTTTTTGATTTGTACAGTAACAAGATTTGATGGCCTGTGTTTAAACACGACGGTATCGAGGAGAGTAATGATCCACACAGTATGTTTCAGCATGACTGAGAAAGCTAATGGAAAGACCAGATTTAGATCATGAATTTAATGCTTAAAATTAATAAGCCGTGCTCACTTTCAGTCACCACTTTTCTGTTGTCATCTTGCATCTCAGAACCACATCTCAAGGTACCACAGAGTGATTATAGTTTTCATTAATATCGTGAATCAGTTTTTCATCAGCTTTCATTTTAATTTTAGTTGAGTTATTTCAGTTTTAGTTATATATAAATATTCTCTATTTTCACTTTAAAGGGTTAGTTCACCCAAAAATTTAAATTCTGTCATTAATCACTCACCCTCATGTCCGTTCCAAACCTGTGAGATCTTCGTTCATCTTTGGAACACAAATTAAGATATTTTTGATGAAATCCAAGAGCTTTCTGACCCTCAATAGACAGCAAGGATACGACCGCGTTCAAGGCCCAGAAAGGTAGTAAGGACATCATTAAAATAGTCCATCAGTGATTCACCTGTAATTTTATGAAGTTATGAGAACACTTTGTGTGTGCAAAGAAAGCAAAAAAAAATACTTTATTCAACAATTTCTTCTCTTCCGTGTCAGTCTTCGATGCACGTTCACTCCCTTTCTTCTTTGAGCACAAAAAGTATTCTTGTAGATCCATAACATTACAGTTGAAACACTGATGTCTACTGTTTTAACAATGTCCTTACTACCTTTCTGGGCCTTGAACGTGTCAGTTGTGTTGCTGTCTATGGAGGGTCAAAAAGCTCTCGGATTTCAAAAATATCTTAACTTGTGCTCTGAAGATAAACAAAGGTCTTACAGGTTTGAAACAATATGAGGGTGAGTAATTAATAACAAAGTTTTCATTTTTGGGTGAACTAATTATTAAATTTTTGTTTATTTTAGTAGTTTTGTTGTGTGTTTTTATGTTTTTACTAGTTTAAATTTTCTTAAATGTCTGTATAGTCTTAAATGTCTATATAGTTTTTGCAACTAGCTGAAACAAAAAAAGGGGAAGTCGTGGCCTAATGGTTAGAGAGTCGGACTCGTAATCGAAAGGTTGCGGGTTTGAGTCCCCGGCCGGCAGGGATTGTAGGTGGGGGGAGTGAATGTACAGCGCTCTCTCCACCCTCAATACCACGACTGAGGTGCCCTTGAGCAAGGCACCAAACCCCCAATTGCTCCCCGGGCGCTGCAGCATGGCTGCCCACTGCTCCGTGTGTGTGTGTGTGTGTGTGTGTGTGTGTGTGTGCGTGCGTGCGTGCGTGCGTGCGTGCGTGCGTGCGTGCGTGCGTGCGTGCGTGCGTGCGTGCGTGCGTGCGTGCGTGCGTGCGTGCATTTGTTCACTACTCACTGCTGTGTGTGTGCACTTGGATGGGTTAAACGCAGAGCACCAATTTCGAGTATGGGTCACCATACTTGACAATACGTCACGACTTTAAAAAAAATAAAAAATAAATAAATAAATAAATAAAATAAAAATAAGTTTAAGATTAAAAAAAATTTAATTGTAGTTAAAGCTTGTTTTATTTAAAGTAATAACCTGTTTTTATGGTTTCAGTTTTAGTTTACTATAGTAACCCTGCACAGAGTGTATTTTCAGGCTTGAATCTTGTACAATTTAGATTTAAATCTTGTACAATTTAGTCCATTTTGTAGTAATTAGAATTTAACCTGACATTTCGTGCTGTTATAAATCATCTCGGGCGTAATCTAATGCTATACAACCAGAATATTAGCATTTAAATGAACATGCTCATTTCATCCACAGTGCTAGCGTGGGCATGTGCTGTAATTGACACGGCTCTCCACAGAGCTAGTTTTGGCATCAGATCCAGAGGTCTGTGGAAGCTTACGGCTCTCACAAGATTTTTCTCCTAGACTACAGTAAGCTTTTTCTTCAAGTGTGATTGGGAATCTTAAAGCAGGTACAAAAAATCAACTGAATATATAAGTGAATCTCGGTCTACATTGGCAGACGAACAATCAGAGGAAAGACAAAACTCTTTAAAACTGCTGGTCAAAATTGTGTTTCATTAACCTATTTCAAAACCTGCAATAAAACAATGATCTCATAAATTTTGCTTTATTTCAAATTGTCCTGAAAAGGTGCCTTCTAAAAGAGTAAAAAGGCACGTCTCCCATTCCTGTGGTGATATATTTGCAATTTATCCCATTTTTCTGTGAGAGATCTGTCTCTTTGTACTGTTTCTGGCATGACTAAGATAAAAGAAGGGGTAGTAGCGAGTCCTCTGTTCCCTGTTGTCACGGCTAACAAAGTAATGATCTTCGATCGCATTCTTTCCCTGTTCAAACTAATTGCTAAAAACTAAATCCAAGGCACAGACACTGATTCTTTAATCAGTGATTTTTCGCATGCATTCCTCGCTGTTCCCAGTCTAGAGCGGTGGAGGAAAATAAATAGGGATGGATGGATTGGTGAAAAGCACATTTGCGAGGGGAAGTAGTGGCCGGAGGGAATTAGAAAACAGATTAGCAAAACAACGCTCTGTGATGGACAAGTGAAGAATTGAAAGAGAGAAGAAATAAATTTTTCTTGCCACTGATTTTTGTGAATAACGAGACTATAAATAAATGTGTGTGTGTGTGTGTGTGGTGGGTGATTGTGGGGAAGAACATTAACTACAGTTGCTCCGGCACAGATTGTGGTTATTGGTCTTTAGCATGTACTGCTGAGCAATGGGGTGTATGTGTGTGTGTGTGTATCTGTGTGAGTGTGTGAGCGTTTGTTGTGTCTTAGCATGCAGCAATGATAATCCCTGAGGTGTTTAGTGGCTTTGGCTAAATATGTCTAAATATGAAATATTTCTTCTCTTTTTCTTTTTTCACTGCCTTTTCATTGTGGTCCAGTCACAAATTTTTAAAAATTACTTTTTCAGCTGTTTCCTTTTTCATTGTGGTCTTGTCACAAAATGTATCATTATTTATTTATCGAGAATATGAAGTGAAGTGAAGTGAAGTTACATACGGCCAAGTATGGTGACCCATACTCAGAATTCGTGCTCTGTATTTAACCCATCCAAAGTGCACACACACAGCAGTGAACACACACACACCGTGAACACACACCCGGAGCAGTGGGCAGCCATTTATGGGCAGCCATTATTACACCTCGCTGGACATTCACTCCCTCCACCTACAATCCCTGCCGGCCCGAGACTCGAACCCGCAACCTTTGGATTACAAGTCCGACTCTCAAACCATTAGGCCACGACTTCCCCTATTCATCCATATTCCCCATATTCATCCTTCCACAAAAGTTGCCGTATACCAAGAGGTCTGTGTCACCACCCTCCTTTATAGCTGTGAAGCTTGAGTAATCTACAGTCATCACATCAGGTCCCTAGAGCGCTTCCATATAATCTGCCTTCAGCGCATACTGGGAGTTACCTGGCGGGATCGTGTGCCTCACACTGAAATGCTTAAGAAGACCAACTGTAGACGTATTGAGGCCATGATCACCCAGCGCCAGCTGCAGTGGTTGGGGCACGTGATAAGGATGCCCCAATGTCGACTGCCCCGCAGAGTGCTCTGCGGCCAGCTACATCATGGTCGACGTTCAGCTGGGGGGGCCGAAGAAGTGATATAAGGATCAGATGAAGAACGCCTTGAAGAAGTGTAAGATCAGACCCGAGGACCTGGATGATGTTGCTGCTGACCGTACCATCTGGCAAAAGCTGTGTAGAGATGGGGTTCATACGCTCGAGATGGAGAGGACAACCATAAGCCAGCAGAAGCGAACCAGGAGAAATACAGCCATGGCTGCCACCACCACCATTACATACATATGCCCCACCTGCAATAGAGTTTGTGGGTCCAGGATCGGACTGTTTAGTCATCAAATGTCTCACCGCTAAAGGCGTGGACGTCGTCATCGGAATTCGATGGACAACCGAAGAAGAAGAAGAAGTCCTGTCACAGCATGAAAAGTTTAACAGATGACCATGTACATTTACATATTAAGCTCATGATCCATCATGTTGAATAAAGTATGCTGGTTAGCTAATCATAACAGGGATTAAAGGTATAGAAGCATGTCTGAATGTGTAATTCTATTCAGGGAGATTGGAAAATAGTCATGTACAACTTGCTGATATATAACATCTTGACTAACAATACAGGTAGATTTTTTTTGTGGAAAAAAAAAGAAATGCTACAAAATTGATTGCTTTAATAGTATTATTTATATCCCAGCTGTTGTTTTGGCTTTCAGTGTAACCATTCAGTTAGAGATGCAGTAACATTTACTGTGGTGGTTGACAGCCAAAGCCATATTTCCACATTTGGACTGAGCTGATGGATGTTGTGCAGAAAGATGAAGCATCTGTCATGGGGGTGGATGTGAACGTGTGTATGTATGTATGTATGTGGGTGCATGTTTATGTGGTTTATGAGGACACAAATTTGTATAATGACATGGGTATGACAGAGGTATTACAATATGAAGGTGGTTTATGAGGACACTGCCTATGTCCCCGTAATTCAAAAGGCTTAAAAAACATACTAAATGGTGTTTTTTTGAAAATCTGAAAATGCACAAAGTCTCCTGTGAGGGCTAAGTTTAGGTGTAGGGTTGGTGTAGGGCAATAGCACACACAGTTTGTTTAGTATAAAAACCATTACGACTATGGAGAGTCCCCATAAACCACAAAAACCAACATGTGTGTGTGTGTGTGTGTGTGTGTGTGTGTGTGTGTGTACGTGCATACAGTGTATGTCAGCTGTTGTATTAAGATCTGTATTCCTGAAATCTGCTCTGGCTAGCAAGCAAAGATTTGAACATTCAGCTTGATTGTTCACTTCTCGAAACCAAGAGCTCATTACAGTTCTTAATATGAATGAATGAATGGATGAAAACCCTCGTAAAACCATTTGTAAATAAAACCATTTTATGTAAATTGCCAGATTGAGTTCAATCCAATGGTTTTGTGGATTACTTAAAACATAAATTTGTTCTGCTTGTGTTTTATGAATGAGGCCTGTAGTGTTTGATTCTGAAAAATGCAAAATTAGCTCAGTATAACTAGCCAAAATAATCCAATTATTGTTCTTTAGATGCCTATTCCTTTGGATGTTATTTATTCACATTTCTTGTGTATTACTAACTCTAGTACTACTAAATAATACTATGGTAAAGAGGTCCTTTTATATATTTTTTTATTAGGCTATATTTTTATTTACACCACTGTTTAGTTTGGGGTCGGTAAGTCTGTAAGTAATATTGTGAAATACTATTCCAAATAAAAATAACTGTTTTCTTTTAGAATATATTTTAAAATGTAATTTATTGCTGTGATGCAAAGCTGAGTTTTCAGCAACATTACTCCAGTCTTCAGTGTCACATGATCCTTCAGAAATTATTCTAATTTGCTGATTTGAGAGACATTTCTCATTATTATTAACAATATTTAAATTTTTTAAATGCATTTTTTTATCTTTTAGATGTTTAAACACAGCATATAGATTCAATATGCATCAAAATTAAATTTGTCGACAGAATGACAAATTGACTGATAAATTGTGTCTCTCTTGGATGCATGATGCTGAAACATTTGTGATAATAATGGGGGGTAATGAGAGGGAGAGGAAGTGATGCGAGCCTCCTCAGGGATGGTTTGGAATATTCCTGCTGCCAGCTCTTACAACCCCCTCCCCTTATCACGCGCTGCCGTATGGGATACATATTCATGGCTGCCTATGCTTCAGTGCATCTGAGAGCTCCTCACACACACACAACATGAAAGTTGAACACTTATGAATGACTCAGCTAACTCTACTCAAACCTCATGCTCTTAAAGAGACAGTTCACCCAAGAATGAAAATTCTGCTATTGTTCCAAGGGATTCATGAAGGTTAGTGAATGATGACAAAATTTTTATTTTTGGGTGAGTGCTCCCTTTAAATGCACGGAAATAGCAACCCTTTATATCTCCGGTTGTAAGGAATGGCATTTATTCTGGCCGCTGTTTTTCAACCCAGGGGATTGTGGCTCTTTGCAAACTGTTGTAATTATGCAAATTGAATAATTGGACCCTTTCCTTGAATTCTTTGCCAGCCAAGACAGATTATTGATCGGAGACGGAAAGAGAAGGAGGAGAGGATAAGGAATTGGGAAGGAGACAGATAGACAGAAGAGAAAGAGAGACAAATGTCCTGTGTCCTCAATAAACTTCCTGTCCTGAAGGAAACATGATCTATGCTGGGAAGAGTGAAAACAACAGAAATAGAGCTGTAGAAATAGAGATTTTATTTGGTCGACAAATTTAATTAGCCAAAGTCTCATCTCCTCTGTTTTCAAGTGTGCCGTTCATATCTACATGTGCATCCGTAGCATTTATCTGGGATAAACGAGTGCACGTGTTTGATGTCTTGCAGTCGTGCGTGAATGTGTGTGTCTTTTTAAGGAGTCTGAATTAATTTGCTAATGTGCCTGCAGTTAACGCAGACGATTCCCTACAGCTGCATTCGATTCTTTTAGAGGTAATGAGCGCAGACGGCACGCAGTATCAGCACTGAGTCATGAAAGCCAATTAGTTATTTTTAAAGACAGAATATTGGCACTGTAGTTACATTTATAAGGATGAGTGAATCTCACAAAACCTGCTAAGACCACACCCAGGTCATATTTGACACCTAAATCAAAATAAAGAAATAAGAAATTCAGAAATGTTTGCTTAAATACTGTGGGGCATTTTTTAAGATCATTCAAACTCAAACATGATAATTATGCAATGCTGTAATTAGAATTTTCGAGCTAAACATAACTTTATGTATATATATATATATATATATATATATAGAGAGAGAGAGAGAGAGAGAGAGAGAGAGAGAGAGAGAGAGAGGAAAGAAGGAAGGCAGTGCTTCCTCAAAATATTCAATGAGTAGGAATATTATTTGTAGTAAATATTTGTAGTACAAAAATAAAACAATGCACATATTACAAAATATAACATTAAAAAGTGTATAAATCACTCATTTGTCTAAAGAAACATTGTCCAACAGTGACACCAGCAGGTAAAATTACAGCGGGAGTCGGCGTCTGTTGTGCCTCCCCTGAGCCCATTGAGTTTTAACAGACCCTCCTAAAGCCTGCTGTGTGTTTGGTGGGGGGTATTTGAGAATGAATGGGGGAAAGTCAAGTGAGAGGAGGCAATGCCTCCATCGTGGTATGATTGGATGTGACTGGTTATGATCTACTGTGATTGGTTCATGCGATAAATCTCACCTCTTGTGTTCACAAATCAGTCTGATTGAACAATATATTGGCGTTAATAGGAAGACTAATTAAAAAAACTCACACACTTAGATATAACTACATTTTTATGTCAAGAGAAGACTTAAAATGGCATTAAAACGTGATCTGTGAGAGTTTTTAGTGAGTAATCAGCTTGGTGAAATTTGAAGTAAATCTGTGGCCAATATTTACCAACATTTGATGACTGATGATCCGAAAAAGAAAAAAACAAAACCAAAAAACTGTTCACTATTTAAAAAGAAAAGCTGAACATAAGTTTACGAATAAAATATATTTAAATATATTTGTTACTGCCTTGAGTTATTATTTTGGAATAAATGTAAAATACTTAAAAACATTAATTTGATGATATTCATATATGGCTTTAACAAATAGAATATTGATTACATTGTTAATGTAAATAAAATAAAATAAATAGAATTGTTGTTTTTTTCTGATAGGGGAAGTAATGTTTATTTAACCATGAAAATGTGACTGGGACGTGAATTTACATTTGATAAAGAAACGATTTGTGGACTTTGTCTTTTCATTTCAAAACACCAGCATATGCATGCCTGTATGTGTGCATTATGTATGCATTATCAAATATCAAACATACTAAAATGATGTTGTTTTAGCAGTTTGCATGAGTCCTCTGTGTTTATAGTGTGTGTGTTTGTCTCTGTGTGAAGGGAATGTGTAATGGCAGAAGTGTACAAGCCCAAAACGGCATTTCTTACATAAGACTGAGTGCCCTTTGATCTGGAACTAAGGCAGGTTGGCATAAGCTTCACATCACTTCACTCCTGTGTCTGAAAAAGCACTTCCCTTCCCTCTGCTGGTCAAAGGAAGACATTACAAAGCCACAACACAAATAAATCACAGCACATTTATCCTGTTTAATAACCGACATCTTTCCAGAATGATCATTCACATTAGCTTTATGACTTCCTCTGGTATTTAATTGTATTTTACATTCTCTTATGGTTTTTTCCATTAGCAATGTCCTGAATGCAAAATGCCTCATTATTCTTTGTAATTGAATCCTTTGAATAATGCTATCAGTTTGTTTTTGTTGTGTCATTGCTTAGTCCATCTCCTTCTGCACTCACTCTGCTGTGTTTCATTGTTTCTGATTTGTTGCACTCCACAATCATGCAGCACCTGTTGGACGCCAGGAGAACAAAGGTTTGTTGTCATGTTCGCCACCGCTAACGTGTGCAGAACATGGTACCGCACGCTTGGCGTGAATTGTGTCCCTGATCTTTAAACAAAACCAGACTGTACCTTAAACCTGATCCCTGGATTCAGATCTCATGAGTTTCTTTGAGTGTTGTTCTTATCTACTAGGGATGCACAATAACGGTGACCAGTCTCAGCCAATATTAGGATTTTTAGTTGTGTTGGTCCAATATTGGAAGCAGATTTTATTTTATTTTATTTTTTATTTTATTTTGTTTAAGTTTACATTTTAATTTCTATGTTTCAACCAGATTTCAATTACCATCTTCAATGGGACATGATATTACAATGATGATGAATGATGAAGATTTTACAATACAAGGTAGCTTCATTCATTTTTCTGTGACCTGCTTTGAAACAATATGTATTGTGAAAGTGGTATACAAATAAATGTAATTTTAATTGAATTTGGAAAAATAAATAAATAAAACAGGTGACATTTTTTTATATCAGTGCATCCCTACAAGCTTGATCTGAGGCCATTGCTATTTTAATTATCACTTTTAAATGGATCAGATCATTATATAAGGACAGCCTCAATAAGGAACATTTTCCCTTATCTTCTCCTCCATGTTCCTTTAAGATAAGCTAAGGAGGGGTATAGCCAGGCCTTAAATAGCTGCTTCTTTGACTAAAATCCTGACCAAAAGCATGCCTGTGATCCTCGACTGAACCTGTTCTTCTGTCAGAATTGTGTGTTCTGTTTGTGATAGCGCAAGGATGTGTAATGATCTAAATTTCCTGCATTATCTAATCCAGTTCTGGGCCCATATACTCTCTCATTCTGCCAAAGGCGCCACATGTGCCACGTAGACCCGAAAACCCCATTATCTTGTGACTATTTCGAGCACAGTTTTTTGTCATTAACCTTATTTAAGGAGTTATTAGTTAGTGTTTTCTCAAGAGAAACCGTATCCTTTCCTGTTTCCTCTCCTAGAATAGACCTCACTGTGGTTTTCCCACCGTATCCTTCATGTCTTGAACTCGATTCCTTTACTAAGTTATATATAGATCTAGATATTGCTAAATTGGTCAGTTTAGCTATTAAAGATTCACTTTTTAATATTGATCTCACTCATAAATAGCAGTCAAATGGAAAATAGAAGTCTTTGTGAATTATGAATGCAAAATTGAACCAGTTAATTTGTAATCTGTACTCAAACCAGGTACATCGCAGCAGTGTTATAGGCTATCAGTTATAGCCCCGCCCACAGTGAAATTTCATTGGTCCAAATCAGTGCTGTTTTAGTATTAGCCTATGTATATATATATATATATATATATGGTATAATAGTATTTATTAATATTTTTAATTAGCTTTTATTTGAAAAGTTTTAATTTTAATTTTAGTACTTTTAGTTGACAAGGCAACATTTATAATTTTAATTTTTTAAGTAAAATTTTTTAATCTGACATTTATATTTAATTTTATTACTTAAATTACCAAAACAGTTTTGAATAGTTTTAGTTGAAGTTTTAGTAATTTTGTTATGTGCCTTGTCCGGTTCATTCGTTTTGTTTATTTATTTGTTTTATTTAATTTAATTTCAGCTTAAGTTTTAGTGATTTTAGTACTTCAGTTTAACTTATTTAATTTGTCAAGGCAAAATTTCCAAATTTAAATTTTTTAAGTTCAAATTTTTAATCCAATGTTTATATTTCATTTTATAACAGCTTTATTTCAAATAAAATCAAATAAATAAATACTGTAGTGTAGTTTTAGTTAACAACAAAACTTTTTCCAACATCAATTACATTCTGATTGGCTTTTCTCACTTTTCATTTTTTGAACTTTCCTGAAGGACAGAAAAATTACTTGATGCTGGAAACGTGTTGCCCCACACCTGGTTAGGACGCAGTGCAATATGTCTATACATCGCAGTGAGGCCTATATAACCTTTTTTCCAAATCTAACCTAAAATTTCTGATATCAAAAGATGGGTTTTCGAATGGATCTGGTTGAGGATACCTTCTGATTATTGTCTACATGAGGATCCCAGTGCCTGTTATGTTAATTTCTGCTTTTGTTTCCTTCTCCAGCACCTCCAGTTGACCATTCAGGCCCTGCAGGATGAGTTAAGGACTCAACGCGATCTGAACCATCTTCTCCAGCAGGAGAGCGTATCGCGGGCCAGTGGTGGCGAGCACTTCACCACCATCGAGCTAACCGAAGAGAACTTCCGTCGGCTCCAAGCCGAACACGATCGTCAGGCCAAAGAGCTCTTCCTCTTGAGGAAGACACTGGAAGAGATGGAGCTGAGGATTGAGACGCAGAAGCAGACACTAGGAGCCAGAGACGAGTCCATAAAGAAGCTGTTGGAGATGCTGCAGAGTAAAGGACTTCCCCCAGCCTCAGGAAGAGCGTCAGATGAGGAAGAGCAAGAGCGAGCCAGGCGTATCGCAGAGGCTGAAGCTCAGCTGGGACACCTAGAGGTGATATTAGACCAGAAGGAGAAGGAAAACATCCATCTGAGAGAGGTATCAGGTTCTACTCAATCTTTTGGCTGAAAGTGGAGCATGCATGTCACTTAAAGATAGACTTAAGTAATGGATGTAAACTTGCAAAAGGAATTGCAAAAATAAGTGTTTTCAAACATGAACATGTAACACATTCAAAGCAGATTTTCAGAGCAGAGAAATATAGTAATTCAGGAACAATCTCCATGGAGCAATCTGAGGTTAAGTGGTTTGCCATCGTAATAGTCAGATAGATAGTCATATGCAACTAAGACAATAACAGCATATGGTCTCTGAGTCATCTAAACCCAAGAGAAAAACATGAGGAGATCCATGCCAGCGCAGTTGCAACCACACAGCTAATTCACTATGAGCTCAGAGAGAATAAAATGAAACAATAAAAATGTCAAAAAGCGAAAAAGATCAGAATTCAGATTGAAAATAAAAGTTTTACACATAAGTCAAGTCAAGTCACCTTTATTTATATAGCGCTTTTAACAATGTAAATTGTGTCAAAGCAACTGCACAATATCAAACATATCACAATATCAATATCAAACATATCACAATATCAATATCAAACATTGGCCTCTGGCCAACAAACCAGCAGTTCAATTTAACTGCAGCAAAGTCAGATTGTAAGGTCTCAACTAGTTCCAGTGGTCATTTGGTAATTCTGTATGTTGTCTGAGCGTTGGCATCCTCTGAGGGGTTGGCATTATCTTTTCTCAGGTGTTCGGTCATCTCAGATCATTTAGGGGTTGGATCCAGACTGAAGCTTCTGTCATTCCTAATTACCACGGGATGTTAATCCCGTGGCAGAAACAGAGACAAATAGAAACATAATTAGCGTAGCTGCTGTTCCATCCCAAGCTAAAGAATAATAATAATGTACATTTGATCAGATATACTACAGTACAAGATTATAAAATGCATTATGTGAATGCTTGGCTAAAGAGATGTGTCTTTAATCTAGATTTAAACATAGAGAGTGTGTCTGAACCCCGAACGTTATCAGGAAGGCTATTCCAGAGTTTGGGAGCCAAATGTGAAAAAGCTCTACCTCCTTTAGTGGACTTTGCTATCCTAGGTACTACCAAAAGTCCAGAGTTTTGCGACCTTAAGGAGCGGGTTGGATTGTAGCGTGGTAGAAGACAAGTTAGGTACGCAGGAGCTAAACCATTTAGGGCCTTATAGGCAAGTAATAATATTTTGTAAATGATACGGAACTGAATAGGTAGCCAGTGCAGAGACTGTAAAATTGGGGTAATATGATCATATTTTCTTGACCTTGTAAGAACTCTAGCCGCTGCATTTTGGACTATCTGTAGCTTGTTTATTGAAGATGCAGGACAACCAGCTAGCAGTGCATTACAATAGTCCAGTCTAGAGGTAATGAATGCATGAACTAGCTTTTCTGCATCAGAAACAGGTAACATGTTTCGAAGCTTGGCAATGTTTCTAAGATGGAAGAATGCTGTTTTTGTAACATGGGAAATATGATTTTTAAAGGACAAGTTGCTGTCTAATATAACAACCAGATTTTTGACTTTAGAGGATGTGACAGTGCATCCGTCAAGTTGTAAATTGTAATCCAAGAGATTCTGTGTATTGTTTTTTGGTCCAATAAGTAATATCTCTGTCTTATCTGAATTTAATAGGAGGAAATTATTGGTCATCCAATCTTTTAAATTTTTTACACAATCTATTATCTTAGATAGTTTAGAAGTTTCACCTGGTTTTGTTGAGATATATAGTTGAGTATCATCAGCATAGCAATGAAAACTAATCCCGTATTTTCTAATAATATTACCAAGAGGCAACATGTATATTGAAAATAGAAGAGGACCTAGGACTGATCCTTGTGGTACTCCATACTTTACTGGTGATAATTGTGATGACTCTCCATTTAAATGAACAAAGTGGTAGCGATCGGACAGGTATGATTTAAACCATCTTAAAGCCTGCCCTTGAATACCAATATGGTTTTGTAGTCGATCTATGAGTATATCATGGTCTATAGTGTCAAACGCAGCACTAAGATCAAGTAATACTAGCAATGAGATGCAGCCTTGATCTGAAGCAAGAAGCAAGTCATTTGTAATTTTAACAAGTGCAGTTTCTGTGCTATGGTGAGGCCTGAAACCTGACTGAAATTCCTCATAGAGATCATTTTTTTGCAAGAAGGAGCACAATTGAGCAGACACAACTTTTTCTAAAATTTTTGACATAAACGGAAGATTTGAAATGGGTCTGTAATTTGCCAGTTCATTAGAATCTAGTTGTGGTTTCTTAATAAGAGGCTTAATAACCGCCAGCTTGAATGGTTTTGGGACGTGACCTAAGGCTAACGATGAGTTAATAATATTGAGAAGCGGTTCTTCTGCTACGGGTAACAACTCTTTCAGTAGTTTAGTGGGTACAGGATCTAATAAACACGTTGTTGGTTTAGATGTACTGATAAGTTTGTTTAGCTCTTCCTGTCCTATAGTTGTAAAGCACTGCAGTTTTTCTTTAGGTGCGATGAATGAAGCTGAAATACTAGACGCAGTAGAATCTACATTTGTTATTGTATTTCTGATGTTATCTATTTTATCAGTAAAGAAATTCATAAAATCATTACTATTAAACTGTGAGGGAATATTTAGATCGGGCGGTGTTTGTTTATTTGTTAATCTAGCCACTGTGCTAAATAAGAACCTTGGATTGTTTTGGTTATTATCTATGAGTTTGCGGATATGCTCTACCCTGGCAGCTTTTAGAGCCTGTCTATAGCTGGACATACTGTTTTTCCACGCAATTCTAAAAACTTCCAAGTTAGTTTTTCTCCATTTGCGCTCAAGAATACGAGTTTCTTTCTTGAGAGAATGGGTATAACTGTTGTACCATGGTGCAGTACATTTTTCTCTAATCTTTTTCAATTTGAGGGGGGCAACAGCTTCTAATGTATTAGAGAAGATAGTGCCCATGTTGCTAGTTATTTCGTCTAGTTCATGTGTATTTATGGGTACACAGAGCAGTTGAGATAAATCAGGCAGGTTATTTGTGAATCTGTCTTTGGTGGCTGGAACAATAGTTCTGCCCAGACGATAACGCGGAGCCATATAATTAATATCAGTAATACGCAGCATGCACGATACAAGGAAATGATCAGTAACATCATCACTTTGAGGTATGATATCTATATCGGTAAGATCAAGTCCATGCGATATAATTAAATCTAGCGTATGATTAAAACGATGAGTGGGCCCGGTGACGTTTTGCTTGACTCCAAAAGAGTTTATTAGGTCAGTAAACGCAAGTCCTAGCACATCATTTGTATTATCAACGTGAATGTTAAAATCTCCGACAATTAGCAGTTTATCAACATTAACCAATAGATCTGAGAGGAAATCTGCAAATTCTTTTAGGAAATCTGTATATGGCCCTGGCGGTCACATAAGACATGTTAACGGATTGAAATAATTGCTTTCTGATGTTTTGGGTTGGTTTAAGGTTAGGGCTGCATAATGGATTTCAGCTTCACACTATAACAAGTTGTTATAAACAAGAACACATTTATTCTAAAGTGTATAGCTCATTTTTGTGTTATGTGTTTCTCATTATGTTGATTATAATCTTTGTTTTTCTTTAGGAGCTTCATCGGAGGAACCAGCTTCACCCAGACCCTGGAAAAACTAAAGCTCTTCAGACCATCATAGAGATGAAGGTAACCATCTATGAATGCTTCTTATATATATATACTGTATATATACTATACACTACTGTTCATAAGTTTAAATCCAGTAAGATGTTTTATTTTTTTTTAAATAATGAATTTAAGAATGCAATTAATTGATCAAAAGTGACAGTAAAGGCATTTACAGTCAAACCAAAAATTATTCAGACACCAATTATATTTGAGTGTTTTTACTAGTGTGTGCAGGACACTATAGTTCATTTATGTATGTGAGGAAAGCAAAATAAAGTGAACTGTGACATATTATACTTAATAATTCTTCATACAGTGGACTGCCAGTAAAACAGATACAAATTTTGGGCCAAAAATTATTTAGGCACTTTGACCTAACCATATTTTGCTTAAGTGCTTTTCTTTAATTGCTAATGCAAACTTTTTACACCACAGACTGAACAGATTTAAGCATTGCTCTGTAATTGGTTGAAATTGGTATTATCTAATTGTGTACTTAAATTCAACAGATGACAGCTATTCAATCTAATTCGTTTCATACCTTTCTATCAAAGTTATCTGAAATTATCAAGATTAATTTGTTCTAACTCTGAGTCGTATTTTATTACCATTTTCTAAACTATAGCTAAATAACTGTGATAATGTGAGAAATGTTGAAGGTGTCTGAATAAATTTTGGTTTGACTGTATAATGTTACAACGTTTCTCTTTCAAGAAAATGCTGTTAATGTACTGCATCATGGCTTCCAAAAAATATTAAGCAGCTTTTTTAACATTGTTAATAAGAAATGTTTCTTGAGCAGCAGATTAGAATTTTAGAATGATTTCTGAAGGATCATGTGACGCTGAAGACTAGATTTATGGATGTTTGCCATCACAGGAATAAATTACATTTTAAAGTGTAATGATTGTTTTTATTGTATTTTTGACCAAATAAATGCAGCCTTGGTGAGCATGAAAGACCTGTTGAACAAATAATTAGTATTGTCATTAGAGAGAGTAGTTGTATTTGGCACGCTCTGGTTAAACAAAAGGCTGAAAAGGCAAACAGAAATGGTCCAGAAAGGCAAGAGAAATGTCTGATGGCAAAGCCCCTGCAGCATGCTGCTTAGTGGCTGAATGAAACAGTAAGTGCGTTTGTGCGCTTACAGGCAGAGCAACTCCTGCCAGCAGAAGCATTACACACCGCTCTAAAAATAAAGCATGACCTCATGCAAAGCACGCACACACCCCTCGGGTCCACTCTGATTGGAGCCAAATATTACCCAGAATTCACCACTGCATCCATGTGACACGAAATGCAAAGTGATAGACTCCTATTCAAAGTGCAACTTCGCTAATTCGATTGACGCATTTTCCTCAAACCAAAAACCGCAAAAGGCGCTCCATCTGTACTTGTTTCCATTGCTCTTTTAACCTTTAGCATCATTGGTAGTGTTCTCTCGCCCTATTGGCTGAGCAGGGATGCTGATTCTGGTGCCATGGGAACAGGTGGAGTTGTTTACAACACATAGAGCACGAATGCAGGCTTGGGAGAGGATGACAGAAAAGAGAGCAATGTGAACTGTTTGCTTATGTTCTGAAGAAGGATATTATCTTTCATAGCGGCACAAGGTATAATATTACATTGCATTTAAATAATGAAGGATTTAGGATTCAGAGCCTTCAAAATATTGACAATAAGCCTCACACTTTGCCTAAGGAATTGACTCTCTGTATGCAATATGCGGGAAAAGGGATGTTGGTTTTCAAAGGCCTCTTGTGAAAATGGTGCCTATTGATGTCTGTGAAAACAAAAAGATGAGAGAGTGAGTGAGAAAGAGAGAGAGTGAGAGAGAGAGAGAGAGCGGACAGGAAGGGCGGGTTACCGGAGAGAGCATGCGAGATGGGAGATGTCTGAATGGGAGATGGACCATAGCTAATGCCAAAGACATTGTATTATTTATTTAAAAAGCCGAAGGAGCTGCAACGCTGCAACTCTCTGTCTCGCAGTCCAAAGAGGCACACGTACAGCTCGCTTTCCCAGAGCATCTCTCTCCGCCCAGGCTTGATGTGTGCTCACTACTACCAAATGGTGATTACATGCTGATCCATTAGCATGAGAGAGACAGATTCTGCTTTGGCTGTGCAGCAGTACTGCAGCTACTCACTGGCGATGCTGCAAGACGTTAGAGTTCCGCATATCCCTGTCTTCCTCTTGTTTTGATCCCATCTGTTGGGAATTGGGTTTGGCATGCTTCCGTCCGTAGAATCGCACCAAAGTTATCATACTAACTTAAGATGATGGAGCACAGCGGCGCTAATTTTTCCACTAAATTGTTTATCCAGGACACCAAAATCTCATCCCTGGAACGCAACATTCGGGACCTGGAGGATGAGATACAGATGTTAAAGGCGAGTGGATTGCTGCACACGGAGGATCGAGAGGAGGAGATCAAACAGATGGAGGTCTACAAAAACCACTCCAAGTTCATGAAGACCAAGGTAAACTTTTTCTTCAAGGAGTTTAAACTATAAACCGCTATAGACACAAAGAAATCGGTGCATTTAGGTAACTGATAAAATGAAAATGCATAATTTTTATTATTATCTATGTGTTTTTTTAAAGGGATACTCTCATGCTGTTGTAAACCTGTATGCTGTTATTTAATTTGTTGAGCGGAAAAGAAAAAACAGCAAAAACCATCATTAAAAAAAGTCCACACAACTTCCACACACAGTCTTCTGGAAGCCATGCAGTTTGCATGAGATACATACCGAAATATAGGTGATTGGAGCAATTTTTGGGGGTACACTGTTCCTTTAATTACTGCTAGCAGCCAGAAGATGTATATTTTGGCTTGAAGCTTGTAATTTTATGTCATATGAACAAGATTTCTTGTTTAAAGTAAACATGACCCTACTTAAATATTAGTAAATAGTAAATATTGACCCTACTTACTTTCTTAATAAATATTCAGAATTTAGTTTTGGATAAAATGTTAGAGATTTTTTTTCTTATTCCAAATTTGAAAAAGTTTGTCTCTGTAATGTTGCTTTAAAATGTAAAAACATGCTTTGTCACTGAAACAACTGTCCTGTTCATGTTTTTCAACCCCTCCACTGCAATTGCCACTTTGCACAATCCAATTAATTCTTGTGGATAAAAGTTCCGCCCGAGTTTTTTTTTTTCACTTTGAATATCATGTTTCTTGTTAACGAAAGGAAATGGGTTGTGAAATCTGTTTCATATTTACTTTAACAGTAAAGATAAAAAAAAAAACTGCTATAATATCAGTGATATTATTCAAAATTTCACTATCAGTCCATACTTAGATTAAATATTACGTTGAGCTTCTTTCAAATAAATAAATGTGTCTTTTTCACAAATGTTTAAGTGCAGTAAAGGGTTTCCAGTGTCAGAGAAGTGGGAGAACATTCTTGAGGATGTCTTGTGGAATTGTAATGATGGGTTTGCTGAGTAATGCTAGAAGTAGCAGTATTAAAATAGAGTCTATAGGATCTGTGTAAATATTTCTCACGGCTGTGCTGACTGTGTTTCCTGTCAAAACACTTCAGTGTATTTGCTTTAGGTTTATTAGAATCGCACACACTTTGGCTGAATCACTGTTGGCAGTGCCAGTAAGTCTACCACGCATTGCTGTTGTCTAGAATCATCTCGAAAACAATACATTGCATAAGAGGTTGTGGGTAGTTTTAGCCAAAAAAACATGATCATTTTAATTTTTGAAAAAGAACCGAAAATAGTATGCTATCCAGTAGTGTTGTTGTAAAACTATTAAAAATGTTTTTGGTAATTGAAATGAAGGTGAAATAAGTTTTAGATGACAAACTTCAACTTTAAAAAATAAAATGACTGAAATATCAATAAATAAATAAATAAAAAAACCACACACAACAAAATTGCTCAAACTAAGCTTATTCTTATTAATAAATTAATTATGTTTATTAATTATAATGAATTATTCATATCAATAAATGCTATACTTGTATAAAAAAATACTAAAATAACACTGCCATCCAGGCCACTTTAACAAACAATGTACAGAGATTTGGGAATATACAAACCCGATTCCAAAAAAGTTGGGACACTGTACAAATTGTGAATAAAAACAGAATGCAATGATGTGGAAGTTTCAAATTTCAATATTTTATTCAGAATGCAACATAGATGACATCAAATGTTTAAACTGAGAAAATGTATAATTTTAAGGGAAAAATAAGTTTATTTTAAATTTCATGGCATCAACACATCTCAAAAAAGTTGGGACAAGGCCATGTTTACCACTGTGTGGCATCCCCTCTTCTTTTTATAACAGTCTGCAAACGTCTGGGGACTGAGGAGACAAGTTGCTCAAGTTTAGGAATAGGAATGTTGTCCCATTCTTGTCTAATACAGGCTTCTAGTTGCTCAACTGTCTTAGGTCTTCTTTGTCGCATCTTCCTCTTTATGATGCGCCAAATGTTTTCTATGGGTGAAAGATCTGGACTGCAGGCTGGCCATTTCAGTACCCGGATCCTCCTTCTACGCAGCCATGATGTTGTAATTGATGCAGTATGTGGTCTGGCATTGTCATGTTGGAAAATGCAAGGTCTTCCCTGAAAGAGACAACATCTGGATGGGAGCATATGTTGTTCTAGAACTTGGATATACCTTTCAGCATTGATGGTGCCTTTCCAGATGTGTAAGCTGCCCATGCCACACGCACTCATGCAACCCCACACCATCAGAGATGCAGGCTTCTGAACTGAGCGCTGATAACAACTTGGGTTGTCCTTGTCCTCTTTAGTCCGGATGACATGGCGTCCCAATTTTCCAAAAAGAACTTCAAATTTTGATTCGTCTGACCACAGAACAGTTTTACACTTTGCCACAGTCCTTTTTAAATAAGCCTTGGCCCAGAGAAAACGCCTGCGCTTCTGGATCATGTTTAGATATGGCTTCTTTTTTGACCTATAGAGTTTTAGCCGGCAACGGCGAATAGCACGGTGGATTGTCTTCACCGACAATGTTTTCTGGAAGTATTCCTGAGCCCATGTTGTGATTTCCATTACAGTAGCATTCCTGTATGTGATGCAGTGCCGTCTAAGGGCCCGAAGATCACGGGCATCCAGTATGGTTTTCCGGCCTTGACCCTTACGCACAGAGATTGTTCCAGATTCTCTGAATCTTTGGATGATATTCTGCACTGTAGATGATGATAACTTCAAACTCTTTGCAATTTTTCTCTGAGAAACTCCTTTCTGATATTGCTCCACTATATTTCGCCGCAGCATTGGGGGAATTGGTGATCCTCTTGCCATCTTGACTTCTGAGAGACACTGCCACTCTGAGAGGCTCTTTTTATACGCAATCATGTTGCCAATTGACCTAATAAGTTGCAAATTGGTCCTCCAGCTGTTTCTTATATGTACATTTAACTTTTCCGGCCTCTTATTGCTACCTGTCCCAACTTTTTTGGAATGTGTAGCTCTCATGAAATCCAAAATGAGCCAATATTTGGCAGGACATTTCAAAATGTCTCACTTTCAACATTTGATATGTTATCTATATTCTATTGTGAATAAAATATAAGTTTATGAGATTTGTAAATTATTGCATTCCTTTTTTATTCGTAATTTGTACAGTGTCCCAACTTTTTTGGAATCGGGTTTGTACTAATTTTACATTTACATGCTAAATATGAAAGATGGATATTGGGATTCTGACTTTATTCTTTTAAACTGATTTTTAATGATATTTTAATCCAGAGCTCTGATTGGTTTGTTTGATTTGCACCGCCTAATCAACGTTTTTTAACTGGCTTGTTTCTTGACAGAAAAATCTCGATTTTTGTGCACGTGTGCGTGGGTATTATTTTGTGTGATGTCTTTGCTGTATCTAACATGCTCATGAATAAGCTGGCGGTTTTGTTGTGATATTTATAGAACTCATTTCATCAATAAATGATACGGCTGATGTATATTAAATGGGGATTGCGTTCTGAAATCCATCTTTTATGTGAGGAGAGTACAGTTGTAGAGAAGAAATCTCCTATACTCATTTCAGCTTTCCTATTAAAAAAACATAGCTGATTAGCGCATTTTATGACATGATTCGTTAAAAATATCAGTTGTCTAGATACTCATATGTACTAAACGATTTCCCTGTCCTATAAATAACATAAGATTTTCTTTCTCTGTTCCTGCTTTTTCGATCTCTTTCAGATTGACCAGCTCAAGCAGGAGCTCTCAAAAAAAGAGTCTGAGCTTTTAGCTCTGCAAACAAAACTTGAAACTCTGAATAATCAGAATTCAGACTGCAAACAGCATATTGAAGTGCTCAAAGAGTCCCTCACTGCCAAAGAGCAACGCGCTGCCATCCTACAAACAGAGGTTAAAATTATTGTATTTTATTTTATTTTATTTTTTACTTCTTTCTTTTTCTTTTTATTAAGTTTTAATATTTACCTTGGTGCAACTCTTTGTCCCTTACAATTCTGTGTGTTACTGTAAATTATTTTATTTTAATGGGATTTTATTTTTTTTAATAAGCACTTGAAAACACATCTCACCAGCTTTACATGAACTCTGTGTTCATGGTGTGTTGTTTAGGTGGACGCTCTTAGATTGCGTCTTGAAGAGAAGGAATCTTTCCTTAATAAGAAGACAAAACAACTGCAAGACTTGACAGAGGAGAAGGGAACACTGGCCGGGGAGATCAGAGATATGAAAGACATGCTGGAAGTCAAAGAACGCAAGATAAACGTCCTGCAGAAAAAGGTAAATCTCACTCGGGAATCAAAGGTCAGAGGCCAGTTTTCATGGGCCATTTAGAAATGATTGCGGTCAATACTGATGAGCAGTACCAAGAAGAGTGTGATTTAAGCCAGAGCAAAGGGATTTGCCTGTATCTGTAACAGACTTAACTTATTGCACACCTATATAGTGTTTTTGGTGAGATATTTTAGAAAATATAAATATTTCAATCATGCCAACTCTCGGAAGATTTTAGCATGGTAATGATTATGACAATGTTAATGTATTTGGTCTTGGCGGAATAGATCTGCTACGCTGCTGCTGCTGGGCTGCTGCTGCTGTTGGTTATTGCTGTAGTTATAGATTATTGCTGCTGCTGCTGCTGCTGCTGCAAGTAAGTACAGGAACTTACTGCCAATGCATACGACAATATGGTACAGCGAGTATTTAAGACATACTGCTGTTGCACAAATAGCATATAAAATAACCCGTAGTAGATCTATACAGGTGGAGCTGGGGAAGGTGGAGGGTTTCAGAGGAACTGCAAAATGCTTTAGTGCTCTTCTTCCAACTGCTTTTTCATCTTTGCCCTCTTCTTACCATATCACCGCATTCTTTTCTGGGCTCTTCAGCCTTTTTTCATGTTGTTCAGACACCGGAAACATCTTAAGAGTCAAAAAAGGCCACAGTCTGCTTCAAACCGTATTAAACCGTAACTTCTGATCTCTTGCTCTTTGTGCTGGTTTGATCCCTTATATTTTATACACTGCCCATCCAAAAAAAAGGTCACACACACAATTTTTTTGTTGGACCGCATTTAGCTTTGATTACGGCACACATTCACCGTGGCATTATTCCAATCAGCTTCTGCAATGTCACAACATTTATTCCCGTCCAGAGTTGCATTACTTTTTCGCCAAGATCTTGTATTGATGATGGGAGAGTCGGATCTCTGCGCAAAGTCTTCCCCAGCACATCCCAAAGATTCTCAATGGGGTTAAGGTCTGACTCTGGACTCTGTGGTGGCCAATCCATGTGTGAAAATGATGTCTCATGCTCCCTGAACCACTCTTTCACAATTTGGGCCTGATGAATCCTGGCATTGTCATCTTGGAATATGCCCGTGCCATCAGGGAATAAAAAATCCATTGATGGAATAACCTGGTCATTCAGTATATTCAGGTAGTCAGTTGACCTCATTCTTTGGACATATAACATAATCATCCATGCCGTAATTATCCAATTGGGGGATCTTACCTATTTGCTTAGTTAAATCCAGGTGGTGACTTTTTTTTGGACAGGCAGTGTATTCTAAGTCACATTGAAAACAACCTGCTGTATGTCTTAAATATTTACACAAGGAAACAACCCAGTAGTTCCTTTTGCCTTCAAAACAATTTAATTTGTTCTTGAAGCCCCTTCATACAGCTCCCTAACTGTGGGTAACGGGATATTGCACCATTCATCAAAAAGAAAAGCGGGGGGATGAAGGAAGTGAAATCTAGCCCATTATCTGACCATACAGAACATCATCAGGCATAAATATTCCCATGAGATCCCGCCCGTACCATTAGAGACCAACTGCCATGGTTCATAGTCAGCAATAGACCTTGTGGGCTGAAACATCCTTAGGCTTCCTTTAACACAAACCCGTTCAAATGGAAAACAAGGTGAAAGATGAACCCAAAGACCATATAACTTACTCAGATTCCCAGGTACTGTATCCGTTACACTAGTTTATCCATCTTTGTAAGATGGCCTTGAGTACATACAGTTTGTAAGATGGCTTCTAGTAAATGCAGTATACATCTGTTCATGTCAGTAAACACTGACTTATTCATGTTTCTCATTGTCAGTATCATTTGTTGTTATTTGACGTTTGTCCTTGTTATTTTGACAATGTATGTTCACCCTTTTACAGATTAAAATGATGTTTTAGTGACCAGTGCACCTACAGTTTGTGGGTATATTTGTAACTTTATTTTCTCATAGTGTTTTTACAACTAATCCTTTCATATTAAACGCATTTGAGAACTATTTAACAGAGCTCTTACAGCAATCAACATAGCATGACCTTAAGTCAAATTTAAAGGGATAATTCACCCAAAAATGAAAATTACCCCATGATTTACTCACTCTCACGTCATCCTAGGTTTATATTACTTTTTTCTTTCAGACGAATACGATCAAAGTTATATTAAAAAATGTCCTGGCTCTTCCAAGCTTTATAATGGCAATGAATGGGTGTTGATATTCAGTAGTCCAATAGACGTCAGAAGTTCTTCCATCATAAAAAGTGCTCTGCATAGCTCCAGGGGAATTATAATGGCCTCCTGAAGCGAATTGGTGCTAAAAATATCCATATTTAAAACTTTATAAACTGTAATCTCTAGCTACGCCTATAGGATGGCTTAAGGTTGGGGAAATTTTCATTTTGGGGTGAACTATCCCTTTAAACTCCCTTTCCATGTGATTTTTTTTTAAGATGAAGTATGTAATTTTAGCACCCCTAGTGGTACCAAGTTGAAGTGCAGTTCTTGATTGAATGAACAGGTTTCGCTAATACAGTGATGCAGGAATCCTAAAATCCAGAAATGAGTTCCACTGTTCCAAAGTCAATGTTTTTTTCATGTTGTTTTTTTAATAGCTTTTTGATTAAATGCCTGAAATGTTAAAAAAAGTTATGCAGCCGTGGTGTAATTCGTTTATAGCCTAAATTTTTACTTCGGGCAATTGTATTTAGGCTTAAAAATTCATAACAGTTATGTTCATTTGTGAAGATTATCATGTTGAACAAAACATGTAAGAATCTTCTTAAACTGCTGTCGGTCACAGACCTTATTTTCTGCCATAATCCAAAAGTCAGTTGAAAAATTCCATTGTTTTTTTTGTTGAGTTTGCAATCAATTTTTTTTTATTTTTTTTTTATGTTTGCTAAATCCACACTCGTTTTATCTTCTTCCTCTCTCTCAGATTGAGAACCTTCAGGAGCAGCTGAGGGATAAAGATAAACAGCTCGGGAATCTAAAGGACAGAGTGAAGTCTCTCCAGACGGACTCCAGCAACACTGATACTGCCCTCGCCACGCTAGAGGAAGCCCTGTCTGAGAAGGTACCAGAAACAGTCCCAAACATCACAAAAGGAAATGAAAATGTAGAGCAGAAGCAAATAAAATCAGACCTGCCTCGTATATGCTGATTTAGGTGTTTGGAGAATATAAAGTCAAGTTCAAAGTTCAAGAAATTGCCTTCGACAGCAGACTGTGCATGACATATTCACAGTATTTTGAACTGAGGAAATAAATTGTACCTGCTGATAGCATTGTTTATTTGCACATACTGTGTTGTTTTAGCACCTGATTCTCTAAAGTAATTATGGAAATCAGGTAACAAAAACTTAATTAAATACAGCACATTTCTCAGCATTCAGGCCAGATGCTCAGAGACTACCATGATCTGGAATACTTTAGTTGGATTGTTCAGCATTTTTATGTCAAGTTTTAGTGAATTTACCCGCTACTCTGTGAAGAATGAAGACATTCACAGACATTTATTGATAAACCTTGAGTGTTAGGGAAGTGGAAATTGTTTTAGCATGCTCAATTAGCCCTGAGTTCAGGTGAAATGTGTTTTTGTCACAGGAGCGAATTATCGAGCGTCTGAAAGAGCAAAGGGAGAGGGAAGACCGAGAGAGACTGGAGGAGGTGGACTCATATAAAAAAGAGAATAAAGACCTGAAAGAGAAGGTGAACTCTTTACAAGTGGAGCTAACAGAGAAAGAGGTACGTCAGCGATTGCGTGTCCGTTTCAGTTGTGTTTCTGTGAGTTTTTGGTAGGACTGTCAGCTGTGGTCTCGTCTTGCTCTTCCTGCAGTCGAGTCTCATAGATTTAAAAGAGCACGCCTCCTCGCTGGCCTCGTCAGGTCTCAAGAAAGACTCCAAACTCAAGTCCCTTGAGATCGCAATCGAGCAAAAGAAAGAGGAATGCAGTAAACTGGAGACACAGCTACAGAAGGTATATTCAATTTTGGCCATTTTAGTTTTACCAGGATCATTTTTTAACTGTGGCGCTTGGCCGATTGGCAGGAAGTGGTTTCACAGTTTTGTCAATAGAAAATCCACATTTTGGTTTTCATATATTTTTAGTTATTAAATATAGTGTGTATTGAGTCTAAAATTAGACTTAATTTTGTCATTGTTTAATTTGAGCAATTATGTGTATTTAGAATTTTAGATAATTATTTTCAGAATTGTGCTGTTTTCTTCTATTTTTATATATTTTTTATTTATTTTATTTTTTTGTTCAATGTAATAAACACTACCTTTCAGAAGTTTAGGGTCAGTAAGATTTGTTTTTTAAAGGAAATAATACTTTTATTCAGCAAGAAGACACTAAATTGATCAAAAGCGATGATAAAGATTTTTACGTTGTACATAAATGCTGTTGTTTTGAACTTTCTATTCAGTAAAGAATTATTGCATCACAATTTCCTCTAAAACATATTAAACAGAACAATTGACAGAACAGAACAACTTTTAACATTGATGATAAGAAATGTTTGTTAAATCAGAAAGATTTCTGAAGAATCATGTGACACTGAATACTGAAGTAACGATGCTGAATTCAGCATTGCATTGCAGAAATAAATTACATTTAAAAGATATATTAAAATAGAAACTACTTATTTTGTATTGTAATAATATTTCACAATATTAAAAAATGTACAGTAGTGTACAGTATGTAATTTTAAGCATAGCAATCTTTTAGGAAAGTATTTAAAATACTTTTTAAAAGACCAAAACGTTTTGTACAAAGGAGTGCATATACTCAGTGTCACAAATTTGCTGATTTGATTGGTGACAGTGCAAAATATATTTGTTACATTTCTGTTCATTTTTAATAAATCCCAGGTTTTCTCTGTGGTCTCGCTGTATATATTCTGGCTGTATATACGCCATCGGCCACCTTGCTCTAAGAATATCTGTATTTTTAAAACCGATATCAATCTGGAATTACTTTCAATGATTTAGCCAGTTGCGTCATTGAATGTGTTTTCTGCATCAGCTTAATGGCCACTCATTTTAGAGGGCATCATGGAAACTTTATGAAAGTGGTGATGAGCTCCTTTCTTTGTCTAATTTCTCTTATGTGACAGTAGCTATGTCTCAAAACCTAATGCACTGCCTACCTAAATGGCATTTTTGGGTATCAGAAGCGCATATAGTTCAATTAAGATGTTTGAAATCTGACTATGTTGATCAGAAATGCTGTTTTGGTTGGCGATTCACTCTGATTAGACACGCAGAGTCGGCTTCTTTTTGTTCTTATGTTGTCCTCTAGTTATTTATATTCTCCTGTGTAGAACATTATCATTATCCTGAAAGAAGAGCTAATGATAAAGCTTGTGCTGTTTTACTGAGTCCCTTCATCCTCCTCCTCCTCCTCATTTCCCATGATTCCCTCCTTTGCAATGTAGCAAGCAGAGCAGCTGTTCAGTCAAATGAACAATCCCGTAAGTGTCTCTCTGGATCTCTACTAGCACATATTGAAAACATGAGGACACTATACTCTTAGTTTCTTTCTACTTTAACTTATATGAATTCAACCCTGCTGCTTTAGAAAGAAGGGGATCTGACGAACTTTACAGTTCAGAAACAATGCAATATGTATTTTAGATACAGATTTTAATTACTATGTCAAGCAAAACTATATTGACGTCTAGCTATTTTTGGAGGTTTTTGTTGTATGAGTAGAGGTCTGCAGGATGCAGCAGTTGTAGGTTATTTAGAGGAAATATAAATAATGTATAGTAAATTGTGCAATACACAAATTAAATGTAAGTGTAAATAATTTTGCTTTATTTTTCTAAAATATTCTTCCTTAGTTTGGGTGCAATACAGATCTTTTCAGAATCTTGCATGTGCATCCTGTTTAATATTTTCTTATTGTTTTTATCATATAACCAACCAACATGATTAAAACAGAATTAATTGGGATTCAAGGGCATTCTGTGAAATGTGGAAAAACTGTATTGTTTCCTCATGCTTCCAGTGTTTACTAATCTGTTTTTGAAATTAATACCCAGATACTTGAACACGTATATGTCTGAAGGCAAACGCATTGCAAAGAATTTTACCACTGAACCATGGAGCTAAAATCCACATTTGCATGTTGCGTTGCATGTTCCTCTGTCGTGTGTGTTTTTTCTCATGTCATGTGAATCTGCTGTCAGCTTTGACTTGTTGCAACCTTTGGTTGTATGACCACATTATCTTGGATTATTTATGTTGTCGCTTTCTTCAATTTTGCATTGTGTGTGTGATCCATTGTGCATTCATTTTCAACACACCAATGTAAACTGTGTTTCAGAATGCCCACAGTGTTTTAATAATTAAGCAAGGCTGCATTTCAATATTGCAAAGAAAATTATGTATAACTACCTGATCTCTTGTATTCTGTTTCAACTGCAGCAAGACAAATATGTGCATTTAATCTTATATTTAAAGCTTGGCTAATTACCTGCTTTGTGGAGCCCTCTAGTCTGCAATACTGGTGTATGAACTGGAGTGGCATTGCGAACTGGGAATGCTTCTGCAGGAATTTTTGATTGACTGAGACTGTGTTTTAACTGGTTTCTGTGGTGATGCCTTCCCATGATCGTCATACAGAAGGCTCATGATATGGAGGTGCAGCAAAGCTCACGTGGGAACCCTGAGTATGTGGACCGGGTCAAACTTCTGGAAAAGGAGGTGTCCTTCTACAAAGAGGAGTCCAGCAAAGCCCAGGCCGAGGTTGAGAGGTTACTGGAGATTCTGAGAGAGGTGGAGACAGAGAAAAATGACAAGGATAAGAAGATCGCAGAACTGGAAAGGTGAGAAAAAGCCACTTATTTACTTTTTAAATGCTTCTGAAAGTGTGAAGTCACTTATACACTGCCAGTCAAACATCTGGTCACACTTGACTGAATTCATTTTTGCGTTCTTGGGCAGATTGTGTTTTTATGATCTTAAAAACCTTATAATGCATACATATATAATACAATAAATGCACAGTTTTACATTTTTTAAAATGATTTTGGCCATATAGTGTGATAGTGTCTCCGCCACGGGATAAAATAATAATAATAAAAGATAATTGCAACTTCCTCACAATATTTCTTGCAATTCTATGTTTATATCTCACTATACTCATATTTTTCTTGCAATTCTGAGAAAAAAAGTAATGCTTATGAGTTTATATCTAGATGTTTTCTCAGAATTGCAAGAAAAAAGGGCAGAATTATGAAATGTAGACTCAGAATTGCAAGAATAAAAATCTGATTAGTATTAGTAAACAATGAATAAACATTAGTAGTGTAGTGTAAATATTGCACGAGTTTCATAAAGCAGCATCAGGACAGAGTCCTTGTTTTGCCGTTATCTTGAGCTTTGACAGCATCAGTTGACAGTTTCTACTGTATTTAATATCAAATTCTGCTGGGGTATAACATCAAAATGCTGATGTCAAGAAGAGCTGTTTTGTTACTGATGCAGTACAAACCATGCTGTACTCTCAGAGCTGCCGTCAATTATGCATCTCCTAGAGGTGAAATATGATGATGATTACAAATATTTATGCTGTTTCCTGGAATCATGCATTCATGAGGTCATCGGTATTCTGTGTTTCTGACATGCTCTGAATATTGATATGGAGCTCATGTTTAGTGGTTTAGCCTCTCTCTTCATGCGCTGTGATGACTGCTACTCCTGACAGATCTGTGTCTTTTGGCATGTTCGTGTTCAGCTGCCTCCATATCTCTTTTGTCTTCTTCTAAATTCTTGTTTAGTTGTTGAGTAATTCATCTAAGATATCAAGTCCATGCTAGTGCTGTATGTTCAGGTTGTACATCATCCGAAAAGGGTGTTCACACTAACAGCAAAGTGACTGAAAAAGTCATGAAAGGTTAATTTACATAGGCAGTAATACTAGTGGAGGTGCAAGTGTACAATGTAATATAATACTAAAAATGTCTAATTTTAATATATATACTGTATATAGGCCTTTTAGTGCTGGGCAATGATCACGATTAATTGCATGGTTTTCTGCAATTAATCGCAAAGAATCGCATTGTTGTGCACTTTTTTCATTTAAAAGAGCTCCTATATGAACAAAAGTGCAATAACATTTGATTTGCATACTCTTTAAACAAATAAGGTGTTTTTTTTTTTTTTATAGCAGTATTCCTTTTACATATAGTAGCAGTTAAAATATTTCTTGTAAATCTCAATTTATAACATTAATGTAATCAAATTAAATATAAAACCAAAGCTATTTGCCACTGCCAGGGCAATAACGTTTTTATAGAAAATATTTTATAGTTTGTTATATTTTATAAAAACAAGTTATGCTCAGAGCGGGACAACACTTGATGGGTGAGTGCGGGTGCGGGCGGGTAGAGGGATATAAATATAGGGTGCGATTTGCCGGGGGGGATGGGGCGAATTCGTATTAGTGTCCGTCGTATTAAAAACATTTCATGGCATGACACCCATTATATATTACTTAAAAAGACGGGTTTATGATATGCGTTACTAACAGATTACACTGACATTAGTTAGGCTTATGGAGAGAGAAAAAAAGTCTTCAAAAGCACCCGTCCCCCCTCTGCTTTTTCGATATGTAATAGATATGTAATGCAATATATATATATATATATATATATATATATATATATATATAACAGCATGCTGTCACGATACTGTGTCGGAGCGAACGACACGGAGATGTGGATCAAAGTAACAGTCTTTAATGTAATCCAGACCAAGGGGTAATCCACACTAGGAACGGCTGAAGACACACGTGCATAACATTAAGACCCGACAAAGACAGACAGCACAGACTGGGTCTTAAATGCATGGGGTAAGGAGGGTGATTACAAAGACACACCTGAACCAAATCACACAATCAACAAGAGACAGAAACTGGGTTACTGAGAGCTCATGGGGAGGAAAACATACATACAGACAGTCCAGACGGACACCCGAGAGGAGGACGGCACACGGAGTCCAGGGTGCAGATGACGGAGGGAAGAGCCAGGGATGAGACCGGGCGGACCAGACAGAAGAAGGAACAACGGAGGAGACCACAGGGACTTGAAATAGGAGGAGCCAAGAGGGACCCAGGCCACAGACATAAAAGCGACCTACGGTGGAGCCGACGAAGGGAGGAGCCATGGTGGAGGAAGGGCTGATGACTCCAGGGGGCTGACCGACGGCAGCAGAGCAGGTGGTGGTGGAGCCCGACACGATGAGCCAGGGCGACGGGGAGGATCCGGAGGGCCAAGGCGGAGCAGATGGCTCAGGCGAACGAGGCGGAGGCGGGGATCCGGAAGGCCCCGGTGGAGCCGGAGTGACAGAGGACTGAGGAGGAGCCGAAGGGAAGGAAGAGCCAGACAGGGCCGGAGGGACGTGGCGCAGCCGGAGGAGTGGAGTCCTGAGGCAACGGATAGTCGACGACAGACCAAGGCGGAGCCGTAGGGATGAAGGAGCCCGGCGGAGTCAGTGAACTGACGGGCCATGGCGGAGAGAAGGGAGCTAGGAGCCATGGTGGAGCTGCTGGGTGGCACTGCCCACACACACACCAAATCGTGACTCCCAGCACCGGGAGCACATTAGACAGGGGAACGACAGGGCTGGTAGACAGTTCAGGGCAGACTGGTAAGTCCGAGGAAGATGGGAGGAGAATAGGCATGTCCACATAAATATCTGCCTCCCAGTTTATGGAGCTCATCCTCAGCTGTGGTGCAGTGGGCGGGGCTTATCTCTAAGCCCTCATGCTCCCTTGCATCATCCACCATCGCGTGCTTAGTTGCTGGCTCTCGCACCTGGTCTGATGTCACAGGCTCGGGCTCCGGGGCGATCCTCAGCTCTGTCACTCTCTCAGGCAATGACTCGTTAGTCACGGCGGGCTCTGGCTCTCTGTCAGCGGTGGGCTCGGGCTTGAGCTCTGCGCAGCGGGGTGATGGTGGGCTGGGCTCTGGGTCCGGAGTGGAACTGGCGGGATCATCCTCGGGACTGACGGTGAACAGAGATACGTTTCTTGCCAGTATCCACTCCACAAAGGCGGGATCCTCTCAAGGGCCATCTTAGGACGACGGCGCTCTGCACGCGGTGTACAGGCTGGCGTCATAGAATGCGCAGAGCATGTCATTCGGGGAGCTGGTGTGATGAGCGATGTCCACAAATAGTCTGGTATGGCCCTCGAGCAATCCTCGAGCGAGGAGGTGTTCTGGGTGGGATAAGGGGTCAAAGCGGTCCATAGAAAAAAAAATATTGAACGAAACATAGAAAACAAACGGAGGGGAAACACGCAGTTATACTTTTTGTGGGATGGGTCTTCTGTCATGATACTGTGTCGGAGAGAACGACGCGGAGACGTGGATCAAAGTAACAGTCTTTAATGTAATCCAGAACAAGGGGTAATCCACACTAGGAATGGCTGAAGACACACGTACATAACATTAAGACCCGACAAAGACAGACAGTACAGTCTGGGACTGAAATACATGGGGTTATGAGGGTAATTACAAACACACACCTGAACCAAATCACACAATCAACGAGAGACAGAAACTGGGTTACGGAGAGCACATGGGGAGGAAAACATACACACAGACAGTACAGGGGCGTGACACATGCGTGTCAGATCCACGTCACCTTCAGCAGCGGCAGCTGTTAAAGTAATAGCAGCCAAATAACCTAACCTAGGTGCTGTGATGTCTGTTAATCAAAGAACAAAAGAAAAAAGAGGAAATCAATAACTTTTGTAGCTTTAATTCATCTATATTTAATTTAAAATAAAATGTTGACAACTTTATTCAATTTCTTTATATTTTTCGTCTTGCTAAAGGGCGCATATATATGACATTTATCATAATGGGTGTATGTGAATATTGTTTTAAGTTCACTTAAACTAGACCTTAAATTTTTTAAGGTCTAATAAATGTTAAATTTGATAGCTCTCAATTATACTGTAATGTTGAATGGTTATAGTTTATGGTTGAATATTAGGAAAAAAATAACAATTTCCCATAGACATCAGTAGTATTTGTATCAGTGATACCTGCCTTCAGTCATAAAAAAGATGCCATTAAACAAATATTAAAAATAAACTATTTATTTCTACATTTGAAGATTGAATGTGAAATTATTGCAATATAAAAGTATATTTAAAAAAAAAAAACTTTATTGTTAGGTGGGATTAATTGTGATTAATCACGATTAATTTCAGAAAAAAAATGTGCGATTAATTAGTTAATTTTTCTTAATCGATTGACAGCAGTAATATATACGCAAAACATTGACTAGCCATACTAGAATTTCTCAGCATTCCAAGTGAGCTTGTTTTATGCATTTATGATGCAATATGAAATGCTGCGGTTTGCAGTTTATATACACACTTTTTGTTCTCATTCAGCAGTAATTCCTGTCAGTGTGAACAGCCCTTATAATAGTTTTGAGCATCGGACAGTAAGTTAATTTCCTCATAGGTTCCAGCTCTGGCTCAAAGTCTTGTTGCTTATTCTCGGTTGACATACTCATGCTTTAGAGTTAATGTGGTTCGATTAACCATCTGTGTTTCTGTTCTGTTTTTTACCGTCTCGCCAACTCTTTCTCTGTTCTGTTTGTTGGTCTTTCTCTTTTTCCGACCTCCTTCTCTGTCTCCTGTTCTTCCATGTTCCTTCATCTTCTGTCATAAAACACTAATTTCTTGTTCAAAAATTATTGTCCATCTTCATATTCTTCCTATTCTGCATCTATCTATCTATCTATCTATCTATCTATCTATCTATCTATCTATCTATCTATCTATCTATCTATCTATCTATCTATCTATCTATCTATCTATCTATCTATCTATCTATCTATCTATCTGTCTGTCTGTCTGTCTGTCTGTCTGTCTGTCTGTCTGTCTGTCTGTCTCCCATCTTCATTCATTTTACCTCCATCCATAACTTTATAATTCATACCCCCTTCACTGTGGCCCAGCCCCCCACCCCCCGCTGCCCGCCCCTCGCCCCGCCCTGGTGGCAGAGCCCCCTCTGACCCTCCCCCCTCTGTGTCCGCTGCCCCCCAGCAGATTGGGGGCATGGTGTGGGACTTCCTGGGAAAGTGAGTGCTCTGTCCTGACACCACGGCTCGGCTGCATTTATCTGTCTGCAACTGCAACTGCTGTGTGCTTGATGCCTTATGCCTCTGTTGCACGGCTGTCTCTCATTCACTGGTTTTTCTTACAAAGGAAATAATCCTTTTGTTCTTTATAATGTGGTAAATACGTGCCAGATTGCACTGATGTAAAAATCTGTGGACTGAGACAGCCCAGAAAATAATATGCGTGTATAATGTGTTTTGTGGTTGTGTAAGTTGTTTCTTGTGCATGTGTTGGGCTCTCTTCCAAACCCTAGTGAGATGCCTCACAGTCTATTGTCTACATAGGCAGCATCCCAACCAAGTGGCTAATATAAAATAATTTAAAAAATGTATTTGTGGGCAGCAGCAATAAAGAGTGCTCAAGAGATCTGAAAGAGAGTCTGATGCTGTTGCTAACAGCTCAACAGAAATCTTGACTGAGTGCATTTGTAAAAGTATTTTCTACTGTTTACACTTATAGAACCCCAAACTTCTGAATGTAATATATGTAAAGGATACATTTAATGCTACCTTAGATTTTGGCCAAAACTGCATATTTTATATATTGCTGTCTACTACTTCCTTTTGGGAGTGTGCCTATGGGTGCATAAACTATGTTGCCTATAGGTAGGAAGCTCACTAGGCTTTGGAACTGAGCTAATGTGTACCTCAACCAGAGTGCTCGTATTCCTTTTATGATTATATCTGTTCTATTTTAAAAAAAATTTTGTATTTATTTTTTTGTTACTTATTTATTTTTTATTTTTGTATAGTAAAAATAGAACATGAAAATGTATTCTAATGGTTCCATAGTTTCAGCACAATTTTCTTTCACATAGTGTCATACGTGTGATAACTGCACACTTGATGTATCTGTCATGATGTTGGCATTGCAACATGTTAATGTGTAGTCATTCTCTAAAATGACACCAACATTAAAGGGAGGGTTGACCTAAAAATACAAATTCTGTAAGTAATTATAGTTTTCTTGGTTTTGGTCAGAACAGGCAGAATGTTCTGTTAGAAAGTGAATGGGAACAAATGCTGTTGAGCCAAAAATGACCAAAAAAAAAGTCATTAAAATGCAATAGTAGTTCATACTTATGGCTTGTTCATTATCTTCTGAAGTCTAAAGGACTAGATTATATTTAAATCATTATTAATGAAAATCTCATATCGTGTCCTCTATTGAAGAGAGAAAATCATGCATGTTTAAAACTACATTTAGGTGAGTAAACGGCAGCATTGTTTTTATTTTTAGGTGAACTATTCTTAAAATACACTTTCAGTTATACTGTGGTTTTCACATAGATCTGTTAACTAATGTGATTTTTAGCAATCTTAGTGTATTTTATTCCACCCTGCTTATGACGTTAACATGTTCTGCAATTGTTACTGTATTTGCACTTGTACTGTACACGCTTCTGTGATCTCTGCGCTTGCGGGTTGGTGTTGCTGGCATACGTTTCCTGACCTTTGAACACCCATTTCACATGCTGAACCTCTTGACCAGTCATCTTTCTGCTTCCTAACACGATCTCTCCTCCCTTCCCTCTCACTCTTCTGAATGATCCTCTCCATCCCCTCCCACCTCAGCCAGTGAAATTCCCCTCAAATCGGCCGTCTCATCGGCCTGCATGAGACGTTCTGCAGCATTTCAGGCCCTGTTTTGCTCTGTGAATGAGCTGGGTGCTTTAGGTAGGGTTTAGTGTTCCTCAAGTAGGTTTGCACCCTCATGCCTGATCGCTCTTGCCCTGTTTGCTACCCCGTGTGATCCCTCACTGCGGCTTGGCTGGTTGGGTTGCTGCATGTTGGTTCTCTCACGGGCCCCTGCAGATCTGGACTCAGTGGCGTATCCACTGACGTTGATGATTTGAGATGATAGCGTTGTGCATCCTGCCTTGCTGACCTCAGGAGCCGTTCTAAACCAATCCTAGTTTCTCACTTGACTCTTTCCAGCTGTTTTCTGCTTCGTTTCGAGGAATTCTAAAGTTTTGTTTCCCCTTTCCTTCTTGTTTTCTGTGTTGTGGCTTCTCTTCCTTTCGGTTCCTGCCCTTCCTGCATCCTTCCTTCCTCCTCTTTCTCCTCCGCCAGTCTTGCTCCCAGGTAAGTTGGTTGTTCCTCAGGTGTTCACCCTCCGTTATGATCAATAGCCAAGCATGTTTTGTTTGTGTGACATTAGAAAAATAACAGTATTTTTCCTCACATTTGCATCTAGTCTGTTGTTGTCACCGTTATGAGTCATATTTCATGGTGGTGTGGTGTTGTGTTGTGTTATTGTTTGCATTTAATAATCACACATACAGTGACCCCAAAATGTATTTGGACACATAAAACACACTTTAAGAAGTCAGAATGTCAGTGCATTATATAATGAAATATTCAACTAACTCACTTTGGAGTGGATGCATTGAAATCTCATGCATTTTTTTCCAGTATAAATATTCTTGAATCAAGATACATTTACTTGAGAAGTAAAATTACATATAAAAAAAAGAATCAAAATTAAGTGAGTTCATACTTAAAAAAAAAAATAAAAATAAAAAAAATCTGCCAATGGGGTAAGAAAGCTAAACTTGTTTTCCCTTTGAATTAAGTTTATTTTTCTTACTCCATTGGCAGATATTTTTCTTGTTTAAGTATAAACTCTCTTAATGTTGACTCTTTTTGTTTTATCAGAAAACAATTCTTAAAGGAATAGTCCACCCAAAAATGTATATTCATAATATTCATTTATATTTATAGTCATAATTTTCTCGACCAAACCTTACTCCAAACCTGTAAGACTTTCTTTGTTCTGTGGAACATGTAAGAAGATGTATTGAAGAATGTTGGTAAACCAACCGTTTTGGTACTCCATGACTTCCATTATATGGACAAAAAACAAACAAAAACAACAGATGTCAATGGGAACCGAATCTGTTTGGTAACTCGCATTCTTCAGATGATCTTTATTTGAATTCTACAGATGAAAGAAATGCATAGAAATTTGGAAGCATATACGGATGAGTAAAGGATATCAGAATTTAGATTTTTGGGTGGACTAGTCCTTTAATATCTTATGTCATTTGCTTCTTAAGTAAATATATGTTAATTTAAGAAAGGTATTTGTATTGGAAAACAAGACAAAAATATGCTATAATTAATTTCGATCAATATATCATGTTTGGTTAAATAGAGTTTTGTGATTGGTATCAAATTCAGCTATTCAGGTGACACTCTGAATGTGTTCTAAGGCAAACCAAGGATCAAAATAAAAAGGGCCCTGGCATCAAGCTTCCTCAGATGGACAAGAAAGGCCCTGGGAATATCTTGCAAGACCAACGGAAGGATAATCCAATGGAAAACCCAAAGGTGGGCTGTTTTTATTTTATGGCTTTAAATGTTGTCTTAAATCAAGGAGATAACAAGAAAAACAAAAGGGTTTCTCTTTATTTTCTTGCACACATTTTTTTTTATTTCACAGATGGAGGAGTTGATGAATGTTTTGGAGAAGACGAGGCAGGAGTTGGACGCCACTAAGCAGCGTCTGTCCTCCACCCAACAGTCCCTGGCTGAGAGAGACGGCCATCTGACCAACCTCCGACAGGAGCGCAGAAAACAGCTCGAGGAGATCTTGGAGATGAAGTAAGCATCCTTGCAGTCAGACTCTGTTTCTTCATAAATATTTGATGCCTAGGATGTTTTTAGTCTACGATTCTTTTGTTAAAAGCTACTCAGTGTACATCATGCATGCATATCTCAAACGGTCTGTTCCCCTCAGACAACAGGCTCTGCTCGCTGCTATCAGTGAGAAGGATGCTAACATCGCTTTGCTGGAGCTGTCCTCCTCCAATAAGAAGAAGACACAAGAGGAAGTGTTGGCCCTGAAAAGAGAGAAGGACCGACTAATGCATCAACTCAAACAACAGGTTGATCGATTTCTGTACTCAGAAAGCCATTAAATTACACCTAGAATTAAGATATTGTAGAGTGAAGATATAATTCATTTTTCATAGGGATGACAAATTCTGGTCTGCAGGCATGTAAATGTACCGTTCTGTGCTTCACTCTGAAATGGTTTAGCATGTGAAAATTTCAATTAGAACATAAATAATAGTATTGTAATTTTACAGTTTTTGATCAAATATGAATAAATTCAATATATTTTTATTTAATGACAATAACAAAATCATAATAATTAGTCACACTGAATGGGTCAAAAACAGTGGGAATGTGGCCTATGAAAACTCAAGTGGAATTGTTTTGTCTTCATTCACTTCATGGTCACTTCATGCTCAGTCATTCTATAGTGATTAATTCTTTCCAAACAGAGTTGTTCAAGTAATCTATCTATCTAGATTGCAATTTCAGTTTTTTCTCAATATCATGCAAGACTAATACATATTATTTTCTAATTTTTCTAATTTTTAGTTAATCTTTGCTATAATCGATCACTATCCCTATTCATTTTCCAGATGATTCAACAAGTTATCTTACTCTTAAAATAGCCAGAAGCAATTAATATATCCAATATCAGCCAATAAACTGAATTTAAAAAAAGTGCTTATATACAGTATTGTGCATTCCTATTTTCAGCTTCAGAAGGATGTTTTTCCCAAAATGTGGCCATATCAGCTTACAGCTTTGAGGGAATGAGTCAAAGAAAGTATCAGAAAATCTCCTGTACTTCCTCTGAGGCATGTAGCCACCTGATACAATGTAAACTCAGCTTTGTTTTCTGGCAGTTTGTGCTTCATTAACTCCTGGAAATTGAGTAAAAGCAAACTGATTACATTTGTTCAAGCCATTTAGAGATGTTTGATGATATCAGACCCTGTATCAAAAATATGCTGCTTGTGTCTTACTATCTCGTTTTAACCAATTTTAGACACAGAGCAGGATGAAACTTATTGCTGACAACTACGAGGACGACCATTACCACCCTCACGCTCCACCTCCCCACATGCAACCTCAACCCCTTCATCCTCAACCCCAACCCCAGCTGCCGTACCCACAGCCCCAACACCCCCACCAGCCTCCTTACCCACACGCGCCCCATCCCCAACACCCACAGCCTCCACCCCACCACCCTCAACACCCGCAGCAGCCACCCCAGCCTCAGTACCCCCACCCACAACACACCCAGCACCCACAGCACCCACAGCACCCGCAGCACCCGCAACCGCCCGGCCTACACCAGCACCCACCTAGACCCCAACCACCCCACCCTCAACACCCTCATCCCGGGGTCCCTCCGCAGCAGCACTCCCACGGCCCTCCGCCTCAGCAGGGCCCCCATCCTCAGCCCATGCCACACCCACAGCAGCACCCCCATCACCCCCCGCACCCTCGTCACCCTCCACCACACCATCGGGGTCCAGGCCGTGGACCGCCACATCCCGGACACCGACCCGCTCCAGACCAGGTTTGCACAGTATCTTCACTATACTACAAATTTTGTGTCTGCACCTATTCTAATTTAATTAATTCATCTAAATTAGTGTACATTTGTTTTTTTCTAATACCTGCTGTTCATCATATGATTGTTTCCTTAACCTTTGCCATATTTCTTATCTAATCTGCACCACATGAAATCCAATACTTGCTTCTTACTAATTTTAGGATGCTGATTACAAAAATAGTGCCTATTTTGCATGAGCACATCACAAAATTTGATGCATTTTGTAGTATTTTTGCAGATTGTAAGTTAAATGATACATTTTTAATATTTCTTTTTGTCATTGAAAAATGAAAAAGTTGATACTTATATGCGACCCTGGACCACAAAACCAGTCTTAAGTCGCTGGGGTATATTTGTAGCAATAGCCAAAAATACATTGTTTGGGTCAAAATTATCCATTTGTCTTTTATGCCAAAAATCATTGGGATATTAAGTAAAGATCGTGTTCCATGAAGATATTTAATAAATTTCCTACCGTAAATGTATTAAAACGTAATTTTTGATTAGTAATATGCATTGCTATAAGAACTTCATTCGGACCACTTTAAAGGCGATTTTCTCAGTATATAGATTTTTTTGCACCCTCAGATTCCAGATTTTCAAATAGTTGTATCTCAGCCAAATATTGTCCTAACAAACCATACATCAATAGAAAGCTTATTTATTCAGCTTTCAGGTGATGTGTACATCTCAATTTCGAAAAAAATGACACTTATGACTGGCTTTGTGCTGCAGGGTCACATATATATATATACACAGTTAAAAATAATAGCAGTCCAACATCTCTAACCAGATCAATCACTGTTTTTGGTAGAAATTATATTTCTACATGGCAAATATTTTACTAGTAGGTGTGGTAGAGTAATAGAAAACCAACAGACCCAACAGTCATGACATGCATGCTGTTGATTCTGTGTAATTAATCATTAATTGAAAAGGGCGTGTTCAGAATAATAGCAGTGTGGAGTTTAATTAGAGAGGAAAATCATTCTGTGAAAAAACTGGTGTCAAACGAGTGGCCCTTATATAAGGACGAAGGCAGCAAATGTTGTACTGAGCATTTCATTGAAAATGATAGGCCACTCAGCTAAAATGATATCAAATGCTTTAAAATGGCAACCAAAACCAGAAAGATGTGGAAGAAAACGGAAAACTACCATTCGTATGGATCGAAGAATAGCCAAAATGGGTGATCAAAGAAAGTCTACAGTTACCTGTGAGTACTGTAACAATTAGAAGACATCTATGTGAAGCCAAGCTATCGGCAAGAAGCCACTGCAAAGTCCCATTGTTGAAAAAATTAAAAGGTTACAATTTGACAAAGAACACATTGACTGGCCTAAAGAGAAATGGCGCAACATTTTGTGGACTGATGAAGCAAGATTGCTCTCTTTGGGTCTAGAGGTCGCAGACAGTTTGTGAGACGACCCCCAAACACTGAATTCAAGCCACAGTACACTGTGAAGACAGTGAAGCGTGGTGGCGCAAGCATCATGATATAGGGATGTTTCTCATACTAAGTGTTGGGCCTATTTATCGCATTCCAGGGACCATGGATCAGTTTGAGTACATTAAAATACTTAAAGAGGTTATGTTGCCTTATACCGAAGAGGAAATGCCCTTGGAATGGGTGTTTCAACAAGACAACCCCAAACACACCAGTATGCGAGCAGCATCTTGGTTCCAGACCAGCAAGATTAACGTTATGGAGTGGCCAGCCCAATCTCCAGACCTTAATCCAATAGAAAACGTTTGGGGTGACATCAAAAATGCTGTTTCTGAGGCAAAACCAAGAAATACAGAGGAATTGTCGTATGTAGTGCAATCGTCCTGGGCTGGAATACCTGTTCACAGGTGCCAGACTCCATGTAACACAGATGTGAAGCAGTTCTCAGAAGCTGTGGCTATACAACTAAATGTTTGTTCAGTCATTCACAAGAAAGCTAAATCTTCAAGCATTTTTCTGTTTATACAGTAAATGTTTGACACTGATATTTTTTTTTTTGAACAGCCTAATATTCCTTTTTCTTCACTTACTGTAAAGTAATAACATATTTGCTAAATGTTTCTTCATGTTTTGATTTAGTATAGAATGTGCAATGTTTCCAATGCATTTGTGTGTATGGAAGTACAAGTTATTACAAGGATTTTGAGCTTTACTCGCTTTAAACACACTGCTATTATTTTGAACACAACTGTAATTAAAATAAAAATTCAAAAGGTAAAATTCAGAAAGCATCAACCAATTTAAGTAATATTAAGCCTTTTTTCAGCAGAAAAATTGTCAGATTTGTGTGTGTGTGTGTGTGTGTGTGTGTTAATTACAAACTGTTAACTAACAATACCAGTGCATGTTGAAAAGACCAGATCCATGTGTTGTTTTGGCTGCTGGTATGCTGGTTACCCATATGGGATGCAGGTATGCTGGTTATTTCCTGCCAGGCTTGATCACAAAATTGTTAATCAGCAAAGACACGTTTTACTAACTTGGTCAGCCTTTATCCACCAAATAAACCAGCACCAACCAGCATAGACCAGTGGACTTGGCCAACTACATGATGATATACTATGATATAATACATTGCATTAAAATATGAGAGAGTTTGACATCAGCAATGGTCACTGGCATTGTTTTTGCATGCAAACCTGATTTGAGACCTACAACAGAAGGCAAGATTAATTAATTCTATTTAAATAATTTATCTTTAAAATAAAATAGATAAATAACATCTAAAGTATCTAAAGTATTGATGCAGTAACTTTTGAAATAAGTGGTATTTTAGTATTGTTTATATATATTTGCTTTATTATTTAATATTTTCAGTTTTTGTTTGAATTTTAGTGTAAATTTTCATAATTTTTGTAAAATACATTCAATTATTTAGTAATTTTAGTAGTTCAACATACTGTAAGCATAGGTATTTCAATTTAAGTTGCCACTTAACATTTCTAATTTTCTTTTACTTTTTTTTAGATTAAGTTTATCACCTGTTGTTTCTATTTTATTTTATTTGAAATAGTTTTAGTTTAGTTGAAGATAACAACACTGATTGACAAGTCACAGTATATGGCTGGTGTTTTCTGCAGGCGATGGATCTCTGTGTACTCTACCTGTCTCTCGCTGTAATGCAATAGCTACATTTCCTAATCTAAACAACCTGCTCTTTCACCTTTAACTCATCTAATTTTCCTCATTTCATGCTGACCTCTGGATATCTGGATATATTTTGGGCTCAAAGGATGATGAAGAAGGAATTTGGGCATAACTATTTCCAAACCAAAGCTACGATGTTGTTTTATGGGGTGAGATCTTGATGTCTGATGTCAGTTGTCTGGTTTAAAATGAGATTTTGTGGATAAAAGCGTTTTGCCAAACATTTTTTTTTTATGTTCACAGACAATTCAGTCACTAAAGGAGGAGCACAGCTATGCCATACAGATGAAATTCTATATTGTTCACTTGGCCACTTTTGGATGGGGCCCCATTTTTTCCATGCATTAATGAAAGAGGCGGAGCATTAGTTTGAGTGGGAGGGCCAAAGCTGGAGATGACCACCTGAGCAGGTAAATACTATCAACAGAAGTACTAACGCTTTATTTACTTTATTTTTTCATTTACAGTTTTCATATCATACACTACAATTGTGGTCAGTAACATTAATATTAACATTAAAATTTATTTATATAAATATAATGAATATATATATTAATATAATATAAAGAAATTAATATATTAAGCAAGGGCACATTCTATTGATAGAAAGTGAGATACATTTTTTTAAGAAATCAATACTTTTATTCAAGTGACAGTAAAGATATGTATAATGTTGCAAAATATTTTTATTTTTAAATACATGCTGGTCTTTAGAACTTTACATTCATTAAAGAATCCTGAAAAAAATATGTCAGTGTTTCAGCAAAAATATTAAGCAGTGCAATCATGTTTAAACCAGTTTCCACAAATTTCTTTATAATGATCAGTTAATGGGTGAGAGTCTTCATCTTTTCAAAATATGTGATTCCATGTTGTTGTTTTCAGATGATTAAAAAAATAAATGGAGAGGAAGTCTGGACTGAACAGAAACGCAGTTACTTCCTGGTGTAGTCCTTTTTCTAAAGACATTTGCCTTGAAGACTCTCCATGCTCAGTCAACACTAGATGAGACACTGCAGCTGCTCCTAGTTGCCTGGTTTCCACTTGCGACCAGTGCAAATGCATCCAGCTGGCCCCGCCCCTTCTCCTCACTGCCCTGCCCACTCTCATCTAGCTCCACCTCTTCAATGAAGCAACAAGTCAGCCTGCACCCATTCAAGCCTTGATTCTGCTTTTTTTATGTTATCCAATGTAAAATAATACTATCCTAATATTTCATTTTGAACCATTTTTTACGATCACGTCTGCATTAGCAATTTTAATCTTAAAGGCCAACTGTTGCCTGCCATCAATTCTTTAGGTTTTATTATATGTGCTACTGTATACATTTATGTACTTAGGTTTGAGTATGCATTACGATATGCATGGGCCACATTTAAGTCTCCATTGTTGGTTTTTAGAGTATATTGGACCTTAGAGATTTAGTATACCTCAGAGGTAGTCTACTCTATGCAGAGTTAATTTCGTCTCACCGATTATAACGCACATAACATACACCATGCTAACCAGAATTGCCCTTTCTTTTTGCTCGTGCTCCACTCCAAACACCAAGCCTGGTCTGCATGTAAGCTCTCATGCACCTATGCACCTCCACCCCTTACAACAGGGAACATTTCTATTGGTGCTTCAACTGGTGCTCAGGCCCAAAAGAGATGGAGACAGCCATGGCTAAACCATTTCGGACATCAGCTGTTCTATAACATTCTCTGAATTCATGGCGGCAAGTGTTTTTGGAAGATAATTGAAATGTTTTCCCAAGCTACTGCTGCAGGTCGTAGCATTGATGAATTTGTCAAGACGTCTGTTGACAAGGCCAGTCCAACCTGCGTGTCCCATAAAGGGAATGTCCTTCTCCTTTAACAAACCGCCCCACCAGGTACTGGCGGAGCTACCGTCAAATTCATGTAACGTCTCAACATGGTGGCGAGTGCCTATTTATAAACAGATAGTAGATATATAGATAGAGAAATACTAGCTAAATAAAGTGTGTCTACTGTGGTCAGACTGTTGTGACAGAAATCAAAGGAAACGTTTTTTTCGGTGTGTTTGAGTCGTGTGTGTTATCATTGTCTGTTTGGCCCTCACAGTGCTCCAGTTACAAGGTCTTGGCACTGGGGTCTATGCAAAAAAAGAACGCAAAAGGTATTTTGCAGGACATGCGCGGAATCAAGAAACTAGATCTTCAGCTAGAAAAAGTGTTGTATAGAATGTGTTGCACCTCACAAAAAGAACAAAAAATCAAACGGCAATGAGATCTGAACAAAAACGTTATTTTGGTGACCTGAGGTGGATTTCATCACTGTCATTGTAAACACACCTTAAAGGAATAGTTCACCCGAAAATGAAAATTCTGCCATTAATTACTCACCCTCATGTCGTTCCAAACCCATAAGATTTTCTTTTGTTTTTGGAACACAAATTAAGATATTTTTGATAAAATCCGAGAGCTTTCTGACCCTACATAGACCGCAACACAACTGACACGTTTAAGGCCCACAAAGGTAGTAAGGACATTGTTAAAATAGTCCATGTGACATCAGTGCTTCCGCCTTAATGTTATGAAGCTACGAGAATACTTTTGTGCGCAAAGAAAACTAAATGTGTCAGTCCTCTACATGCATTCATGGGAATATCACAATGCATGCGTGTGGTGCTGCCGAAACAGGAGCTGGCGTTCTGACATAGAATTGCATGTATGACTTCCATTGTATGGTCAAAAAATATAATGGAAGTTAATGGCAATAGCAATGGCAATGGCTGTTCGATTAACAACAGTCTTTAAAATATCTTCTTTTGTGTTCAGCAGAAGAAAGTAACTCATACAAATTTGGGACGACATGAGGGGGAGTAAATGACCATTTTCATTTTAGGGTGGACTATGCCTTTAAGAAGCATAAACATAGTTTCAAGAGGAAGAACACATTGAGATGGCTGGGATATGTTAAAAGTTGTTTTGCATTGTCTTGTGTCATTTCACTGCTGTTGTCTGTAGTTGTGGAGTTCACATTAGGACTTTGGCAAAGCCCAAAATATAGCCAAGATCTGACTGTTAAATGGCCTGTCTGTGCTTCCATGTTGCATTTCACCTTCTCGTTATTCAGGCGCCTTCACATTAGTCCAAGAATCGCATATGTTTCTGTTCTGTGTTCACATAATGTCAGAATTACCGCATTCAAAAGATTCTGTTCCGAAAAGTTTGTATCTTTGGACTCATTTTTATGCCAATCCTCAAATCTTGAGGGTCAAAGAAAGTGCATCGTGTACCTAAGCTATAATAAAATGATATGAAACTAGTGAGTAGGCTAACTGTATGTAGTTCTGCGTATTTCTGTGACTTTTGAGCTCCTACATTTAAGTAAGTGGAATTCACAATATACAACTGTCGTAATGTCTTAAAGCAATCTCACCAAACTTACAAACTCCCAGATGTTTGCGGGGAGCATGAAAGAAACAGAAGCCATTCGCCTTATTAGAAGTCAGAAGAATGATTTTGAAACTCAAGGTGAAAGGTAATACACACTTACATACAGTTTCTTTAATCTTAAGATTCTGGTCATTATGAACATGTCATGAGCAAGTTAGAAGTCGGAAACTTCACGGTAATTCTGTCATGACGTGAGCGCATCTTTGTTGCTGTGCTCTAGAATATTCCTACGTTTCTTTAACTATTGTGACTGATGAACACTGATCCAGAATATGTCCACCATGTGAATACTGGATGTTTCTGACTCAGTTTCAAGCACTAGAAGTGTGTTTGATCTGCTGTTCTAATGTTTATGTCTGTCTACTTGTCTGTCTGTCTGTCGTGCAAGTCTATAATTGTACTATAAGGACAAAAAAGACGTCAGACATATTGCAGTCCTCCACCTTCAGGACCTTTTATTATTGAATACTTGAAGTAGGGGGAGATCTCCTGCCTTGAGAAGAGATATAATATATAGAACAAAGAAAAAAAAGAGAAATGTTGACTTATGTGGTGATGATGCATGATTATGTACATTATGTGCCAACTCTGGGCTGTGGTGAAGTCTAACATTAGACTAAAGGTCTAATGGATCTCTACACAGAAATTATTAATAATGAAAGAAAGAAAGAAGATTCAGCCCTGTAGGGTTTATAAAACTACGACGTATGTCAAAGGGCCTCTGGTTTGAGCAAAGGCCCAAAATAAAGAGAACAAAAGTGAAGATTTCTCTCTATATTTATATTTGTTGTGTGCCAGTTGCATTGTTTCTTTTATTTCACGATGTCAAAAAATGCAAACCTCTGGATGATACAAACCACTGTGACAAATGCCAGAAAAGAAATAGTATAATTCTTCTTAAAAACAAAAAACATTGTTTTTACTTTTTTAAGATATTTATTTATGTTATGTTTTTTTATGGTTCATGCTTTTTTGAATATGTCAGTTTGGGACTGTAAGATTTGTACATGAGATTAGTTTACTGTTCTTTTTCTGTACAGCAGTGCAAACAAGTCCAATGTGAGTGTCAGCATGCTGAATGATACCGTGTGAACGTGGGGTTCATTTTCCCACGGATGAGACGCATTGGCATCATGATGGTGTAATGTGTTTGAGAATGGTGTGTCCTCACCCACATCTTCCCGCCCACTGCCAGTGGATTGCCCGTGCAACTAAATAAAAGTGTTCGCATGTTTTCGGAGTGCAGATCTGAGACGCTAAAAGAGTGTGGGATATGCTTGCATGATTGTGTCTGTGTATGCAAAAAGGATTGTTACAGGGTGTGAATGCTGCGTGTGTGTTGGAGAAAGTTGGCGGTGCGAGAGCCTAGCAGGCGCGACTGGGGTGTTCGGTGTGAAATCTGTGTCATGTTCGATGTTTTTAAAGTCCTCAACCTTCCTGATATTTGCTATTGTATGTGTTGTACCTCCCCCTCCCCAAACTATTCTTGAGTGTCAGTCGGCTTGTTTATATCCATTAAATAAAAGTGACTTTCTTTCTGAGATATGCTCTGTTTCATTTAAAAACAAATAAAAGTTTATTAGTCGAAGTCAAAAGAGTGTTTGTCCTCATAAAAATCCATTGTATATTGCTGTTACATACACAGCTGTTCAAAAGTTTGGTTTTGTAAGATTTAAAAAATATATATTTTGCCAGGTCACATTAAATTGATCAAAAGAGATGTTCAAGAGTACAAAAAAGTACATTACAAATCAATTGTTTAATGATTTTTTAAAAACTATGTATTCATCAAAGAAAAAATTATATCACATGTTCCATAAAATGTTACATTTAAATATTAATTATAACAATTTTTAAATTTAATAATACGAAATGTTTCTTAAGCAGCAATATGCATATTATAATGATTTCTGGAGTAATGATGCTGAATAAATTACATTTTACAATATATTAAAATAGACAACAGTTTCTTAAATTGTAAAATATATTCCACAATATTATAGTTTTTTTTACTGTATTTTTAATCAAGTAAATGCAGCCTTGATGAGAAGAGATGTTAAAAAAAAACCTTATCAAAACCAAACTTTTAAACATTATGTACACTCACAAATACATTTCTACAGCATATGTAGACTACCTGAAGGCTACTAAAAATGCAAAGGCCACAATAAAAAATGACAACAGATGGATATTGTTCAAGGCCGTTGCCAGTGCCCAAATTAATAATCAAAAACAACTTATTCCCAATATACAGTAGTCAACTTATAAGTGAAATAAGAATATACCAAATTGTCACATTGCTAGTCAAATTAAAAACCATTTGGGGTAAAAAAAAAAAAGGTTTGCAATAAGCAAATGCAATAAGCCACTTGTAGGACATGTGTTAGTAAAATCACAGTAATGGACGGCCTATTGTGGCTCATTGCTTTATTTTTGACTACCACACAAAAAAATGTTGCTTATAGCAGCTTCCTTGGGCTGTGTGTGTGAACATACCATCATATGGTGTAAGAAATGGCCCAGCTCAAAAGTAGCAAACTTTGCATTTATCTCCGCTTCAAGATGGAATCTGTCACTCGGTCGCTCTTATCAGAGAGCCAGTATCCAGCCATGGCTGCCACAGCCCCCATAAAGATGGAGGTGAACACCAAGTCCCCTTTAGCCGCCAATGTGGCCAATGCACACAGCACAGCACCGAAGAACATCTGCTGCAGAACTTCGATTTCATCCTCCTGAATGTCGTCAAAAAGACCCTTTTCTTCTGGTGCTGAGAAGAGAGACAGGAATTCAGAAACATCTACAAGTGCTTTTTGTTTTACATTATGTGATTTAAATGCCGTGTTAAATGCAAAAAGGTAATTATTTTTGTTTTCTTTGCGCACAAAATGTATTCTCGTAGCTTCATAAAATTACAGTTGAACCACTGATGACACATGGACTATTTTAACGATGTGCTTACTACCTTTCTGATCCTTGAATGCATCAGTTGTGTTGCTGTCTACACAGGGTCTGAGAGCTCTCGGATTGCAACAAAAATATCTTAATTTGTGTTCTGAAGATGATGAATGAGGTTGAGTAATTAATGAAAGAATAGGGATAGTTCACCCAAAAATTTTAATTCTGTCATTAATTACTCAGCCTCATGTTGAGAGCTCACGTGATGCATCAACAATATCTATTTTTGTGAATTAACCCTTTAACTTGAACTAAAATAATAATAATATTTTTAACTTATAAAAATGACAAAAACACTGAACACTAAAAATGTTTTTAAAACAAACAAACAAATGAATGAAAATGAATACTAATATATCAATACTCAATAAAACTAAAATAACATGAACACAGATTATACCTGTGTTATTTCATATCTGTGAGAATAAAACTCAAATGGTGTTTGAGCTCACCTGTTGTCTGGCTCCTCTCACAGGTGTCACCTCTGCGTGTGTAACCCGCTGCACACTGACAGTGAAAAGAGCCCTCTGTATTCACACAGAACACATTGGCCCTATATAGGGCAGGCCAATACCTCTTCAGCGCACTCGTCTATATCTGCAGGAGAAACAAAATACAGCTGCAATTTCTGGCCCAGAGACCACAATATACAAATCAAATTGAAACATTAGATAAACAGAAAAAAAAAAGTTTTTGTTGTTATTGTTAACATTCTTGATGGAAATGCTTCTTATAGCCACTAGATGGTACCATTGCAGAAGAACTCATTTGTGTCCTTACAGACAAGATTATTTTTCTGTTCTTGTAAATTTTCAAGCTTGATACAGCAGCAGCAAATTCCCAAATGAAACTATAATATATTTTAAATTAATTAGTCCAGCTATTAATAGTATGGCAATCGGAACATGGCAATAGATGGCAATCGGAACATTTTTGCATTATTCAGCAAAACAAAGCAAGTCTAAAATGGGATTTAAATGGGGAGAAAAAAAAAATCCCTGATGTGACACTTTCAGCTGACAAAAATGTTTGTTCTCAAATTACCTATATACACTAGTTGAACTTCCTTGTGTCTACATCCTGCAGTGTTTTTACCCAGCTAACAAGGAACATTCTCAGAACTGTATGTTTGTAACTTAATGAGAACACTGGCAAACATTTTTAGAACATATTTTAGTTGAGTTTTAGATTTTAATGATTTTTTTATACTAGTCAAGTCAACTTTATTATAAAGGAGCTTTCAGTCAAAGCAGCTTTACAGCATTAAATAGTAAAATAGTGTGTCAATAATGCAAAATTACAATAGTAAACCCTCAATTTTCAGTTAAAGGCAGTTCATCATTAAATTCAGTGATGTCAACATCCAGCTCAGCTCAGTTCGGTTTAAATAGTATCTGTGCAATCAAGTCGACGATATCGCTGGATATTAAGTACTACCCATATTTTATAGATAATAGACAATACATAACTAGTTACGTACATAGACTAAAACTCACCTATGCATCTCATGCCTGATGATCTGTAACCAGCAGCACATTTTCTACAGCGGGCAGGTCCTCCACCCATACAACCAACACAGGCCTTATCACATCCTGAAAAAGGACAAATAATGAAACAGTGTAATTATAACAGTGCCCTTATTACAGTGTAATTATATATATATATTTACTGAGTAATATTAATTAACTACATGTACTTACTATACACATAGGTTTAGAACTAGGGTTTGGTTTAGGGTTACTTGCATGCATGTAATTATGCATAGTTTGTTGTTATTATAAAAGTAAGTGCATTTAACATGTTACTTTTATACAGTATTAAACCACAAATCATATTAAGTGCAAGTGTAAAATGTGTTACTCTGCTGATCCATGTGTTGAGGATAAACCACACTGACCTTTGCATTCATAAGAGCCATGGGTGTTGAAGCAGTATGTGTTGTCGGGACACCGATCCAGATCAGTACCACATTCATCAATATCTATCAGTGTAAGAGTGTAGAAGTGAACTTCAGAGTGAAACAGACCATGAGGTGAATCGAGCTTACAGTCTGTTCATCTCACTCACCCACGCACAGGTTGTCATGCAGGATGAATCCGGTGTGGCACTGAAGGCACTGGTCTTTCTCTGGGCCCCCGCATGCTTTACAGTGCTCTGACCCGAAATTAGATGAAAAAGGGCCACGCAGAGCACAGCAGACAGGAACAACATCCGCGAGGGTGACATTACTCTCACACTAATGCTGAGTGCTTCAAACCCCCACTTTCCACAGTGTTTACTGTTAGAATGACATGTGATGATTTTTTTGAAGAAAAAAAAGTTGATTTCATTTACAATTAATTTCATTTACAGAGACGTGGGGGAAAACGCCATCCTACTGTTTTTCCCAAAATAACCACAAGATAATGTCAAGATAAATTGTTATTGTAAATATGGACTACGTTGACAATAATGATGTAGAAGTTTTCACCATGAAGCTTACATTGGTGATATATATATATATATATATATATATATATTTATATATATTTGCAACATGTTGAGTGTGAAAAACCATTAGTCTAAAGAACCTTTCTGTGCTACAGAGAACCTTTCTGTGCTAAAGAACCTTTTGTGCAATGGAAAGGTTCTTTGGCTATAAAAGGTTCTTCATGGAACCATACAGGGTCCCAAAGCACCTTTTTTTTTAAGAGTGTACCGAAGATAAAACGTATTTGACAGTAAATGATCTAATTTTCAGCAGTAAGAGAAAAAGTGTTTTAAAGCTTGTTGTTTTGTAGAACATCACAGTTAAATATGATATGAGAACAGTAGGGCCTGTAGATAGGGAGTATGTGTTATTTAATAGAAATATAATTATATTTTCAGAATGACATAATTGTTTTCTCAAACATAGTCTGTGGGGTAAAACGGCCCCAGGGGGCTATGGGCAATTATTGTAGTTATTCTGTTCTGAACATCAAATCCTTTTTTCCATCAAATGTATTCTAAATAGTATTTCTACTTTATATTTAAAAATGACCTCAAATTAGCATCAGGTAGCTAACTAGCTAGCCAGTTAGCATCAGCTAACTTTTTTTTTCAAATAGGCTATCATTATTTTGTAATTCATAATTATTGATTATATTCTTTTTTAATTTTAAGCTAAAGCTGCCTGTACTCTGATTTTGCTGTAAAGGCTTAAAGCAAATTGCTTTGTCCGACTGGGGGGCATTTTACCCAACCTATGGGGGCGTTTTGCCTCATAGGTGGGGTAAAACGCCCCCTTGGCACAAATTACATTTTTGTTAAAAATCTAATAACATGAAAACTCTGGACATGTTTTATACTTGGTTTATAATTTATGTCATTGTCACTAAAACAATAATAACTTTTCTGAACACATTTAACTTTTGTTTCATAGAAAAACAATTGCACAATCCTTAAGGGGGGGGGGGGCGTTTTCCCCCACTCTACCCTATATGTTATATATATATATATATATAAAAAAAATCGTAGAGTTTAAGGTGTAAGACGTTTATGTTAAATAAATAAAGCCACTGCTTTCATGAATCATCATTTTAGACTATATGTTAATTGTTAGTGCTGCTTAGCTGTGATAATTATTCTCTAAATGACTGCATTAAAAAAATAATAGTGATTTTAAATGTTCTAATTTCACATGTTGTTATTACTGTAGCCTATATTGTGCATCTTTCTTGTTTATTGTCATGCGTTAATTTAAATTTATTAATTGTTTATGTCAAAATACTAGGTATAAGAAATTGCAGGTTTCTTTTCAAGTTTCTAAAGCTAAATATGACATTTTTAGTTGCAGTGCGAGTATAAGGTTACATTTTTTTTTTGGTTACGATATTAGTTTAGGAGGCGAGAGGGGCAACCTAAATTATATTTTACCATGCATGCTAAACAGTAATGCATTAAATCAAAACCAACAAGCAGAAGGCAAAAGTATAGAAAAGACCTGCATGGAATTTATGTTTTAAATACTCACGAACGGGATAGTGATGGTTTGGCTGTCAGTAAAACCAATATTTTCTAGTTTTCGCTTTTAGGGTTTTTGTGTTCTGCCTGGTGCGCGAGTAGATGTCCTATTGAATCACATTTACCAACACTTGATCTGTACCCTAAAACTTAGCCTATTTTTTAACTCCACTTTATATGTATGTAATTACAATGTTTCCAGTGCGGAGAAATGTAACATGCCACCTGCTTCAGACTTATTCTGGAACTTGTGTAATGACACTGAGAATGGCTCTGCTTTTTAAAACACACAATGAGTTAAAGCGGAAGCATTATTATTTAGACTCATTGTACCGGATTCATGGCAGCTTTCCACTAAGTAGGTTAATTATGTGTTTCCAGTTTCTTCAGTCATGGACACACAAAATCAGCGAAGCGGCAACAGCTTGAGGACGTCGCGCACGTTATAGACCGTGCTTCTCAAATAACAGCGATTATTTTTAGTCTACAGTGGGTCTGGTGTATGATATTTTTACGCTGCCCCCTCCCTAGCTTCTTTTTATAGACTCTAATTGTCTCTATCCACTTCAAGTCTGATAGTTTGCTGGACTTGGTCTCCCGCTTAGGCTGGTTGGCCAGTCTAACCAGCATGTCAAACAGACCTTTATTAGATGTCTTTAAGATGTTTATGATTCAGAATGTATGTAAAACTGACATCTTAAAGACGTGTGTCAGATGCTTTCCAGATCAAACGATCTTTAACAGACATCATGCAGACGTACATGCTATCTGTTGGCTATATGCAGTCTATTGTATAGGCCTACCACTCATCAGACCATGACAAACCACTAGTGTCAAAACTGTATATTTGAGTACAACCATAGCATTTCAAATGTACTGTATATTACAAAAGTTAAATTAAAATATTACAGCCATATATAAAATATGTGAATAGCAATATATTTATGTATAGATATTAGCCAAAGGCCATTATTTACAACTTTTAACCTGTTAACTGTCACCCGTCCCCTCTGTGGGACGCCTAAATTTACTTCAGTATTTTACAATTAAATCCTAATCTAATCATGACAAATTATATATTTTATATATTGTTGGAAAGGTCTAAGACTCCTAAATAGATATTTTACCACATTTTGTGTTAAAAAATTCTGTAGGAAAATTATGAGGTTAATTTATGACAAGAGTGCACCTGAAAAATTTACAACAGGAGTTCTGACCTCTGTCACAGACAATCTTCTTAGTTGCCTTTTTCCCTATCACGCTTTAGAAATCATAAGAAATTATATATCAAATGAAAACTTAAAATCTCAAAATTCCTCCTATGAAACCCATTTTAAAATCAGACATTGAATTACCATGGAAATGTTACAAAATGTTCTCGTTCATGAATTATAAAAATTTAAGTTTGGATAGTGCTCTATAATGTCTATGTTCAAAACTGTGAGTGACAGTTAAGGGGTTTTAAATAAAAGCAGAGATGAAAACAGTAAGTTAAAGGAAATTTCCTTCCAAATTCCTATGAAAATATAGGAGTATATACACTTATATTTCTATACATACAGTATGAATATTTGAAGCATTTTTAGTGTATTTATCAATTTCTTTACTTCCTGTGTACTGTGGAATATCCTCATTTGGGCTTGTAAGCCGTACATGCAGACTTCCCTTTTAAGCTGTTCCCGGAGATAATAGCCAGTTACTGTAAATATGTCTGTATTGTGCCATATTCACATAGTATTCAAAGGTACTTCATGATAGCATGTCTAAACTTCCTCGGTATTTCCAAGCATGCTCATAAAAACATGGCATCACCATGTTTTTTGGACTTTCTGGTACTTTTGTTGTTCATGTCATCTGTCCATATCCATACTGACAGATTGGGACTGACCATCCTAACAATGTTCTGGTGTGATGAGGGAGTACATGACACATCAGTGCTGTTCATTTTTGAGAAAAAATTCTTTCCTCTGTGTCTTCTGTGTTTAGGCTGAGTGAATCAAATTGAGTGAGCATGGATTCAGTCCTCACCCTTGACTTAAAAATGTTCTGCACTCCTTGGGCCAGCTTCCTCTGTGCCTTTTTCATCCACCACATCTTCTTCAACTTCCCGCTCATGTTATTTGGGCTCTCCAAACACAGTTTCATAAGCAATCCCTGAGACTGTGAGGGTAGTTTATAAAGTGGCAGGCCCCTCAACAGCTTTGGCATGTCATGCTCCTCATTGATGTGAAGTTCATGAACGTCTAACTGCACAAGGATGAACCGTTGTTCAGCGCAGCCCTTCTGACGGTCAGCAAAAATGCAGCCCAATGCCGAAGCCAGCATATCTGAGGAGTATGTGGCAGGATTGCTTTTTCTTTCCACTGCAATTTTCCAATACAACTCGGCTCTCTGAAGTGTTGTTGGAGAAAGCACCAGAAGAGCCTTCCCTCCATGCTTTTGGATGTGATCGAGCTTAGAGTGGAGCCACGCGGCCGGGCCGTAAGAACCGAGCTCTGTTTGGTTCCACAGGTCGAGAAATACTCTGAAACCCAGCTCAGAAAACAACTGGGCCAGCTTACACACCAGCTGTGGGTCCGTGGCTGAAGAATGGAGCAACAACACCTGTCCCCTCATATCTAGAGAGAGAAATTAATAGGGCATGAGATTATCATAAGGTAAGTAAAATTAATTGGAGAACTTTGCCTATACTAAAAGGCTTCTTGATAATATGACACATAAATGACTTTAAATAAATATCTTGTGTACCTTGAGAATGACATCTTCTGTCCCATTCGTTAAGCGACCCTGTGAGAGGCACATACAAGAATGTAAAATCTCATCAAAGGAGAAGATTTTTAATACTTCAAGGAATAGTTTACCACACAATAATAATAAAAATGCTGAAAATGTATTCAAAATTAAGCAATTCAAGATGTAGATTAGTTTGTTTCTTTATCAGAACAGATTAGGAGAAATGTGCATTACATCACTTGCTCACCAGTGGATCCTTTGCAGTGAATGGGTGCCGTCAGAATGAGAGACAAAACAGCTGATAAAAACACCACAACAATCCACAGGTAACCCACATGACTCCAATCCATAAATGAATGTCTTATGAAGTGAAAAGCTCCACTGCAAAAAATGCTTTTCTTACTTGTCTTGTTTCCAGCCAAAATATTTTTAAAAAATCTTAAATCAAGAAGGGTTTTCTAGACAAGTAAAAATTATTGTCTTGATTTCAGAAAAAACAAGTCGAAATTAAATGAGTTTTTGATTGAAACAAGCTAAATAATCTGCCAATGGGGTAAGCAAAATAATCTTGTTTTCTGTTTCTTATTTTGATGTTTTTAGCAGCTGTTTGGACTCTCATTCTGATGGCACCCATTCACTGCAGTGGGTCCATTGGTGAGCAAGTGATGTAATTCTAAATTTCTTCAAATCTGTTCCAATGAAGAAACAAACTCATCTACATCTTGGATGGCCTAAGAGTGACTAAATTTGTATTCCTTAGAAATTTCACTAAAAAGAGTATAAGACACAAAAAGTGGTAAGAACACACAATGAAGAAGAAGGAGTTGAAAAAGACAAAGAGCATGCTGAGATGGAATAAATGTGTACTACACAGATCACCACAAAAATATGTGCCATTCACAGACACACATGAATAGAGCCATTGAGAGCAAAAATAGTGCCTAGTCAACATCTCAGCAAAACCTCAACTGTATCTCTCTTTCACCATCTTCAATCCAATAAAATAATGGCTGATCAGTTGTTGTAACGTGGTGTGCAAGGCAAGGAGCGCACGACGAGCAGAGACAATTAAACAGTCTTTTAATATACAATCCAGGAAGCAGGTACACAGAGGGAACAGGACACACACCAATACATGAACTAATAACCGACAAACTAACATACCAACGCAGGAACTTATAAAGGAACAGATAACGAGGACCGACAGGTGAACACAATGACTAATTACATAACACGGGGAAAACTAGGTCACAGGGGAAGACAGACATATGTGTATAATTGTTTGTATATGTTTGTTTTTTCCCTATTTGTCTGCTTGTTTACCTCCTCTTCCTACTGCCTCTCCATAAACTAGCATAATTGCCACAATTGCATCTTCTTGGTACATATCTTTTTTTTCTCTCTCTCTTTTTCTCTGTTTTTTTTTTTTTGTATGTCTGTATTGCTTTGTTTGCTTAATTAAATTTTTTTAAAAAAATTATTAGATATAATGCATAGATAATTTGCTAAATGAAATATAGAATTTATGTATATATTTAATATAATTGTATTTTTTATATATTTAAATAAAATATATGTAGTATACAGTTCTGTGTACCCATTCTGTTCTAGTTTCTTTGTTGCTGAGAGGAAAACCATCTTATAAACGAAGAGATGCTATAGATAGTAGATAGTAAAGACTTACATTTGAGTTTGTTCACCAGGAGAAGTACTCCAAAAGCAGTCAGACAAATAAAGATCAGTGGCAGAAGAAGAAGGAGGCTCCAGTACTGCCGCTCCACTAAAACAATATGAAGTGAACAATAAACCAACTGATAACAACGACCATACTGATATTTAGCGAATGTTAGTTTTAGTACATCGAACACATAAATATCAATGTGATCAAATGACAATGAATGGCAGCTTTAAACAGGATATAAATGAGATCTCATCGCACACTTACAGGGATGTTGACAGTACCGCACAATCTTTCCATCTACTTCAAGCTGCAGACAAAGACAAAGATGAATGTTTACCGTGTTCATTGTCTGTTTGCACTAAATGACTGATAAATGCTGAAAGAAAGAAATCAAAAAGGCACATGGTGTCATACCATCACGCAGAGCTGCTGGTGATTCTGAGACCTGATATTCACAAACTTCCCAGATGCCTGCAGAGAACAAATATCATTAAAGCAAACTGCTTTATAGCCATCTGGAAAAACAATTATTAGCTTTGACCTCAGTTGGAGCAAGCACCATATTTAATTTCACATTAATTAAAATGAAAGCAAACAAGGGTCCATTTAACATAATAGTTTGTTTTGCACCTGGGAGTCAATCATTCAGTTTCAAAAGTCCGGAAGTCACTTGTGAAAGGGAGATATTTAGTGAAAATTAAAAATTCTAATATTTATGTTGCTTTAATGTTTAATCTTGCTTTAAATATTTATTTATTTTATGTCAAAATGTATTTTTGATATGGACGCCTGTTTTCACCAAAGAATGAAAAACATTAAAAAGATAATTACAACTTTTTGTCTCACATTTCTCTTTTTCAAAGTCAGAATTCTGGGATGTTAACTTGCAATTGTGAGATAAAAAAGTCAGAATTACATTTATTTATGTATGTATATATGTTTTACTTATTTAATTATTTTTTCTTTCCAATGTCGCAAACAGAATAAATAAATAAGGTAAATAAATAATTACAACTTTGGTTAAAGGGGTCATCGGATGCCCATTTTCCACAAGTTTCTATGATTCTTTAGGGTCTTAATGAAAAGTCTATAACATACTTGGTTAAAATTTCTCAGTGGTGTTGTAAAAAACACCTTTTTTACCCCGTCAAAATCAGCTCTGTTTTCAGCAAGCCATTTGAGTCCACGTTGCTTTAAATGCTAACCCCTGCTGACCCCGCCCCTCTCTTCCGTGGGGTGATGAGGGGAAACTGGCTAACTGGCACATTATTAGGAAAGGCCATTTGCAAAGATTCATAAAAAACCCTTATGCTCACTTCTTCTGTAGATGAAGCTGGATCACGAATGATTCGCGTAAACATAGATGCATTTAGGCAGATCGGGATCAGCGCATTCACTTCAAAGCGAAAGTAACGTTAATCCTCTGTGTCTTCAGCGGCTCAGATGTCGGGAGTTACTGACAACTGTAATAATGAACTATGTTCATTATTACATCCAACAACAAAACACCTCAATCGCTTAATCAGAGACGCTCTTGTCTTCCCCTGCACCGGAGTAGACACAACAGCTCTCGGCTCTCTCAGGGCGGGTCTAAGGTAATCAACTTGTCAATCAACTATCGTGGGAGGGGCCTGTGCAGAACTACATCATTCTCACAGGAATCTCAGAGCAGCCTGATTTGAGAAAGGGGATTTTAAAATAGGGATTTAAAAAAAAAACACTGGGTGGATTTTTATTCTAAAAGCATTTATTTCCAGGTTTCAATTTAAAAGTCCAAGATTTCACTGTGGTGTTAGAGGTTATATATCCCACTGTTGCAGTGTGTCTACTTCCTAACAGCCTCATTTCATTTTTGACAGAAAATACAAAATTTATATTTACCCATAGTATTGTGCTGTTTTCTCTCCAATCATTACAGCATTTCTGTCTGAATCCTTCAACTTCTGTGCATTTTCCATCTGCCTTGAGCTGACAGGGCCACATTTCGACTCTTATCCTGCAGGGCACTGTTAAATTCCAGCTTAGCACCGGTTTACCATCATTTGTCTTGATGTGGGCTAAAGACACTGACATGTTGCTCAGGACATTGGCTTTAAATTCTGCCAGTGGAAAAAAAAAAAATGTGGGAAGACAAAATAAATCAAGATGGCGTTGAACATCCTCCATATCCAAGACACTGATGCTAACTTTTATTTTTAAGAAAAGTGTAGATTTTAGATCAGTGATTCTCAACCAAGGAGTCAGGGGCACTAGATTATTTAAAAATGATTCTGACAAAACAAGTATTAAAATAGTTTTCATGTAAATAAATGAAATCTTATAATGAATATACATCATACACTAGTTATTTTATAGAGTAAATAAAAAATATATATATATTATATATATATAAAAATATTATATATATATATATATATAATAAATTATATTTTACAAATTTTTAAAATATTTAAATTTATTTTAAATGTTAAAACATTTTATATATATATATATATATATATATATATATATTTTCATACAATATAATCCTTATCCAGTAAATCACAAACAACTTAAAAAGTCATGGTGTCTCTGAATATTATTGTGGTTTTACCTTTATTTTTTTCAAAAGGACAGATTTCCGCACGAACTGAAGCATTTTTCCATGCCTGAAGCATGTGCAAACACAAAAGGCAAGTTAAAATAATATCAAAAGAGATTTTAGCAGGCATTGTTTTGAGCATGTGCATGTTTGAAAAGCACGGTACCTGTAAACACATGCAGTCTGTGACTGACACCAGTGGAATGTTATTACTTGGCAGGGGCTGAGAGAAGAAAAGGTATGGTAAGTTACCAAAAATGGTAGCTGATGAAAAGGACAAACTGGTTTGTACAGTCTACTGCTTGTCTGTAATAAGCCCTCAGACTGTATTGTATGGACAGAAATAACATGCGAGTTCACTGACCCAGCATCTCCCTTCTCTTCCACGTTTCATACACAGGGACAGGCGTTTAGAAGCTCCTTCATCCTCATCGACTAACAGCACCTTAACAACACTCCCCTGTATTTCAGTGGAGACCCTGGGACCTAAAAATCAAAAGGAAACATGGAGCAAATTAAATTTGCTCATTCGCTATGGTCTTTTACCCTACAAACAAAGAAGTCTGATGTCAAATCTTTATTTAAAAAAAAAGCATTATTCTTTTTTTCTCTTTAGAGAAGTATCTAGTTGAACACAGAAACAAAATATCTGATCCAAAGAATTTATAATGTAACCTATAATTAAATTTGGGCTTAAATGAGGAAGGATTTTTTAACATACAGTACATTAAAATGAGAGAAATTTAAAACTGAATCAATCTGAACGTACCTTTACACTGCTCTATGTCCTTAAGGTGTGATAAGGAACACACTGCAAAGACAAAAAACATTTGAAATTTTTTTTTCTATAAAAACATTTTTAACATGCTTACTGACTGGTAAATGAAAACATCCCTGATGTCACTGTCGCTACTTTTCATACACTGTATGCTGCATTTGCATAATTAATTTGCATATATCTTCGACTTTTAATTTTTTGGTAAAATATAACATTTAGATTCAACAAGACTAAAGTTGTGTGAGTGAAAATGGCATAATGACAACAGATAGATCTACTTTTAAATAGAATTAGTAAATGTAATAAACATACACTTTTAAATACTAATAAGCTACACTTGTATAGGCTACTGTTGTATATGTGTATCTAGAGTAAGTAAAAACAATAGCTACCTGTTTTTAATGTAGGGAATTCATTAATTTCAACTTCAGGTGACTTAGTGAATGATCCAACAGTGATCTTCATTGTTCTGCCAAAGTCAACATCTTTATACTCCACCAGAGTCAGCTGCACCACACAAAGATAAACACTGAGATAACAATCAAGTCACTAATTTCATTCACACTTACAAGGTACTTCAATCAGGATTGTCTGGAAATTCAGCTTTTTTGTTTCTTTTTTTTTTGTTGCATTTTTTACTTTTAACCTGCCAGACCTTCTAGAAATATTTCAATTAAATATCAAATTAAATATTAATTTTAAAAGATCAAATATTACTCTGTTAATGACAATTTTATTATTATTATTTTATAGATTTATTTTTGCCTGAGCAAAGTCAGTAAGTTTTAGTCCAATGCGATAACATTAAAGGGATAGTTCTGTCATGACAACTCTCGGAGGGATTGGCATGTAATGTACGTGACAATGTTAATGTATTTGGTCTTTGCAGAATAGATCTGCTATGCTGCTGCTGTGGCAGAGCAAGTATCGAGACTTGCTACTGCCAATACATCCACAACGTGCTGCTGTGAGCATGTAAGAAATACTGCTGCTGCAAATATAACATACATGAAATAACTCCCTTTATCATACATGAATCACCTCGTAGCAGATCTATACAGGTGGAGCTGGGGAAGGTAGAGGGTTTCAGAAGCACACAGAGAACTGCTACAACAAGCACTAAACATATATTTGAATGTTGAGCAGAGAGCTCATTGGCTACCGATACAGGAGAGAACCAATCAGCTGTGCCATGTGCTACTGATGTCATTAGGTCAGATTGAGTATATTAAGATATTTTTGATTAAATCTGAGAGCTTTCTGACCGTGCATAGACAGCGATGTAACTGACACGTTCAAGGCCCAGAAAGGTAGTAAGCACATTGTTAAAATAGTCCATGTGACGTGAGTGGTTTAACTGCAATTTTATGCAGCTACGAGATTACCTTTTGTGCTCAAAGAAAACAAAAATAACTTTATTCAACAATTTCTTCTCTTCCATGTCAGTATTCGATGCACGCTCATGAGAGTACCATGCATGTGGATTTCCTCAACAACGTGAGGGTGAGTAATTAATAAGAGAATTTTCATTTTTGGGTGAACTATTCCATTAACTAGCATTTTTGAGAAAAAGAAAATCTTCTCCAGGTCAAAATAGCGAGAAGGCAACATGAGGGTTAAATGGACATGGTGGTGACACTCACATTGAGAGGTTTACGGCTTGCGGTAGAAGTCACTGTGAAGTCTAATCTCTTGCACCACTCATACTGCACTTCGGCTGGTTGGTAGCATATTGTAATAGTAGCTACATGAAAAGAAGACAAAGAGGCAAGCTTTAATTATGCACTGCATGACAGACAATGGTGAATCCACTGCTGTCTTTCAGCAAAAGCAAATACAGTTTGAGAAAATCAGTTTGCTTAAGTACATTAGCACTAATAAACAAATGAAGAGCTAAGAAATATTTTTGAGTTTTTAAGTTCACTTGGTCTACCTTGATCTAGCTGATCTTCACAGAGAGAGTGTTCTTCCTGTTAAGTATAAGATGTTAAAGGTTTTATTTAAAGATGGAGTTTTTAAAATTACATTTTGTCATGAATGTTCAAAACACTTACCCTTTGACCTTCTGATGAGTCATTTGGCATGGAAACACATCCTGAATTCCAGTCCCCTGAAATTACAAAGGTTATTGTAAACATAAACCATTAGGCCAACTGTAATGTGCTGCTACTGTAAGAACTCACCACTGCTCTCCTCTTCATATTCTGATCTCTCAATATGTCTGTCCTCCTCTTTGAGATCTGGAATAATACTCAGATGGATGTTGATCCACAAACAGGGTTTGCAGTCCTTCTTTTGACAGCACAGTTTTGGCTTCACGGCCAGAGAACACACATACACAGGACCACAGACCACATCAAGTGGTGTGATAGGATCTGTATTTCTCACCCTGCAGTTTAGAGCCTAAAAACACAAACATATTCCAGGTTACAAACAGACTATCTAGGAAACATTTTTGTATTAGCACTTTAATTAACTTTTTTTTTTTTTTCCTTTTTTGGTTTGACCTGCATTACAGATGCAAAATTTCAATAAATTCTCAAAACTGCATTTTTTAATAATATTACAAGATTATGCACAAATTATTTTTTATTAAATATTATTTTATTTTTTAAATGGAAAAAATATATATATCCATACATAGAGGTGCCAAACAAAACAATTATTCTTATTTGTATTTTAAAAATAATTCTGGAAATATTATCAGTCTTTAAAATATAAAAAAAAATCTGAGAGAAATGGACATTTTACACATTTTTACACATTTTTTGAAAATAGCGTCCCTCTAGTGGTACTGCGGGACCAAATCGCCAGGAGGAGAAGATCCGACATCTGCGGCAGGAGCTCTGTGTGCTTAGAAAGCAGTTCTAGCAAGCAAAGGAGGAGGATAAAGCTGCCCTGGCTGAGCTTCAGAACATCGTCAGCTCACTACCACCCATTGAGCTGAGTGGCACAGAAAGAGGGGCAAGGAGAGGGCTTGCAAATGGAAAGAGTTTATCGCAAACCCCTCCTGAGGCTCCTCTGGCAGAAGTGTAGTGGTCATCTCATCTGTACTCAAGATGAGGTTGATAAGCACCTCAGCACCAGTTACAGCGACAGAGCAAGAGAACAGGACCTTGGACCATGAAGCACGTTGATAACCCCACCGGAACCCAGTGTGGCATTTAACCTCAAGGACCCAACCCTGAGAGAGGTTCAGGAGGTTGTCAAAGCAGCTAGAACAAACTCAGCACCGGGTCCAAGAGGAGTGCCCTACGTGGTCTACAAGAATGGAAAACACCATGGAAAATTATCATCTGGAGGAGGGGGAAAGTGGCGCAGCAGTGGAGACATGCAGGGGGTGTCTGGATTGCTAAGGGGGAGAACTCAAGTAACATTAAGCATTTCAGGGTCATCTCACTCCTCAGCGTGGAGGGGAAGATTTTTTATTTTTTTTTCCTCCTGCAGAATGAGTACATTGACACTGCTGTACAGAAAGGAGGTATCCCGAAAGTAGCAGGCATGCTTGGACTTGTCACCCAGTTAATCCGGGAGGCTCAAGAAGGTGATGGTGATCTGGCGGGGCTGTGGCTCGACTTTGCCAATGCTTATGGATCAATCCCGCGCAAGCTGGTAGAAACCTCACTGATCCGTCATAATGTTCCAGATATGACCAGGGACCTCATTTTGAACTATTATAGCTGCTTTAATAGTTCAAAATGCTTGAGAGTCACGTCTGGACCAACAACATCTGCATTTCATAGGCTGGAGAAAAGAAAAATCACAGGGTGCACTCTCAGTGATCATAGTGATCTTGTTCGCCTTAGCTATGAATATGCTAGTTAAGTCAGCAGAGGTGGAATACAGAGGCCAATTTACCCGGTCAGTTGTGCGACAGCCCCCTATCAGAGTGTTTACTGATGATCTGATGGTGACCAAAACATTTGTACCAGGTTGCAGATGCCTGCAGAATGCCTCATCAGTTGGACCCAAATGGACTTTAAGCCAGCTAAGTCCCGATCCCTTGTGGTGAGGAAGAGAAACGTAACCGATAAGTTCCATTTCTCCCCTGGAGGAGTGTAAATCCCATCAATCACTGAGAAGCCAGTTAAGATCCTGGAAAAAGTCTTCAACGGCATACTTAGGGACACAGCCACACTCCCTGAAACTGGAAAAGAGTTGCACACCTGGATTGGTCAGGACTGGCATGGGAAGTTCCAAGCCTGGATTTACCAGCATGGCATTCTGCCGCAACTCCTATGGCCACTGCTGGCTTATGATGTCCCCCTAACTATTGTCGAGGGCTTTGAGAATAAAATCAGCCACTTTTTACGTAGGTGGTTGGGTTTCCCTTGGAGTATCACCAACATAGCCTTATACAGAAGGAAGAACAAGCAACAACTCCCCTTCAGTAGCCTATAGGAGGAGTTCATGGTTTCCCAAGCAAGAGAGCTGCTGCTGTACAGAGAATCCACTGACACCAAAGTTTCCTCAGCTGGCATCGAGGTGAGGATGGGTAGGCAGTGGAGGGCCCAGGAGGCAGATGACCAGGCTGAAGCGTGGCTGCCGCACAGTGTGCTGGTGGGTACAGTGGCGTCAGGACACGCAGGGCTTGGCTGTACTAATAAACCTTGGTATGAAAAGGCTCGGGGAAAGGACAAGTGTTAACTGGTCCAAGAAGAAATCTGAGTAGGAGTGGAGGAAAGACGCATCAGTAGGATGGTGGGACGCAACAACAAGAGGCGTGGACTCCATAGGAACAAGCGATGAACCAAAAGATCTTGTGGACTAAGTTATGGAAAGCAGAGCCATACTGGATCCAGGCAGGTCAAGGAAGGTGGTTCTACTGGAATTGACTGTGCCCTGGGAAGACCAGGTGGAAGAGGCGTTTGAACGGAAGTACAAGGAGTTGAAAGGAGAATGTTGTAATAGAGATGGAAGACCCTCTGCCTCCCCGCTGAGGTTGGCTGCCGAGGGTTTGCCGGCCAATTGTTGTGCAGGGCCCTTAAGCTCTTAGGAATTAGGGGACTGCACAAGAATAAAGCCATCAAGAACATCATGGATGCCGCTGAAAAGGCATAGATGGCTGTGGATCAAATGAGGCGATCCATGGACTACACAAACCTAAGTCGGGGACTGATCACCCCTGGCTGGGTCACCTGGCCGAGGGTATATGATGTTGAAAGACCCGAAACACCCGATAGCACCAGGTTACATCACGTGTCTAGGGTGCAACTGGAAGGTGTGTGTCAAAATCAATTATAAAAAGACATGTTTTGTTCAGGCCAAACTGGCATTGATCTTTCCCATTGTCTTTGAGAACTTTCTTGAAAATTATATGTACACTCGCATTTTCTACTTGTTGTTTGATAATTATATCACTTGAAATCAAACATTAAATCGATTTTTTTTATAAATGGCATAAACTTACATATTTTTTAAACTAATAATAATATTGCATAATGTAATTCTCTTTTTGTTCTATGTGCTGTTTTTGTACTAATATAATATAATATTATATAATATAATATAAGGTACAATATAATAATGAGGTATAGGCTATACTTTAGTAATTCACTGAGCACTGGACACCTTTGTATATAGGATTTTTTCCAAACATATATCACAACTATACAAATAAACAAGTAATAAACAAACAAACATGTTTAAAGACTGAACATTCAACCTGAGGACAGATGACGTTGTTTTCAGGGTTGTGTGTGACTCGTTCCAGTGAACACACACTTCCGATGGCCAATAGGAGCAGTTGGACTATCCACCACGTGAACTTCATTGCGCAACAGTTTCACTCTCGTATCCAAGAGACAATTAATCGAAACTGGTTAAGAACAAAATCCTATAGGTTATATCCTTCGCTATGTTGTCTCTATGAGGCTTCAGGAGAAGCCAAGATGACCATATTTTGATCGGGTCGGATACACAGTCCAAATCCACCGTCCGGTTCTCCAATTTCGCCGAGCAGAAAGCGCGAGGGAGCGCATTTACACGGCATACTGTCCCGGTTTGTCTGTGAGGAGATAGAAAACGATTAGTATTTATTGTTCCGCGATTCAAACTCTTAGCTCTTGTAATGTCGGATTTGAGCTTTTGGTTCTAAAAGTCGGTTGATCTGTGTTCGGTAAGAATGCTCAGGTGTGTCCGTGTGTATGACAGATTGCCAGATAACGTGGGTGTACATGAATCATGTTTGCTGCTCTGCCTGGAATGCCTGGATTGCTGATACATAGTCTATTAAAGGGCAATGAGTGTTGTTCTCATTTATAGTAATGTATGTAAATTTTATTTCCACTCCAGTTCAGAAAACATTCAAAAGTAGCATTCCCATAATGCTCTAACGTTCAAATAAATGCGTTTTTTTAAAACATTTAAAAATAAATGTTCTGAGAACATTCAGAAATAATGTTAGAACATTCAAAATAACTTAATGGGAATGTTAGCAAAACTTTCTTAGAACATTTTTGTTAGCTGGTTGAGTATTAAATCCATTTTTAAATAGTTTTAACTGTTTAAACTACATTTTAAAATATTTTAATTTCATCCTTATTTGTAATTGACCCTCATTTATTTTGAATTGAGACTACTCTTTAAATACTTTCAAGGCATCTAGTATATAATTGTATTGTGTTACTGGATTTCAAAATACATATTGGTGATATTGGTTGCTTATGGTAATAAAAATGACAATAAAAGATTAGTCACACACACACACAAAAACAATTTTACTTTAGCTTTAACACAAAATCTTACTTACTGCCAGAGGTATAAATGAGAAGGTGTTTTCGAAGCACTGCAGAGTAGGCCTATGGATTGTAAAGCCTTGTGAGATGTTGTTGCCTTTGACACATTAATTAAATGAAAGAGCATGTGAGTGAACTTGAGAAACTCACCCCTCCCAGCTGACTGTCAAAACACACACCAGCACCAAATGGCTTTATTGAAGAAAACCTCTGCATAGGAAAAAGATGTTTGTGTGCTCATAATTAACAGGGCTGACTGAGAAATATGATCTTGGTTATTTGCAGCTTCATAAATCTATCTAACCAGGAAACGGCCAGGTGCAAAGTCCCCCGTCTAGATCATTCTCTGTAGCGAGTGAATTTGTTTAGCTTTCTTTCGTGTATCATGGCAACTGGTTATAATAATACACCTGGAATTAAGAGTCGCTGTTAATAACTGACAGAAACCACCCAAAACAGGGAGTAGTATAGTGAGTACATCCAGACGCTTCTTTCAGATATAATAAGGCTCAAGGTTTGCAATGGGATTGTGATCATTAGAAACACCCCAAAAACACCCATCCCTGAAGCCGAATGCATCTATGGGAGACTGGGGCTAGTTGTCACAAGGACAAGAGCAACTATCAAGTTGGGGAAAGATGTAACAAGATTTTCATGTGTTGTGCTGTATAAATTAATTAATAAAATAGCTAAAAATCCAAACTGACTGTTTAATTCCTGTGTGACAACATGCCCCTCTACTTGTAATAATAATAAATGTGAGTTACAATTTTTTTTTTTTTAAACAGCATGTACAACAACGCTGGATATATGCAACAGCTATTTTGGAGTCAAGACTTTAACGTTTGCACAGAAATTGAGTCCCAAATATGAATATATACATATTTACCAGCATAACGTATCACTAAAATGTCCTGCTTAATGGAAAAACTACATGAAAGTACAACGCTTTTACAGATTGTCAAATTATGTCATTTAATTTGACTGAATCAACTTGACTGTAATTGATTACACCAATAAACGTGTTGTTGAACATTTGGTGGGCATTAAATAAAGAACATGTATATTCTGTGTGCTTGTTCTAGAAATGTCTAATGGTTAGATGAGTCTTTCTTGAACAAGCCCAAAAAGAAATCTGAATAAACAAGTTGGTTAGCATTCTTTCGCTTCTTTTAGCTCTACTTTGAAAAAAAAAAAAAAGTAGAGGGATTTCTCAGACCTGCCCAGTCACATTCATTAAATGCTTTTGTCTTATGAAGTGAAGTGACATACTGCCAAGTATGGTGACCATACTTGGAATTTGTGCTCTGCATTTAACCCATCCAACGTGCACACACACAGCAGTGAACACACACACACACACACACACACACACCCGGAGCAGTGGGCAGCCATTTATGCGACAGTTGGGGGTTCGGTGCCTTGCTCAAGGGCACCTCAGTCGTGATATTGAGGGTGGAGAGAGCTTTGGATTACAAGTCCGACTCTCTAACCATTAGGCCACCACTTCCCCTAGTTCCCCTTATTCAAAGAGCCCATTTGATGCTTTTAACACAACAATGGTGCCTTAAAGAGACTGCAATATATACGTGTTTTTTGTGAAATCATTAAAAAGTATATTTTTATTTCCTGTAAGAAGAGCATTGAGTGGATATTTATTGATGCTCTCTACAGGCAGAGGTTTCTTTTTCTTGTTCTTTTTTAAAAAAATAAGTAATTCAGCAACCATAACACTACATCTTAACACTAAAAAGTTTAACAGATGGATTATATTGCTACTACAAAAATATATTTAAACTCAAATTGCTTTTTTGTGCAGTCAGGAGGCATTTGACCTGAGTATATTAACAGTGAAGTCACTAAGCGCCCCCTGCAGACAGTATTATATGATACAATCCGACATTCAGCACTGGAAACCCTGTGAAGCTTGATATTTATAATATTTTTCCCAAATGGAACAGTTTATTAAACCTTTAAATGATTTAGGAAAAATGGCTTGTATGGCTCCTATATGATATAAGAGAATATAGAGCTCATACTTGAGGAAAAAAACCCTCATTTTTTTGCGGCCCAAACTGAGCAAAAATGTGCAATTTTGTACAGTTGCTGATAGGCTATTTGTATGGCCAAAAATTATGATAGCTTAATGTAAATCTGTGAGCTGTATAATAACTGTATAATAACAGTATAGCAGACAACTTAAACATAAAAATGCATATGAACATAAAAATCCACATGGATATCAGTTGTCACTCTATATCTCCTAATAAAATGTCTTAGTAAGCTGATATTTTAATACTAAGTTTTTATGAATAAAAGATGTAATTTCAAAACATATAATGCAATGCAATACAATGATTTAGTGATGAACAAATAAACAATCCTTAATGATTTTAACATGCTTTTTCTAATAAATGATGCATGGATAATAAAGTAAATCTAAGTTGCTTCAGTTCTGTAAGTGATCATCTTGAAATATTACAATCTAAAAGTTTACTTTATAAAAATCATTAAGGATTTCACAGCAAAAAGATATACTGTACCACAACCTGAAAGGGGGAAATTTTTATAATTAGACTGAAAGGCATTTTACTTGCAAAATTTTCATCATGTTGATCATTTAGAGGCCATGTAAAATTGCATATTAAATATGATACAGTAGGCTTTATAGGATTAAGGAAGTCTGTTGTCTGTTACAGCTTCCCTATACTGTATGTCTCTATTAAGAACACTGAATAGAATAGCACAAAAATAGAACAATAATGCTTAAGTGATTGCAGATGCATTCCAAGGATTTGCTGCATTTTTCTTCTAACTTCAAGATTAATTTCACAAATTCAATATCTATGAGCTCAGTAGTCCAGAGTATCAATCTGCTGGAACTCCACGAGATCACGAGTGGAAAGCCGTGCTTCAAACGTAAACAAAACAGCCGGAGAGAGGCAAGTCAAATGGCCTTTGACATGACAGCAGTGACGCAGTGCCTATAAACACAAAGCTTTCTTTAACCACCCATTTAGTGAACTGTCAAGTTTAGTCAGATATAACCTCCAGCTTCTGTCTTTGAATTCTTTCTATCCCAAGCCCTTAATTCCATGCTTTAGGGGGCTGGGAGTTGACCTTTTGTTTGCACAGCTTTGCTGTCATGTTAAAATATTATAGTTAAATCATTTACCTCCCGAAAAATAAAAAAATGACAAAAATGATTTTATTTACTCTCATGTCATTCCAATCTATGGAACCTTCGGAACACAAAATATATTTTGAAGAATGTGTTTTGTGTCCTGAAGAGTTAAAAAAATTATACAGGTTTGTAATGACATGGGGATGAGTAAATGATGACAGATTTTGTGTGTGTGTGTGTGTGTGTGTGTGTGTGTGTGAATAACCCTTTAATAAATACTGAGAAACAAAGAGTTACATAATATTAAATTTCCTTCAAGTTCCTTTACAGGAAGTGTTACAGTAAGTCATAAATACGTGATCAGATAAGTTTAAATCAAAAAGACAAAGGTCAGAGCATACAGATAAAGTGTCCCATACAGATTGTCTGTGTAAATACTGACTCAAATACCCACATTTGTATATCCCTGAAGTCTTAGTTGAATCTAATGAATCACCATGACTTGGTTTATGACATAAACCTTTAGACAGTATGCATTTAAGCATTTGTAATGTTCAAGACATACACGCATCTGATGCATTTTTAAAAGTTTTCATTGGGACTAAACATAGAAAATAAGAGCATCTGTCATTTTTACTATTTATAAAATTTATAAAGTTGTTTTTATTTACCCCTGCATTTAATGCAGTACCAAATAAAACCGTATAATAAAACGTGCTAGTAATTATGTTAGATGTGATAGATGTTACATGTTGTGATATATCATATTTGGGCAAATGTTTAAGTGTTTAATGGACAGAAATGTTTATTCAATTAAACATCTCAATCCTAAAATGCACATTATTTACAATCATTTCGATTTTAAAGAGAGATCATTTGTGTTAGTGTTAGTACTAAAATAAAATTCCAGATTCTAACACATTGTTTTTATGCTGATGAATTTATTAAAAAGCTGAGGTGTGTGTCGAAGATATCATGTTTGCCAATGACAAAAAAAAACACTCAACACAAACATCAGCAAGTGTTTTACATCGAAACATGCTCTTTCCCAGTTTATAATTTGCCAGCTTTGAACTCTACAGCTTAGTGACAGTGAAATCAGAAATGTCTCTCTGCATCGCAGCGTAGAACGAGACAAGCCAGCATTTGATAACCGGCTTTGAAGAAAGTCTGTAGTCTGTGATGTCCTCCCTACAGACACATTCATAGATTAAACAGATGCATAATATGAGAAAAAAATCAGCAGTGTGCGTATTGTTTATCACGTACCAGCTCGCGCTCTCTTCCCGGTCATTTATCTTTAGAGCTGGTGTTTGTGATCCTTGAATCTCCTCATATGAAGCATCAGTTTTTCCTTTAATATTATCCACAGTTATTTAACCCATGTTGGTTTAATAATTAAAGCGAGTTACAAATCAAAATATACTATTTGATTGCTAAATTGTTGATACATGCTTAAATGTTTAATAAGTGAAGCATTCTTACCTAAAATGCCTGTCAAACTGACATCTTTTGGCTGCTGCCGAACAGCAGGCCACAGAAACACATCACTTTTTTCCTTATGAAGAAGAATAATGACGTGAATATTTCCCATGGTGATGTCTATTTCATTGCTCCGTAGAATCAGAGACACGCTGATGGAACAGAGAAGCTGATGAGTGAATTCTTTCTCTCAGATTAACATATAGGCTATAACATACACAAGTTTAGTGAAACATGTATAGTTTCAGTAGTATTTACCCCTCGGTATTGTGCTGGGACGCTTTCTGGCCCCACAAAAACTCAACTTGATTCTGGCCGTCATGGTATCTGATAGACGTTGTGTTTATTGTCAGATGATGGTTTGTTTTGTAATGAAAAGTAATTTGATGGAATCCATTTGGTCCAGTCATGGATTCTCCATTCATAGAGAACTCTATGACACAAAGTAAATGTATGTATAAAACATTTAATTCAAGAAAAAATATGACTTCTAAAAGGATGTGTATGTAGTAAATGTGTAATAGTAACCTGAAGCTGAATCATGTAGGAGTCTGAGTTTGTGACGAACAGGAACGTCGAAGCAGAGTGGCTTAGACTGACCAACAACAGGGAGCAGGAAATGAATGGTATGAACTGTTGGAGCTAAGACAAAACACAACCAAATGCGGCATCATCATTTTTCTATAATTTTATAATAATTACGTTTGAGAGCTTTTTATGTACCTGACACTGTAGAAAGAACAGTTACCCTCCTCAGAACTGTGGGGCTTTCAGCTAAAAAACAAGAGGTTTAGTCATTAAAAAGACAAATGCAGGCTATTAATAATAAAGCTGCTCATGCTAAGCCAGTTTATCAATAAGTGAAATTATTATTATTATTATTATTAAAGGTTTTTGGACAAAGAATGGTACAATGTAATACATACCTTCAGTTTCCAGAAATGCAAAGCTTGGGACTGGGAAAAATGAAAGTTAGGCATTATATAGACAATAAAATACTTGAAGTACAATAATGCAAAAAACTAGACAAGACATAGATTATATGCACAAGACAGCTGTGTTTATTCATTATTAAATCTGGTTGACAGCAAATACATGTAACAAATGCATAACAGAAATGAAACCACCTACTTGAATCATAATAATGATTAGGACGTTGTTTACCTGAAAACAAAGTGGTTTTATGTAGTGAGCATGAATCAAACATCTGTTTATTACAAATTTGTTTTTAATATGTGTGTTTTATTGCAACCCCTCCATTTTACACCTTTATCCCATTTGCCTATATTTTTTAAAAATTTCAAAGCATATTTTAGAAAAAAGGATAGCCTTAATCATCATGGTAAATTGAATACTGCTTGGTGTGAACACTGTGGAAGCTATATGATAAGGTTGCAATTTCCGTTTTCCATACCTGCCATATGGAACCTTTGACGTTGAAGCACACGAAAAGCACTACCACCACTACCACCATATCCTGATGCTGAAATATAAAACAAATTAATATATATATATATATATATATATACACACACACACACACACACACTAAATTCTCTATTCAGGTTTCTCTATTTAAATATCTATCTATCTATATCTATCTATCTATCTAATTTTTTATTTAAATATCATAACTGAATCTTCCAGTGAAAACAGCAGATTTCTCTCTGGCAACATACGCAGGTCTTCTCCAATGACCATATCCCTTCCCTGAACTAAGTGTTGAAGAAGATGGTAAAGGCGTTGGTTTTCATCTCAAAATTCAATCAGCAGCTAATGGACAAAACCAAATCCACACCCTACATTTTCTTGTGTGTCACAATGCAGCAATAAATATCTGAGGTTACTGCCGTTTCGTAGTGACTAATGTACATTTCTGCATTTGTTTGTGTACATGAACTGTTAGTCTACCATTTTATACCTACCCATTAAGCGACTCTGAGTTTTAAGATGGGGGTGCATTACTAAATAAAAAAGAAAGAGAAAAGTTTTAAGAAGCTTGACTGATTTACATACTCAAGTTCACGTCAATTCAAGTTTTTACTCAAATTGTTATGCTGATTAAATATTTTGTAAAGAAAAATTTTTAAATTTTTTTTTTTTTTTGACAAAGTGATCTATGTGTATCACAATAAATAAAATGACTAAATCTATACTCTTATACAGAAGAGTTATTTTTTTTATATAAGTAGTGTTTTTAATCATATTTTATTACCTGCAATGTTTAACCTATGATACAGTTAATGCAATCTTGATTAATACTTTTATACATAATGTTTCATATTTTATACATAATGAACCATACTCGGAATTCGTGCTCTGCATTTAACCCATCCAAAGTGCACACACACAGCAGTGAACACACAAACACCGTGAACACACACTCGGAGCAGTGGGCAGCCATTTATGCTGCGGCACCCGAGGAGCAGCTGGGGGTTCGGTGCCTTGCTCAAGGGCAAGTCGTGGTATTGAGGGTGGAGAGAGCGCTGTACATTAATTCCCCCCACCTACAATTCCTGCCGAACCTGAGACTCAAACTCGCAACCTTTGGATTACGAGTCCGACTCTCTAACCATTAGGCCACGACTTCCCCGTTTGTTTGTTTTTTTTGCATATAAAATTAAATGTTAAAAGTAGGGCCGGGACTCGATTAAAAAAATTAATCTAATTAATTAGAGGCTTTGTAATTAATTAATCGAAATTAATCGCATTTTAATCGCATATAAATATTTGACCTGAGAACAGTGAGAAGTACGTTTTTTTTATATGGATTTTTAAATTTCCCATCCACAGGGCCAACCAAAGCGGTCTCATCAGCTTTGTCCATGTTCACTGTGGTTTGATTTTGGCTGTTTCTCAATATGCGTTCTTCAGCGATCTTGCGTCCTTGTGTTCTCGTTCTACGTCATCATTAACCGTCGAAGTTCAGTTCCAATTCTCAAGAACGCAAGTACAGAGAGGATGCATGAAAGTGCCCGGATGTGTTCTTGAAACTGAGGATGCATCGAGTGCAGACTTGAGAGAATCGAGCCGTTAGAAATCCCAGAAAACTCTGTGGGTGGCCGGTGTACGTAAGCCTGTAAGCTTTAAAGTCGCTCTCACAAATACTTAACGGCTCTTCAAGTTGAAAGTAAACATTTATCGTATTATAATATTTATTGTTCATTGGTCGCTGCTTATGCTGAGACTATGCGGTCAGTTAAGCAAGAACGCAGTACATCTCAGTTCTCATAAGTGTGCGTTCTGTGTTCTCGCGTCCTTCTGAGTTCGTTCTTCCAAGGAAGCTTGGCAAGACCGGTCTCCACGAGAACGCAAGTCCGTTCTTTGAGAAACAGCCTTTAGTCTGAACGCTAGTTGGTGCTACAGTATAATCGGTCCGCCGAAACTCATCCAGTGAGAAACGTTCCGCGGTGCAAAAATAAGTGCGATTAAAATGCGTTAAAAAAATTTTACGCGTTATTTTTGTGTAATTAATTAATCTAAATTAACGCGTTAAAGTCCCGGCCCTAGTTAAAAGTCAAATGTCTGTACACTTTTGTTTCCAATTTCTACAACGTTTCAGTTCTCACCTGTAGCTCTAGGTGGCGCTTCTCCCTCTTTGGGTTTGTCAGCAACTTCCACATCACCTTCTTGTGGCTTAGTAACAACCATAGAGGTGAGGGGAGTGACAAACTGGTATTTCAGGGAGAGTTTGAGAGCTTCTTTCTTTTCATCCTCTTTCTCTTGTCCTTTAAGAATCACCCTGAGATAAAAGATGTTCTCAATGTTCAACTTAAATCGCAGAATGTCAGTTCACTCAGTTCACTCAACTTACTGTCTCTCCAGAAGCTGCTTCACTGTAAGGTAGGCCCACAACCTCTGCATAAAATCTTCATCCTCAGGTGGAACATCACTGGGGTCTTTCGTCATTATAGTGTCCTGATACGTCACATTGCTGCCTTTCTACTCAGAAATAATTATACTAGTGAACATTTTCATCAGGAATGCTGTCAGGACCACTTTCACCCATAGCCTACTATAAAAACAAAGCTATTATTCAAATCTCCTACACAATGGACCAGTGATCCTGATAATATGTCTTTACACAGATGAGTGAAGATCTTACTGATACTGCGATGACTTCAGTGGTGAATCTCTCCACACTGTTGTCTGTTATTTGTCCTGACACCACAATCTCAGAGCCATTGAAGTACAAGCTAAAGCTGGTCTTGGTAAGGTTTGTCCCTCCTGGGTATTTAAGTTGAATATCAGTGAGGAGAGGGACGGCAACTTCTTCGTAGAAGCCCTAAAAATCAACCAAACTTTAAATACGCTCAAAGACAGAACCGTTCAGCATTAAAGATGAATTCATAGCTGATCATCTGTAGTCCACCTGCAGCTGTAGATCAGCGTCTGAATCTTCATAAATCCTGCGCGCAACTCCGCTGTTTTCCAGTGACATCTTTGTCAGGAAGTCAAAGTTAACATCATATCCAAAACCAAGGCAAAAGAGGGGAAATTTTGTCCCAATGGCCTCTTTCACATTGCCCACTATCTTCTCTATGTTGGTTTCACCTGTTTAAAAATCATAATTTGATGTTTTTGGGTTATTTGAAGGTTCAGTAATGGCTACATTAGGTTATTTCATATTTCTTATTGTATTCTCTTGTATTCTTGCCGTATTCTCTTACTGACAAAGATAGGAGCCAAATTGGTCATGATAATAATCCATTGGTCCTACAATTATTTCAATTAGGTCTAAAAACCTTTATAAACAGGTTTGCTAATAAACCCTGATTATTATAGGATGGCAATTAAAGTGTTGTTCTATTCATGAAGCTGGCTCAGAGCCTACGCCAGGGAACCTACATTGGGGGGACATTTATATTTCTGAGGGGGTCAAAAGCACATTGAGCATGTGGGGGTAGGAGTTGTTGTTATTGTGTGCAATCTCTGATGCTCACAAAAGTGTGCAATCGCTTTCTTATGCATGCTGTTTATTAGGGACCAGGGCCAGCACTAGCTATAGGCAGAGCAGGCGATTGCCTGGGGCCTCGGCTTTGAGGAGGGGCCTCCATAATTGTAGCAAGACGGGCAGCAAATTCTAGCCTCGCTGTTCATTGAATTGTCACTCATCTTCAATTAAACCAATTAATGGTCCAGTTTCAAAGCGGGTCCTTCTGAATGTTTGCGTAACGAACGCATCAGGTGCTGCAAACTATGCGATGCAAACAGCTAAATAAGCACGCAAAGTGCAGCTCCTAATGCAGTGTGTGAGTGGTTGTCATCTATTTTGGAGTGATTGCAATGTATTCTATCAGTGTAATTTCTAGAAAGATCAGAAGAAGAAGTTTGTATTCAAAGCTAAAAAGCAAACACACTAAAACATTTTGTAATGTTTCAAATAGGCTAAAGGATCTCAGATCTTTTTGTATCTTCTAAATTCTGCTGATGATTGCTACATTACTGCTCTAACATAACACTTTTAATTTTCAACTTACTAGAAAATTACTTTTTTTCTGCTTAGTAGTCTTTCTTTAAGGCTAAAGAAAGGTATAGGGTATATTTAAGGTAACGATGCAATACATAATATCATATTATTGATATTAATAATATGACAATATCTGTAGTCAATATTGATTAAATTGTAGGGGGAAATCTTGCCCATACCCAGCTAGGGGGAAAAAAAAAGATAAAAGCACTGATGTTCATCTACTGAAGTGGTATTCTGGAACTGTGAATAAATTGAATAAAACAGCAAAATAATAACAACTTATGGCTGATTAAAATTCAGCTTTCATCACAGAAATATATTTTAAAGTATAGTAAAATAGAAAACTCTTATTTTAAATTGTAATGATATTTCATAATATTATTGTTTTTTTCTGTATTTTTGATCAAATAAATCCAGGCTTGATCAGCATAAGAGACTTCTTTCAGAAACATTTAAAATAGTAATGTGTCCAAATTTTTGTAGTGTATAAGTAAAAATATGCTAAATTTAAAATTAAATGATGTATAAATAAAAAGGTTAGGGATCATATTTGTTTCAAGTGCTTTTTATTGGGGATGGGGGGCCTCCAACATGAATTTTGCCGGGGCCTCCTAATGTCTAGAACCGGCCCTGTTAGGAGCCACCTATGGCACCTATTGTATTAGTTAGTTTTCTAATTATTATTCTTCCACTCTGGAAGTCTATGGCAGCCCACAGAACCGCTTGCGGAAAAGTTATGGAATTTGATACACTGATAGAGGACAGTCTCAACATTAACCATATAAAATTTGGTTTCTCTAAGTCAAACTCTAGCACCATCACTTGTCAAAAATTTGATTCATGTTTAAGCTAATAACTTCTGAACTGTACTGGCTAGAAACAAAATTACATTCCTATGACATAATTTTCTGTCATAAAAAAAATTCTGCCATTTTGAATTTTATGATATACCCATCCGTTCTTGAAAACCACACAAATGAATTGGACGATAAGCTCACCAAATCGGACATTGAGTCTCCACTGCTTTTTTGTATTCAGTCCAAACTTGATGTGTTAAAACAACCATGACCTGAGGGTACCTGCACAGTTTCGGCACAGTGCCACCTTTTTATGATGGATGGATGCACTTTATTGGACTACTGAATCTCAACAGTCATTCACTGTCATTACAAAGCTTGGAAGAGCCAGGACATTTTTTAATATAACTCCGATTGTATTCGTCTTAAAGAAGAAGGTCATATACACCTAGGATGGTTTGAGGGTGAGAAAATCATAGGGAAATTAAAATTTTGGGGTGAACTATCCCTTTAACTGATGCTTGCAGCTTTCACTTTCAAAATCGATCAAGTTCAGCAAGAAAGGGAGAGGAGGGGAAGGGGGGATCGATAACTCATTTTGTGTGCGTGTTGGGGGGGGGGGGGGAATGCCCCCCCATGATGCCGGTCCTGAGCTGACTAAATAAACTAACACAACTTGTGAACTTGTGAGCTTGTGTTTGTCAGTGTGAATATGTGCCTGTAGTGGGATCGCCGTCAGTCAGCAGGATCAGGATGGAGGCTGTTCCCTCTCGTGGATGACGATTGATCATGTCCACTCCTGCTAGAACTGCAGCGTTTATGTCCGTGGCTAAAGGAAGACCAAACATAGTTGTGTCACTGTGAGGTAAAACTTTCTTAATCCTTATTTATGTACTATAACTCACCTCCTCTATCTCTGATCTCCTTCACAAAAGATTTCGCATTCTCCAGATTTTCCTCAGTAGCTTTGAGGAGCTCACGCTTCCATAAGCTAACTTCACTGTCAAAGGTGATCAATCCAAAATGGTCATCCTCATCAAGATCACTTAAAATCCTCAGCAGTGCCAATCGAGTCTAAAGAAAAACATGTCAGCATATCTGGAAAGTTATTCTTACTCTGTTATGGATACAGTCTTACATTTAACAGAGAAGAACAGTTTTGTTACTAATTTAAAGAAATACCAAAATCCTTGTTCTTATGACATGGAAATGCAGAATGCTGCAAGATTCTCCAAAAAAGTTCTTCTAGGGTTTTACGATTGTTATGACCCAAGATGTTTCCGTATTTGTTCACTAGGTGGTGTTGTTCCGTGGTTTGGTCTGCCCCGGAGCATGCATCAGAAACACCTGTGATTGGGTTGGGGATAAAACCTTGGGCAGCAGTTCATCTTTTTCTCTTCAGCCCTGGATTGCTTTTTTTCCTTTACACCTTTTTGTATTTTTTGTATTAATATCTTATTAATTTCTGATTAAATATTTGTTAACTTTACCGCTATGTGTGGCCTCCCTTTTTTGTTGCCTCACCTAGAGTCAGGTGGTTGTAACATAATGCCTATAGAGCTCAAAAACAGGTTTGCATCAAGCCATACATATGGGGAAGTAGAAAATTCTGCTTCATTTGAAGGGTCACAGAAGCATGTAGTCTCTGTTACCCTTAATGGAAGAAGTTTGAAACAACCAGGATTCTTCCTAGAGCTGGCCTCCTGGCCAAACCGAGCAATTGATGGAGAAGTGCTTTGGTTAGTGTGGTGACCAAGAACCTGATTGTCACGCTAGCTGAACTCCATGATCATATGTGGAGATAGGAGAAATCTACAGAAGGACAAACATCACTGAAACACTCCACCGATCTGGGCTTTCTGGTGGTGTGGCCAAACTCAATCCTCTCTTCAGTGAAGACACAAGAAAACACACTTGGAATTTGCAAAAAAGCACCTAAAGGACGTTCAGACTGTGAGAAACAATATTATCTGGTCTGAAACACCCCAATTCCAAACATCATGTTAGAAAGAAACAAGGCACTGCTCATCACCTGCAGAGTACCATCCCAAAAGTAAAGTGTGCTGGTAGCAGCCTCATGCTGTGGGGCTGATTTTCAGCAGCAGAGACTGAGGGACTCATAAGAGTAGAAGAAAAGCTCAATGCATCAAAATATTGAGATAGCCTTAATGAAAACCTAGTCCAGAGCATTTAGAACTTCAGACTGGGCAAAAAGTTCACCATCCAACAGGACAATGACCCCAAGCCCACAGCAAGAGTGACTTATTGACAACTCTGTGAATAGCCTTGAGTGGCTAAAGGACAATGACTCTAAGCAAACAGCAAGAGTGACTTATTGACAACTCTGTGAGTAGCCTTGAGTGGCTAAGCCAGAGCGTGGGCTTGAACCCAATCAAATATTTCTGGAGAAACCTGAAAATGTGCATTTGCTCCCATCCAACCTGACAGAGCTTGAGAGGTGAAGAGGTGAGGCGAAGAATGGCAGATAATTGCCAAATGTTGATGAGCAAAGCTTGTTGCATCAAGAGACTTGAGACTGTAAAGGTGCTTCAGCTAAATATTTAGTTAAGGGTATGAATACTTCTGCAATGCACTTAATTTAATTAATTTTATTTTCAATAAATTTTTTCAATAAAAGTTTTTGCTTTGTCAATATGGTGTATGGAGTGTAGATTGATGTGGGAAAAAAAGTAATTTAAAGCAGTTAAAACATAAGGCAGCAACATAACAAAACATGAAAAAATTAAGGGGTATGAATACTTTCGCAAAGCACTGTAGCTATCTAAGAATATCTATGTGCTAGCCCATTTACTGCACCCCTTCTTAGGGTCTTTAAGTAGCGGTCTCCTTGTGCCCTCCCCTGGACAGCGCTATCTCCCCTGCTAGGGTTGTAAGCAGATAGCCAACTCTTTGTGGTCTGGGCAAGCACATAGGAAGGTTTACCTGGTTATTTAGGCTAGCTGTGTGGGACTAGTTGTATGATAACTCTGTGATTGCTCCCCTGCTTGCGGTTTTTAAGTAGCGGTCTCCTTGAACCCTTAGACAGTGCTGTCTCCTCTGCTAGGATTGTAAGTAGACAGCCCACTCTTTGTGGTCTGGGTAGTTTCAGTCGGTCCCTTTCCGGTAGCCTTCCTAGGTATATAGCTATCTGAGGATATCTATGTGCTAGCTTGGTGACTGCTCCCCTTCTTAGGGTTTTTAAGTATCGGTCTCCTTGAGCCCTCGCCTGGACTGTGCTATCTCCCCTGCTAGGGTTGTAAGTAAATAGCCCACTCTCTGAGGTCTGGGTAGCTTCACAGGAAGGTTTACCTGGTTATTTGGCAAGCTGTGCGGGATTAGCTGTGTGATAGCTTGGTGATTGCTCCCCTGCTTAGAGTTTTGAAGTAGCAGTCTCTTGAGCCCTTACCTAGACAGTACTGTCTCCCCTGCAAGGGTTTTAAGTAGACAGACCAGTCTTTGTGGTCTGGGTAAACTCAGTCGGTCCCCTTCTGGTAGCCTTCCTAGGTACATAGCTATCTGAGGATATCTATGTGCTAGCTCAGTGACTGCTTCCCTTCTTAGGGTTTTTAAGTAGCGGCCTCCCTCAGCTCTTGCCTAGACAGTGATATCACCCCTGCTAGGTTTGTAAGTAGATAGCCCATTCCCTGGTCTGGACAGCTTTTTAGGAAGGTTCATTTCATAAGACCTGTTGGATATAGATATCTGTGGATAGCTGTGTTCTAGCTGGGATGGTTAGTAGCAATCTTAGAGCTCCTCTAGGCTTCCAGCCTCTTCAGTGATCTTATGTATCCAAGCTGCTATTGCTCACACAGCATAGCAAACTGAGGATGGTTGTGTTCCTAACTTGAAGTTCCCTTGAAGGGGAACGTCTGGGGTTACTCATGTAGCATCTGGGGTTACTCATGAGGCGCTGCGTCCCCTCACCATGCCTTCGGCCTGCCTGTTTACGTCTCCTCAGACAACTGAGTTGGTGACGTATTCAGCAGGTGCACTTTTATACTTTTGTTTTACACATGCTTCAGACACCAGTCATACTGGCAGCATTCCCCAAAGTGTCCCCCAGAGGGGGACACAGCATCTCATTCCCTCTTGGGGAACCATGGTTACATGCGTAACCCGAGAAATTTTCTTAATTTGAAATTATAGATAAATGGGTAGCGAAGAAGTTTTGTTAAAATGGATCGACTGCTGGACTTTTTAACTGCTCCAATATTGGAGAAGTATATTGCTTTACACAATTGCTCAAAAGACCAATTGTGTAAAGTAATTGAACAATGTAATTTCATAGGTCATTATATGTTTTTCAACGCTGAAATTTACCTGATCTATTTTCCTGCCGTTCATAGAACCACTCTGGTCAATGATAAACACCACATTTTTTGGAATACGTGGAACATCAGAGGGAGCAAAGTAGTGGACGAAATAGCCATTTGATACCTGAGAGAACAGAAAAATAAGTATATTATGAATGATGTCTTTTTACATGGCCAGTCATTCAAAATCCTCTCCACTTTTCAAAAACGTATTTTACTCTCGCAATCCATGTTATTTTACAATGTACCATGACTTCTCCTTTGGGATTTCGTCTCTCTACATCATATGTTATGAGCAGGTCACCATTCAACCCATTTTCTCCACAGCTTTTACACTTGGTCTGTTGATCTCGAGAGGGATATAAGGTCACCCATGCCTGCAATGATCAGTTTGGTCATATGATATTCTTTTTTTTAAAACATACAAGCTTAAATGAAAACATCTAAACTGTGTTTTTAACCCTCATTTAAGCTCTTACGTCTTTGTCTGCTCTGGTGGTTTTGATGGCATTGGCCAGATCACCGGTGTTCAAATCTCCTTTCACCTCCAAGGAGGAAATTCCTGGTTTCTCTTGGATGTGCACATCTATCTAATGTGAGGAAAAGAAACATCATCTAACTATACCTTAAAATTGATTATTAATTTCCTTTTCATTTCTTCCATTACCTTGAAGTCAGCCACTGGCTGCATCGGTTGGGCATTGATGAGTAGCTCATATTTGCCGAGGCGACGCTTTAGCAGTTCCTCATAGGTCAACTCAAAGGTCACTTTACTAAAAGCAGCCACTGTCACTGAAGTTTTAAAGTCCTCTAAAGTCCTTCCAACAGATCTGAAATAGAAATAAATCCCAGCATATTACTAAACATACTACAAACACATATTTATGGACGTAATTTAAAATAATTCCAGTACTTGACCAGTCCAGCACTTTGTCCTCGAGATACTGCTTGATTGTATTGCTGCTGAGCTTCTTCTTTTTCCTTCACAACTCCATCATATGTTTTTCCCTCTATGGTCCTATGGAGAACATGACACAATGAGGTTTCCTTAATTTCCTAGAAACTTACATTTCGAATCTTAGACATATTGCATTAAAAAAATCCATCACACAAATTGTATCATCACTAAATATGTTAGTTTGTCTGAAAGTATTTGTATCATTAGCTACAATGTCTTGTAATACATTGAAAATTACAAAAATGTCTAAATCTATATTTTGTTCTTGCTGCATTATCAGATGTACCTGGTCTGATGCCCACATGCTATAAATGGCTTCTTTAACTTTTTATTTCTAATTATATAACACTACTCATGTTCACCCACATTCTGAATTTGCTGATGAGGGCATTCTTGGGAATCTTGACCTCAAACTGGATCTCTTGAGATTCATTCAGTGTGTTCGCAACACGGCTTGTGATGACTGTTGTGGCGTAGCGACTGGTGACTGTGGAGTTAATGTAGAAGCTGTATATATCCACATTTTGTTTCTGTTGAGACATCAACAGTACACAAATCAAAGTATACTCATATTGTATAACAGAAAGTGATTGGCTGGTGCACATTCACTCCTCCTTTTTGCATAGGATTGCTCAAATGTTTACTGCTCGAAATGACATAGGGAAAAGGCCTTTGGACTAAAAGTCAAATATTTGTCAATTGACTGCATCTCCGTGTACACAAATAAGCAATAGAAAATTAGATAGTTCTGTCAATTCAAATTATATTTTTCTGTCAACTATAGTATTATAAACATAATCAAAATAAAAACACTGTTAAATATGTCAACAGATTTCTTTTTTTTTTTACATTGTGTTGTGGTTTTATTCAACAGATATAGATTATATGACAAACTAAATCATATTAAATCAAAATATATGATATACTACTAAATGTTTGGTATTTTTGAAAAATGTTTTTTGAAGAAATCTATGCTCACCAAGGATGCATTTATTTTAATCATAAATATAATAATTTAATATTTATTTTCATTCATTTTATATTTAATGCAAGTTGGTTTGTGAAATATTAAAATAAGTTTACATTTACAAATTTGATTTATTCCTTATATATTATATATTTATTCAGCATTATTACTCCAGTCTTCAGTCCCACATGATTCTTCAGAAATCACTCTAATATGCTGATTTGCTGCTCAAGAAACATTATTTATTAATCAATGTTGAAAACAGTTGTGTCGAATAATAATATTTTTGTGAAAACATGATACATTTTTCAGGATTCTTTGATGAATAGCATTTATGTGGAATAGAAATATTTTACAACATTAGAATTGTCTTTATGGTCACTTTTGATCAGTTTAATTAATAAAAGCATACAATTTTTCAAATAAATCTTACTGAGCTCAAACTTTTGAACAGTAGTGTATATTCAACACAGTATATATAATTAGTTTGAACCCTCATCTCAAGTACAGATATTGATACGTTTTTGTACCCTGCGTTTGACTTCATCTTGAATTAAAATTTGACCTTCACCTTCTTAACAGGATCTGAAGTGGCTGAGATGAGAAATACGCCCAAGAGAATCAGCCGAAGAGCTGCTCGATCCATCATGACCTGCATAGGAAACTGACCTCGAAATGCACACTGCCTTTAAACACTGCCTTTAAACTCAAGTCCACAGCATGCTATTGGCTGTTACTGACCGGATGAAGAAACCTCCCCCTTTATTTGCAATGAGAGTCTCTTAAACACCACGTAACTCAATATGCTGTTCAAGAAAATATATTATCCATATAATTTGAAAATACATTCTGTAAAAGTTTGGTGTTGTGCTCTAATTACTAGACAGGACCACAAAACAAAAAAATAACAACCACATCAAAAAACATTTTCCCGTAATAATCACAATCACTTATAGAGAGGCATCAGTTGAAGGGTTTCTATGAATACATAACATTTTGGTGTGCAATTTTAATTGCTAATTTATCACGTGTGTCAGCTAAAGCCCAGGCACATTTGTGTGGGCAAAAAAAAAACACATATCCAAATACAAAAGCACAGCACAACAACTGCTGAATAAATCCTGCACATTAAATCAGAATGTTATATAAAGATGGAAATCCCTTTAAATTAATATTAGGGCTTACTGTTGACGTGAAATTTACTGTAAAAAATGACTGTGAATTTAACGGTAAAAGACTGTAAAAACACTACAGTAAAAACCTGTTACATGCTTAATGGTAAGTTCCCCTACTATATACTGTGAAAAACTGTGTTGGACGTTTCATTTTACGGAATTATACCGTTTTTGGAAGTGAAAAAGAATGTATAATTTACAGTGAATAACCGTAAATTGACATTCCCGGAATTCCCTTTGTTACATTTCAAATTTGATGGGGGTTTTTTTTTTTGTTGAAATAACATTTTTTTCTTAGTTTTTCGGTAACACTTTAGAATACTGATCCTTTCTTAATGAATAACTATACAGGAACAAGTCACTAATGCACTATTAACATTGTAGTAGCTACCATTACCTAACAATAAACTCTGATAATTGATTTAGTAAGTAATAGCGCTCAGTTGAAACTGGTAGTTCACTATTAGCTAATTATACAGGTTCATGATTAATGTGAATTATGCATAATGTATAATTAATTCTAAAATGAAGATCATGGTAACCCACTAGTAATGACTCAAGAATTATCAAATCCTTCTAAAAGAACCACTAATTACTTGGATCAGTATTCTAAAGTGAAAAGCATCATAACTGACGCCATTGTAAGCTTTTGAATATATGTAAGGTTTTGGATAGTAATGACTCATGTGTTACTACATCCTTCTGAAGAAATTACTAATTATTTGGATCACTTACTAATTAATTAATCAGAGTTTCTTGTTAGTTACTAGTACTTATTAGCGTGCTACCACTGTGTTACTCATGTGTTCTTGTGTAGTTATTCATTAATGATGGAACAGTATTCTAAAGTGTTACCATTTTTCTTATTAGTTGTGTACATTAGGGTTGTATGTTACATATAATGTTTTTAAATTAATGTTTACTGCATTATTTCAGTTTCATGTGTGTTACCATGATGGTGTTTAGTGTTTGTGTAAATGACACTGTGCACCTTATATGTTTATATTTAAAAGCTGCCTGTGATGTGCCTTGGTTCATCATGTGACTTTCTCATCACCACCTGCTTTTGGTGGTTATCAATGTATTACAAAGGTACAAAACAGATTTCAGTACTTCAATAAGTTGGTATATTAACATTACATCAGTTAATGAAATTATGGTATTTATATGTAAACTTAAAACCTAAAATGTTTTTTACTGTAAATTTTACGGAATTTATTTTACAGCATGGTTATCAAACCATGCTAAAGATGTGGTGCATAGACTGAAAATAACTTGGTCATACCCCTACTATTTGCCAATAGATTAAAGTTGTATAGCTGATCAACAAGTCCATTTAAAGAATATGTTATTTTATTGGAAATGTCAGCAAGATAAAGGACAACAAAAATTATTTTTGTCGAACTCTACAGCTGAGTGACGGTGAAGTCAGAGAGCTCCCGCTGTGTGACAGCCTGGAATGGTACAAGCCAACATCCAACCACAGGAGCAGAAGCAAGTCTGTAGTCCTTCACCATCACCCTGAAATAATAACAATATATGCAGCCTTGGTGAGGGTGAGTAGAATAGACTATATATATAGACATATAATTTACATTGCCGTATTTAATCTTTCTTAGTTTTCTTCTCTAAATGAAAGAAAAATTTATTGAATGTATTATTCACCATTTTTTGAGTACATTTACTGATCACTTACCAAGATGTCTTCACTTCCTGGTCCTTTAACTTTAAAGTTGGTGTTTGTGTTCCTTGGATCTCATCATATGAAATATCAGGCTCTCCTTAAAATTTTATATATAGACATTCAAAATTTTTCAGAATTTTGGTTTAATAACCACATTATCATCACTGAAGGACTTATTTTTGGTATCCATTGAGATTCAATGTTGATATGTAACGTAGGACTGACAAGTGACACTCTTACCTAAAATGCCTGTCAAACTGACATCTTTTGGCTGCTGCCGAACAGCAGGCCACAGAAACATGTCCCTTTTTTCCTTATGAAGAAGAGTGATGAAACGGATATTTCCCATGGTGATGTTTATTTCATTGCTCCGTAGAATCAGAGACACGCTGATGGAACAGAGAAGCTGATGAGTGAATTCTACCTCTCAGGTTAACAAAGAGCTATAGCATACACAAATTTAGTAAAAACACATATAGTTTGAGAGGAGTCACGTGATGTGCTCATGAACCTAGTCGCAGTTGAGTAGAGCTCCGTACGTTTGGCCCCTTTTTGCTGATTTTTATTTTGTTTTATTTTAAGTTTTATTCATTAATAATACTTTCCCTGATGTCATACAATCGGAAACAGCAGGAGTTGTCTCCGTCGGCTTCTCCGATTAAGAAGTAATCCAAGCAACCGAATACGAGCGATATGGTTGACAAGAAGACAATACTGTTGTTGACGGCAATGGGGAAGGAGTTCGCTACTCACATGTTAGTTGTTCAGTCGCTATGCTCTAAATTGGATTTTCTTACAGGGGAGATGAGAGAACAAAAGAAAGTCGTCACATATCACGATAGGGGTGTAACCGCACTCGAGCAACAGGTTGTGGACTTACAGGATCGCAATAGGCGCAGCAATCTGCATCTGGTTGGATTGCCTGAAGGTTCCGAAAAGATCGCAAGTTTTGAAAAGATCGCTACCGATGTGGCTCCCGTCTCTGGCGGGCAAAGAGATTGAAGTGGATCGAGTGCATCGCGTGTACACAAGGCTCTCCTCAGATCTCGCTAAACCATGGGTTTTAATCTTTAAACTGCTGCGGTAGAAGGGGCAGGGAGCTCATTCAGCAGGCCGCCAGACTCCATGCCCCGGTGAAAACTTCCGACGGAGCAACGCGTCTTTCTTTCCAGATTTTTCTCCAGTCACCGCAAAAAGAAGAAGTGCATTTGTGCCAGTAAGGAAGGGCATGAGAGAAGCTGACATCCAGAATTTTCTTATTTATCCTGCCACTCTGAAGGTCATTCCCAATCAAGGTGAACCTAAAATGCTATACTCCCCAGAAGAAGCAAGAGTTTTTCTCAGATCCCATTCATCCACCAACTCTCAGTGAACTTCAGCTGGATATTTGCTGTCTAATCGGAGAAGAGATGCTCTAAATGGTTAGGTGACTGTGTCTTTAACTGTTCACTTTCATGTTTTCTTAATTCATAGTTATTAGAAGCTTTCATTGTGCATACAGTACTGCTTACTGGGTTCATGATGTTACTTTATTTGTATTACTTATCTTTTCCTTTTTTTTTTTTTTAATAGAGATACTACCTAGTCAGTATGTGACTATGGGGCCAATGTTGGTGCTTCAGTAATGTGCAGGTTTTTGTTGACGTCACGGATCATATTAAGGGGTGCTGGCAGATCAAGTTTTTGTTCTTGGTTTGATCTGCCATAGTTCATGGGAATGTGTTTATATTTTTTTGATTAGTGATGGGAAGGGTGGGGGGTGGTTTAATGGTAGACTCAACTGGTTTTATTTTCAAACTTGTATTTTGTCTTATTATGCAGTAATTCTGTTCGGATTTTTGGCGAAAAAGAAAGATTGATATAGTGTTAGTTCAAGAATCCCATTTGAAAGAGGAGGATATACACAGGTGTAATAATACGTTTTATGAAGTGGTATCTCGGACACTAAAACCGAGGGTGTCCTAATATTGGTGAGGAGGACTTTAAACATTACTATTTTAGATTAAGGTTGTGATTCAGATGGTAGAATAATATATAAATTATATAAAAACAATAGTGGAGAATAGGAATATTGTATTTCTTGCAGTCTATGCCCCTTCTCCTGACCCTACTTTTTTCTCGGTTCTGTCAACCTATCTCTTGAAATTTTCAGATTTTTAAATTGTATTGGGTGCAGATACGAATTCTGTAATGTCGCATATCCTAGATAGATCTGGACCAAAGGAATCATACTCTCAAGCTTTGTGTTCTGACAAACTTCGGCAATGTGTAACCTCATCCTCATTGGTGGATAGTTGGTGTTTATTAAATTCTTCTGCTAAGTCTTTCACTTTATTTTCTGCTACTCATAAATCCTATTCGCGAATTGACTATATTTTCATTTCTACTTCTTTATCTTCAACTGTTCGTGATGAAATTTGTGCAGATTATCTTTGATCCCTCAGCCATCTCGTGCCACTAGATGGCGATTTAACCCTAAATTGCTGCAGGATGAAAATTTTTGCAGTCAATTCAAAAATAAATTTGCTGAGTTTATTGAAATTAATCAAGGTTCAGTGGATGATCCTCGAACACTTTGGAATGCAGTTATAGGATTTATAAGGAATAACTCAATTTCATATGCCTCTTTCCTTCAGAAAAACCGACAGAAAAAGTTGAACTGGAATCACAGCTCCAGAATCTGACTAGAGATCATCAACGTTGTTTCTCAGACAATACACTCAATAAAATCATGTCGGTTAGGTCCGAACTCAATTCATTACTGAGATCCAGGTTAGAATTCTTGATCCAAAGATCCAGGCAGAATTATTATTTTCAAGGGAATAGACCAAGCCTAAGCCTTTAGCTCTAAGATTACGCAACAGTGAAAGGTTTGCTAATATTTCAGCAGTGAAATTCCAATCTGGGCTCATTATGACAGACCCAAAAGAGATTAATATCGCCTCCCACTCTTTTTACTATAACCTCTATACTTCTTCTGCGGATGGTCACCCTGACTCTTTTGCATCTTTTCTGTCCAACCTTGATTTACCTAGGCTGTCAGATTCGGATTCGGAATACCTGGCTGAACCGATCACTCTTCAGAAGCTGGAGTCAACAATCCCGGTATATGAACAAGGGTAAATCCCCAGGCATAGATGGTATTCCAATCGAATTGTATACTACTTTTTGGTCTGATTTAGGCAACCTCATGTTAGATATGATAAATTTTTCAGTTACTCAAGGCTCATTTCACCCATCTATTTATATAGCTGTTATTTCTCGCTTGTTAAAAAAAGATAAAGATCTGACGTCCTGTTCTAGTTACCAGCCACTTTCTTTGATAGGGATTGATGTTAAATTATATGCTAAAGCACTATCTCGTCGTCTAGAGAAATTTATGAATAGGCTACTTCATGATGACCAAACAGGATTTATTAAATCTTGCTCAGCTTCGGATAACTTACGCAGGCTATATCATATAATTAATTCAACGAATAGTACATCCTCCTCTTGCGCAGTACTATCCCTAGATGCGATGAAAGCTATCGCCCAGCTAGAATGGAATTATTTATGGGTGGTTCTACAGCATCTGGGTCTGGGATCGAGTTTCATAAATATGATAAAAGTTCTGTATGCCAATCCAGCAGCCACTGTTCTCACAGGTGCTGTTTGCTCTAACCCATTCTTTATACATCGAGGTACTCGTCAGGGTTGCCTGCTTTCTCCTCTGTTATTTGCCCTATCCTTGGAACCCTTAGCTCAAGCTAAAACTATTAGACCTTTTTGGGCTCAGCTCTCACAGGACCTATCATATTTGTTGGATACTGAGATATGTTTGACTCCCCACCATTTTTTCTTGAATGATTTTGGGACTTTACCTTGTCCGTCCAACATAGATATCTACTGTTAGCTGCTCTCACAGCAGCAAAAAAATTGCTAGTCAACCGCTGGAACACAATGGAAATCCTCTACTTCTACTCACGATTTGAGATACAGAACGACACACCTGCACAGAAACTACTCACACCTCCAAACGACCAGGTACTCTGTCTCTCTCCAACCGATGTAAGGAAGACCCTATCCAGGATTAACCCACGAAAGGCTGCAGGCCCTGCGGCGCAGCTGGCGGATGTCCTAACAGATATCTTCAACACCTCGCTGAGCCAGGCAGTCGTCCCCACATGTCTCAAATCCACCTACATAATTCCAATACCAAAGTAGTCACCTGTGTCCTGTCTGAATGACTGTCGTCCCATAGCACTGACACCAATCATGATGAAGTGCTTTGAGAGGTTAGTCATGCATCACATCAAGTCCAGTCTACCAAACACACAGGACCCAATCCAGTTTGCATACCGTCCAAACCGTTCCACGGACGATGCAATATCCACCATTCTCCACCTAGCTCTTACTCACTTGGAACAGAAAGACTCTTATGTAAGAATGCTGTTCATCGACTTCAGCTCAGCATTCAACACAACAATCCCACAACAGCTCATCCACAAACTAAACCTGCTGGGCCTTAACACCTCCCTCTGTAATTGGATCCTGGACTTTTTAACTGCAAGACCTCAGTCAGTCTGTGTTGGCCTCAACACCTCCAGCAGTACCACACTGAGCACAGGTGCCCCACAAGGCTGCTCTTCACACTGCTGACTCACGACTGCACTGCCAAGTCCAGCTCCAACCACATCATCAAGTTGGCTGATGACACAACTGTGGTCATCAGCAACAATGATGAAACGCACTACAGAGAGGAAGTGGCACAGCTGGCTGAATGGTGTGGCGCTAACAACCTGTCCCTCAATGTGGGTAAGACAAATGAGGTTGTGATGGACTTCAGGAGAAACTCTGTTGACCACCCCCCACTGACCATCGACGGCTCAACCATGGAGAGAGTCGGCAGCATTAAATTCCTGGGGGTGCACATCACAGAGGATCTCACCTGGACCACCAACGTCACGTCACTCAACAAGAAGGGACAACAGCGCCTCCACTTTCTCCGCCGGCTGAAAAGGGCAAGTCTCCCTCCACCCATCCTCACCACTTTCTACAGGGGCACCATTGAGAGTGTGCTGACCACCTGCCTCACTGTGTGGTATGGGAACTGCAGTGCTGCTGACCGCAAGACCCTACAACGGACAGTGAACACTGCCACAAAGATCATCGGTGCCCCTCTCCCCCTCCATCCTGGACATTTTCCTTGAACGATGCTCCAGCAAGGCCTCCAGCATCGTGAAGGATCCCACCCACCCCTCCCACAACCTCTTCCAGCTCCTGCCATCAGGTAGAAGGTACCGGAGTATCAAAGCTTGCACTGTCAGATTGCTAAAAAAAAAAAATCTCCAGGCTGTGAGAGCTCTTAACTCCAATCTCCCTGTCCCCCTCTGAAACTATGATCACCTCAGCACCCCCCCCCCCCCCCCCCCCCCCAACTCATTATTAACTGTTGACAATTTTCCTAAGTGCAATTCTGAGTGTGCTACACACAGGTGAGTGGGCCATACAAACCACCTGTAGTAGCGCACTCATCCCACTATATGCACACTAGACACTTTCTAGAAACACTCCCTGCTACAAAGACTCATTAGGATAATATATGTTTACTTGAGCATTGCACTACAAAATCTTGCACTATGCGCTGCTTCCCACAAAATCTCTCTTCTGCACAACAATTTAATGTACAAAATGTGTATATATATATATTATATGTGTATACATGTATATATGTGTATATATATAAAAAAAAAATTTTTTTGTTTTTTTTCACAATTTCATGTAAAGATATCTCTTTTGCACAATTTCATGTACAGATATCTCTTTTGCACAATTTCATGTACAGTATTTATGTAAATTTCTTGTACAGTCTCAGTTTGTGTATGTGTAGTCAACTAGTTATAGTAGTTATAGTATTTATAGTATATGTATAGTCAGGTGGTTAACTGTTGTATAGCTCTATTGTTTTTCCTATACTTGCATTGTGGTATGTTTATCTTATGTCTAACTAGTATGTAGCACCGTGGTCCTACGAGACATGACATTTCGTTCCACTATATGTCCACACATGTAGCAGAATGACATTAAAGCTCGACTTGACAGATGAACCTGGACTGTGTATTTGTTGGACATTATCTCAATGGAACTCTACACTTCTCATATACATGGATCTAATGTGAAAACTATAAATTCATGGCATTCAGCTTTTAATATTGTGTCATCTTTTATAAAATCTTTGTAAGTCTACCAGGGGGGTGGGATGGGTTGGGGTGTGTTCTAAATTTGTACAGCTGCTTTTTTTGGTTTATACTACTGTTCCCAGGAAAAAAAATAATAATTCAATAAACAGTTGTTAACAAAAAAAAAAAAAAGCACATATAGTTTAAAGGTATTAATTTACCCCTCAGTATTGTATTGAGTCGGTTCATGGCCCCACAAGAACTCAACTTGATTCTGGCCATCGTGGTATCTGATAGACGTTGTGTTTATTGTCAGATGATGGTTTGTTTTGTAATGTAAGGCAATTTGATGGAATCCATTTCGTCCAGTCATGGATTCTCCATTCATAGAGAACTCTAGGACACACAGTAAGTGTATATACAAAACATTCAATATAAAAAATTATGACTTCTAAAAGGATGTGTATGTAGTAAATGTGTAATAGTAACCTGAAGCTGAATCATGTAGGAGTCTGAGTTTGTGAGGAACAGGAACGTCAAAGCAGAGTGGCTTAGACTGACCAACAACAGGGAGCAGGAAATGAATGCCACGAACTGTTGGAGCTAAGACAAAACATAACCAAATGCAGTATATAATTATTATATAAAATTCCATAGTAATTAAATTTGAGAGATCTTTATGTACCTGGTATAGTAACAGGAACAGATACAATCTTTGGAAGTGTGGGCATTTGACCTAAGACCAAGAGAGGGTGCAATCAATAAAATTAGACAATGTACATTTTGTATGCATTTACCTGACACCAAGGCAGAACGTCTCAGTTACGTATGTAACCCTCATTCCCTGAAGGAGGGCACAGAGATGTTACATCGACAGACGTTTGGGGTCTCACTTGGGAGACCAAATCACCTCTGAGCATTACAAGAAACAGCCAATGACTATTGGCGAGTGGAATTTGCATGCCAAGCCCCTCCCCAAACATACGGGTATATAAGATGGCGGCGTGCATTCGCTCATACAGGTTTGTGCTGAGGGGCCGAGAAACATCCTGGCATTAAGCGCAGTTCACGGTTGTAGTATGAGGGACATAACTTCTCCGCTCCCTCCTACAGGAAACGAGGGTTACAAAGGTCACAGAGACATTCCCTTTCAGTCAGTCACATTCAACATTACATCCACACTGACATTAGGGGTCCCTATGAAAAGCACCACAACCAGAACTGTGTTATTAAATTGATGTTGCAGAGCTGACAAGCAAGCGTGCCATGACAGATGCATCTCAATTTGCCCAGCACCCCAAAAAGCCAGATAGGGAATCCAAAAAAAAAGTGTTTTCCGATTCTCCCAATATTCGTTTCAGCAATCGCTGGGGTGCAGAGACCAGTGTTGGGCAAGTTACTTTAAAAATGTAATTAAATGACTGATTACTGATGACTCCTTTTAAAAGTAATCAGTACTGTTCTGATTACTTTATTTCAAAAGTAATTAGTTACATTACTTTTCTGTGGCTACATCCATGACATCCATGAAATTTAGAGCGCTGCATTTATAATCTCTAAAAGACATCTCAGTTCATCGCAATCTCACAAATCTCTGTTACAACGAATATATGCATAATGAATATTTCATAATGTCTACAATTCCTGTGTTATAATGAGAGGATTTGTGAGCACGCAAATTTCAGCACTCCTGACTGGCCATTGCGTTCCAGAAATCAACATTGCTCAACGCTGCAAACACGTGATAAAGCCTAAATAGAAACTCTGCCTATGCTTGCGCCTGTTAATCATTTATATTTTATAATAGTTATTGTTGCTTTTGTGCAATAGTTGAATAACAATTTAGATATTTTATGTTTAGATATTTCTATTTTGTGTGAGTCCCCCAAATCATTTTATTCTCCCACATCCCGCACACACGAGTGTCTACCTGCCCGCACCAGTACTCGCCCATCTTGTCCCGCGATGCTCTCTGTTACTTCGGGGCTCGCAGGAGTGCAGGTCTTTAATCTACTGGCACTGGACTAGACAGTGCGTATGCTACACCCTTTTTACAATCTAGATGATAAAACACTGCAATCTATCCGCAGTGATGTAACGTGGCTGTAACATATAGAGACCTCGGCTTGTTAGTATTCTCTAATTACTATTTTGAAAATTATAACGCATTAAATGATTCCGTTACTAAAAAAGTAATCAAATTACAGTAACGCGTTACTAAGCAGTGCGCTACTGCCCAACACTGGCAGAGACACATCCAAAAAGGAATGTGAATCATAAGACTGATTGTAGCACAGTCTAACATGCTGTCCTAGCCCCAGTTCAGGGGAACACAACAGAAACGAAAGCAGACCTGTACAGGGAAAGACTCGGATTTACCAAGGGAAACTGAACCATGGAAGAACATACATGATTACCAAAGGGAACCTAATGTATGGGCACCTAGTCCAGTATAAGGGGTGACTAATGACATGAAACCTAAGTACTGGACCCGGCAACAGACTCCTCCCCACTGAGTCCGAATGCCACATGGGAGCTGGAGGACGTCAACCAGAGGAATGGCTATTCCCCCTGCAAATGACCTGCTCATTCCCAACACAATGGAGGAAACTGGCTCAACCCAGAGATTATAGAATCTCGTGAAAGTATAGGTGTCGCCCAGCCCACAGCTCTGTAGATGTCAGCTAGAGAGGCACTGTGCGCCAATGCCCAGGAGGAGGCAACACTCCAAGTGGCGTGAGCTCTGGAGGACCTTGTACTGATACGCCCAACCCTCAAAATCAGAAAGAAGAAACGGGCTGTGTTGACAACAACACAACCTGTTTCTTGTAATCCTCAGAGGTGTTTGAGGCTCTCAAGTGAAACCCCTAACATGAGTGTCGACTTAACGTTGAATGTGACTAACTGAAAGAGAATCAAAGCTACAGCGTTTTCATACATACCATAGGAGGGCAATACATCGGAATAACTGAAATCTAAACAACAAAACAAAGGGTTTAGTCATTAAAAAGTCAAAGACAGGCTATGTATACAGTAATAAAGTTTTTCATGCTAAGTAAGTTTATTAAAAATTCACAGCACTCATAATATAATAATAAATCAATAAATAATGAAAAAAGTTGTACGAATGCATTATTGAAATAATTAAATAGAGAAATTATTAAATTATTTAGTAATTAAACTGTACTGATTTAAAAAAAAATTGGTAATATTATAAATTATAAAGCATTTCATGATAATTCCTTTCACAAAACTAGAGCTACATTTAAATCATTTTCTTTTCATTAAAATGTATTTTCAAATATTTCATATGAAGAGGCTTCTTTTCCGAATCACACCTAATGCCTTATTTAATTTATTTTTATTCTATCATCTATTTTTTCATGTGGATTTTCTTTTAATTTACAGTGCATTCAGAAAGTATTCACAGCCCTTCACTCTGTCCACATTTTACAGCCTTATTCCAAAATGGATTAAATTCATTATTTTCCTCAAAATTCTACAAACAATACCCCATAATGACAAAATGAAAGAAGTCTGTTTGAAATCTTTGCAAATTTATCAAAAATAAAAAATGGAAGAAAAAAACACCTATTTTTGGGCAGTTTCTCCCATTCTTCTTTGCAGGACCTCTCAAGATCAACCAGGTTGGATGGGAAGCGTCGCTGCACAGCTATTTTCAGATCTCTCCAGAGATATTCAATCGGGTTCAAGTCTGGGCTCTGGCTGGGCCACTCAAGGACATTCACAGAGTTTGTCCCGTAGTCACTCCTTTGCTACCTTGGCTGTGTGCTTAGGGTTGCTGTCCTTGTGGAAGATGAACCTTCGCCCCAGTCTGAGGTCCAGAGCACTCTGGAGCACGTTTTCATCAAGGATATCTCTGTACATTACATTCATCTTTCCCTCAATCCTGACTAGTCTCCCAGTTCCTGCCGCTAAAAAACATCCCCACAGCATGATGCTGCCACCACCATGCTTCACTGTAGGGATGGTATTGGTCAGGTGATGAGTGGTGCCTGGTTTCCTCCAGACATGACGCTTGCCATTTAGGCCAAAGAGATCAATCTTTGTTTCACCATGGTCTGAGAGTCCTTCAGTCCTTTTGGCAAACTCCAGGCGGGCTGTCATGTGTCTTTTACTGAGGAGTGGTTTCCGTCTGGCCATTCTAGAATACAGGCCTGATTGGTGGCATGCTGCAAAGATTGTTGTTTTTCTGGAAGGTTCTCCTCTCTCCACAGAGAAACACTGGATGTCTGTCAGAGTGACCATCGAGTTCTTGGTCATCTCCCTGTCTAAGGCCCTTCTCCCCAGATCGCTCAGTCTGGTCGGGCAGCCCACTCTAGGAAGAATCCTGGTGGTTCCAAACTTCTTCCATTTACGAATGATGGAGGCCACTGTGCTCACTGGGACCTTCAATGCTGCAGAAATTGTTCTGTACCCTTCACCAGATCTGCACCTTGATACAATCCTGTCTCGGAGTTCTACAGACAATTCCTTGGACTTCATGGCTTGGTTTGTGCTCTGACATGCACTATTAACTGTGGGACCTTACATAGACAGGTGTGTGCCTTTCCAAATCATGTCCAATCAACGGAATTTACCAAAGGTTGACTCCAATCAAGTTGTAGGCTGCATCCAAAAACTGAAAAATGCTGCCTTTGGAGGCATTCCAAGGCAGGAAGGCATCAAGGCACGTCTGAATCCAAAGTTAGCTTCACTTCCTGTTTCATGAGACACCTTCATCCGATCGATTTTTGAAGGCAGCATAGATGTATCCTTCGCTGCCTTTGATATCCCACAACCCTGTGCGTTCAATTCCGTGATGGTTGAGCTAAAAAATAAAGATGGCGTCTGAAAGTTGCGTTTGGTTGTTAGTTTGTGTGTAAATGTATATTTCTGATTAACTTTTTGCACTTTTGATGTTATTTCTAGCGAGAAATTAGTATTATAGTAATTAAATATTTGTTTAGTTATCACCAAAACTCGTTCTATTTTGTTGTAGATCACTGAACTGTTACTCTGCCTCAGAAGCCTGTCCTAAATCAGTTTCATGAGGTACCTTTGTGCAAAAACGCTGCCTACAAAGTCATTGCCTCATAAGGCAGCGAGGCAGCAAGCAAAGTTTGTGGATGCCGCCATAGAAACACCTCAAGGATGATAAGTGGAAACAGGATTCACCTGAGCTCAATTTTGAGTGTCATGGCAAAGTCATGACATGGCATAAAGAATACTTATGTACATGTGATTTTTTTTTTTTTTGCAAAGATTTCAAACAAACTTATTTCACGTTGTCACTATGGGGAATTGTTTGAAGAATTTTGAGGAAAATAATGAATTTAATCCATTTTGGAATAAGGCTGTAACATAACAAAATGTGGAAAAGGTGGAGCGCTGTAAATACTTTCAGGATGCACTGTAGCTTTTAATACAGCAAATTTGCAATAATTAAAGAAGGGAGTTAATTATAAAGACATTCTCAAAAAAGTATAGTCTTTGCCACTGAAAGTCAAAGAGCAGTTGATTTCATTCAGTTGAAATTAAATGATTATTATTATTATTATTACTACTACTACTACTACTATAATACATTTTTGGACAGAAAACATTGCAACATTGTCATACATACCCTCAGCTACTGGAAAGGGAACTGGGAATGAAGATGATTTAGCCATTAAAAAAAAACAATAAAAGACTTTGATTTCTTACCAAGTACAATAATTTACATTCAATAATTGATAATTAGACAAGACATACATTATATGCACAAGGCAGCAGCGATTATTCATTACATAATCTGGCTGATAAATGTAGAAGTGAAAAGAAATTAAAACACCTGAAGCAGGATAACTATGAAGGCGATATTGTCCACCTGAAAACAGTGGACAATATTGCCTGAATCAAAAATCTGTTTATTACAAATTCATTTTCAAATTGTGTGTTTTATTGCAACCCCAGAATTTTGCACCCCATTTGCCTAGCTCTTTTTCCACCAAAATTTAAAAATATGTATATCCTGCCAAAACAAAAGGAGGGGTTTTAAAGCAGTATTTAGAAAAAGGGATAGTCTTAATGATGTGATCATTGTGATTTGAATACTGCTTTTTCTGAAAACGGAAGCTATAAGATATGAAGGGGCCCATTTTTCTTTACATATGATGTGTCTTGTACCCATGAAAAAAAAAGATAAAGAAAAAAGCCATACCATGGATCCCTGGATAAACATCGTCATATGCTGATACTGGGATAGACAACAACAACAACAAAAATTAAAAAAGATATTTCAAGGCAGATAAAGTATACTAACATTGGCATAAAATGAAAATTCACCCAATTTGAGTAAATTCTTGTATTTTCCAAATGCATGGTGTAGATCTTATTGTGAATTACCTATGTATACGTTTACTCAAATAATAGAGGGTCCTAATAGCCTTAATGATGTGATAATGTAAATTTGAATACTGCTTGGTCTGAACACTACGGAAGCTATAAGATAAGAGGGGGTACATTTTCCTTTGCACATGATTTACTTCTTAAAAGAAGAAAGCTTTTAGAAGAAGAAAAGATGCATACCATGGACAACTGGATCTGCAGGTGAACCGGACAGACCTGGACTAAGGTTGACCTGACTAAATCCTGGTGCTGTAAAATATAATATATATAAAAAATAAAAATAAAATTCATGCATTTTCTAAATACATGTTAAGTCTCATTGTGAACTATGTATCCATGTATGTGTTTCACTTTTTGATAATTATGACCTGCTAATTTTAATCCAAATAACTGTCTTGTGGTGAAAATGACAGACTTCTCTGGTGGTGTATGCAGGACTTAAATCCAATAATCAGCTAAAGTCTCCATCCTGTCAGGGAACTGTCGTGTGTGTGTGTCATGTGTTCCTGCCTCTTGTGCCCATATTTGGTTTGTTTCCTGTCCTTGTTAAATGTAATCATTAGTTTAATTCTTGTCCAGCCATGTTCGTCTCATTATCTATGATTTACCTGTGTATTTATAGTCCTGTCTGTGTAGTGCCATTTTGTCTGGTCAACTCGTTATCCCCGGTGTTGGATGTCTGTGTCTTACCCTGCCTTGATGTCAGTAAAGAATTTGAGTTTATATCCTCGTCTGCGTGTTCCTGGTTCCTCCCTCGTGTGTGCACCGTGACAGAAGACCAGACCAAAACAGTAAGCGGCGCCCCTTCACCTTGTTTTGTTTTCCGTTTTTGAAAAGTTTTTTGTTTGTTCCTGTTCTGTTTGTCCCTCGCGGCATGGATGTCGCCGCTCGTCATCCTGCCTTAGCCCGCGTCAAGTGGTCGTGGGAGTTCGGCGGGATCGCCGCGAGTCCGCTGGCCGCGAGCCCTCAAGTCTGCCGATCGCGGGAGATATCCGCCGCCGTCCGCGGCTCCCAACCTCGCCGCTCACAGCAAGCCCGCCGTTCGCGGGAGTTCACGCCGCTACCTGCGGTTCACCCAAGTCCGCCGTCCGTGGGGAAAGCCAACCCACCGTCGGCGGCTTCACCGAGCCCGCGGTTCGCGGGAGATCAACGCTGCCGTCCGTGGGGAAAGCCAACCCACCGTCGGCGGCTCCCCCTATTCACGCCGCTACCCGCGGCTCACCGACCCCGCCGTTCGCGGGAGATCAGGTCGCCGTCCGTGGGGAAAGCCCACCCACCGTCGGCGGCTCCCCTGTTCACGACGCCGTCCGCGGCTCCCCTGTGCACGCCGCCGATCCGCCTCTGACTCAATGCCTGCCGGCCAGCCTCTGACTCAAGGCCCACTGGATTGCCGCTGACTCAAGCCCGGCGGATTGCCGCTGACTCATGCCCATCGGCCGCCATGACCCTCTCCGTGGATCAAGTCCACACGTCACGGCCAGGAGTGCCGTATGTATGTCTTGTTGTGCCCACAGGAATATTTTAATTACCTTGTCTTGTCCATGGAGACTCGTCTGGGGCAGGCGGCTCCTTGAGTTGTGGCCATGGAGGCCAGTCGCAGCCGCTTGCCCCCCCTGTCGCAGAAGTGGAGGAGGTTGCTGAGGGCCCCTGACTCCTCGTCATGCCCAGAGGAAGCCTCAGCTTCCTAGCCAGCCCAGGAGGGCTTCTGGTTCCTGTGGGATGTCTTGTCGTGTTTGTCTGACCCTGGAGGGTTTCATGTCGTCTCATGTACTGTTTTGTCTGTCTAGCCCCGGAGGGCTCCTGATACCCCCTGGATTCCCCATGGAAATTTTGGGGGGGGGTAGTAGAGCTCTGGGTGGAGTGGGTGGGCCGAAGAAGGATGCCATGGCCACAGGTACCACCTGCCATGGCCTCCTGAGCTCCCTGCTCCGCCATGGGTTCTGTCTGTTCCGCTCTGGAGGTCCCCGTCCTGTGGTCCGTGTCTGTCCTGAGAGGCCTCCAGAGCGCCCACCCCCCCCCTCCCCGATGGAACTGTTAAGGCTCGGGACGAGTCTTTCGGGAGGGGGGAGTTATGTCCGGGAACTGTCGTGTGTCATGTGTTCCTGCCTCTTGTGCCCATATTTGGTTTGTTTCCTGTCCTTGTTAAATGTAATCATTAGTTTAATTCTTGTCCAGCCATGTTCGTCTCATTATCTATGATTTACCTGTGTATTTATAGTCCTGTCTGTGTAGTGCCATTTTGTCTGGTCAACTCGTTATCCCCGGTGTTGGATGTCTGTGTCTTACCCTGCCTTGCCTTGTCTTGCCCTGCCTTGATGTCAGTAAAGAATTTGAGTTTATATCCTCGTCTGCGTGTTCCTGGTTCCTCCCTCATGTGTGCACCGTGACACATCCTATATATTTTACATTTTTCCATAAGCTATTGCTACTTTAAATTATCTGCAATAGTTTACATAAATAGAGTACATGAACTGTTTGTTTCATTATTTTATACTTGCATGCAAAAGGATCGTAAGGTACAGGTACTTTGTAAAAAAAAAAATACAAAGGGAAAACTGTGTTATTCACTGCATACAGTAGCCATCAAAACTCCATTTGTGAAAAGTTTGTCAGAAAACACTGGACAGCTGCTTTAAAATAGAAACGGTCTCCGTTGCCTTAAATTGTAGGATGCACAAATGAAGTAGCTTCTTTTAATCATTTTTTTTTATTAGATATATTTGGTAGACATCAGTGGCGGGCCGTCAGGGCCAGCAAAGCCTTCTCTGCTGGCCTAAACACTATCAGAATCACTGACTTAGTTTTAATATATTTTTCCTTGAATGTGTATTAAATTATTTACAATAGTCTATTCTCTTCATTTCATAGCTTTTCTCTTGGTTGCGCTGCTTCCAGTGGCGTAGTAATTTATTTTAGAGCTCTTATCCAATTATATTTCAGTAATCGTTTTACCAGGTTAAACTGTTAAAATAAATACCACGAATTGCATAAAAACATATACAGAAGACCTATCTTCACAATTAAGGTCTATTTGCTTTCATATTTCATGTGTAGAAAAATATTTCTCTCTTTTTTTTATATAAGGAAGGGCAAGAGATATGATTACATGATTGACAGATCTAGATGAACGAGCTCTGACTCATAAACACTCGCGCTCGTGGAAGAAAATGGACGGAGCTCGTCATATCACATGATTCAGTGGATGAAGAACATGTGAGAATAGTCTATTCCTAAATACCAACAATAACAAGAACTCGGCATTCACTCTTCTAGTGGAGCTTTCAGTGCCACCGCGTCGACCTTTTGGGTAACAGCAGTTGCCCTGGTCATGTGATGTAATGCTCAAATCTTATTGGACGGCCCATGTTTTCGCTTTGCGAAACTCAAAAGATTCATTGGACTGGACGAAAAAAAAACATTTGCTTTTTCGGTGCACGAATGTTCGCGGCCTATGTGGAAGCATCCATAGGAAGCTATTGTTTTATTCCCGGGAGTCATCACGTGCGAAATTCGTTTAGCTTTTTCGCGTTCAGTGTGGAAAGGCCTTAAGGCCTTCAGAATCAGCAGTGCAGGCATCTATAGTTTAACATCAACGGCAATGAAATCGTTGCTTTAACCCAGCGGTTTTCAACTCCAGTCATCGTGCCCCACCCCCACCCCGCTCTGCACATTTTCTATGTTTCTCTCTTCACTTCAGACCTTTGTTCTATTCGACCGTAAGTGCCCTGCGAAATGGACTTCACAGGATATTCCGCCATGATTCCAGTTCAAAGCGAGCGTATATGTTCCATTCAAAGGGCATTGAAGTGTGCGAGACGTGAATTTAAATTGTATTTATTTACAGAGGTATATTTTGTCACACTTCACTAGTAAGTTTCGTCTGTGTGTGATGGCGCTGGCGTAGCACAAATCTGTGAATAAATAAGTTCCGAAGTGAAGTAAACGTCAACGGATTTCTCATGCTTAGGGAGTAGGGAGCAATGGACACTGTGCAGGGAGCATGTCAATCGGAACACAGTTCATTCATGGAACTCTCTTCAAATGAGCTGATGATCTGAATCAGGTGTGTTAAACAACAGAGACATGCAAATCGTGCAGGTGGGGTGCGAGGACTGGAGTTGAAAACCGCTGCTTTAACCAATCAGATTTCGAGTTGGCAGCTCCAGGGCCATCTAGCAGGCTTACGATAACGTCAGCATTGTCTCGTCCTTTGATTGGATGCTCAGAGCGCATAAAACGGTGGCTCGATGACGCAATGGAGCCACAGAGCGTGGCCCCGCCCCTAATACTATAATAACTGTTGAGAGGTCAAGTTTTTAGTTTGTCTTTTTGAATGTCTGTGATATTAGATATACAGATTCTAGGCAGGGACGGTTCTAGGGTGAATGGATACCTGGTTCTTAGCCAAGAGACATCAATATGTGGCAGAATACATACAATTTAAAAACATGGAGCGTTCACAATTCGCATCTAGAATTAAACAATGAACTTGCATGCTCAAACATGTATGGCTGTATAAATCCAATTAAGCTACTAGAGGTAATATCAGTAACATATATTTAGGTTGTAGCGTATTGAGAGAGACGGCCGCTTTCCCGCAAGTGGGCGTGGTTTCAGCGCCGACAGCGGACACGCCCCCAGCGTTTGAGAGCGGAGAGCCCTGCTTATCTTTCAAAGATTTTGATAACTTATTTTAGTTACTTGGCGTTTTTTTTTTTGTTATCATTCAAATTTGGCTGGGTGGTTAATAACACATTTTCCTGTTGTGTGACAAACTCAGAACATATATTTTAATATCACTTTACACGGACTTTAAATATTTGTGTTTTCACAGTGTTATTACTGTTTCTCACCGTATATGCTGTGTACAGTGCATTCTGTAAAATATTCGCCCTCTGTAAATCTAAATACTAAAGTACTAAATGACCACGGCGAAAAAAAAACAAGACACCTACTCGGCAACGGCGCGAAGACTCGTGAAGATGAAAAACTACTAGAGAATGGTAGATCACGTTTCATTTTTGACTTTTATTGCTTTATGCGTTGTATTCTGATGTTATTTGCAAGATATAAAGCCATGTTTAAGTTTCCGTAAGAATATCTCAGTTTCCGAGTCGAGCTGTATGAACCGGTCTTTGTTTTTCCTCCGGCCTCAGAAGATGAGAGTCATAGGGGTACGTTAAAACACATGTATACGCTTTTCTTCATCGTCTTGTATGAGTTTTATAATTTTAATGTTACTTGCTCGCTTTCCCAGTAAGGCTGTGCTAACTAGTATTTTCCTCCCGCAGCACGTGTGCAGTGCTCATGAAGACGAAAAGCATTAAGAGTTCATTAAATTGTTAGGTCAACTTTCAAACACGTGTAATCGCCTTATTTGTTTTATACCAATGTTCTCTGTAAGGTATAAATACGTTTGAGTTAATAAATGTCTGTAAGAACATCGGGTTGATTATATTTATGTCATTTTGTCAGGTTAATGGCTCAGCTAGAGATGATGCGTTGCGCAGGTGTGGAAACTTGATGAATTGTGTTAATTGGGTTTCTAGCTTTAGTAATATCATTCATTCTCGCTGCATAAGATACCTGTCTGTGATGCAATGCCCTGTTACACTGCATTTCTGTGTACTAATTATGGTTTCTATAGCTGTGGCATCATTTTGATGGTATTAAGAGGTGGATTAATTCATGTAGGATGCCACTGAAGGCCTAGGTGTGAAATGCACGGCCCGCCACTGGTAGACATGGTTATATTTGTTTTTAACTTTTCATATTTCTGCTGTTTATTTAGCATGAAATGGACCTTGCATAAAGTTTGTACACTTTTATATATAACATTTCAGTTCTCACCTGGAGGTCTGGGTGGCGCTTCTCCCTCTTTGGGTTTGTCAGCAACTTCCACATCACCTTCTTGTGGCTTAGTAACAACCATAGAGGTGAGGGAAGTGACAAACTGGTATTTCAGGGAGAGGTTGAGAGCTTCTTTCTTTTCATTCTCTTTCTCTTGTCCTTTAAGAATCACCCTGAGATAAAAGATGTTCTCAATGTTCAACTTAAATCACAGAATGCCAATTCGCTCATTAACTTACTGTCTCTCCAGAAGCTGCTTCACTGTAAGGTAGGCCCACAACCTCTGCATAAAATCTTCATTCTCAGGTGGAACATCACTGGGGTCTTTTGTCATTATAGTGTCCTGATACGTCACATTGCTGCCTTTCTACTCAGAAATAATAATACTAGTGAACATTTTCATCAGGAATGCTGTCAGGACCACTTTCACCCAAATCTCCTACACAATGGACCAGTGATCCTGATAATATGCCATTACACAGATGAGTGAAGATCTTACTGATACTGCGATGACTTCAGTGGTGAATCTCTCCACACTGTTGTCTGTTATTTGTCCTGACACCACAATCTCAGAGCCATTGAAGTACAAGCTAAAGCTGGTCTTGGTAAGGTTTGTCCCTCCTGGGTATTTAAGTTGAATATCAGTGAGGAGAGGGACGGCAACTTCTTCATAGAAGCCCTAAAAATCAACCAAACTTTAAATACGCTCAAAGACAGAACCGTTCAGCATTAAAGATGAATTCACAGCTGATTATCTGTAGTCCACCTGCAGCTGTAGATCAGCGTCTGAATCTTCATAAATCCTGCGCGCAACTCCACTGTTTTCCAGTGACATCTTTGTCAGGAAGTCAAAGTTAACATCATATCCAAAACCAAGGCAAAAGAGGGGAAACTTTGCCCCAATGGCCTCTTTCACATTGCCCACTATCTTCTCTATGTTGGTTTCACCTATTTGAGAAAAATATTTTTAAAAAACTCAAATATTCAGACAACATGATGGAAATTTGTGTACATTGAGGATATAAGAGGAAACAAAACCTTTCTAAAAATGCTAAATTTCTTTTGCCTAAATTATTTTTTAATGTGCCACAGATGCTGATGTGGTGCAAAATTAAAACTTCCATTGACATCCTAACCTCAATTTTATCAGAAAAGCAACACAAAAACGCTCTTGTAAAAATCTGTTAAATGTACAAAGAACAATTTTTTTACTTTTTTTTTCTCATAAAATTAATTTATGGAAAAAAATACAGTAACTAAAAAGCTATTGTGTAATGCCTGAAACATACCCATTATATTTTTTATGGTTAAACGGTCTTTTTGACGTTTATTTATTTATTTATTTTTTGATGAGGCATTACAAACAATTGTTATTTAAGTATGCTTGATTTTGTATGACAATGTATAGGAATCACAAAGTGAGAAAGAACAGATCACGTTCATAAAACTGCAAAAACACAACATTAATGTTTAAGACAGTTCTGATGCAGCTTTTCCTTTAGACAGCTAAATGTGGGCAGTGAGTATTTGTATGTATCAGTGTTTCTTTGCCTGAATTGGGATCTCCATCAGTCAGCAGGATCAGGATGGAGGCTGTTCCCTCTCGTGGATGACGATTGATCATGTCCACTCCTGCTAGAACTGCAGCGTTTATGTCCGTGGCTAAAGGAAGACCAAACATAGTTGTGTCACTGTGAGGTAAAACTTTCTTAATCCTTATTTATGTATTATAACTCACCTCCTCTATCTCTGATCTCCTTCACAAAAGATTTCGCATTCTCCAGATTTTCCTCAGTAGCTTTGAGGAGCTCACGCTTCCATAAGCTAACTTCACTGTCAAAGGTGATCAATCCAAAATGGTCATCCTCATCAAGATCACTTAAAATCCTCAGCAGTGCCAAACGAGTCTAAAGAATGACAGCACATTTGTCTCTATTCAAATTGCATAGATTTGCCACATATGGATAGTTTTTTTTTTGTTTGTTTGTTTTTTAAAGAAAGCAACTTCACACTGATTTCAAAACAGAAATCCCTGTCCTTTTAACATAAAAATGCAAAATGCTGCAACATCCTCCAAGAATGGGTCAAGGGTTCAAGGGTTTTACTGTCAAAACAGCTCATATGTCATATGCTTTTGATTTGGCTGAAACGTTGACATTTACCTGTTCAATTTTTCTGCCGTGCATAGAACCACTCTGATCAATAATAAACACCACATATTTTGGAATACGTGGAACATCAGAGGGTGCAAAGTAATGGACGAAATAGCCATTTGATACCTGAGAGAAAAGAAAAATTCCAATCTTTCAAAATTTTCTATTTTTGTCATACTATTTTACTTTTTTAAAGCATGTTAATTCAAATGTACCATGACTTCTCCTTTGGGATTTCGTCTCTCCACATCGTATGTTATGAGCAGGTCACCATTCAGCCCATTTTCTCCACAGCTTTTACACTTGGTCTGTTGATCTTGTGTGGGGTAGAAGGTCACCCAAGTCTGAAATGATCAGTTTGGTCATCTGGTGACTTTATTTGAAGTGTATGAGCATATTGAGAACATATAAAATGTGTTTTTAACCCTCATTTAAGCTCTTACGTCTTTGTCTGCTCTGGTGGTTTTGATGGCATTGGCCAGATCACCGGTGCTCAAATCTCCTTTCACCTCCAAGGAGGAAATTCCTGGTTTCTCTTGGATGTGCACATCCATCTAATGTGAGGAAAAGAAACATCATCTAACTATACCTTAAAATTGATTATTAATTTCCTTTTCATTTCTTCCATTACCTTGAAGTCAGCCACCGGCTGCATCGGTTGGGCATTGATGAGTAGCTCATATTTGCCGAGGCGACGCTTTAGCAGTTCCTCATAGGTCAACTCAAAGGTCACTTTACTAAAAGCAGCCACTGTCACTGAAGTTTTAAAGTCCTCTAAAGTCCTTCCAACAGATCTGAAATAGAAATAAATCCCAGCATATTACTAAACATACTACAATCACATATTTATGGACCTAATTTAAAAAAATTCCAGTACTTGACCAGTCCAGCACTTTGTCCTCGAGATACTGCTTGATTGTATTGCTGCTGAGCTTCTTCTTTTTCCTTCACAACCCCATCATATGTTTTTCCCTCTATGGTCCTATAGAGAAAGTTACACAATGATGTTCTCTTAATGTACCAGAAACTTAAACTATGTGTATTTCATAAAAAAAACGAAAAATCCATCACACTCAAATTGTAGCACCGCTACATATGTTTGTTTGTATTAAAGCATCTGTACTGTTAGCTACAACATCTTGTACTATAAAAGTACAGGTTATTTATTCTTGGACTAGTAGAAGGTAAAATTTCAAAATCTTTATTTTGTTCTTGTTTGGCTGTATTATAAAATGTACCTGATCTGATGCACAGATGCTATAAATGGCCTCTTTACCTCTTTATTTCTACTTATATAACACTACTCATGTTCACCCACATTCTGAATTTGCTGATGAAGGCATTCTTGGGAATCTTGACCTCAAACTGGATCTCTTGAGATTCATTCAGTGTGTTCGCAACACGGCTTGTGATGACTGTTGTGGCATAGCGACTGGTGACTGTGGAGTTGATGTAGAAGCTGTATATATCCACATTTTTTTTCTGTTGAGACATTGAATAGCAAACTCATATTAAAATATGGTCAAATTGATTAGCTGGTGCACATTTACCCCTCCTTTTCACATAGGGTTGCTCAAATATTTACTGCTCAAAAATGGCATGCATGGAGAAAAGGCCTTTGGACTGAAAGACAAATATGTTTTGATGACTGTATCTCAGTTTACACAGTTGTGCAATAGATGGTTCTGTCGACTCAAACTGCATTTTTCTGTCAACAACGGCATTATAGACATGATCAAAATGAAAATGTCTAAACAGATAAACCAAGCAGTTGAGAATAAATAGCTGGTTTCATACACTGCACTGTGGTTTTGTTAAGAAAAGAGACAGAATATACAACAAGCTAAATCATATTAAATATCAAATACATGATACACCACTGTGCGAAAGTCTGGGAACAGTACATTTGTTTAAAATGTTTTTGAAAGAGGCAACATTTATTAAACCAAAAATACAAATAAAAACAGTAATTTTGTAAAAACAGCCATTACTCCAGTGTTCTATCACATGATCCTTCAGAAAGTATTATTAGTATTATTTAAATCTGACCTCAAATATCTAAACAATAGTGTATATTCAGCAAGTTTGAAGCATATCTAGTTTGTCTAGACCTTGATCTCAAACACAGATATAAATCTGCTGTTTTACACTGACTTGGTAGAGTATTTAAAAATTTTGACTCAGTCTTCTTCATCTTGAACAAAAATTTGACCCTCACCCTCTTAACAGGACCTGAAGTGGCTGAGATGAGAAAGACACCCAAGAGAATCAGCCGAAGAGCTGCTCGATCCATCATGACCTGCACAGGAAACTGACCTCGAAACGCACACTGCCTTTAAACACTGCCTTTAAACTCAAGTCCACAGCATGCTATTGGCTGCTATTGGCTGCTATTAAGTTTTGTAAACACGCTAACCGAGCAAGCTACAGAAACAATAACGATAAGGACATTCTCCAATCAGAAACCGTGGGTGGACAGAACAATCCGTGACACACGCACTGCCGCTTACAATGAGGCTCTTCTGTCTGGGAATACGAGCGAGTACAAAGCATCGTGCTATGCTCTCCGACGCGCAGTAAGAGCCGCCAAACACAGATACAGAGAGAGAATTGAGTCTCATTTACAGCTCAACGACTCTCGACGGATGTGGCAGGGACTGAGGACCATCTGTGACTTCGGAAACAAATCCTCCGCGGAGGTGAGAGCAGATCCGTTGCTGGCCGACGAGTTAAATATCTTCTACGGCCGCTTCGATGGCAACGGCGGTGGCGCGTTTCTGCCGACCAGCGCGTCAGGAAGCAGCAGGCAGAGCAGCGATGATCCTGTAATCACTGTGTCAGAGGATGAGGTTCGGAGGGCGCTAAAGAGAGTGAACGTCAGGAAAGCAGCCGGACCTGATGGGATAACCGGCCGTGTTCTGGGGTCCTGCGCCGATCAGCTCGCTGGTTTGTTCATGTCTATCTTTAATGAGTCCCTTGCTACCTCCGTGGTTCCCACTTCATTCAAAAAATCCATTATTATCCCTGTGCCAAAGAACAATAAACCCTCTTGCCTGAATGACTATCGCCCAGTTGCCCTCACATCTATAGTCATGAAGGTTTTTGAGAGACTTGTAAAGAGCCACATCTGCTCCTCCATCCCTGATACTTTGGACCCTCTTCAGTTTGCCTATCGCCCAAATAGATCCACGGACGATGCCATTTCTCACGTTCTCCACTCTTCCCTCACACACTTGGGACAGCAACAATGGGAATTATGTAAGGCTGCTATTCATTGACTATAGCTCAGCTTTCAACACTATAGTCCCCATCAAGCTGGCATCTAAACTCACAGACCTCGGCCTAAACTCCTCACTCTGTGACTGGATTCAAGACTTCCTCACCGGCAGACCTCAAGTGGTGAAAGTTGGCCAGTTCACCTCAAACTCCATCACTCTGAACATAGGTGCCCCACAGGGCTGTGTCCTGAGTCCCCTGCTCTACTCTCTCTACACGCATGACTGCGTGTCCTCTCACAGCTCCACATCTATTGTAAAATTTGCTGATGATACTGTGGTTCTGGGCCTCATCTCCAACAACGATGAGACCGCATACTTGGATGAGGTAGAGAGACTCACATCATGGTGCCAGGACAATTGTCTCTCTCTGAATGTGAGCAAAACTAAAGAGCTGATCATGGACTTTAGGAAGAGACAGCAGCAGCCCTACACTCCTCTTATGATCAGTGGGACTCCTGTGGAGAGGGTGAGTAGCTTCAAGTACCTCGGCGTAAACATCTCCGAGAACCTGACTTGGACTACACACATCCAAACACAGGTTAAGAAAGCCAGGCAAAGACTGTACCATCTGCGACAGCTGAGGAAATTCAGGGTCTCACCAGCAATCCTGAAAACTTTCTATTCAGGGACCATAGAACGTGTATTGACTCAGTGCATCTCAGTGTGGTATGGAAACAGCTCCAATCAGGACTGCAAAGCACTACAGAGAGTTGTGCGCTTAGCTGAGCGCATCTCTGGGTCTGCTCTCCCCTCTCTGCAGGACATCTACCTCAAACGCTGCAAAAACAGAGCTGTTAAAATCTCAAGGACCCAAATCACCCTGCTAACCGACTATTCACTTTGCTTCCATCTGGTAAGCGCTTCCGTAGCCTGATGGCAAAGACTGAGAGACTTAGAAGGAGCTTCTTCCCCCAGGCCATCAGGCTCCTAAACTCTAACTCTGTGTCATAACATCACATGACTCCATGTAAATATCATATATCAATAAGCTATTCATAATTTTTCTCTACCTCATATTGCTGCTATTCAAATACCCTGTACAACTTTTTGCACATTATTTTTGCACATTCCTCTTATTACTATTTAAGTCAACAACATACTGACCTGCACATTTATATTTACATTTTTTATCTTATCTTATTTTATTTTACTCTTTTATGTTTTGTACTTCTCCTTCTTAATATTTGTATTCTATATAATTGCACTGTCCTTGGAGCGGACCTGACCTACATTTCACTGCTGGTTATACCCTGTATAATTGTGTATGTGACAAATAAAAACTCTTGAATCTTGGTATTGACAGGATGAAGAAACCTCCCCCTTTATTTGCAATGAAAGTCTCTTGAACACCACATAACTCAATATCAAGGCATGTTTTTCAAGAATATGTTGTAGAAGCTTGGTGTTGTGCTTTTAATATATAGGCAGGACCACAAAAAAAAAAAACATATTTTCCAGCAATTATCACAATCAATACTTACAGAGGCATCAATCGAAGGGTTACTATGTATAGATCATTTTGGTTTGCAATTTTAATTGCTATTTTATCACATGGTTTGTCCGTTAAAGCCCAGGTACATTTGTGTGAGCACAGAAAAACACATTCATAAGCATTCAAAGACAGAGCAACAGACGTGGAAATCAAAGCATGCTAAAGATGAAAATAACTTGGCCATGTCCCTACAATTTGCCCTTAGAAGACAATTTTATAGGTATGTGATCAACAATGTCCATATAAAGACTATGTTATTACTGGAAAGGTCAGCACAATTTATTTTGCTGAACTCTACAGCTGAGTGACGGTGAAGTCAGAGAGCTCCCGCTGTGTGACAGCCTGGAAGGGTACAAGCCAACATCCAACCACAGGAGCAGAAGCAAGTCTGTAGTCCTTCAGCATTACCCTGAAATAACAACACACTTACTTAAAAACTTATGCCAAAATGCATTTTTATAGAAATTCAGCTATATGGACACTACCAGTCAAAAGTGTGTAATCATTAAGATTTCAATTATTAAGCACTAAATCAGCATAATGTTTTGTGAAGGATCATGTGCCACTGAAGACTGGAGTAATGATAATGAAAATTCAGCTTTGGCATCACAGGAATAAATTATATTTTAAATATATGAAAATAGAAAACAGTTATTTGAAATGATAATAATATTGCACAATATTACCGTTTTACTGTTTTTCATCAAATAAATGCAGCCTTGTGAGCATTAGAAAATTCTTTATTTTTAATTTTTTCATAATCTTATTTACTCCAAGTTGTTGACTGGCAGTGTATATTTATTGATCACTTACCAAGATGTCTTCACTTCCTTGTCCTTTATCTTTAAAGTTGGTGTTTGTGATCCTGGGATCTCATCATATGAAATACCAGCCTCTCCTTAAAATAGTATCCACAGTGCTGGTTTAATAACCACAATATCATCACTCACAGGCCATCTTTGTTATCAGTATGGAAGTACCAGTACAGTGACTCTCCTACCTAAAATACCCATCAAACCGACATCTTTTGGTTGTTGCCAAATGGCAGGCCACAGAAAAATGTCACCATCTTTTATATGAAGAAGAACAGCAACTCGGATGTTTCCCATGGTAACATCAAATTCATTGCTCCGTAGAATCAGAGACATGCTGATGAAACAGAATAAAAGGCCCGTTCACACCAAGAACGATAACTATAAAGACAACTACTGTATATTGATAACTATTAGCGTCCACACACTCTACACCAACTGACGATAACGTTCTGTTTATTAGTGCGTTCTCCAGTTTTGTCGTCTGCCGCTTTAAACGCTCCAGCTCTGTAAAGCAGTATGGATTCTGATTGAATGTCACTGTTATCATTCATCAGCTGGAAAATATCATTCTGAAAGTGATTCCAGCAAGTAACAGGGTTCGAATGTTAAAACTTCAAAAACAATAGTTGTCGTCCTTGGTGTGAACGGTCTAAAAGGGATACTTCACCCAAAAATGAAAATTCTGTCATTAATTACACAACCTCATGTCGTTCCAGATCCACAAGACCTTCATTCATCATCTTTGGAACATAAATTGAGATATTTTTGATGAAATCCAAGAAATTTCTGACCCTCCATAGACAGCAATGGGACTACCACGTTCAAGTCCGTCCAGAAAGGTAGTAAGGACATTGTTAAAATAGTCCATTACATCAGCGATTCACCTGTAATTTTATGTAGCTATGAGAAAACGTTTTGTGCGCAAAGAAAACAAAAATGTCAGACTTTGACACGCATTCACGACACCACCACAACGCATGGGTGTGATGCCAGCTTCTGCATCAGCAGCACCACATGCATGCGTCGTAGTACTCTCGTGAATGCACAGCGGAGGCTGACACATAAGAGCAGAATTGTTGAATAAAGTCATTATTTTTGTTTCTTTGCACACAAAAAGGATTCTCGTAGCTTCACAAAATTACAGGTGAACCACTGCTGTTACACGGACTATTTTAATGTCCCTGCTACCTTTCTGGGCCTAGAACATGGTAGCTGTCTAGGGTCAGAAAGCTCTCGGATTTCATGACGATGAACGAAGGTCTTACGAGTTTGGAACGACAAGAGGGTGAGTAATTAATGACAGAATTTTCATTTTTAGGTGAACTATCCCTTTAAATGATGACTGAATTCTACCTCAATATCACAAAGTAACTGTCTAAAAAGGTGACGGAAACTCTTTTTTTCCAGAACATTTGATAAATTCTTTAAAAATGAAAATGCAAAAAAAAAAAATAATAATAATAATAATAATAATTAATTAATTAATAAAAAATCGTTTCAACAAACTCCACTGTTCAAGCATATTACTTTTCTCTCTCATGGTGGGTGAGGTCTTGCTCCCATGAAAACTTCACAGTTTCCTGCCCATCAGTGTAGTTAATTTCATTAGTGCTGATCAGAAGGTGGTGATTAGTTTTGTAATGAATTGAGATTTGACTGAAGCCTTCTCCTCCAAATGACTCAAGTTGCCCATTCATAGAGAACTCTGATTATAGACAAACATTACACTGCTTAAATACACATGAACAAATGAAAGCAATGGAATATTAGTTTATAAAACAAACTGTACTAGAATTGATATCTGACCTGAAAGGACATTCTGTAGGAGTCTGATTTTCTGAGCAAGAGGAACATCATAACAAAGTGGCTTAGCATTACCAGAAGATTTCAAAATCCTAATGCTCCTCACTGAAGGACAAAAACCGAATGAAGGAATGAAAATAGGGGCATATGATGTCAGATGCTTTACAAGACACTGCACTTGAATACACACATGAATACACACAAGGCCCACGTACATGGAGAGGTTGTCAGAGGTTTCTGAGTTATACTTGGTAATTGTAACATGTCTGAAAGTCGGTGTGAATCTGGCATAAGGAAGTAAGATGAAAAATCAGTTTATATAATAATAATATTATTAAATATATAGCAAACATATCAATGTGGTAGGTTCAGTGATTAAAGTTGTACCAAAATCATTGAGGTTATTCAAAATTTAACTCTTAAAAAATTAACAGCTACTAGTATAACAGCTGTAATAATTTATTTAATATTCATTAACATATCAGAATACACACATACCTTTCACTGTGTATAGACGCTGCATAGTGGGTCTTCTTCGTCTCATTGGGCCCTGGGAATCTATGAATGTTAAAGGGTTAGTTCACCCAAAAATGAAAATTAGCCAGTATTTTACTCACCCTCAAAGCATCCTAAGTGTATATTACTTTCTTCTTTTAGACGAATCCAGTCTGAGTTATATTAAAAATTGTCCTGGCCCCTCCAAGCCTTACACTGGGGTAAGCAGGTGCCTTAGAAAAAAACGTGCGCGCATCCGTAATAAAACGTGCATCACACAGCTCCGGGCGGTGAATAAAGGACTCATGTATCGAATCGATGCATTTTTGTAAGAAAATTTCAAACGCAATAAACACTATTTCTCACTTCCGCTGACTGTCGTATGCGGAAGCTGCTCCTGTGGATGACGTAGGACGTCGGTGTTGTGTGATTAGTGACGAACATGGAGAGAGAACAAAACAAAACGCATGAATTAGAAGCATAAAACGATGATTTGTAAAGAAAAATGTTGGAGGATTTCGATACAAGTAAGGAAACTTTGCTTCCTTTGCTCCTATAAACAAACTCGCGAGACTAGCATACTGTATGTCAGAGGCCGGAACTGTTTGCTTGTACGATAGTAAGAGGAAGTGAGAATAAAGTGTTTATTACTTATACTTTTCTTACAAAAACGCATCGATTTGTTACAGGAGGCCTTTATTCATCCCCAAGAGCTGTGTGATGCACGTTTTATTATGCGTGCACTTTATTGCATGTCTTCTGGAGGGGGCAGGACAATTTTTAATATAACTCCGATTGGATTCGTCTAAAAGAAGAAAGTCATATACACCTAGGATGCTTTGAGGGTGAGTAAAACACAGGCTCATTTTAATTTTTGGGTGAACTAACTCCTTGAGAGAGTTATAAATAAGTTTGAATGGGGATTTCAATGTCACATGAATAAAATTATAGAAAAGATGTACAGTACCATGTTGCATTACACTGCTGGAGGCAAGAAGCATATGAGCTGCAGTGCGGAAAAGTCACATCAGTCACTACTTTCCAACAAATGAAAGCATAGCTTTGCTAGTTATAATAGTATATGTTGTCTTGTTTTCCACAATATATTCCTTTATAAAACATTTACACAAATGTTCAAATGTTTGGGGTTGGTAAGAATATTTTATCTTTTCGAAAGAAGTCCTTATGCTCACCAAGGCTGCATTTATTTGTTTGAAATTGCACACTATGAATCATTAGTAAATCGTCAATTCATCCTTTATAAAGCATTGTTTCAACATTAATAGGCATTAGTAAGCAGTTTATAAATACAGCTATAAATGTTTGTTCTTGAGCATTTCTATTCTGTATCCCTCTGTCTTGTGTTTGTTTATTTTTTTCTGTTAGGAAGATAAGTGAGCCTTTAAATCTTCTTTGTAATAGTTAGGCTTATAAATCAAGAAGAAAACATTTATAAACTGCCTACTAATGACTATTAATGTTGGGACAATGCTTTATAAAGGATGAACTGACTATTTACTCATGCTTGCCTAATGATTCATAGCGTGCAGTTATTATAAAGTGTTACCCAGTTTTCTGTTACTTTCAAATGATCAGTTACATCTGCTGGTTCCTCAATCTCACTTGTTGAAAGTGCTTTAGAAATAAAGTTTGAGTTGAGAGTAAAGTAATATATTTTAAAATATAATTTACTCCTGCGATAAGACTTTTTTCAGTATTATTTCATGAATAGTAAATTGATGAATGAAAATATTTACAGTCATCTTTGCTCAATTTCATGTGTCCTTGCTGAATAAAAGTATTATTTATTTATTTATTTTTATCTTGCTGAACCCAAACCTTTAAACATTACATGGCAACTGATTAGTTGTGTGGCAAATGCATATTACAAATACATCTTCTTACAAAAAGTTTTTTTATATTTATTTCATTTCATGTTGGGAATGCAGGAAAAAGTAAAAATCTGTGTACCTTGAGACTTTGCATGCCTGGTCATGGACTTTTGTCTTCTTGCTAAACAAGAGAAATAATGCTCATAAGCAAAATATCATGGCATAAAGATTATCCTGATAAACAAACAAATATCCTAAAGCTCTTTTTCTTTATTTCATCTTACATATTGTATTACCACCGGATGAATCCCTGTTTGGCTTCTCTCCCTCCTTGGGTTTGTGGGCAACTTGGATTTCCTCATCCTGGGGCTTGGTAACCACCATTGATGTAAGCGGTGTGACAAATTTGTACTTCAGAGAAAGATCAAGGGCGTCTTTCTTTGCATTGTCTTTTTCCAAGCCTTTTAGAAGCACCCTGAGGTTCACAGAAAAAAATTCACTTGAAAATTCTGTAATACTATGACATACATAGAGTAGAATCAGTATGTCTGTGTGTGTGTGTGTGTGTGTGTGTGTGTGTGTGTGTGTGTGTGTATAAATATATACATTTTCTCCAATAGCTGCTTCACTGTAAGAAAGGCCCATAATCTTTTAATGAAATGCTCATGTTCAGGTCTGCCACTACTGAGGTCCACTGTAGGTACACTGCTATGATATACCACCTTAGAGCTTTTCTGGAACAAAGAAAATAAAGGTGAGATGCTCAAACCTTGATGGCCTAGACTAGGCTGTCAAGCAACTCTAGAGGTTTGAAAAGAAAAATGCACACAAAAAATTACAATTCCGGTCATTATTTCCTCACTCTTAGTTCATTCCATACCTGTATGCTGTTTTTTTTTTCCATTGAACACAAAAGGAGAATAATATTCATGTCATGACTAACAAAACAAAAGCTATTTTATAGCAGCTTACGAGCTCTCTCACTGTGTAAATAACTGAATTTTTGAATGAACTATTCCCTTTAAATGTTAGTCTTTAAGGGGTAGTAGTGATCTTACCGATAATGCAATGACCTCAGTGGTGAAACTTTCCAGACTGTTATCAGTAATCTGACCAGCTACCACAATTTCCGAACCATTGTAGTACTGGCTAAAAGTGGACTGGGTTAAATTGGCCACCCCTTGGTAGTTAAGTTGGACATCAGTCAAGAGCGGGATGGCCACTTCCTCGTAGAAGCCCTAATAAATTTGTGCAAATACAAGGACTTATACAATAATAATTTAACATATGTATATGGAACAGCAAATGGCACACTGGAAAATGACCCAAGCTTGATTTTTCTTGTTTCTATCCCCAAAAGATTTCTTTTTTTATATATCTGACCTGCAGCTGTCGATCGGCATCAGAATCCTCATAGATCCTGCGAGCAACACCATTATTTCCCAAAGACAATTTCTTCAGGAACTCAAAGCTCACATCAAACCCAAATCCCAAACTGTACAAAGGGAATTTTTCACCAATCGCCTTTTTCACATTTTCCTGAATCTTCTCTGGGTTGGTCTCACCTTTTTGCAAAATAATTAAAAATAAATATCAAGAGGGATTTTATGCATGGCAATGAAGAAAAATTGGACAATTTACTGCTAAATAAATACTCCATCTGTCACACCCAAGGACTGTTCTTTGTGTTTTTCTGTCTCATGTGCTCTCCATGACCTAGTTTTCCCTCGTGTATGCCCATATTTGGTTCTGTTCCTGTTCCTGTCCCTGTCCCCATTTGACATCCCCCATTTCCCCTCCACCTGATTTAATTAATTACCTCATTTACTTTATGTTACTTAAGCCCTGTGTTTTCCCTTGTCTAGCATCTGGAATTGAACGTTGATGTTGTGTTTCATGTGAGTCTCTGCCTGCCTTGTGTTACCCCGTTTTGGATTGTTTATTAAAGACTGTTTACTTTGAGTTTATCCACGTCTCCTCATTCCTCGTCACTTTTCTACTTCATTTTAAAAGGTGTTCCTTGTATTCAAATTAAGCGCGGTCCACTGCTGTGCACGTGCCACAATATCGATACCGCCAAATCTCTGTGACGATACATTGTCGTATTGATGTATCGAACACAGCACTAGTATTTACCCTGTAACTAGTTGGAACAAGGAGGTAACAAGCGCCACTTTAATTTACAGCCCGCATATGTTGTATTTACACTGTATACTTTTGTATACACTGTATGGTTAAATGGGTAATAGGTACACTAGAATCGTACACTGTAAATTTGGTGTACTTACGTAGTTCTTTGCAAATTGTAATCTAAAGCGTTACTCAGTATTTATGTACATATACAAGAGTGCATGCAGGATTGAATCAGTTATTTTGTGCCTGTAGTGGGGTCTCCATCAGTCAACAGGATCAGGATGGATGCGGATCCCTCTTGTGGGTATTTGTTAATCATGTCCACAGCTTTTAGCACTGCAGCATTTATGTCTGTGGCTAAAAGGAAAGAAAATGTTACAAATATGTACTAGGGTGGAAGTCTAGGATGTCTTTGATTGTTTTAATTAGCTTCACAGTCAACAATCTGGCTATTCAACTACTTAAACCATGGAGATCATATATTTGCTGAATGATTTCAGTTAGGCATCATTTTCACTTAAGGGTATTTTTTCCTCATACATCCATTTATTCATCTAGAATGCTTTTGTTCAGTTAGCAGACAGTGGATACTTTACATCCTCCACTCGTAATTCTCCTCACAAACGTCTTCGCTTCTTCCACGTTTCCTTCAGTCGCTTTTAGGAGTTCAGGTTTCCAGGTTTGAATGTGACCACTGAACGTGATCAATCCAAAGTGGTCGTTCTCGGCAAGGTCACTCAAAATCCTCAGCATAGCCGAACGAGTCTAAAATATAATGCTTTCATTAGCTAAAATGTAGGAAAACCATAACTATATGAAAAACAATTATTTCTTCTGTGTTATTCTTAAGAATCAACAGTTCACCAAGTAAAACCCAAAGAAGAAACAAACCAGAAGAAAAACAAATTCACCTGCTCTATTTTTTTGCCCAACATGGAGCCACTTTTATCAATGATAAACACCACATTTTTGGGAATGCGCTGAATATCTGAAGGTGCAAAGTGGTGGACGAAGTAGCCATTTGATACCTGAAAAATAAGGATATTTGACAAGTAGGTATGAGTTCCTACACTCTAACTGAAAATGAATGATTCATGTTGCTTTGTTGCTATAAATCGGTGTCGAACACTTTCTGGTTATCACATACCGTGAGATCTCCACTTTGTTTTTGTCTCTCAACATCATACATAATGATCAGGTTGCCATTAAGACCATTTTTACTGCAGTCATCACACTGTGTTTGTTGATCACGAGTGGGGTAAAACTTCACCCATGCCTAAGATTGCAAAACAGAAAAAGTTGTCACAATATATTTTATCACATTAACACAATCAAGCAAGGAGTTGTTTTCTTTTTTTTTCTTACATCTTTGTCTGCTCTGATGGTTGTGACTGCATTGGTCAGATCCTTAGTGCTCAGACCACCTTTGACCTCCAAGAAGGAAATTCCTGGATTCTCATGGATGTGTATGTCAATCTAACCAAAATAAAATTCAGCAATCTTATATTTCTTTGTCTTTTTCCATTATGATGAACATAACCCCCATCTATAAACCCTAATTGCAATCAATCTTGATGTGTTTCATACCTTGAAGTCAGCCACTGGCTGCATCGGTTGGGCATTGATGAGTAGCTCATATTTGCCGAGGCGACGCTTTAGCAGTTCCTCATAGGTCAACTCAAAGGTCACTTTACTAAAAGCAGCCACTGTCACTGAAGTTTTAAAGTCCTCTAAAGTCCTTCCAACAGCACTAAAATAGAACGAGAGACAAGAATATTTGATATTGATTTGTTGAACTCTTATTTACAAATATCTTAACATAAAGGATTATCTACATACACTTATGAATTTGGAAGACGCTTTTATTCAACACGACTTACATTGCATTAAAGGTATACATTTATTTTAATCAGTAGCAATCCCATAACCTTGGCATTGCAAGCTAGCACCATGCTCTACGGTTTGAGCTATGGGAATAATCTTTTTAAAATACCAAGTACCTGACCAGTCCAGCACTTTGTCCTCGAGATACCGCATGACTGTATTGCTGCTGAGCTTCTTCTTTCTCCTTCACAACCCCATCATATGTCTTCCCCTCTATGGTCCTAATATGAAAAGGATTGTTATTATTAGCTAAAAAATAGGGACTGAGGTTATTAGACAGAATGGGGGTAGTTAACATTAACATGCTTTATTTTTTACTGTTAATAGTTTAATTTATATTTGACTGGGTGTTCACATGAGAGGTTTTACAATCGCTTGAACATTTTAATGCCTTGGATAGTGTTTGTGTATTTACTTGCATTCTAAACTGGCTGATGAAAGCATCCTTGGGAATCTTGACTTCAAAATGGACCTCTTGAGACTGATTCAACACGTTTGTCACACGGCTTGTGATGATTGTAGTAGCATAGCGGCTGGTGACCGTAGAGTTAATGTGGAAGCTGTAAATATCTATACCTTGTTTCTGTATTAAAGTGAACAAATATTATTGTCAAAATGATGTGCTCTTATGACAGGCTCTTAGGACAGAGCTTATTTTGGTCCAATACACAGAGAATGTCAAGTGTACTTAGAAAACAAAACAACCCATGGAACATAGTAATGTGGACTTTCTCCTCAAACATGATGAATTATTTACACGGTATCTTGAGTCTAATCCTGCCATTACTAACGGATAGAAATTCAATTTAAATTTAAGATCTTAAAAGCAAAATGAAACAGACAAATTTGCACTGAACGTTTTTTACACACAGATTACAGTATTCATTTAGTTTTGTCAATATCATTCAAGTGACTATTTAAGACATATTGGTGGAGAATAATGCCTTGAAGAATCAAGAAAATTGAGAAATAAAAGTTTTTGTACTTTTTGCTTCTGGCCTGTTAATTTTACCTTGTTTGTAGCAGCCAAGTTGACAAAGGTGAACAGAAGGCCAAAGAAAGTTAGTCTCAGTGCAACTTCGTCCATGGTGATCTGTGAAGAAATGGGAAAACAGACAGCTAAAGCCAGTAGATAGCCTACTGGTTATCAAAGGTAGGGCATAGACACTGCCCACCAAAATGCCCTTATATGGTAGAAATCAGACCTTACAAACATGTAAAACAACTGAATACAAAAGAAATGGATAACAAATTTGAATAATATCTAATAAGTAGCCAACTTTAAAATAATAATAATAATAATGATAATGCTACTAGAAACGGCTTCAAATAAATAAATAAATAATTTTCCAAACGTAAGAGATGCCAGCTGATTCTGTGGATGGACATGTGTTCAAGAAATTTGCAAGTAAGTGTTAAAAAATGGTACAATTACACAAACTGCAGGTTGTTTACTCAGGAGAAAGTACGAGCATGCTGAAAATAAACAAAGCTGATGACATTGATTACTTTCTGGGGAAAGCGCGCGCATGCATCGTGGAACTCTCTGAAATGGCGAAAGAATTAACTCGGGGAGAAGGATTGGTGAATGTAGATCATTGTGATAAATGATCTGTTAAGAAATACAATGTGATTTGTGTTCTAATATCCTAATATTCTAATGTGTTGCACTTTAAATGTGTTGGGCTCTTTAAGAACAGGCATTTGGTATATTCGGTATTCGCTGTGTCAGTGTGTGATATGTCGTGTTTGTGACACGAGATCTCTTAATAAAATATGTGGCCGTCACATTGTTAATTCTTGGGATGTAGCCTAAAACAGTGAATAAATATTATTTTTGTTTTCTTTGCACTCAAAAAGTATTCTCGTAGCTTTGCAAAATTGAAGTTGAACCACTGATGTCACATGGACTGTTTACATGTCTGGGTCTGGGAATTGCAGTTGCATTGCTGTCTATGCAGGGTCAAAGAGCTCTCAGATTTCATCAAATATCTTAATTTGTCTTCCAAAGATGAACTAAAGTCTTAGGGGTTTGGAACAACATGAGGGTGAGTAATTAATGACAGAATTATCATTTTTAGGGGAACTAACCCTTTAATGGAAAGAGGAACTTATGTCAGAATATCTTAATTATTCAGACTTGCTGTGGTGAATCTGGCTGATACTTACCTCATTTGACTTTGATTTGGTCGAAATCCTTCTCATTAAAAATGGATTTAGTGAGTATAAACGTTTTTGTCCAGACTTATGGGATGATTCCTGCCAAAAGTAGCCTATTGCAGTCACAGATAAATAATAATAATAATAAACGAGTAAAAAACACAATTTGAAAATGCAAGTAAAAATGTTGCACAAGATTTAAAAATGAAAGCGTTTTCAGAATAGCAAACAATGGTCACTAATCGAAAAATAATGAAAAATTATCTGACTTGCACAGAAAATCATGTTTTCCATTTTTTACAGGCCTAACCTTTTTTTTTTTTTTTATCTCTTTATAATTGTCATCGAAATGTTAAAGTGGCCCTATTATACGCCCCTGATTATTATTGTTATACTTTGTTCTCAAATTATTAATGTTAACAACATCAGCATTGAGTGACAATGATTATAGCGTGTAGATTTCAATTTCTGTACAGTCTAATATCTAATTGTCTTACCATTCAAATTTCATATTAAGAAATTCTTTTAACCCAAAATGCAAATTATGCTTCCTTCCAACTGGTTTTCTTTAAAATACAAATCTTGTGTAATCCCAGGCTATCTGTAATCAGAAGCACATTTAAAACTGGAATATAATTTAATTTCATTCACATGTGTTTCATAAACACATAATCCTTTCTGGATCACAATCCGCCATCAAAATGATAAATTTAATTATTCCAGCTGCTGTGAGAAAAGGATATAAATTAACCGCCACCTGCAGGATCCTCGCATGCTGTAGCCTACTAGCTGCGACAACTTCTTTGTTTACAGACGTGACGTAATGACGCAGTGCCATGCTCGAATTTCCCGCGAAAACCTACCCGTACCACTCAAATTAGAAAACATTATTAACAACAAAACTTACATTTAATACATATAATAATCGTTGATGAAATTTCGTTGTTGAATATTCAGGCATGTTCACTCTGCGGTAAAACACAAGAAATGACCAGTTACTGCAAATCCTGATTGTACCTTTAATCTTTCAAAATAGTGGTATGGAAAAGTTCTGCATTAAGTTTTCTCATGATATGAATCATTACATCAATGTCATATTGCCTATTATTTATTTGTTTGTACAAGGTAGACATTTCTGAAAATGTGTAACAAAATGCATTTCTTTTGAAGATTGTAACATAGTGTAATGAACTTTTTCTGAAGACAAACATCAAGTAAAATGGCTCAGGTTTGAGATGGGCTACCTCATATTTCAGTCTACATAGCCATACAGAATGTAAACAAGCTTAGTACTGTTATAATGCAAGAACTGTCATAGTGCAGTCTTATTAACTTAATGCCATTTCACCAGAAAAAAAAAAACATTATTATGTTTTGTGACCCAAATATCAATAGCCCATTTAATTTTATTTCAAAATATGATTAATCATTTGTAAACTGCTGCATTGGTGAAATACAAAAATAATAGATAATACATTAAAATAAGATTTGCTGTATCATAAAGACAGAACCGTTTACAATGACAAAAAATAATGACTCGTTTACACCTCTGCTTAAGGTTATGTCTACTTATGTCTACTGCAAAATATATTAAAAACATACAGAAAAAAGTTTAGTAAAAGTTAGCATGAGCAGATTTTTTCTACTTCATCCTGTTACATTCCACATTTTTGTTTTTATTTTGTTATAATAACATATACCTCGCCAGAACTATAAATTAGAGAACATGTTTGTGTACTAGTAATTACTTTATTAACTCAAATTTAGGTGTTAGTAGTTAGTTTAGTGTAGACACGGTCTTTTATACTGTATGTTGCAAAGCATCAGTCTGTGTCAACACTCTATGAAACCACCAGGAAACTCCAGTATTAGGATTATTACTTAGAAACAGTAGCAGTGGGATCTAAATGATGATATTGTGCTATGAGGCTGTGCTGTAACTGCAAACATGACTGCAGCAGTAGAGATCTTTCAGCTCATTAATTGTAAAATTAGTTTTTAGATTCAGAAAAACAACTAATCTTGCTCTCCTTTTTGCTCTAGGTCAATGTGATTTTTTTTACTGTATAAGATGATGTAGAAAATAACAAAATCAATGCACATACCTTCAAAACAAAATGACAAATTGAGCTGAAATGCATTTTATACATGTCCATAAAGGACATCATAAACCGCATGTGGGGAAAACATGAATTTAGTTAGTATTATGCTTGGTAACAGAAAATGAATAGCAGTCACCATTACCCTTGGTACACTGGCTGGTAATGTACGTAGCACAGTCCTCAGTTGCAGTTCAAGGCACTCTAGCAGGCTTGTTCACCTGAAATGTACAGTCAGTTAAAGTTCTCTCTTTTCTCAGTTCAGGTTGTTACTTTTCTAGCATGCGATAATGTGTTTTTGACTAGTGCGTTGCGAAATTAGCGATCGCTGCAGGACGTGGTGAAAAATTCACAGTGACGTCATGATCGTGATCATTGCTCCAAACTCCAGTGTTTTCAGCTAACTGTGATGTGATACTATTCAACCCAAAACACTGATTGACCTAAACCTTAGTCTTTCATTTACTTGTCCGGTTTATGCACATATGCAGACAAAGCCTATATTTACAAAGTATAAACGGTGTCTATACTCATCTACACCAATTTAAGAGCACCTTATACCATTTACATATGTGTACAGCTCAAGGTGAGAAGGAAGTTGATTCTGCACAAACACTAGCAAGCTAAATAGATTTTGATGAAAAATATACATTCTGTACATATGCCTATGCTAAAATTCAGTTATGCTACATAGGCTATATGAATATGTACAATAATACTGAATGTGCACATGATATGCTTACGTTGTTGGCCAGAGTATTTACATGTTCATGTGGAATTACTACATTGTAACTACATGCTAACAACTGCAACAGATAGAATTGCACACTTCTAGGCCTAACTAGCACTCTAACTCTGAAGTATTTTTGGCAACAGAGTAAGAAGTGTAAGTACAGTGATTGTGAAGCTACATGGTCCTATTTCTAGAACTAGGCACCTCGCTGGGGGAAGAAGGTGCTGTCCAAGAGGGGGATTGCACAGCAGTAAAAGCAAAGACTTCTTGGTTATGAGTGGTAGTCATTGCTGGCCAGTGGTCCATGGCTAAGGGTGGGGCGGTCATCTTTCCGTAAGAGTTACTGTGCTGCAGTACTTGTGAAGTGTCAATCGGCATCACAAAGGCATGGGAATCAATCTGCGGCCATGAAAGAGACAGCTGGGAAGCATTCAGTTTCTCTATTGAATCTGGAGCCTAAAAAAAGACATTAGCATTAGAGAATGCCTATGTTGTTTCACACTAAACTTTTAACATGAGTATAAAGGAGACATCATAACAATTTAAAGGAATAATGAAACGTCAGTCACTATTTAATGTACTCATCTTGATGTTGTTGAAAATCTGCATGATTCCATTTAATAGTAATTTTGAAGAATTTCGGAATATTATGAATAAAGGATTTTGAAATGTAACGTTTTAGGTGAACATACCCTTTAAATATTTGGTAAGGAAGTATTTTTAAAAACGTCACCTCTATAGCGCTCCAGATCCTGGATCTGGTCAGTTGCTGCGGTCTTAGACTGAGGGAGCGTGAGCGTGAAGGAGCTCTCACCCCTTCTGCCCAGTTATCCACCAGCCTATGAAGCTGCTGTGTGAAAGCATCGGTCTTGTTGTTGCTGTTGTTTGTCTGTGCTTGGGCGAGACCAATTGGCTGGTGAGGAGGGGGAGTGGATCCAGGAGGCATTGGGGACTGATTAGAGGCAGCTGACGGTGTTCCAGATCCTATTAAAAAAAGTCAATTTGAGATGTTGGAATGTCACAAAACATGAAATACAATTCACAGTGTCCGTGACTATGTTAAATAACTTATTAAACTATAACTGGACTGTTAATACTGCTCTAAAATTAAATGTAATATGTCAACAGGATCAAAAGCAAGACACGTATCCAGATGCAAATGCTTAGCAAGTGTGTGTCCAACTGTATAGTAACAAATACTCAAGGAGGTCATGGAGAGCTATATTGGCCCTTTTAGAGAACTTGAGCTGACATATTTCGAATTGGAACTCTTTAAAAAAAATGAGGCATTTGTGTCAATCTTGCTTATTGAATATGTTTTAGGCCTAATGCTATTATGTTGGTTACAATACTATGTCCACAGAGTAAAATGTTGTTTTTAACATCACAGCTTACAGCTGGAGCAACAGTGTCAAGGTTTCAGCTTTGGCAAATTGAATATTTAAAGTCTAAAGTTTAGAAATTAAGAAAAGAGAATAGTTACTGCTGCCACGTTCTTTACCCAGACACAGGCGTTTCAGTGTTGACCCTACAAAAAGAAAAGTTAAAATTAGTTTTCTGTAGAAAATTACTGCACAAAGAGGTGGAACATGTCATTTAACTTTTTAAAGTTACAACTGCTAAAAAAAAAAACCTGCATTAGAGGTAAGTGATTACAAGTCAAAATGTTAAAACACTGAAATTAAGTGAAGATGTGAAGCTCAAATAGCGAAAGTATCTAGAAGCATAACAACATTGCCATCAAAAACAGACAACTGAATAAAACAAACTTAAATTTTCTAAGGATAAACAGAGGATAGAAAAATCAAAAACACTGGAAGGAAACACAGGATGATCAAAGATGAAGCATGAAAGGGTTACTCCACCCCAAAATGAAAATTGTGTCATTAATCACTTACCCCCATGTAGTTCCAAACCCGTAAAAGATTCGTTCGTCTTCGGAACACAATTTAAGATATTTTGGATGAAAACCGGGAGGCTTGTGACTGTCTCATTGACTGCCAAACAATTAACACTGTCAAGGCCCAGAAAAGTATAAAATAAATCCATCTGCCATCAGTGGTTCAACTGTAACGTTATAAAGCTACGAGAATACTTTTTGTACGCAAAGAAAAAAAAAAGACTTCGTCTCCTCTGTGTCAGCGTAGTGCCATTTTGGAGAATATCCGCTGGACGCAAACTGCGTACGCTCTTCTGTGTCACGGATATGTCTTCTATGTTTGTTTACACTTTGATTTGAACGAAAACAGCATGTCCCTGTGGTGCGGCTGACACAGAACAGCGTACGCAGTTTGCGTCCAGTGATAAGTGTCGACAGTCCTTGACAGTGTTAATTGTTTGCCAGTCAATGGGACAGTCACAAGCCTCCCGGTTTTCATCCAAAATATCTTAAATTGAGTTCCGAAGATGAACAAAGCATAGTGATTAATGACAAAATTTTCATTTTGGGGTGGAGTAACCATTGAATAATCATAAGCAAAAAGATAAATAATTGATTAAAGAGAAGAAGAGAGTGGGAGAAAGATAGCGGGGGCTCCCAACATATGACATGGAGAATGGCGGAAAGGAGAGAGATACAAACAGATGGACAGAGAAACAAGCCCACTGAGGAATCTAGCGCGTGGTTTACTACTGGATTTATAGGTGACCTGCGCAGACGCCTGGGGAGAAGGAGGCCAGCCTGTGGACAGAAGTACAGAGGTGAGAGAAAGAGCGAGATCCATTAATTCAAGCAACCAGAACAGAAGGGTACACAGAAAAAAATAACATTATTATAAATGCATTCGTAAAAATACATCTGGATGTAATTCAGCTTATTAATATCAAAGCCTCCATGTAAAAGTCCCATTGATTTTATTAATTCCTACAATTGGGACTTATATTTGGGAATCGTGTACATAAAAGACTTACAGAAAAAGTTTTTTATAGGAAACTTTACATGTGCATGTCTAAAAGGTTTTAATTTTAATGCCAATTTCATCCAATATGTTTATTTCTATGCAGGTGGGTGATCAATTGATATTGACTGGATAATCATCTCTAATCAATCATTGAAAGTCTGCTATGAAGCCACATTATTTTACTGACTTAAGGAATTTTCTCTTAAAGTGCATGCTAGGAAATCAGTATAAAAGTCACCTTGGCCAGGCTGGATACGTGGCCCAGGTCCTTCTCCCTGTAGACCAGAGTAGATGTTGTCTGAGGAGAGAGATCCTTTGAGAGAGCAGGGCTGTTGGGTCTGAACCGGAACAGACACAGAACAAGGTAGAGTCCCAGTCCCAGAATAAGCCTTGCCATCGGACAAGTTGGAAGCCCTGGCAGGAGACCCATTCAAACTTGGGGCAGCCTCTGCTGAAAGAGAAAAATTACATGCTGAGATGCTCTTGGGTAGATTCCAAATACTAAGATCCTTTTAGTTGCCTTATATATATGAATGTTATATTTTAACTCTACAACTAACCTGATTTTGTTAAATCATTAGGTTTGCTGCTGTCACTAGTTTTAGAGGCAACATTTTTCAGCTGTTGTACAAGAGGACTGAACAATTTGCCAGCTCTTAGTTTGTGTCTGCTGGTCCTGCGCTTGCGTCCAGCAGGGGGTGCTGTGGGGGGGATGTAAAGACCTGGAGGAGGTGGTTTCCCTAATCTAATGTAGAGAAACTCAATCTCTTCTCGGTGGTGGGCCTCCAGTTCAGTTATCTCCTTCATATGCCTGTATAAAGATGAAGCAAGCAATGGTGAGTACCTAAGAATTTGTATTTATTGCTCTGATTACTTTTCACTGAATTTATATTTCCTCTCTGCATCAAAAACACACACAGACATGATAAACTCACTTTTCTCTTAGTCTTTGAAGCTCCCTCTTTATATCTGAGTCCTCCATCTCTGAATCATTGTCACTGCTGACATAGGATCCGTGAACCCCTCCCTTTCTGCTTGGCGAATCAGAGCTTTGCACACTACTACTGCGGCCGGAGCGCCTCAGAAAAGCCACTGCCCTTTTCATGAGGTCACTTCCTCTCCTTTCAGACCTACCATGATGGGATGGCGTTGCAGGGGCCATTTTGGCAGGGCTGCTCTCAGCTCCAGAGTCAGAGGACATGAAACGGGTGTGAACGGTGACATCCGCTGAGACTGAGGTCTGTGCCTTTGGTAGCGAGCCTCGTTTGGTCAGAGGAGGTGGGGGATCCAGATAAAAGTCAGGTGGGGCAGAATATCTGCTGCTGTGCTTCCTGCGTGTAACCTCATCTTCTGTGCTGACCACTGAGAACCTGCCGACAGTAGTAGCTGGCACAGTCGGCTCTTCATACATTGCACATTCTCCCAAAAAGCCCCCAGGGTGTGCTGGAGATTCTGTGCTGCTCAGGCTACGCTGCTTCCGACCTTGACTTGACAGTATGTCAGTGGAGCTAGGCACCATCTAATCCAGAGAATTGAAATCAAAACAAAAATACAAAATACTGATACTATAAGAATTGTTTTACATATTACATTAACAGACAACCATTACTTCATCCTAAAAAATGTATTTGGTACAAACACATATAGTTGTCGACCGATATGGCTTTTTTGACAGCCGATGACGATATCTTGGAAAGATGGGTGGCCGATGGCCGAAATAATTTTATTTATTTGAATTAAGATTTAAGAAATCTGAACGCATCTAAATGGATTAAAAATAAATGTGTAAAATAAACATACCTTTACTTTAGATGACAATTTTTTTTCACAAATAAATACATATTTAATAATATAATTAAAGAGGATTAAACACTGTAACCAACAGGGTACTCAGTATTCTGGGAAGTTTGTGTGCATTGGGAATCATAATTTTTCAAATAAAGCCAAGGTAACACTCATGTTACATACAGCACACAGTGAAAATGACATCATTATAACAGTGGGCAAATGCATAAAGCACAGCATAATTTGAATTCAAGAATATAAAATTTGTCAATCCAGTGGAGCTGAACTCTCCTCCTGTCCGCATTTAAGTCGCACAGACCGACCGTCACTCAGAGCACACACGATCATGCAGGATACAAATGCACACTTCACAAGATCTCATCTCACAGCTAGATTCGACTAAGTCTGCAAGGTTTGTGAAATTAAATATTCATAAAGTCATTCAAAGATTTGTTTAAATGATATAAATGCATATTTGCTGAATGCTGACAGCAAGCGAGAAAGTATTATATTGTTTGCCTTTCTGTTACCAATAATATAAAAGCAATCGTTATAATACTTTTTTGTTTACATTTTAATTCCTTTGTTTAACAGTTCTATCTGATTATTAGACAGACTTCTATCCGCATTAGACAGAACCATAGCCTGTAAAAAAAGATGGACAACACGTGTCCACTTCCTTCCACTATAGAAAAGTGAAGCGAATGCATCTCAGTATGGCTGCTGCCATCTTGAGTAAATGACATCATTTGGAGTCTGAGTCTGCACAGCAGAGATTCGTTTGGGGCCAGAGTCTGCAGTAGTGTCGTGAGGTAGAGCCACGGAATCAAAATCCCGCTCAAATTCCCGCAGACCCAATCAACCATAATGACACACCCCAGTTTTATAGCTTCAAATTACTAACTTATCACAAAAACGAACAATTGAACATATATCAGTGTGATAACAACTACCTTAAATGACCAAAACCATATTTCGGAAAATTGCATTGGAAGTGTAATTTTTTTTAAAATTTTGACTGAAGTCCCATTCGTTTACATGGAGAGGGCGGGGTTTATGACCTGTACTGCAGCCAGCCACCAATGGGTGATCAAAGAGCCTGCAGCTTCACTTTTCAGGAGGAGTGAGACTCACCCGGACAGAACTGTGCAAATGTTATTAGCTTGGTCCCTCATTTTTAAACACAATTTTACACCTCACTCGTATCTAATCTGGAATAGCAAGAATCTACTGTATAAACACAAATCTCTTTTCTTTGAAAATTGGTTTAAAAAATTTTGGTGTCTCAACTTTTCAATCAAAATGGTTCAATCTGTAATTAGTAATGAGTTTTTAGCTAAGCATGGAATTCCTGTTAGTCCGAAAGAGTTTGCAATTGTTGCTGATGCAGTGCCACGTGGAATTCTCATGCTTTTTAGAGGTCTTTCTTTTCCAATCTCATGTCACTCAGTGGATCTTTGTAAAACATTTGTTGGAAAACAGTGCCTTTCGTCATCCAAGTCAAAAAACAATAAGAAAATTAGAGTTTTGTTTCAGATGGAGTCTATTTCTGTGCCTTATGTAATCTCTTATTGGAATGGTTTAGTAAGTGATATTCCCTGGAAGAAAGTTTGGTCATTACCTCACAAATATTTAATTACTAACAAAATGAGAGAAATTGCATTAAAGTTGATTCATAGAATTTACCCGGATAAGTGCTCTCTTAAAAGACTTAAGAATGATATTAATACCAACTGTTCTTTCTGTTTAGAAAACAATGAAACTTCTTTACATTTATTCTGGAATTGCTCTTACACAACATCATTTTGGTGTGACATTCTTGACTTTATTAATTGTTATGTGCATCCTAATTTTGAGTTTACTTATAGAAATGTAATTTTTGGCTTTCATGAATGTGAAAAAAGGTGATACTTATTTCATAAACCTTATTTTCCTGTTAGCTAAATATCATATTCATAAATGTACATTTTCTAAATGAAAACCTCTTTTTTTAAGATTCAAACTTGAAATTAAAATGTATTTTGAATCTATTGAGTTCTCTACAACTTAAAAGCAATAAGAACAATGGCTTTGCTAAAGGACTTGGCACTTCCTTTGGACTGAAAGACTGAATGACCCTGGACTGTTGTTGTATTGTTATGTTTTGACAATGATGACAATTGTTATTGTTTAATTGTAAAATAAAAAAAAGTAAAAAAAAAACCCGGACAGAACTGTTAATGATGATAGCGAACAAGAGGGAGAATGTGAGAGCTGTGTGCTCAGCACGCGCCGTCAAAATAAAAGTTTCAAACACATCAGCCAAACTTATCGGCCAATGCCGATATTTGAAAAATAACAAATATCGGCTGATACATCGGCCTTGGCGATATATCGGTCGACCACTAAACACGAAGTGGGCTCCCAGATAAATAAACTATTTATTAACCCGTATTTCCCGACAGAAATTAGAAGCATGCTGTACATGATGTACCTTATACCGACTTCTAGATCCAGAGCAAGAGGTAGAGTGTGGCATTACATGTCTCCTTGTCACAGTAACTGTTGAGAAATATGGCTTTAATTGTTTGTAAATGATAAATATTTCTTGAAGAGCATCTGTCATGAGAAAAAATAAGACCATACCTCCAACCGCCGAGTCGCTGAGAGCACTTAAACTGTCCACACGCTCTGGAATTTGAGGCTAAAAGACAAAAAACAATGTTTTTAGGTGGAGATTCATCAATCACAAATTCAAAATATCCTTAACTTCGAAATGGTTTTTAAGACATGCTGAAAACAAGGGTGATAGGCGAGTTTATACAAAAGTGTAATGGCGCTTTTCCACTGCATGGTACAGCAAGGTACGGTTCAGTACCGCTCACTTTTGGGGGGTTTTCCACTAGGTACAGTACCTGGTACTTTTTTTAGTACCACCTCGGCCAAGGTTCCAAGCGAGCCGTACCGTTACCTAAACATGACGTGTAAACTCTGCTGATCACTGATTGGCTGGAGAAAATCTTCACTCTCTGCGCCATTGAACTTGCGGCACGAGACACAACAGACCCGCTAGATTTAAATCAGCACAGCCAGCGAAGGATCGAAGGCAACCGTTTTGAATGAGCGCACCTTTTTTAAACAACCTAAAAATGTCTGTTTCGATGTCTGTTGAGGAAGTACAGACGATCCTCTCATTGATATCCGAGGAGTGGATCCAGCGAGAGCTTAATGGAGTGACGCGGAATTAACAAGTTTTTCAGGAGTCACGGCAGTAGAGGCGGCGCAACTATAACAACACATGAATAATCCCGCCCACTCTAAAGCGGTACTAAACTGCAGTGGAAACACAAAACGAGCTGAACTGAGCCATGTCGTGCCGTTCTGAGCTGTGCCGAGCCGAGTCGTAGCACGCAGTGGAAAAGCGCCACAAGTCCTTAGGTACTATTCCTCACACCTTAATAAACAGATTTTATCTATTTAAAAAATGTGACAAAATGGCCGCGTGTAAACTTACCAACTGCTCTCCTGCTCTGAATCGTCCCTCTCCCATAAGACTAGGTGTGTTGGTTCCTGACCCTCCCACTGCACTTTCTGGTCCTGGTGGAGACTGGATATACTCTGTGCCAGATCCTGGAGTTTCAGCAGCACTTCCCGATGTGTACATGGGAGCATACTCTTGATACAGTAAATTCCTCAGTTTCTCATCCAGAGTCTTAATAGTGCTGTCTACAAACCCTCTGGTACGTGCCTCTCCATCTGATTCACTAGGGACAAAGTTGTGTTGTGAAGGAGCGGGGCTTTGAGGCAGGGAAGGTGCCTTATTTCCACTCACAGTTGACAAAGGCTGCTGCAGCACTACAGGCTGCTGTGTACGTTCAACTCGACTCGAGGTAATGGAGTGAAGTTGCTCACGAGCAGACGTACTCTCTTGTGATGGTGGCGGCATCACAGAGGATGACCTCTGAGCCCCACTGTTCACTTCAAGGGACAGCGGCATGACCAAGGGACAGCAGGGCACCTCCTCCACCATGGAGACAGCACATGCAATTTCAGCCATCTGCTGAGCAGTGTGCATGGGGGAAACTGAGCCTAATCTGCCACTCTGGGTCTCATCCACAAAAAGAGAGCTTTGAGGATCCATGCATGGCTGGGATTTTTGCACACTGACCTGGGCGGAGCCCAAATGTGGCCCCTCCTCTGAATGGGAAGCAGGCTGCACTGGCATTGCAGCAGTTTGTGGGGCAGGGGGAGCTTGAGAAAGAGCAGCCAAAGACAGAGGATCAGTAGTGGTCATAGAAAGGGGACTCCAAACCCCATAAGGATCACTTCCTCCAGATGGAGGTGCTGTGGCACAGGCTTCTGAATCTGTGGAATGAAAGCAAACAAACAAAACAGAAAATCTTAGGGGACATGCCGATACAATTGTGATAAAATACTCAACACGCAGTTTATTCATTGTTCCAATATTTCTGTATCTGTATTATGCACACTAAGTAATATCGTAACCCGACATTACCCATTGATGCAGAGGCAGATCCTGTGCTGGGTTCTGGTGGCTGGGCTGATGCACTCTCACTAGGCTGAGCTGTCCCATCAGTTACTGTTGTTGTGGATGGAGATTGTGTAGATGGACCTCCATCTGAGGATGCATCCTGAATGGCAGCAGGAGCCTCTTCCACAGGGCAGATGATGAACCACCTTTTACCTGTGTGAAGAACTGAACAAAGGACAAGAACCCATGCTAACTGTTTAAACACTGATATATTCATTCTTCAGCAAACATTTGGGGAGCATGAATTTTAAATTTGCCAATTACAGGTGGACAAAAAATATTACCATTTTGCTGATAAACAGGCTGGGGGGCCCCAGGTTGCTGTCCTTTTATTCCCTGGAGATTAACAGGCGGCCTGTTAGTATCATTTAATTTAGTCATTTTAGTGAATTTTCACCCACACATTACAAATTTGGGATGTCAGATTCTGACTTCCTGTATTACCTCTCCCACTTGATCCCTAGGAGTTTGTCCTTGCAAATGACTTGTCCCAAGTTCTGATGTCTTCTCTCCATCCATGTCCTCGCTTAGAATGTCCTCTGCCTTGTCAACAATGTCTTTAAGTTGATCTATAAAAATGTCCTTTTCTATTGGTAGAATGAAACCATTTTCCACCTGATACACAAATGAAAGAAACAAAATCTTCAAAGCTGCACAGAAAAGAAACTATGTAAAAGTGTAATAGGATTAAAAATCTTTGTTTCAGCTGAATCCCTAAACTGATGGTAGACTATACACATTTACATTTTAATTTCAAAACTTAAGCAGCACAATATTGTTTTGTAATGTTCTAAAAGTCAGCACAGAACCTTAATCTCACCATATAAGTGGCTATTTCTTCAGGTGCGTCTCCATCTAGGTCAAATTTGAAAGTCACCATTTTATGATTATGTGTCTCCAGCTGGCATTCCACCATCTTGTCACCTGTTTTACTAACCTGGAAGTACAACATCATGTTAGGAGGTAATGGCAAAAAAAAAAAAAAAACATTTAAAAATAAATGTTTTATCCTCACATTTAACATGCTTAGCTTTGGCTTGTTAATTTTTTCCTGGCGTGAGCGTGTACGAGTAGATTTTCGGTGGTGCTTTCTGGGTTTGCCATCACCCTTTCCCCCACCAGTGGTTCCCTCATAGCTGTCACTCATTTCTTTACCAGAACCTGCATCTTGGTTTAGGCTAAACAAACAAGACAGAATAACCTGAAGAAAAAACATGCTAGGAGACAATTTGAGATGATTTATATTGTTTTAATGCATTGGGTTGTATCTGCCACTATAAGTAGTTCAAATACACCCATTGTAAATAAAGAATCACATGATGTTTGCATTCAATCAGATATGGAATTTCCATAAACTTTTCAGGGAATAATAACATCTACCTACCTGTCACATACATAACTATGGAATGGCATAGATACAGGTGCCTGTAAGGAAAATATAATTTCAGCAATCCATGTGGTACTTTGTTATAAGAATACATATTATAGTCATATAAACGAAAGGAGGCTTTATGCCTACTGTTGCCTCAGTGCTGGTCTGAAATGGGCTGGGCTCTGGTGCAGGAGGAAGAGGCATTGAAGCAGTGTCTGCCATTTGCTTGCCAGTACTCTCAGGAACAGCATATCCTGTCTGTATGCCAGCAGGCTGCAGAGGAGGCTCCATGGTCTCAGGTGGGGCTTGGGCAGTGGTAACCTTTGGCTCTGATTGCCTGTCCTGTGGAGGAGACTGGATCTGCGACACAATGGTGTGAACTGGGGCCAGGATCTGCATTTCCTCATGGCAAGGGTACTCCTGATGAAAAAAAAAACATTGTTGTGTTTCACTGCTACAGAAGCCTTGACCTCAATTGTAAGGCTCACGGAATAATACTAATTATCCTGTATCATTGATTGCTATACAAGACACTACTGCACCAATCCTGATTACTGTACTGCCATTTTGCTGTCCCTCTCAAAGGAATTACTGTTCTTTAACACTTGTGTGATCATAGAAATTATTATGATACACATTCACCATACGAAAAACAATCCTTGCATTAAGCAAGAAAGAAACCACATCATTTACCTCTGTAAAAGGTTCAGGAATAGATGGGTCTTGCTGAAGGAGGGAGGCTGGATTAGGGATGGGAAGGAAGGGCTGTGTTTGTTGGGGTTGAGATCTGAAAAGGGCACCTTCTGGTGGTGGAACTGGGGAGTACATCTGCTGCAGATGTTCCTCAGGAGGAAGCATGGGTGGGGACAGGGCCATAGTCAGGAGAGGTATAGGGGTAGGAACATTCAGAGGGGTGGACACAGGTGTTCCTGCTCCAAGCATGCAGGGTACATTCTGCATTGGTAGTAGGGGGAGAGGAGCAGTGATAGGGCTTGCTGAGTAGTAGGGGGAAGGCACAGGAGGAGCATTTGTTGGGTAGGGTGAAGAGTAAGAGACTGAGGGGAAAGGTATTGACTCTGTCCCTGCAGATGTGCCCCCTTCTGGCAAAAGAGGATATGTCGAAGGAAACTAAAGAATAAAGAGCAAGATAAAAATGTAAACAGCCAGAGGTAAGCTAGAAAGCTCCATTGTTGCATGTAGAATTAAGAAAATCCCTCAACTTCTGCCATCTAATGTTGAACAAATTTCAAACTTGCCTAAAGAATGTACTTGTTCTGGTATCTGAGAAAAGCTGTTGCACACGCAGGCCTAGTTACAGGTTTCAGGAACTGACCTGTGTAGCAATTTGTAGAGGCTGGAGAAGGGGTGTCTGAACATTTAGCTGTGGTTGTGAAGAAAGGCTAGTGGTGCTGAGCATTGAAGATGCCGACTGTAATAGATGCTGTGGAATGGACTGAGGATCTGAAGATGACTGCGCTAGGGGCTGAAATGTTGATAAAGTCTGGGAAAGACAAAGAGAAAAAAAGAAAAAGACTGATTTTAAAATTAAAACTAATTTCAAGAATGCTTAATCCACAGCTCCCACGGATTATGCTGCAGAACACATCTTTATCCAAGTCAGTGATATAAACGGAACTTATTCCTTGTTTAGTGGACTTTCAATAAACTGATAAAATTTATGGCATGACTGAAACTGAAATCCCAAAATTTCCAGAACATTTAAAAAAAAGACTGTGATGTTTTTTATACAGATTGAGTCTACCTGAGGCAGGAAAGCTTCAGGATGGAAATAGAGATGAAACTGAGAGAAATACAAACACAAGGAAGAACAAAGACTAAATCAAACTATTTAACTATCACTTTGCTAAGACACAGGAATGCATCCGCCCTCATTTATGGGAGGTCAAACCTATAGTAGCCTTACCTCCTGTGCTAATGGTACAGTTGTCTGGTTTTGTTGTGCCAAGAGGGCAGAGGCAGGAATGCTCTGTGGATGAGCATGTGGTACAGGGGTAGCTGGAGCAGAGACGGTCTTAGATGGAACCAGTTGTGCGGAAGGCTGAAAAACACATGCACAAACACAAATCTTAATACAGGCACATTTGCAATTAAGCATTTCACAGCCAAAAGCAGTTCTTCATGATATTACTAGAATAGCAAGTCTAGCAGCACATGGTTTGATGTGACGGGTAAATTATCGGCTGCTGACAGAGAACAAAAAAAGAAAATGTGAGATATCAAACATCAGAGCAGTGATTTGCTCTACACGCAGGGGATGTTGCTCTAAAAGAGACTACATACAGGGTGACAGCAATAATTTGCAGTGTTCAAGCAGCAGTCATTTATTGTTCAGTCAGCTTGCTGTGCAATCTTCTAGCAGTCTGCTAAGAGACTGTGTCCTTCAAAAGGACATAATAGTCCCCTGAAGACAGTACCATTTCTCTTTTTTTTTTTTTTTAAATAGCAGTGATTAGAGGAAATACATTCAGTTTAGTTCCAAAAACAAAGTACAATTTTCCTCTTAAATGCTACATAGGAATACAACTAGAAGGGATTGGAATGTTGAAGCAATACCTAAATACATATGGAAGAAGGTAAAGAAGAAGCTTGGAAAGTATAGGTGAGCCAAAAGTGAATGTTTGGTCTAGACTTCCTTGCTGGGATCATAGCTGCTATGTTTTATTTTTCACCTACCACAAGACCTGATCCAACTTCACTGTCCTGCACAGAAAAAGACCCAGTTTCCTGATGTGATAGGGGTACGTACAAAGAACCTACGCTTTGGACCTGAGGTACAAGGAACCTAACACTAGCATCACTGCAGCCATCTCCAGCTTGTGCCCGGTCAGTTAGGACTGGGGAACTGGTTCGCCGATTGATGATATGATGTAGACAGCGATGGAGGTGAGACAAATCTGAGCTGTCCCTCAAACTAGGAGAATGTGGTCCAGTGATAGGGGACACTGGAGAGGACGACCTGATTGGGGAGGGTGGATCGACTGGTAAAGATATGGACATGTGCCTGGAAGATGTGTGAACCGGTGAAGGTATAGCTACATAGACAGGGGTAAACGTAGTGGTATGGCTTAGTGATGACATGTTGTTAGGTAGAGCTGTCACAGGAATCTGTGAAGGAGAATGGCTTTTATGGACTGGAGAAGGTGGGGTGACTTGAACTGGTATTGAACTTATATGTATGTTCTTAGTAACAGAAACTTGCTTTGGAGGCAGCGTAGATATATATGGAGACTGTGGGGCCATATAAATCGGTGAGCTGGAGTCTGGATGAGCTAGATCAGGTGAGAATGATGGTTTTAATGAGGAAAGTGGTGGCATGTTTTGGTGGATGGGGGAGGAAGAGGGTGAAGAGGCATGACCGAGAGACCCTCGACCCCCTGATCCTACAGCCAGTAACATTGCCATACAAGCCTGGCAGTAATGCGAGTGGACATCAGAGTTCCTCCTACTGAATGACATTGGCTGGGCCTGAGAATTCATTTTCACCTGCTCTGAACTATATTCAGCTCTGGTGTCTTCATAAACATTATTTGGTGCCTGATCATCATTTGTGAATGATGAAGAACCTATGAAGGCGCTTATTGATAACAACTGATCCATTTCATCCTTAGAGCTTGCTTCAGGTTTGTGACAGCTATAAGCCTGATGATGCAGCTGTTCTAACGAATCTTGAAGATCAGTCCTCCTCCGTAATTTGTCGAGAAATGAGGTGCTGCTACGCCTGGTCCCCGTCAAGTTATCGGAGAATAGCATAGGATTTTGGGAGTCACCAGGAATACTGCCATGTCGCTGCTCATTCAGCCAGAGTTTGAGGGAAAAAAACACATTTTTAAATTTAGACAGTCATCATAACATAAAAAAACAGTTCTAAGGGAAGAAAAGAATGGGAATAAAGATGGTGGTCTTGGAGTTTTCCAACAAAGTAAAGCTCGACTGCAATGATATGGTGAATTTAAATACACACTTACAGGTGATTGCTGGTAGGCGCTCTGATGCAGGTGTACAGAAGATTGCTGAAAAGCCCCTTGATGTAGCTGATGAGTTGACTGCTGATATTGCTGGTGCAGCTGAACAGTGGGTTGTTGCTGGGGTGCTTGTGGCACCAAACCATGGGCCTGTGCTTGTGCAGCCTGGTGCATGGGAGCACTAGGCTGTTGTTGGGCTCCCTGGGGTTGCTGAGGACTAGGTTGTTGCTGGGTCCCATGGAGTAACTGACCGATGGTTTGTTGTGGGACACCTTGGGGCATTTGTAGAGCCGGTTGTTGTTGAGTCCCCAGAGGAAGGTGTGAAGTAGATGGCTGTTGGGCACCTTCTGGCAACTGAGCCAGAAGCTGTGCTGGAGGGCTTAAGACCCTTTGGGCAGTGGAAATGGACTCAGATAGGGATTGCTGAGAGGTGTCTTGGTTGCCCGAAGCACCTGTTACCATTGTTGAGCCACTGCTGTCTGCTGCATTAGTTGGGACAAACAACATAAAGTACATTTTCAAGTTGTTGAAGCAAGGGAAATTTTTGCATACCTGCATTGAGTAAGTTAAACAAAAGAATTTAACGAAATAATTAACATAATATAATCAAGTGAAATAAATCTATTGGTTCTGTGGATATTACAACATCTTATTGGTTCTGTGGATATCGTTACTAATCTCAGACCCATTCATATAATGACTGATTTAAAACATACTTTAAAAAAGAAACACAATATTGTACTGGTCTTTCCATCTTTTGTGTGGATATCTTTGAAGAATTAAGAACCACAGTGTCAACTATACATACTGTATATCTGTAGATGTCTCTCACGTGTAGCTGTTGTAGCACTTGTCGGGGCACTGCAAATCAGGCTGACTGCTTCAGTCTGTAGTTCCTCTGTTTCAGATGGAAGACTGGGTAGTCCACCCACTGGTGGTCCTGTGGAGGGCACCTGAAGGAGATTTTGTGCCTGAGTCTTGGTGCTTCTCTCTTCTGTCTTTCCATTATGGGCTGAGGCGCTCCGCTGTCTTCTCCACTTTATTAGAGACACACGATCACGGATAGACTTACTCACAATCTTCACATCAATCTCTAAAAAGAAGCCAGACTCCACCTGCCAGAATAGATCATTGAACAACTCTTAAATAGTGACTATTACTTACTGAATTCATTATGAATAAGTATTCCAAACTATGAATATCTAATAAATGTATATGTATGTATCTTCAGATGTTGCATTACTAAAAATCATGTTTGTTTACCATTTCCTGGGCAACTGCTTCCGGGACTTCTGTGTCCAGGTCAAAGGCAAACTCGATAGCACCACTGTCTTTATACTTCCCTTTAAGTTTCTTCTGGTCTTCAACCCAAAGCCTTAGAGCAATGGAAGACTTTGTGCCGTCATCCTCTTCTGCCAGCTCTACTCTTACTCCAGTGTCCTCCGCAAAGAATGCATGATTTAGTAAGTCCTTTATAGAGTACCTTTCAGAAGAGGAAGATGAAATTTGGTTTGTAAAGACCTGAAAATTTTGATGGTGCTATAGCATTCAGCTGATGGACTCACCTTTCCTCCCAGCGATTGCAGATACACTCTCCAATGATTTCTTTTATTTCAGGCACGGTCACCTTACTGAAACTGGCTGGCTTCACACCCTGTGCAGTGAATTAAAAAGGAACCCAACACACACACAATGACAATGAAAGGACATTTTACAAGTTTCAAAATTTTCCTTTTTATCTGACTGACAATTACAAAACATGACATAGATCTACCAATGAGCAGAATTATTATCTACATAAATCATATGTAAAGTACATTCTGCCTTTTAACTGAATGAGACCATTTCTGAATAAATGCATTATATAACATGTTTCATGGACAACACCCTCTATATTAGACAAGACATTGTATTTTTTCACTCAAGTAATATTCCATTCTAAAAAAAAATTAATGATGGTCGGTGAGGAGCACTTTGCTCAAACTTACACTAGTAACTTTGCGATAGATTTGTGCTGCATTTTGGCACTCTGAGTATGGATACTCAGAGGTAGCCATTTCTAGCATACACATCCCAAACGCATACACATCTACTGCTTCATCATAGTGCTCCTCATACATCTCAGGGGCCATAAACTCTGGAGTGCCTAAAATAGGAAGAAACCAAGAAGGGAAAAAAATCAATAGCTACATGGATGTGAGCTACAGTCTACATCATCTAAACAGGCTGTTTAAATGTTGTATTCAATGTAGCCTAATCTGATAAATCTCAAAACCCTGTCACTCTCCTATTACCGATTACACTTTTGGCAAATGAAGCTCTTTTTAGAGTGGCCAGGCCAAGATCTCCAATCTTGACGGAGCCTGTAGGACCAGTGATGAAGATGTTGTCACACTTCAAGTCCCGATGGATGATGGGAGGGGTCCTCGTATGGAGAAAGTGAAGACCTTTTAAGATCTGTCTGCACCAGCTTCGTAAAACTTTTGATTTCATCACCTTGAATCGCTTCAGATATCTACATAATAACAGAAACAGAGTTGGAGTTTATTGTCTTAACCAATTTAAAAATGTTATATTGTAGACAAAATTGGGTTTTCTGCAAAGTGATGCAAGTTGTAACAGGGCAGATTACATTCCTTGGTGTCCCACAGCTAGCAATTCAAACCAACTAAGATGCTAACCCTGGTGTGATGGCATCAGTTGTTACATGTCTTTGTTTTATTTGACTCACGTTTTCAGTGTTCCAGATGTCATCAGTTCAGTGACTAAAACAATGCACTTCTTCCCCTTAAGAGGAGATTCCCAAAAGTCATAGAAGCGCACAATGTTTGGATGCTGAAGACCTTTTAGCATTTCTGCTTCCTCTTTAAACCTCTGACGTTCTGCTTTGGACAGCTTACGATCCTGAGATGGAAAGGGGTCAACATTGGTTTTTGAGATTCCAGGCACATGCCAGGAGAAAAGTGAGAGACAGAAAGACAAGTGGAAAGAGAGATGGATTGATAAACAAACATATGGCATCAAGATATGTAAGAGAGACTGAACTGAATTAACCAAACTGCCACACTGTTGAGAAAACTCAATTATCCTCCTTACAGGAAAAAAATAGTTCTATAAAATAGCTCTTGGCCAGTGGAAGACATGCATTCTAAAGACATTTGGGTCAATCTTTATTGATTTAAAGTGCACATTCGCTGTAATAGCTTTCTAAGGATAGACAATATATCTGTTTTATTGTATGTTTGTGTGGTTGTGGTTGTGGGGGTGAGGACAATATCTCTGAACATGATATGACTAAGAAAGTCAAGAAGATCAAAGCCAGATAAGAGATAAAAAACAACTAAACTACAGTTATGAAAGCATATTGATGCAACATGAAAGGCAAAATATGCATACCCCTCAAAGAGAGGGATGTGTGATTAACATATTGAAGACCTTTGATATGCAGTACAAAGCAGAAAATATGATTAAAATAAACCGCATAATGAAAAAAACCCACCCTAACATTCTGTTTTGAGGTTTGTCTGATGAACTGAATAGAAATGAACCAACATAAAACTGAAGTCTCTTTACTCGGTATACAAAATGTTCCTGCGGGTTAGAGAGAGAGATACTTGCAGGGCTAAACCTAATGTTACAGTTACAGAGTCACTGATGGTTCCCATGCTGGTGTGTAGCTACGGTCAAGAAGCTGACCAAATCAATACCTTTGCATCTGCCCTCATCCTGCTGCTAAATTTACTAAACGCTGACAGGGAGTATCTGTAACATCTCTGTCCCTCACAATCAGGCGATGTGCAACCCCATAAAACCCCCATACTGCGCCATCTAATACCTCTCATGAACTCAGAGACACACACACACAGACATATTTTTCATTCGACCTCCCCCATTCTCAATTTACTCTAAGCACTTCAGACCAAACATGCTACCAGATTCCTAGGTGGTTTCTATAAGAGCAAAGGTAAATATGTTCATACATTGAAAAAGTCTCCCAAACTGTCACTGCATTTCTGATACAGTTTAAACACAAACGACTTAAACACTGTGGCATAGATTATTTTCAGGGGTGTGTTAAATCAGAAGCTCTTACAAAAGGAAATGGGCTTTTCATTTGTACATATGGCCAGGGCATGGCTCTGACATTTTTTTCCTGAGATAATGAAGACTCACAGAGAGCTGAAGACAACAGCTTTTTTATATGTTCATTATGCTGCTGATGCATCCTTGTCAGACAAATGAGGGATAAGTCAGGTTGGGCGTTCAGCTGTACATAAAATGGTCCATTAGGAATATCTTTTATATTGTCTCGAGAACGCTACTGGTTGATGTGAGGGAAGCCATGTTCCTTAGTACACAGCCATCTTCACCTCATCTGACCTGTTGCTCTGTCTCTTCCTTTCTCTCTAGTCTCCCTCCTAGCAGATTTGGGGACCTCAGTGAGTTTTTGGCTTGCTCAGCAGTCACAATATACGCTGCTAATTCCCTCCATGTGATTTTTAAGATTCAGAAAGCGGGATGAATCCTATTCAAAACTGACAGCATGCCCCATACAATGGCTGCAATACAGACAGTAACACTCTCTCAAATATAGAATGGAATAAAAAAGGAAGGAAGTCATTCATTCAGAGAGACAAAGCAAAAATCTCACAAATATTGACTGGGAGCCCCTTTTTTATAACACTGCTCACACACAGAAACAAAAACCAGACCATCCTCACGTATAACATCAGAACTCCAGAGATCATAACTGCCTAGTCATCCTTCCAGTGACAGTGAACGCAGATATAATCCTGTCTTCCCAAAATGAAAATAAGCTTCTTCTTAGTAGTCTACGAGGTATTTTTAATCAATCTTTCTGTTGACTGTATACAGTAAAAATATGTTGTGTATGTATATGATAAAGGGTAAATGTTATTGTTCATGTGATGTTTCTAAGACAGATTGATCTGGTAAAACATAACTGTCTTGTTTCAAGTTTAGACCTGACAATTAATTTAAAAAGAAGACAATATAACAGAGAAACTGCTTGATAGCATTTAACTATTGCATCATTTCAGCAGGTAAGTGCACGACCACACTTATCACATGACCCCTATGCAGAGGGGACTGATTCTCCAGGGATGTGCACTGCTTCTCTACAGAGTTTGTTTGTGTCCACACCCTACTGTAAATGTCTACTTCAATGATTTTTGAGTGAGCTCTGAAATATATTAACTATATTTTCCACAAGCTAGAAGCAGCACAAAGCTGTTTACAGGAGGTATTCCGATGTATCGCTTTTAACATAATCGGGCTCTCTCAATATTCCAGAAAGTAATAACAAAAATGTTAACATTTAGTATTCTCTTTTGAACTCAGCTGAACCTCAAATCATAGGAAATCTGATCTAGATGTGGTCATGGTGATCCAATCTCTCCATTTTACAATCAATAGTGCTGATGAAAGGAAGACGTCATATCAGATGACCCGGCAAACTTGTACAAGAAGCAGGCGTTTTGAATGGCAACAGGATCAATCAGAAAAATACAGACTTTTTTGCTAATAACAAACTACACAGAAACTTAATCTTTATTTACAGTTCACAGTTACAGTTTTAACTTCTAGATAATTGATATCCTACGAATCTAGTCATTATGCCCAACAAATTAAGTAGATCTGTTGGTTATCTGACACTTTTTTTTTTGCAATATCAATGATAATGATATTAAATAACATATCAACAAATTTGGAAAGACCAACAACAGACAAAGCCTTTATGGAAAAAAAGGAAAAGGAGTGAAAGATTGCAAGAGTTATTGCAAAACTCCAGTGGTTAAGATTGAGAATACGTTGTAACTGCATTTTCCTTACCTGAAGTTCACACCAGGCCACCTCCACCCATGTTTCAGTGTCCAGGCCTTTATAAACTGTTTTGAAGGACCCTCTGCCAAGCTCAATATCAAACTTAAGAAAGCGTCCACCTGGAGAGGTGGATACAGCCTTCATTCCGGCCTCTTCCTCGTTCTCATCACTCCCAGCTTTCCCCACGCTCTTGGATGTTTCAGATTTTTCAGCATCATGTTTTTCCTCAGCGTCGCATGTCTCTGGCTCTTTGGTGAAGTTCTCTTTTACACTTTCCCCCTGTCCCACCTGACTCTCCACGTTAAAGCTCCTCTGGACAGCAATATGTGGACTTTTAACGGGACTGCAGGTGATGTCGCATTCTGAAATCTCCAATTCTTGATCCTCTGACTCAGAGAACCACAAACTTCTGCGTATAAATCTCTGTCGGACCAGACCTTTGTAATCTGATAGAGGGTATGTGGTTGGATCGCTGGCCCCTCTGTGTGATGCAGCTGTGGGGTCCATGTGAGTGGGATGTTCATGGCCATTTTCATAAATTACAGTCTTTTTTGAAGGGACAGAAGGAACTGTGAAGCCCACAGGCTGCTGCTCAGAGTTGGATCCAGTCCGGTTTTCCATGACCAGTGAATCGCTGGACACTCATCTGTGACATTCAGCCGTTTGCATGGTCCTCCTTGAATGAATGCACCTGCAATATGGCAAGTAATTTTAACATTTATTCCTTAAACTAACTCAAATCTTTTTTGTGTTCCTAACTGTTTCCTTACCAGTAATTAATTCAAAATTACTAGTTTCGGTTTCTATTTGACTACTAAGTATTCGTTAGAAACTAGTACTTATCCCAGAAGTAACTAGTATTTAGCACTTGCTCCTTACATACTAGTACTTATAACTTCTCTAGACACAAGAAGACTATCCAAATAATAAAAATCCATATTTACTAGTGTATATTTATTAGATACTAGTACATATTTACATGGGGGAAAATCTCAATTGTTGTAAAAAAATATATATTTTTTTCACCATATATAAAGACAATTAGGAATGGATACTTTACAGGATATCGTATATAATTTATATTAAAATTCCTAAAAGTAAGGTTTTAAATGTCACTAGTAACAACTGGAATACTGTAAATTTGTCACCAGTAACAGTAGTTATGGGATAATGACTAGCAGCAAATAAGTGAGTTCTACAAAGTAAGTAGCCTACTAATTAACTACTTTACCCACTACTAGAATTTATAAATAAAAAATAGAAAATACTGGATTACTTCATAATAAAAAAGGTGCTAGAAACAGAACAGACACTATCTTGTATTAAATGAATAAATGTTAAAACGGTTTGCCATACCTGCAATACCAGTCTGTACTGACGCAGTTCGGCATCATTTGAGGACTGACTGCCAGACTCGTCGTTTACATATAATATCTAATATTAATTATAATCAAATATTAATACAATTAATTAAAAAGCAAAACAGAAAATATATATAGAGTTAATAATGACATGAACTTCTTTTTCAAGTAAGAGGTAAGCTGCCTTACATCAAAAAGTCATGCCACAAATGCACTTTAAAAGATTTTCTTTTCAATATGAAACTAATATCAGTATTTGACTCACCATGCTAGGTAGTTGAGAGGTTGCCACGTTGTTTAATCCGTCATAAAACTATAAAGTGCGCTGCTGTCCCTTGAAATAACATTTTAATGGTCTTTCAGACGTCTACTTTGACCAAGCGACCACATAGCAGCTTCAAACCCGAGCACCCTTGCTTCTTATAAATGTCAGCGTCTGTAAGGGACATGAAATCCAGAGCCCGCTGATGAGATTATGCTCACTGCGGCAATGCTCTCCTCATCTCGGATAATACGGCACCGACACCTCCCTGAAGATTCCTCCCTCGTTATGTTATAGTCTTCATAGTTAGCTGATGCGCTGTTACGGACATCCTGCAGCGCCTAGCAACACTGTGTGTCCAATAAAAGCGTCTGTTTTTAGGCGGTACCCTTATCCTCCTCTACACGGGTCGTCATGGACCCCACGGAACGCTGGGCCCCTCCCAAACCTACGTGACGTGACCAGAGCTTGGTGAAGGACTGAGCGGGATACGTCACTGTCCTGCAGAGACATAACTAATCGTTATTGAACTAATATGATAGTATAACTAAGTTTTAAGTAGTTTACGGCATACTGTATCCCTTTACTGTTATAGAATATCCCTATGCCCGCCACGTGACTTGGTTAAGACTGCTGAATAATTAATATGAATTAATGTTGTATGACGATGCTTTTTATTCTCTCATCCCTCCCCTCCTCCTCTTGCCATTTCCCTGAAAGAAAATGTTCCACCTACTGGAGAGAGTTGTGTTCATTCCCTCTAACACTAGCATTCTTATAGGGGATACATGCAGGGTGAGTTTTAACATCATGGTTTAACCATAAGTAAGTTAAGTGAAAAATATGTCTTCACCACCTTCCTGAGGTGATTATAAAATACTGTACAGTATAGAATTGGTGTAAAAAAAAAAAAAAAAAACTCCCATGTTTTCTGTTAGTGTAACAACCCACTCCGTTGCTGAAGTAGACTGAAACATTAGCTTTGCACTTGACATTAAAGGCATTTTTGGACATGGACACATTTTTTACACAGCAAAAGGATAATCTTTATCGTTTAGAGATTTTAAAAGACAAATGTGCAGTAAGGGTCAGAAATCTTACACACTGGTACCATATTTATAGAAACTGAACATCTTCTGTAATGCTGCAATTAATTAGTCTGTCGTGAGCCTGTACTTTAAGAACTTGACACATTGAACTGTTGTCAGTGCTCTCTCTTAAACTACTACAGTTAAATGATTCTGCTCTGTCCCAGGGTAGTAGGCAATTACCAAATAAGGTACAGAATAGGAACACTTAAAGGGATAGTTTACCCAAAAATGAAAATTCTGTCATCATTAACTTATCCTCCCCCTTAGTTCTTCAAAATATCTTCTTTTTAACAGAACGAACGAATGAATAAATAAATGTGAGGGTGAATAAAAGGTGATAAAATTGTCTTTTTCTGGGGGGTGAAATGTCAATTTAAAATAATAATAATAATAATATATTAAAAGGAAAATGGTAAAAGGAGATTTTATTGCCAGTTTACAATAAACTGAAATTTTTGTAAGAATATTACAATTCAAATGATTATTTGATAAATGTAGCCTATCAGAAGAAAAGATGCAAGAGAAAAAATACATATTTATATACTCTTTTAAATAATAAAATATATCTCTATATAGCCAATTGTATTTTTATATCGCCTAATTACTGTATAACTACTTTATCTGCTAACTTTTGCCTGCAGTTAGAAACACGCAATCAACATTATTATTAATATTATTAATATTAATATAAATTTGAAGTAATCCACTCAATAAACCTGGATTCTGGGTGTGCTTAACTAACACTAGATGGCACCACAAACACAGATGTCTCTGAACATTGAAAGTTTTAGCTGTTGCATATTTGTTGGCAACGAGTGAATGATCTAAAGGTCAATGATCGGGGGGGGGGGCACACCTCTGATTGTAATGCGTTTGTACCTATAGTTATAAAAGTTTAAAACGTTGGGAGTGATCACGGGCCAGTAATAGTAATATCTACACTGATAAGAGCACGAACTTTGGTATTAGATTGTGGACGAACGGCGGCTGTGCCAATGTTGAGCCTGCCCTGCACTGTAGCGATTCGAACAACTGACTCGGAATCGGTTCTTTCGCACAAATTGTTCAAATAACCGAAAACGGCCACCTTTTTACATAAATAGTGGTTTCAGCCATGCTTTCGTGGCATATTATGTACTCAATATAGTACATATTGCTTAATTTTACAAATTTAAATTTCATGTGGAACATCCGTGATATTTTGTACAAATAAAACATTTAGAAACTAGCACATTTACATTAAACACTGCTAAAATCGCTGAAATATCCCGACTTAAAACGTTTTGTACGTTTAGTAAAATGCAATTTGTAAACAAATTGTTCAGATGCTTAAGTTAACCGGTTCGTCTGAATGATTCAAAAGATCCGACTCAAAACACAGAGAGATCCGGACAGTGCTTCTGCAGTCGTTTGTCCAATGTCCAGCCCCCTTTCCCTTTCATCGTCCATGAGATCATAATGCACCACAAAAACTCTGAAACACATCTATTTGCGGAGTGTTAGTTATAATCAAAGGAAGGAATATGGCTTCAGAAGCGATGGAATTGAATGGAGGTGCTAACAGAAGTGATTCAAGAGAGGTGAGTGATTTTGAACATATCAGTATCATTTAAAACGAGCACAAACGCATCCGCCAATGAGATGATTGTGTGAAAGTTTAACCCATTATATCGACGTCTATAAAATCCTGTAGTGTGTTAGACAAAAATACATTGACCGAACAATACATACAGAAGGGTTTTTTGGCGTCTGAAAGCGTTTCTTTAGTTTTTTTAAGTAAAAAGGCTGCTCATGTACATTTTCCTGGCCATACTGTAATGCATTTGTGTGGGTGAGTCTAACTGAAGGTGGTGTGGCACACGGGGTAAATCTCTATAATCGCAGACCGTGTGACAGAAGCGGATTTCGACTGGCCGAGAGGTTTGTTTCCAGTAACAGAAGGATGCAAGTTACAACGAGTTCTCAACATTACAGCTCGCGCGGTTCAAAGTTTGGAGACAAGCCTCTTATTCATTACCCTGGTGTTTCGCTCGACCGCGTCCAGTCTGATGATGAGATCACCGGGTCATGTAACCCTCAACAATAGGCTGTGAAAGACACTAATACACTCACATGAATAAAGCACATTTAAAACAATGCAATGCACAGCGATGCCCACAAAACCATCGGTGTTGCACAATTCTACTTTAACTAAATAAATGTCACACAAGTCAACTTATTTCAGCAAAAAAAATCATGGTTTCGAACTAGATTCCGTAATAATTTCCATTTATTAAAAAGGAAACTTTTAACAGTATGTTACCATAAAGGCATACATTGGTTTTTTAATTATTAATATTCTTTGTAAATTACAATTCCTCAATATTAATTAACCTATAGCCTATAATACATGTAGCCTATTCCATATTTTATATGAATGGAACTTATATACAGCTGACCAATTAACCATTTTTAAGTTAATTTCCTTGAAAATGTAACAGTAAAACCATAACGGATGGATTCTACATTGAGCTAGACAAGTTTACAGTCACAAGGAGGGAACAAAACATGTACAAAGTAAACTGACATCACATCATAAATGACGTTCTAGCAATAAAGACCTATCTAAAGCATTTGGTATAGTCGTTCCTATTACTATTACTATAATGTTAATGTGTAGTTTGTTATTTTAGGATAAAATATGAATGTATTGGGGAAAGTGTGTTTTGATGGGTCACTATTTCTTATTCCAATTCCCTTTGCTTATGTTTTTAGTTCATGTTAACCTTAAAGTGTAATGTGTTTAATGTTTTCCGTACACTTTCATTAATGTTTGCACTGAAGAAAGGTGAGGTGAAGTGGTAAGAAAGACTAGAGGAACATCTTACCACCAGTGGATTTTTTTTGGCCCAACAAACACCCAGAAACACACAAAATCAAACATATCATCATCCCTGTGGGCAGCACCAATGTTTAAGACACTGTGTGTTTAGGCAGACTGAAAGGGCAGGGATTTCTGTGGCTAATTTCTATGCCAAGTGGAAATGACGCCTCCACCTGGCTTTGGTAATGTATGATGTAATATTATGAACAATTAGAACATTGATTGTAATTCAAGTGCCACAGGTCTATAAATAGTCTAGTAGCAAAGGGACCAATAAAAATAAACAAAATTCACAAGTATTAGCAAAGTTAACTGTTTAAAACCGTAGTTGTACTGTAGCTCTAGGTTTGTTGAGTGCATTATAGTTACATGTCACATGGCAGCTGTGCTCTGTAAGATATGACATAGTGAAGTGGTTCAACAGACAAGAGCGATGCAAGTCTGAAAAACAAGATAAGCACATGGACTTTTTCTGCTTTTAACACTTCAGCTGTGTGGTTATGCCAGTGATGGGCAAACTTGGCACTTCCAGGCCACTTTCCTGCAGAGATTTGATCCAACCCTGATAAAACTCACCTGCCTGTAGCCTTCTAGTAGTCTTGAAGACAATGATTAGCTGATTCAGGTGTGTTTGATTAGGGTTGGAGCTAAACTCTGAAGGAAAGTGGCCTGGAAGGGCAGAGTTTGCCAACCCCTGAGTTCTATAGTAGAATGCATACAGTATATGACATGTATAGCAGCCCATGTAAGTCATTACAATCTGTCAGGATTGCCATGTCTTTATTTTTAAATGCTTGATTTATGTGTATGAAATAGTTCAGGTAAGTGTAGCCAGGAGAACTTTTATAGACATTTCTTAGGTTTTTAACAACTAATGAGCTGCATGGATCCATAGCAGGATAGAGCGAGAGGAAGATAACCCAGGCTGTTACTTTTAGATAACTGGTTCAGTTTCCTACAGGAAGGGTGTTCTATAAGTTTTAGCATCTGAGTGTTATTGAGGTTCATGGAAAGAGAGAGTTTTTCTACTTTCTTTGGCGCTCCCAGCATAGGCACAAGGGTTCTTGTGTTGGGCAGCTGGACTGAACCGTACCTAAAGTCAACACCTGTCCTTCACTCCCCTGAAGAGCCTGGAGAATGTTTGGGTATATATCAAAGACTATAGAATACCCAAGACATGTCACTCCTATAGTTTTAATATGCGCTTAATATGGCCGCTCAATCACAGGAAGCCCTGCCTTCTGAATGAAAGAGCCAATCACTAATCGGTAAAGTAAATATGAAATTTAATCTTAAATTTAGTGAACAGTTTTGAACAGAGGCATCATGCCCATTCAAACCATAGACTGTAAAAAAAAATGGACGTAGTGTCCGTGACGTCACTCGTAGTTTTCTGAAGAGCGTTTTTGAAGCCTAAAGTGGGCGGAGCCGACCGCCGCCATCTTGGCAACGCGTCACCGCGCGTCACTCCCAGATGATCCAAAATGGCCAATGAGGCGGGACGTGGGCGGAACTGAGGTGCCTGGTTGTCTGTATATAGTATGCTTTATTAATCATGTTCTCACTGAGTTTCGTCTTTTAAAAACAGTTTTAATCGGTTTTAATTCTTTAAGCCACAGAGTTTGTATTATAGCCTAACAGTTTTCTATTGGAGGAAAACGCTTAACCAGTAACGTTAATTACAGGCCTAACGTTACAGCCAATCACAGTCTGTCGGATTCCGGAGTGTAGTTAAGTTTTAAAATTATAAAGAATAAATAAATTAATAAATAAAATTACATTACAATATCACTCACTGGAAAAAATGGAGCCTAGACTTGGACGGTCTGTTAGTACAATTAACCGCACAACAAGCCATTTTATTAGATAATTTTAAGAAATAATAACGAAAAAAGCCATTGACTGTATAAAACAAAAGCAGAAACACGGCAGAGATGCCAAGTTCAGCGGCTGAGGTAACGTGACGGCTAACAGACAGCAGATAGAGACAGCAACGTCAATCAACCTGTCACTCAAGTGGCCACGCCCTTAATTATGCAGAAGTTTAAGGCTTAATATAATTTAAATGGATGAGTTATAAAAAAATTCACCCCCCTCACAGTTGTCACGAAGGGCAAAATTAGCTATATAGACCAAAATAAATTTTTGTACCAGGCTGTAAACGTTTTTTTCTACTGTAAAGTTGGGCATTTTAACATGGAGAGTCAATGTGATTGACTCCCTTTTGGAGCCAGCCTCCAGCGGCTAGTCGATGAATTGCAGTTTTAATCACTTCCGTGTTGGTTTCACTAGAGGGAGCGGGAGGTTGCCGCTTGATTCAAACTAAGGGGGCACGTGCCCCCTCAGATTTTTGAGCCAAGTGGATTTTGTATGAAGTTTCCAAAAGACAAAAAAATAGCCGAATCATAGTTTTGTATTAGATGCAGTCAAACTGGCGTGATAAGATCGTTCAGTGCGTTAAATCACCAGCTGCTAAACTCTAATCTGAGTTCTCTGGCTGGCGCTGAGCCAGAGACAGACGCGTTTTTACAGCACTGCATTTTAACCAATCACACACGATTCTGTTGAGTTTATGAATGCAATGGCCAATCAGAGACGTTCAGATGAGCCATCGCTGACACGCGGTGTTTTGTTCACTGCACGCTCGCTGAGTGAACTCTTATCAGAAACAACAAAGTGCAGAAGTGCGTACGATGAAAGTAAGATTAATTTCACAGTGCAAACAGTGGAATTTTTTGAGACTGACGTCTTGATAATGAAATGATAATGTTCTTTGATAATGTAAGTTTCCTTTGCTGCGTTCTGTACAATGAAAGTGATATGATTAGTAACTTACAACGTTTTATTAAATTAATGTTAAATACAAAGGCAGTCGTAAAATATTTTAAGGCATGACACCCATGTGGTTCTTAAGTAAAAAGTCTAATTTTATGCGTAGTTAATGGGTCATTCTACAGAAATGTCCACTTTTGCTATGGCAAGATGTCTTAAAATATATTTATTTTTCTAACATTTAAACTTAGACCACTTTATAAGATTACCTTTTGACTTTAAGAATATACATAAATGACAGGTTATTTTATTAAATTTAAAAAAATATATATTTTGTGCATTTATTTCCCCATAAGGAAGGGATGGTAACACACAATTTTTAAAAAACAAAATGCATTTTACAAAATCTCTGCTGCATGCTATCAAACCACATGTTGCCAATCACTCACTAATTAAGTAGTTTAATCCATTTGTATTCTAGTTTTTTACAATTCCCTAAAAATAAAGCAACTTTCAACTAAAAGCTTCATATGAAATCATGAGATAAATAAGAACATTTCTGTTGTGAAAAGAGACAGTGGACTTATCATGGGCCTTTCTTCATAGGTCTTCAGGAAAGAGGAAGAAGAAACATATTGATCAATTTTAAAATCGTAACCCTATAAAGTGTTTTTCAAGTGTAATATTTCTGTAAAGGTTAGGAACAGAAAAATGGACATTTCCATAGAATGACCCTAATAGAACATTAGGCTAATTTGCCCATCGCCCGTTATAAGATTAACTAACATGATATATAAAGGTGCAAAATGCGTTTGCTTACAGTTTAATTACTGGGAATGTTTTGAATAGCCTAAAAATTAAGTAAAACATAAGCCTACTGCTGTGTCAACCCCCATCCCCCCACCTGTGCCCCCTTAAAAATAATAAGTGCATGACGCCCCTGGTTTTGGAGAATTTGATGTTTCCCCATACAAAGTGATAGGAGCTGCACTTGGATGCCCGAGAGGTGTTTCAAAGATGGCCACCGAGTGACATGACTTGTCTTAAAGAGACTTATATATAGTCAGTCTCAACCAAAGATGAGTCATTTTCTGCCATTTCATAAATTTAGTCTGGGGGAATTTTTGTCAATACTGAAGACTGAAGTCTGCTACCCAGCTGGTGAGAATAAAATAAAACAAAGTAGATGTAATAATGTGACACCAGAAGGACATCAGAGCCAGCTCACACCTGCAGCCTGACTTCTCCTCTGCCATAATAGAGAGGAATAATGCTTTTGTGATCACCGTAGTAGCGAGAGGCATACAGAGCTTTTCCTCTCATTGTTCTCAGAAAGGTAAATCTCATGGATCGCATGACCAGCTCTTTATTATCTCGTTTAAAAAGAAAAAGGGATTTCTTGAGTTAACAAATCTTCAAGAGGCCCTTCACGCTAAGCCAAAAAGTACAATATGAGTTTGACGACTCGTGGACTAAACACTTTACGCCAGCAACAATAAGAACTATAAGAACAAACTTTTGAACTTCAAATACATCTAAGAATGCAGAACTCTGTTTGAACGCTATGAGTCCCAAACATTCCATCTCTGATTATGATAAATAATGCTTTGTACTAACTAATGTTTCAAAGTGCAGTTGTTTTCAGAACGTCACAAAGAGGAAGTCAGAATTTAGCCAAAAAGCTGTATTTCGTAAGCTTGTATTTAAGGAAGTGATCAGTTACAAATGGAAAATTCTACTGAAATACCAAATAGCACTGATTGCACACAGTGTTGAGTTTTCATCCAAACCATCATCTTGGCTGAGGCTGACGTCTCAGTATCTAAAGTATGTTGGTTTAACATTTAAATTTTGATGTAAGCTGACAGCAGACGTGAGTGGAGACAGGAATATTGAACTAACATTGATTTGTTATTGATGAGTGGAAACACGAGCCAGTGCCCAGATCCTGTTTCCGAACCAACCCCAAAACCTTGCTGGTCTCAAACAAGGGAACCTAGGTAGGTATCATATTGTAGGCGAAGCGTCCACTATAGACCACCGTTTGAAAGGTGCAATTTTTAAAAGCAGTCAGAGTTCAGGTAAATTATAACAACATTAACAATTAAGTATTTCAGTTCAGCAGTGGTCGGCAGAAGAGATCGAGAAATAACAAGCGATTCCGGTCACCAGTTAAACAATGTTGCATCTTCATCTATATATTCATCATAAATTCCTTTCAAGTTAATACTCTAATGAGCGTTAGCTGACATGTAGGTGCAATGTTAGAGAATGTTTAAAGTGGACCATCAAAATGAAGTGTAGGAAATTACTTTAAGCAGATTTCTTGAAGTGCAAGTGTCAAACATGAGCAAGAATGTCAGTTTACACACAGCCCATGTCTTACATATACTAAATGCTTGCATAGCATCTTGCGTTCTTTTCTTTCTCTTAGCACAGGGGTCTCCAAACTCGGTTCTGAACATCGGCCCTCCAAGACCGAGTTTGGACACCCTTGCTTTAGTAGAAGTAAAGGCAGGTGAGGATGGACAATTACAGAAATGAGAAGCACCCACCTAATAATGGTGATGCAAATTATATGCTGAGATGTAGTCAACAGCATGATCGCCTGACCGAGGATTTGATGCTATCCTGTGCTATATATCCTGCTCTCCAGTTACTGCTTTTTCAGGTAATCATTCATTTTCCTCAGTCACTATTAAATGTGATGAATGTAACTGATCCCCATTCAGTTTAACCGGTTTCCACTTAAACACAATCACAAATAACTACAACTTGTGTTTATGAGAAAGTGGCAGTACAGGCCATGTTGTGACATTTAAGGAGATTAAAGTCTAAATAAGGTGAATCTACAGCTTATTATATTATTTACAGACTAATGGTCCCATCCCATACCTTTTCCTGTGAGTAATGGCTGTAACTCAGAGGTGGTTTTCAGTGATCAAAAGCATTCATTAGCTATTAATAAACTCAGCTGAAGAAACTGGACATCCCTGCCCTTGTGCTTTTATTTATACATGTTTTATCGTAGAAATTGTATTGATATTAAAGTGTGACTAGGTTTGAGCTAATAATGCTGCTACAATGTTGGAATGTTTTTGTGTTAATTAAAAAATGAATCATATTGTGTTTAACATATTAACATTCCTGAACGTGACCGTGTATGAGAAACTAATTGACTTGCTCTTAGCAACATTATGATTTCTTTTTCAGTTTCAGGAGAAACCAAAGGAAAAAAGGCATCAGTCTGATGTAAGCCAGTTTTTAAAACTTGAACCACCTGTAGTCTAACTTCAGACTCCTGAAACTAATCATTTTAAAGGTTAAAGTGTTTTTGTTCCACTTTTATGTTTAAAAGACTGATATTTCGTATATTGTTGTCATTGTGTTAAACTGTTAAAATAAAAAAAATTAACTAACTTGGCTGCTTTTTTATATTTTTTGAAAATTCAACGTTTTAATATGAACTGAGGGTGAACAAGTGATGAGCCACCATTACTTCATAATGTTAAGTGGCAACCATGGTTTTTTTTAACTGAGGATGCATAAGTGATGTTGAATCATCATTACTTCATAATGTTGATTCAGTGACATTACCTTTGTTGTTGTTGAAATATCCCTATTGTTTCAACATTAATTATGGGTGCAAACGTGATGTTGAACCAACACCACTTTGTATCATTAATTCAATGCAGTTAGAGTTGAGGCATCAACATTGACTTACAATAACATTGTTTCAAAGGTTGCTTGCTATCTGGGATGAAAGCTTTAAGGAATTTAATTTGAGAAGTTTCTGTGGTGCAGAGGTTTCAGTAACCCTAGCAGTGACTGTTTTAAACAGAAGGAAGGAAATGAATGAAGGTCAACTAACAACTCTCACCCCTTCCCTTCACATGCTACAAACATCCTAAAGAAAAAAACACAAGTGACTTTCATTTCCTTCTAAAACTGAGAAATATGACCCATGACTCAAGTTTCTGAAGAACAGGTCAGAAAACAACCATTGTGCTCGAGTCAAATTCTATGCAAATTGTATGTCTCACTTGAAAGCATATTGTGATTTACCCAACTAGTGTGTTATACTGGATCAACAACTTGGACCTCAAACAATATTTCTATGAAACCGTCAGAGCATTAACCCCAACCTATACCTCTTAAATAAGAGACTTAAGCAACATTATTTGATAATACTGTTTGATAACCCAAACTCTAAAATCTTGTTGATAGCAAAGTCGTCAAGAATATTATTTCAGAACATTTTCTCCATCTTTCTCTTTAAACGTTGTATGATGCTCATGTACTTATTACCTTGTCTGTAAGTAACATCACGTGTGTTTTCATGCTTGTGTTTAGCATCCTCGGCAGAGCCGCCGGCCAATTAACATGAACCATTACGCCAATAAGAAAAGTGCAGCAGAGAGCATGCTGGATATCGCACTGCTGATGGCCAACGCCTCCCAGCTGAAGACCATCCTGGAGCTGGGACCCAAGTTCTCCCTCTACGTTCCTCTCATCAGCCTCATCAGCATCTCCCTCACCCTACAGATCATCGTGGGGGTCTTTCTTATCTTCATAGGTGAGAGAAACCAACCAAACTGAGAACCTAAGTTTACAGGCTTCAAAATATAGAGACAATAGTGATTTTATACATGATTAGATTTGCTTCTGTAAGACAAAACATACCGTTATTAGCAGTATCATACCCTGTTGCATATAGTATTTCATATTGCATAAAATGATGCATTGACGTGTAAACATCATATGCAGTGGCCCAAAATATATATATCACCTTTTATAATATAAATACCCTTTAAAAAACCACAAGAAACTATTTAAATCAAACCTTTCAAACTGGTAGTATGTAAAGCAGTATACAAATATTAAACGTCTCAAAAAGTAGTTCAACATAAAGTGAAAATTCTCTTACTCTCATGTATTTCCAAACCTATGCATGACTTTGTATTATGTTCTGAAGAATGTTCATGCTGTTTTCCTTCATAAAATGCAAAGAAAGCAACATAAAAACATAATAAAAGTAGTCGGTACAATTGAAGCACTTCAATCCTAGTCTGTTGAGGTCATTTGATGTTTGCTTGAGGAACAGATTGAAATACAAATCATCACTTTTACCAAAATCTTGCCTTGAAGACTCTGTTTGGCAGCAGTGGTCACCATTCAGTTTTACTATATAGAAAAAAACAGTATGGATTTTTTGCTGTAATAAAAATTCAATTTGTGTTCTATGAAAAAAAACAAAAATCTTCTTTTCTCGGTTCTGAAAGACTTGAGGGTGAGTAAACTATGACAGGAATGTAATTTGTGGATGAATTCTTTTAACATTTGGCAATTCACTCCAGTGATAGCTGTTTAGAAGGAGAACTGATAAATGCTGTACGCATACCAAACCAAGTACAGAAGTCGCAGAGAGGTTGATCCTACACAAATCTACTTGTATGTAATAAATATATTTCAGCATGAATATATCAGATGGTGAAAGTCAATCCTGCAAAACTTTGGTAATTCCCATCAGAAATTTTTACTTTTATTTTTGTCCACATAGTGAAAGTAAGAGCAGATGAATTATCACATGAAACATATCGAGAGATTCAGTCCCAATTTGAGAAATATTCATGTTCTCTGCTCAACTTCAAAAAGCCCCCAGCTGTGGTATTTCCTCAAACACAACTCTGTACTTTACACCAGAATCTGCTGTGAACACAGTCACTCGAATTAATGGAAAATGAGCTTTATCTTTGGTATTGAAGGTTTCAGAGTAATCATGCAAGTCAGAATGTTAGCCTTTCATTTGAATTTAAGTAGCTGTTAAATCAGTTTAATAACCTTTTCTTAAATGTTCTGAATTACATAATGAGCTGTTGTTATTGCTCTTGTTCTACAGTGAAGTGGAATCTGAATGACCCAAGTAGACACTACATACTGAATCTTCTGGAGAACATCGTCACAGCACTTGTCTTTATCATCGTAGTAGTTAATGTTTTCATCACAGCATTTGGCGTCCAAAGACCAGAGGACACGAAATCATGAGTTTAGGATTTCATAAAATTATATATTTTTCAACCAAGTTGTCATGACATATTCAAATGTGCCTCAACGTAAATATGCCTTATGTTTTGCAGAACCTTTTCTAGTCCCAAAATGAGGCAACAACAGCCTAAACATGTCATTTTAAAAATGCGACTGCACATAATTGTTTTATGGGTAATTGTTTAATTATGTAATTCACGTTGTTAAATCGCATCAATTGTGAAATTGGATTAAATATTCGGTAACACTTTTTTTTTAGGGTCTCTTAACTAGTTGCTTATTAGCATGCATGTTACTGTTAAGCACATATTAATCCCTTATTCTACATTCCTAACCCTACCCAATACCTAAATTTAACAACTACCTTACTATTAATAAGCAGCAAATTAGGAATGTATTGATGGAAAAGTCGTAGTTAATAAGTGTTCCCTATTCTAACGTGTTACCGAATATTCTAATTGGATCATTACTGAGATTGAAAATGATCAAGACAGAGACTAGACAGGCAGTACCTTTCAAGACAGAAATGGAGAGTAGCACCTCACCTCACGTGGGACCTTCATACTGCCTACCTGATCTCTGTATCAGCTGTCTATATGGGGAAAATGGACTCATTTTACGTGTGGTTCAACACAATGCAACTCTCTTGCACACAGCACGTTTGTATTTGTTGTTACTTACAGGTCATATTTAAAGGCCTTGCTACATGCAGGATAAATTGATTACAAAGTCAAAGTCTGAGAACAAAGTAATTGCAGTGAAGAGTGTTTAAATTGGCACTTTAGGAAAAAAAAATTTTTTTTCTTACAAAACTCTGTAAGTTAAGTATCATAAATACAGCACATTTTACATGATCTTGTTTTAACCCAAAAATGTAAGAATTTGAGGGATTGTTTTAGGATTTGTATAAGAGCGCCATCTACTGACTAGGTGAAATATTGCCTTTTTCTTCTAAGTATTTTTTATTTTAAATTTTAATGTTGTTTAGTGTTTTGATGTTTGTTGTGATTATTTACTATCCATATGTTTCTTGGAATTTTTGTACATTTTATATCGATATTTTTTGTATAAATGGCCAAAGATCTCCTTTGTTTTTCACTTTTAGAGAACAGTTTTGAGTCATAAAAAAAATTAAATAATTCAAAATAATTGCATTTAGTCATTATTTCAGTGCACAGATAAAAAGTAGACCAACCTACAATAGTCTTTATGTTCAGTTTTGCACACTGGTTTTATTCAGTCCTAAAGCCGCTGCATTTAAGGACAAAATCATTCTGACATCAATAAACTATTTTTCAGCAATCATTTTTTTGCATCTCGTCAAGTGTTTGTTTTGGTATATCAAGACATGGAAATCAAATTCATCTCCAAGTACATTAGCAACAGTTCCACACTTTTATTTAGTCTAATAATTTTTAACCCCTGACAAAAAATATAGTTTCTCAGTTAACTACTGTGAATGTGCCTCATTAGCAAATTCATCTGAAAAGTTTCCAGGCCAAAAGTTTTACAAAACACTTACAATTGCACTGCAGAAACAAGGCCACAAGAGTAAATTGACAATATTAATTATTAGTACACAAACCAGTACAAACATGCTGCTAGTATAAAAGCAAACACAATATAAACATATTTGTTGAAATCTTAGCCCACAAAAAAGGTATTACAAAGTAACAAACTCCTAATACTCCAAGGTACTGGATTTTAAGGTTACCTGTAGTCTTATGTGCCAAAATATTCTGACACGTTGATCTATTTGATTTGTCAAGTTTACCTAGTTTTGCATGTGATAAATGGCATAGTGAATTATAAACATCTGTGTCCACATTTTACTACTAGAATCTCTTGGCAAGTCCCAAGTCTACGAGAATTGAAAGATACTGACTATAAATAATATATACTATCTATTTTTAAAGTACAATAAAACAAATGCACAAACAAAATGAGGGTTGCAACTAAATATTTTAGTGCAAGTAGCGAGTTTGGTTCCTATCCAACTTTTCTTAAAATGAATGAGTTCCTGCCCTTGGTATTGCATATAAATGGTTATTATTTCAATGACTATAATGTTTGATCAAAGATGTTAAGCAGTTATATAAACCATTATCTTGTTAAATTTAAAAATGTAACGAGATTCCAGATTTAGCCATGAAACCTAAAATATGAAATCCTTGGAATTCTGCCATTCTAATTCTGACTTATAACAATAATTTCTCTATATACATAGTATGTACATATTTTTAAAAAACCTTAATTAAAATATTTTTTGATATTTTTGACAAGGAGTATTTCAGATTCAATTGCCATGCCTAAATAATTTTTTAAGGCAGCAAAAAAGCCATCATTTTCCATCTTCTGTGTACCAGATGAGAACGTCCCGCACTTTTCTACTAAGACCCATCGCAGCCAGACCCAGGGCGCTGCTGGAGCCTGACACCTGCTTGGACTCTGCAGATAAAAACATTTTGAGTGCTTTCAGTCTAGGAAATACATATTTTTGATGTGAATATCAAGATATTAACAAGTTTGTGTGCTTACCACCATAGTAATACAGCAGAGCTGCTCCTACAGCCACACTGAAACAACTAAGGAAGAAAAACGGACCTGTGCAGTACCAAAACAAAGCAAAAAAAAAATTATTAAAAATGATCATTCGTGAAAATTGTGTACATTTACTAGTGCATAATCACTGAAAAGGTTGACCTACTATGGTCATTCATTACATATCTGTCCTTGGGACTCGGGATTGGGACAACTGGTTCACCAGACTCTACAAAAACAAATAAAACTTGGTGAGCAAACCAAAAACACTTCAAAGTCAAGTTTAATAACAGGCTGAAAGGAACAGTTCACCCAGTTGAAAACTTATTCACCCTCAGGCCATCCAAGATGTAGATGAGTTTGTTTCTTCATAGGAACACATTTGGAATAATCCTCTACAGTGAATCAATTAACATCTTGTGAACTGAGAATCATTAGGCACCAGCTATTTGCAAGATGCAATAGATGCTATTTACACTGTGCAAATAGAATATTTTCTAAGCGATAGATACTACTTACACTAAGTGCAAATAGCTATAGATTCTATTTAAACTGTTAAAATAGCAAGATTTTCTGCTATTTTTACAACTTATTGTAAATAGTGGCAATTATCTGCACCTCAGTATTGTAGTACATTATAAAACAGTATGCAATAATAACGTATCGAGTGTAAATTATAGTTTTAATTCAAATTATTAAATGGATGCCACCTTATTGGCACAATAAAGCCCTCCCTACACCTACCCTAACCATACCTGCTACTTTATTTCCAACATTTTAATTTCCTTCATGCCTTTCCGATGCGATATGAGATTTGAAAAGGGAGAAAAAAGTTTGGCAAAAGGCAGGCTCGAACTCAGGTTGATCGCGTCAAAAAGCGTCTTACCATCTATGCCGCTGAAACTATAATGTTAAACAAGCGTCTTTTTTCAGTGATGACTATCCCAATCACACGTTAGTGGGCGGAGTTAGTGCAAATAGCCTCTGCCAACAAGGCAGGTTATTTGCACTTAGTGTAAATAGACACTCTGAAATCATTAAGCCATTTTTAACTTTAAAATGTCGCTTTCGGCCAAATAATAACGCATCCAAATGTTTACGTAACATGACATGCTGCATGGCAAAACTAACTCAATATCCTCAAAAGAATGTTGTTTTTGAGTGGTTATGGGTGGGAAATGATGACTCTGCCAACCTTTGAGACGGAGGCGTGTGGGTAAACTGAAATAAACGTCCTCCACGTGGAGGTGCAGTGCGTGGTAAAACTCTCGACATGCCTCCTCTCCTTTCTCCTGTAGATGATTCAGCAGCTCCGCCAGCCTGACACAGGTGGGCACATCCAAATCCCTGAACTAAAGTTTGAGAAAATCATTATTGGAAAGAGAAATAATGTACAAATTTTGACGATTGGACTGTTTATCTATAGGAAGTGCTGCAGACATGATATCAAAACCAGGAAGACTAATTCACCATGGGTTCCCGTGAGAATTTCCTACGGGGTTTTTCCAGTGCAAGAGTAAAATAAGGTCTATGGTAAACATTGCTTGGCAATACTTGGAACATTTTGTTGTACGGCTGCACACTCTCAAACGTCCTTATGTGGTTATTTATTACAAAAAATGTTTTTAAAAATAAAAATAGCTGCTTCAAAATTTGTGTTTTCAGTATAAGTGTGTGTAATATACATTACATAGCAATAAGTCCAAGTATAGTCATTTTTGTGTTTTCCACAGAGCTTGTATTACCCCATTATAAAACCTCATGGGAACACCCGTGGTGAATTAGTCTTCCGTTTTTGACGTCACTGCAGTTACTAAGGGTGGAGCTCTTACTTTGGAGGCCTCCTTGTCTGTCAGGATCTGTGGGTAGATTCTGTTGAGCTGCAGGATGAGTTTATCCACCAGTTCTGTATCTAGACGTTGGTCTGTTTTCAGGAACCGGCTGTCTATTCGCAGCTGTTCATGGAAACTCTCTGTCATTTACACAGAAATAAAGCCATAGAGGTTTAGAACAACATGAGAGTGAGTAAATGATAAAACTGTAATTTTCTGGATTACTATTCCTTTAAATAATCCCGTCTATTAACAAATATCTTTATAAATACTGTGCACATTTCTGCCAGAAGATGGAGCCACTTCGTAAATGAGCAGAGACTGGGAACGCAAGACTGTCAGACATACTTTTGAGGTACATTGAGTGTTATTTGAATGCCGTATAGCCAACAAAACGCCTTATAAATTAGGATATACTATATTTACGGATTATAGAGCTTCTGAAATGTAACATTAAGCAGGGTTGACTTTAATGCAACGTAATGGAGCACAACGACAACTGTCGAAGCAAAACTTGTCGAAGCAGCTCAAGTTTGTGAGCAATGTGTATAAGAATCATATAAAGCACACCTTATAAAGTCAAAAGTATTTGTTTATAGTTCATATTTACACTTAATATCATCAGTAACAAATAGAAGTTTGACTGACCTCCCATTTTGAAGTGCCCTCTGCTGTCTTTTGTGTGGAAACGCCCATTGCATTGTATGTGTGGCGGGGCGGAGACCACGAGAAATACCGGAAGTTTCGATCAAAATGAGGGAAAAAAGTCACATACGGAAGTTTATATTTAGTGTAAAGTCTATTGAATTCCCTTAGTATCAGAGATTAAACACTTACTGAATATTAGACACAGTAAGCGATACACTCTTATCCAAAACTATTTAAAAAATAAATATAATTTATATTATATAAATAAATAATATTAACGTTTATAGACACACGTTCGACTATAGCTTATAATAGACGGTTTAAAGGCAGATTCCTTTCTTTTGTAACAGCCCATATACAATTTTTTATTTTTCAGTGTTGGGCTAGTTACTCCTTTCAAAAGTAATATTGTTACTTTATTACTTTCTGGCAACAGCAGTTACACTAGTTACATTACTTTTTCTTCACGCCCCACATAAATTGTAATTGTGTATCTTCCACATAAAATTCTTTTAGAATGTTACTAACAACATATCTCTGCCTCGTCATTTGACCAAAATCCACATTGGAACGCAGTCAGAAGTTATTGATAGTGTTGTATTAATCTCATTAATTGGCGTGCAGCTTGAAGCTAATTGTAATTTCTGTTACCCATATACGATTATATTTCATTGTGTTTTATCAAATCCCATGTTTGTAAGAAACCGTTTAATTTTCCAAAAATATCTTCAAGAAACGGCTAAAAACTCATCTGTTCCATCTTTACTTGACCCTCTAACTCTAGCACTCTCTATTCTAATTTTATTTTATTTATATGTCTTTTTATAATAATTATCTGCGTTAGGCTAACCAAGACTTGTAATAGCACTTGCATGTTGTTGCTCTTTTGTTGGTTTTGATTGCTTCTTATGTCCTCATTTGTAAGTAGCTTTGGATAAAAGCTTCTGCTAAATGACTAAATAAATAAATATTCCAAGCCTGCCTGCTGCACTGGGGACATCACATGCATGCGTGAGTCGTGAAAATTATGAAAATAAATCTAGGAATGATTTGATTGTTGGATTTTAAATCAGCGGGGTTGAGGCATCAAAAGTAACTAGCTAAGCTGCTTTATGGATGGTAACTGTAATATTACTGAAATCTTATAAGTAATCAGTTACAGCAGTTACTGCAAAAAGTAATAATATTACAGTAACTGGGTTACTTTACTGCCCAACATTGGCGTCACCAGCTATCAATTCAGAGATAACCAGGGGAAAGTTTTTTTTTTTTTTTTTTTTTTGGTAGCCCAAATTATAAGCCTTTCAAAAATAGATAATTAAATCAACCTTACCCGAAGAATATTTGCTGGAATAAAAATTATGACAAGTAGCTTCCTATAAATTGAAATGTTGTTGAGAAAAACACGTCCATGTTATGCATCATTTAAGCAATAAATGAGCAGGAAATATCACTTTCTTAATATTACCACAACCCTGATTTGAACAATTGTGTGATATTGCTTTTATACAGTAGTTTAGAAAACAGTAATTGATATTATATAATTTTTAATGGTTCATGGTGGACTCTGCTTTCACCCAGCACTGCTGATATAATCTGTAACGTCAAGAATATAGTCAAGTGAAATGATGCAAACAGTGAAACATCCCAGCACTGTTGGACCAAAGCTAATTTTCAACCACTAATATACAACCTGAAGCAAACGGTAATTTTATATTAGTTTATTTATACATTTTTTTGCTTCTTTTTTTGTCAATGAGAAATGTTAAGACAGACTTGGGCCTATAATGTGTTCCTCATGATAAACTACAGAGCACAAATGTTTAGAAAAAAGCAGAACATTGACATCAGCACTGTTAAAAAAAAAAAAAAAACACACAACATACACAGGCGAGGCAGTATATCTTACATTGTACCTGTAAGATTTCAAGTAGAAATGCAAAGAGGCAGCGCATGTGCCAGTAATAATGCATACAAACCTAATCATTAATACTGAACTGATAGCCAAGGTTATGAATAAATAACAAACACGTGAGGTCATTCCATACAAATGTGTAAAAATAAACTCAAAATGTCATATAAAGCAATGACATGGATGATGAAGCGGTTTCAGCAAATAGAAAACTATTGCATACACTCCAGAAACAGCATAAAATTGCACTTCATTTGTAGTCAAAAGAAAAGGAAAAGGTCTTTTAAAACTTAAACATGTCTTAAATTTGGCACTAATGTTCTGAGGCAAAGTTTTCTGCTTGCTGAAATACAAAAAAAATAAAATTATTAGCAAGGTTACCCATAGGAAAATAATGACTAACAATATCAACAGACAGCCATGATGACCGCCATCAGAAATCATTACTTCCTCAAAGGAATGTATGATTTTAACACACCTAATTCTTACTAACATTTAAAATCTCCTAAACGAGCAATCTGAGTTGACATTCAGAAGGTGTTGAATTATTGTCCAAATTAGATGTGGGCCAAGTGGGCTAGATCTATAGCGAGACTGACAGAAATACTGAAGACTATGGCTCTTAGAATTGTTCATGAAACCAAAAACAAATAGTTGCATAAAAGGCACAGAAGGTCTTATAAGAGGGTTATACAAAACAGATAATCAATGTCTAAAACTGTATTGCAGTGTAAATTACAAAATGCTGACCTTAATGCAGTATTTGGCAAAAAAAGTAGAAAATATTCCAATTTGGAATTTATATTTTTTTTTATGTCCTGAATTTAACATATGCTTGACCCACTATGAAAATTGACTCCAAACTTTTCAGGAGCAAGTCAAGTGGAGTTACACTACATGATAGCAAGATAATGTTCAGTTAGAATGACTATTGAACAGAACAAGAAACAAATATAGGCCTTATTAACATTATCGTCCTCCCTGGAATATGCTTAGAACCTGACAGTTAAGCATAAAATACTATAAACAAACCACAGTTCTTATATTATTTTTGTTTTTCAGTTAAACATGTAAAATTCGCAAGAACAAAACAAAAAATTGTGCCAAGTATACTTACATAACTAATGCACTAAAAGTGCACATTAAACAAAAATAAAGCAGAAAAAAATACCACAGTAACAGTCAGAATCATGGTTACATAGATCGGTTGGCTTCACATGACAGAATGTGTGTTTTCTTGCAGCCACATCCAGGGACACATTTGTTTCCATAATTGGAGCAGGCATGTGTATTCTGGACGTATGGTGTAGAGCGAAGAAAGAGGGAAATAACCGTTTGCGGATAATCTCCAGAGCTAATAAAATTACTGCAAAATTGAGAAACAAAATGATCATCAGAATTATTAAATCACAACTGATCCAAATGTATTGTAAATAATTAATATATCTTAAGTCAAGCTGATCACACTGGACATAGTTAAAGTTACCGTAAACAATGAGACAGGTTAGACCCATTAGTACACAGCAAAACAAGGAAGACTCATTTTTCCAGATGCAATGGACTGCAGGAAGCAGAAGACTCGCATGCAACAGACAACATGCCAACTAGTATAAACTGTTAAAACTGATAGCAACAGATCATGCACACTACAATGGTTCAGAGTCATGCTGTAAAGACAATGTGTTATGCTGGTTGAAAGGCTAGATGAAATAGTATGAACAAAACCAACAAAGACATGGAATGACATGATGGCAAAGAGTGCATAAAAACTCTATAATTCTAGACATCATCTATGACAACTCTAGATTTTGTCATTTTTAGCCAAAAAATCTGTAGCATCAATTATGTCCTTTAGGGTTGCAACCTGGATTGCAAAGCTCCCAGCAAGCTCAGTAAGGTGCGTCTCTGTCGGGATTACACAGATTTATTTGCACTGACACGGAGATTAACAGACTAGCTTTGTGAAACTGGGTTTAACTCGGTGACATTCAATGCTGGTTGGGTTAAAGTAGAAACATTGGGCTCAGACGTTCAGAGAGAAAAGACATATTTAGACAAACATAGATGTATTTTACCATGTTTAGACATTTTCCATGTATCATGTCCACAAAACTTATAGATATCTAAATTTCAGCGAGTTTATTTGTAACCGTATCTATTATATCTGTTTGTACAGTGTGCTCTGGTTACATACTAAACAATGTCAAATGTGGTAGGCCATGCAATTAATCAATGCATACCAGAAATTTGCATGCAACCTGCTTTCTTTCTAAAACTACTACTGTAAGTAGTACAAATGTCAAGAGTACTGGTTCTCCTCGATAATAAAAGTCACAAAAGAGACTCAATTTGGTATCCAAATATTGGAGTTAGCCTATTACAAAAAAAATCTTGTAGTAATTTCTTTTACTTGTAGTGACTGTGATAACTTCTTTTGTAGATAGTATGGTATTACCAATACCATATTTTTACCGTATTAATACCGTATTATCCAATTTCTCCAGGTAGATTTATAGGAGAAGGACTGACCGACCTGTATTAATGAAGCCATCAGAACTACAAGCACAAACAGTGACATACTAGCATTGTTTTATCACAAGCACACATACAGTAAAATAAATGTTAGTTTGCATGAGGACGCTGATGAGTGACAGTTACACACAGGTGTTAATCGGATCCAGTCTCACACAGAATTTTATACTTCTCACTGCAGAAAACCGCAGGACTTCCAATGAGGCCGTGTGGTTGCGGTCGGTTCTTACAGGGAAGTCTAGGACTTACATGGGGGCTGGAAAACGATAAGGGTCCCCTGCCACGGCCAGATGAAGCCTTCCCACGGCCGCCTGGCCCAGCACCGGATCCTCTTCGGTATTGCTCGTGGTCAAACTCCAGATCCTCCAATCGCTGTGTAAGGGCCAGTTTCTGCTGGATGGCCATACGCAGGAGGGAGTTCAGAGTCTTCTTCTCATCTTCTGCTGCAGCCAGCTGCCTCTGCATGTCGTCCAATTGTGTTACGTATTCATCACACCTAAAGAATACAAGAAGAGGATAGAGCAGGAGAAATTTACTTCCTGGATTAAACAACCCTACTGTTTCTGGTTATTTGTTTGGGGTGAGCCAGACAAAGAAAGCTGGAAGAGAAACAACTTTCAGTTGTGTTCCCGCACTACCTGGTGGCGAACATTGCCCTGAGAGAGGAGAATGTGGCAGCATCTTCTTTAAGAGCCTTCAGTTCGTTCCTCAACTTCATCATGGTTTCGGTGACCATGGCCTTTTCAATCTCATATTTGCTCTTTAGGTTTGCCAGGGCAATCTCTGCTGTCTGAAAGAGGACAGAACCACACCACAGTTCAGAAAAAGCTCTTGAAATCCTAGCGGTCTGTTTGGATGGTCTCCAAGAAGATCAATATTCTGGCGTCATATACACCCATGCCAAGCTAATCTTTTTTTATTCTCACCTGTTTATTGGCCTTGAGCACAGTCCTCAGCGTGGCAATCTGTTCTCGCTTAGTGCTCAGCAGGGACTTGAGCTTCAAAATCTCCTCCATGCAAGCAGCTTGGTCTTTATCCGCCACTGCGGCCAACTCTAGAGAAGCAACTCTTTGCCTGGATAGTTCTGTGGTACGATCAACCGCCTTCTGCAAGTGGCGTATCTGATCCCGAATTATTGCTACTAGGTTGTAGATGTCCATTGGTTCAGGACGTGGATCTTCTCTGACTGGTGTCCCAGAAGTCGAGCTGTCAGCGGCGGTGGAGTTGGACCTGGGCTGTGTCTCGGCTGTGCTGTCACTGGTTTGCGTCAACGTAGACTGAAGCTCTTTACCTTCGGTCTTGTTTCCTTTACCCTCTTTGTAGAAATCGAGCATGACACGATTCGGCGTTTCGTTGTTGCACATGCAGACATGGTGGTAGAGGTTTGCAAGCTCTTCACTAAAGGCAACAAGCTCATCCTGGGCAACGCTGAGACTGCCTTCTGTCTCGCCAGCAACAGCACTCACTTCCTTAAGATCCTTTTCCAACCGAGCGACTTGTTCACGGTCTGCACGGCTGCTGCTCTCCAAATGAGACACTTGAACACTGAGGTCACGCACCTGTCCCTCCAGTCGTGCCCGTACCTCCTCATGCTCTGCCTTCATCTAGAAGAATCATGCATAATCATGTTGACACGAAATGTACCATCAACCCATTAATAAACAAAACTCAACTTTTTCTCCGTCCCACTCACCTCATCATGCTCCGATTTTAGTGTCTTAAACTCCTCCCTCAGTTCACCTGCCTCTGCTATGGCTACTTCGTACTTGCAGCGAAGTATTTCTGGCCCATTGATATCCAGCTCATAATAGTCCACATCATTGTCCTCTCGACTGTCCCGCTCTCGCTCACTGTCCAGGGCTGACTGCCGCTCCTTGCCTGCCTGCAATCTCCTCATAACGCCCAAATCATCGCTAAGTCTCATCATAGCTTCCTGTTGTTCAGCTAATGCTCCTCGAGCATGCTCTAACTGCTTCTGAGAGTCCTGTAAAGTGGTGAGAAGAGCCACCTTCTCTCGCTCCACCTGCAAGATGAAATGGAGGGGACAAATGCTACATTTAAAGTGGTTTGGAACAAGGTGACTATGTCAACAAGGTTGACCAAAAGGTTTGAATGCCAATCAAATGCGAAGGATAGTCATACCTGTAAGAGCTGTTGCTTAAGTTTCTGAATTTCAGAGATGTTCAGCTCTGTCAACAAGTCATCAACCAGACTTGGTGCGGGACGGAAGTTTCCATCGCTTTTGGGAGAAGACAATCTGTTATCTTCGTCGTTAACATCGCTGACTTTAGCTAATCCGTTTTCGAACATCAAAATGGCCTCATCGTTATTTGGTTCGTCTGCACTCAGTTTGAGCCCATCCAATGAGTTGGCAAGAAGGGAGTCTCCCAGGGTCATGTGATGTGTCAGTTCTTTTCGAAGAGCTGCTTTCTGCTCGCGTTCGGTCTTTACGGTTTCTAGAGCCTCTGTTAGCTGACGCTCAGCTATTTCGCGTAGCCGAACTGCATCCTCTAGCTGGCTGTTTAGGTACTGCACTTCCTCTTCCAAGCGTCGATTCTCATGCTTTAGTCCCTCAAACTCCACCTTTGGAAGAGAACAGAGATTTATGAGAAACAAACGGTATGGTAACAGCAGACTTGTATACATGCCACTATGTGAAAGTAGTAGTCATCATTAAGAAAACACTTTCATCCAAAATGCCTCCGTGGTGATTGTGCTGGGACTGGAACCAGTAACCTTTCGATCACTATTCACCAGCTTGGTCTACTCTTCCACACCCACATTTGATGTGATCAATGGTCAATGCTACTAACCTGACCCTGTTTAAGGGTGGAGACTTGTTTCTGAAGGCTGATGTTCTCCTCTTCCAGTTCAGTGTAGTCTTGCAGCAGACGAGACTCTCGGATCTTGTACTCTCTAATGTCATCACACAGGCGACTGCGCTGGAGCTCCACAATCTCATTATTCTTAAGGACACAACGAGCTTTAGTTGACAAAAGACTAGTATAGAATATAGAAGTAGCATAACAAGGGTCATAACTCACTGGGTTTGTTTGCTGTTGAGTATATTTTTACGTGGACAAAGTTCATAAATATGTTTAGTAAACTCAATACTCTTAATTAAACCCTCTACAGCACAAACCTCTCTCAGCTCGAGTGCAAGGGTGGCCAGACGTTCGTTTTCCGCCTGGGTGCTGGTGAGGGTGTTTTTTGTTTGTCGCAGGTCAGCCTGCAGTTCCTGCACTCTCTGCTCATAGTATGCCTCTTTTGATGCCGACTCAAGGATGAGGGACTCCTCCCTGCTTTCCCCGTCTGCAGCCACCTTTCTGTGGGTGGAGTGAACCTGGCCGTATGCCTGTATGAACATGATCGGAGAGAGATTGGGGTTATTACGCATGAACCAGAATTATGACTTGCATGATAGCTAGTCTATCAAGTTCTAGCACTATGGCTATGCTAGACTAGAGAGGTCTGCCGATTCTGTCTGGGCCTATGCTAGACATTGAAGCCAAAACAGGATTCCCACAGACAGTTTAGTTTGATGTATGTGGGACACTTTTTAAGACTCAAAGATGCATTTCCTGCAAACTGATGATGTAACTGGCTACAGACAAAAAAACTAGTTGAATTCTGTCCAAAAGCTCTTTTTATCAAACGCTCCATCTCTTTCTTTTCTCCCTAATTTGTGTGCCAGTCTGAATGATGTCATTGGCATGCTACAGCCTGACTAAGTGACCACACACATGCGCAACCATGGCAGTACAAGCCGTAAATGTTAACAGCTCCATTAGTGCTGGTGGCCTGGCTGAATGGCTAGCAGATAGGTATGCAGTGATCACTGATGTATGATGGACAAAGCACATTGATGCAAGGCGTAACAATGCAACATACATCAGGCTGTTTCTTCAAAGTCCCTCTGGACTACTAACAATGTGAAACGCACTGTAAAAAATGCTTTTCTTAATTAGATTTTTTAAACTTGTTTCCAGCCAAAATATCAAAAAATTCTTAAATCAAGAAGGCTTTTCTAGACAAGTAAAAGTAAAAAATTGTTGTTTTCAGCAAAAACAAGTTAAAATTAAGTGAATTTTTGCTTGAAACAAGCAAAATAATCTGCCAATGGGGTAAGCAAAATAATCTTGTTTTCTGTTTGATTTCTTTTCTTTCTTGATTCAAGAATTTTTAGATTTTTTCTTATTTTTTGTCCAAAATATCAAAGTAAGAAAAGCATTTTTTGCAGTGCAGTCAACATACATGTATCTGAGGAGAATTGCAATTTTTGTAATTTACAAAAGTTAGGAACTTTGCCACCATAGTGTCATTTCTACCATGTCAAATGATGTTTAATACCATTCTATGATGGAAATGAGGGTGTTGGAAATCACATTTTCAACATTAATGGAAATAAAATGGACAACTCGTTTGTCTTACCAAGTCTAATTTCATAGCTAGCATTTTATGCATCATAAATAGACAGACATATTTTCATTCAAACTCTCTAGTAGCCCTTTGGGCAGGCACTCTTTAGATTTTTGTAGCCCAAAATGAATTTAACTTGCCCCAAAAAAAAATCATAAAATTGGTATTGTTTAGGAACCGGTAATGAAGTCAAGGTATCGATATTGAAAATATTTGAATGATGCCCATCCCTATTAGTGACACTGGCTCATAATGATATCAGAATGCGTGTGAGACAGAAAGAGATGTGGAAATGGTGTCAGCACTAAGTCCTCCTCCTGCCACAGCAGCTGCTGCTAAGAACCGGCAGCTGTCCACCTGTCACTCTGGGTTGCCAAGACATTTCTTTAGATCTTTATTCTGATTCCAGAACAGAGATTCCATGGATAAAGGCAACACACAGACCAACACTGCGTTTCTCTCTATTCCTGAACTACTGATTAAAGACTATTTTTGTGATCAGGTCTTTAATAAAAGATGACACAAAATTTTCCATTTGAATTTCCATCCATTGAGACTTCAGGAGCAAGATTAACCAGTCCTTTGTAACTTAAGTTTTTGAAACACACAACATTTAATGTGTGTGTACAATTTATATTGCACAACAAAACAAGAAAGTTGACTTCACTCTAAAAACTCATTTGAATTTCCGGAGGAAATCCATGGTGAATTATTCCTCCAAGTTGGCCTACAAATTGACGTCACGACTGATCTTCTCTAACAACAACAAAAACGCTTGCCAACGACAGCTGATTCAGAAACCAGACCGCATTGCTCTATGTGAGAGAAGACTCAATTGTCCCCCAAAGTAGTTTGACAGAAGCTTGGTTTGCAGAGTATTAACCAATTCTAGCTAGACTTTGATCAGTCATTTCAGTGTTGACAGCACATGAATAATTGATCATCAACTTGGTTTAAATGGCAAATGAGCAAGCAGTTAGTGACTGGACAGCTTAAAAATATCTTCTACTTCCTAAAATTTGCTTTTTAACCCAATGCTATCATTTCATCAAAATATGGTACTACAGTAATAGATTAGTGAACAAAACACTTTAATTTAAATACTTAGATGGTGTTATCTGTCTACAACTGGCTGTACAATGTAGACAAACCTAAATTATTCAATTTTTTATCAATCTAGAAGTAATAGCTTGGCAAATACAGCAACTAGGAAGTGTTACAAATTGTGCAGTCAAACCTCAGTCACCCTAATGATTACTATAGCTCAATGTCTTGGAGTATATACACTCATCATCGCTTGACCTTATCACAGTTATCTAATCACATTTACACTGTAGAACTGTAGAACGTCATGCATTTAATCAGATAAAGCTACAAATCTTGGTCAAAAACAACATTCCATTTAGCAAACTGCTGTTTTTCCCTCACTAGGCTTAAGAAACCTCAAATATTTACTTCTGCTTCTTTAAATAGTCAAAAGGCCTATAAACCTCACCAGTCTGTAGATGGGCTGTATCAAGTCTATGGTGAGGGAGTCCCACCCCTGCACAGCTGTGGACCCACCACACTGCTGGAGGCTCTATTATGATCCCTCGTTGAAGGAGACTAACTTTTACCCGTCTTTCATGCTTTAAACCCTTTCTGAACAGCTGACAAAATACAGTGAGGGGAAAAAAATATTTGATCCCTTGTTGATCTTGTACATTTGCCCACTGACAAAGAAATGATCAGTCTATAATTTTAATGGTAGGTTTACTTGAACAGTGAGAGACAGAATAACAACAACAACAACAAAAAATCCAGAAAAACGCATTACAAAAGAGTTATAAATTGATATGCATTTTAACGAGAGAAATAAGTATTGGATCCCCTATCAATCAGCAAGATTTCTGGCTCCCAGGTCTTTTATACAGGCAAGGAGCTGAGATAAGGAGCACTCTCTTAAAGTTTGCACTCTCTCAGTTTGTTACCTGTATAAAAGACACCTGTCCATAGAAGCAATCAATCCATCAGATTCTAAACTCTCCACTATGGCCAAGACCAAAGAGCTGTCCAAGGATGTCAGGGACAAGATTGTAGACCTACACACGGCTGGAATTGGCTACAAGACCATCGCCAAGCAGCTTGGTGAGAAGGTGACAACAGTTGGTGCGATTATTCGCAAATGGAAGAAACACAAAATAACTGTCAATCTCCCTCGGTCTGGGGCTCCATGCAAGATCTTACCTCGTGGAGTTTCAATTATCATAACAACGGTGAGGAATCAGCCCAAAACTACACGGGAGGATCTTGTCAAAGATCTCAAGGCAGCTGGGACCATAGTCACCAAGATTCAAGAAAACAATTGGTAACGCACTACGCCATGAAGGACTGAATTCCTGCAGCGCCCGCACAGTCCCCCTGCTCAAGAAAGCACATGTTCAGGCCCGTCTGAAGTTTGTCAATGTTTCAGAGGAGAACTGGGTGAAAGTGTTGTGGTCAGACAAGACCAAAATCCAGCTCTTTGGCATCAACTCACCTCGCCATGTTTGGAGGAGGAATGTTGCCTATGACCCCAAGAACACCATCCCCACCGTGAAACATGGAGGTGGAAACATTATGCTTTGGGGGTGTTTTTCTGCTAAGGGGACAGGACAACTGCACAGCATCAAAGGGATGATGGACGGGGCCATGTACCGTCAGGGCCAGGGCATTGAAAATGAGTCGTGGATGGGTATTCCAGCATGACAATTACCTAAAACACACGGCCAAGGCAACAAAGGAGTGGCTCAAGAAGAAGCACATTAAGGTCCTGGAGTGGCCTAGCCAGTCTCCAAACTTTAATCCCATAGAAAATCTGTGGAGGGAGCTGAAGGTTTAGATGACTCTCTGTGGTCATATTGGCTTAACCTAGAAACAGATCTTATTGTCATCTTGTATAAGGAACACTAATCTCACCAAGACTGTGTCTTACTATGCTTACAGAGTGTTTTGAGAATGAGTTAACGTGTACGTGTGTGTGTGTGTGTGTGCGCACGTGTTTGTGTGTGGCGGAATTCAAACAGGTGAGAGAGCAGATCTGACGTACTTGGAAGGGATTAACTCGTCTCCTCTTTCACCTCACCCCATGTCTGAGTCTTCATCACACCTATCTTAATGCTGCTTGTGCACTCTCTCATGGTTTCGTATCCTCTCTTTACCATGGTGTGGCATTTTTTATTTTTTATTTTTTTGACACGCCGCAGGACCAAAATTAAAATGAATTAGTGAAGGTAAAAATGGAAGAATTAAAAAAAAAAAAATAATAATAATAAATAAATAGGGACTAATAACAGGACCTAATTATATTTAAATGTAAAATGTAAATAAATAAACGATGACAAATAACAGGCCCTAATTATTTTTAAACGTTAACCTAAAATAGTAGTAATAATAATATGCATACTAATAATTGATAACAAAAATATACATATGAATAAATATTAATTAAAAATAAATGTAAACAAACAAATAAATTGTGACTAGTAACAGGACCTAATTGTTTCTAAATATTAACCTAAAATCTGAAAAAGTGTACTTATTTATTTATCTATATATATATATATATATATATATATATATATATATATATATATATATATATATATATATATATATATATATATATATATATATATATATAATTAAAAGGAAAAATGAAAAAGTATAAAGAAACAAAATACATACATAAATAAATAAATAGTAACAGGGCCAACTTAAGTATGAACATATTAACCTAAGCATTTTAGCAATTAATCATCTTATTATGATCTGAAAATGCTGATTTTTAGCTACATCTAGGTTATCTGTAATGCATTAATATGTTAGAATGGCTTTTGTTAATAAAATGACTCATGCAAGATAATCTGCCAACTAATCTAATTTCATGCATTGACCTGCAGAAGTCTAGCAGCTTGAAATGATATACAAAAGCCCCTTGCTGACACCATTAGTGTGAGATCAGCCTAGGCAGTGGACACGAGTCAAGACCGAGGCACTTTTTTTAGCCTGATTTCTTCCCAGATCTTCTTACTACATGACGAAGACGGCGTCCTCTATTTAGTCGCGCAGAAAAGATTAGAGCAAAAGGAAATAAATACAGAACCAAGACGAGCTCTATAATTCTAACAATTAGGATTAATGTCTGAGCTTTGCTGCATGTTTGCGTTGACAAGAAGTTGTAGGAGAGAGAGAGAAAGAGTTGTTCAGATGTGCTGAGAACACATTCAAAACTTGAGTTTATTTAGGTCTAAAACAATTCATATAAAACCTACATTCCAGTCTAGGTTTATTTCAGAATGTCGTATCAGGAAGAAACGTCCAGTCCACTTGATTTCTCACATCCACATCTCACTTCTTGTAATTGTTTCACCTTCAGCTGCTGACCAACAACACACAAATTATCTATTCACACTTATCTATATACTAGAATGCTGAATGTACAACATGAGATATTAAAAAAATTAAGGGTTTATTGACTTTACATATATTCATAAATCTCCTCTAATGGTAAAATGAATATCCTGCTTTTCCATAGATAGCATGCAGGCAGGATATCCTGTGGTCTTTTTTTAGGTTACTGTGATGAAACCAAGAATCGCTTCAAATTCTGCAATAAATGTCAATTTATTGAACTGATCCTTAGCATAGCCTTGTGTACAGCTATAAACAATCAATTACATTTACATAATTGGTACTGATAGAATATTTCTGATTCTAGATGTCTACCAATGTTGATTTTTTTTTACATCTCCAATAAAGATATGCAAATCTGATATACTTTTTTTTTTTTTTTTTTTTTTTTGCTTTCTGACACAATAAAAACAGCTTAATCACTGACCAGACTACAACAAACAATTACATGCATTAAGAATATTTTATCAACAACAACAATGAATTGTGACAAATGAACTATTAAAAGTGAAAATATTCCATCTAGTCATTTATTTAAGATCCTAAATGCACAATAATTATAATACAATCTTAGGTGGAGTTTATACTGAATGTCTATTTATATCTTTATAGCAAACAATTAGCATTCCACCTTTGTAATTTGAACGGTGATGTAATCTACTCTGTATCATCAAGCCTATATCAGTTCAAAAGGTTAAGTTTTTAAATAAATATTTTATTCTGTCAAGCGAATAACACTTTAATCAACACTTATTTTACGTAATTTTACACTATACCTAGATCCTATATTTCTGCTATCAATTGACCGATAACGAGCGCCTCAAAATAGCAAAATATCAGCAGATTAATTGATGTTTCGTCCTATTTATTTATTTATTATTATTATCTCTGGCACTTTTTGTAAAGTACATGCTGAAGAACAATGAAAGTACAGAAAATGAGTGACAATGGGTGGAGACACACAGACTGATACACTTTTACGCCGCTGCGCGCAAAAGCAACAAACCGTTACTTTGTAACATTCTTGTATGTGATTTGATTTGGTCTGACCTCTCTGAGCTGGTCCAGCTCGTGTCTGACGGTCTCATATTCGCTCTCCAGCTCCTCGAAGCGCTGTTTGAGCTGCTGGTTCTCCTCCAGCACCGCGAGCCCGTACTCTGCCGCCTGGATCTTCTCGCGGCTCGTTTCGCTCAGGTCCCGCGTCAGGCGCTCGATCTCCGCGCGGAGCCAGTTGGGTCCGGCCTCAGAGACCAGCTGCGCTTCGGGACAGCCGTCCTCATCCCCGGACATGTTTGCCATCACCCGGCACACTCGAACACAGGCGGTAACGGACCGAGCCCGTTAACTCCTCATTCTAAACCATGAAGTTGATCACCAGTGCATGCAGTTTATTGGATGCACTATTCTTAATGTAGTTTTACAAATTTATTCCCCATGATTTAGTGTATAACTCCATGATTTCCTCTCGTTCGGATGTCATTCCTGAGATTAGGAGGGGAACTCGGTTTGCTGTGAGATCATCTAGCAGGAATACGAAGTGATTTTGTCTCTCCCGTTTTATGGGTAATGTAGTTCTATACACACATGCATGCGTTGTATTAGGGCTGTCCTAGACCACACGACCCATAAAGCTTTGTGTTCTGTACACGAAGGCAACACAGGATGCACAGATGGTTCATTGACCGAATGCCAACTTCGACTCCAAATGTTGCTCAATGCTTCCATCTGCTGATGGTAATATTTCAGGCTGTGTGATGTAGATGAAAAACTAGTTTCAAAGTTTTTAAAATCAGGGCCTTTTTTTTTATTTTTTTTTTTTAAATATAAAATAGATATATCCTATGTTTATGTAAAAAGACCTATTTATACTTTGTGTGAAAATTTTTTTATTAATTAAAAACGTGTCAAAATAAGTGAATTTTAATCATTATTGTAATTTTAAATTAAATAATAGGCTTTTTATTGCCATTGGTAAAATAAATCTTAAAATATTATTTGGAAAACATGTACTTTGTTATTATTATGTTACTTTTTATTACTTTTTCATATATTAAGAAGACAACACATTGTTTTCCTAAATTAAATCGAATAATAATAGCAGTAATATTTATTATTATTATTATTATTAATATTATTTTACATTTTTATATTTTTTGTATATTATAAAGAAAACATTGTTTCTTAAAAAAATTAAACAATAGGTTTTTATTTTTATTGTCATTGCATTAAAACCAAAATACATTATTAAAAAATTATCTGGAAAATATTTACTTTTTAATAATACTTTATTAGTAGTAGTAGTAGTAGTAGTAGCAATAATAATAGTTGTTGCCACATTTGTATACACATTTTGTAAATTTCTCTTTTTCTGTAGTCCACCGCCACACCTCATGGAAGAGCCAGTCTGAAAAGCCCTGCTCAACACTTGAAACTTAATTGTCTGTCATTGTGTTTTCATTTGACTGAAAAACTGGGGTTTCCTTTTGTGTCGCCACCAATTGCATGGACTAGAACCGAAAGCATTTGATTTAAAGGGCATTCAAGCCACAAAACTGGTTTTACCCATCAATCTGAAAGTGAAAATATACTTTATTCATGCCAGTTCATCATCATTATCTGCCAAGGTTGAAGGCTGACACTCTTCAATCAAAAGAGGAAGTAGCAGAATGAGCGTTTAGCATCTCCAAAGTGAACTATCATCCATAATGGTAAGTTCTTATTTAGCGCTCTCTAGTTACTAAGAAAGATGTCATTCAATACTGCATGTTCAGTTACTACAATTCTGTCTTTAGGGTGCTTTGGATGTTTACAACCACTGTAAGTTTGCCAGATCAGATTTTAAATCGAAACTGAAAGTTGTACAGTATTTATTTGTTTGTTCATTCATCTACTTTTCTTACAGATAAATATTACCATTTTTTCTCGATCTGCTTTGGCCTGGGCTTTGGACTGTTACTCTACAGGCCATTTTATTGTAAGAAATATTTTTGTGTGTTTTTCCCAGTATCATCCTATGAGCAGCAGTGGGTCTTCAGACTTTAATAAACTGAAACCATTATTTACATTCATTCTTAAAATAAATGTATCCATAAAGTCTTACACATGAGAAAAACACACTTTCAAAAAAGTTCTTTCAAAAGTTAGTGTATTGTTTGTTTAGTGTTTTTCTATACGCATGATCAATCAATCTTTGAGTCAGTCATTTATCAACATCTTCATGTTTTCCAGCCATCATGGTGCCATCGATTCTTGCCGTGTTCTTCACAGTAGTTTTTGAATGTGTTGGTGCATCCTTTGGTAAGATGTTTTATTAAAACGTATGCTATAAGATGAATCAGAAAATTGCAAAATGCCACAAATAACAGTTACAAATTTGATGGAACAGGTTTTGTTGAGCATTTAACATTTTTAACAGGTTTGGCAGCACACACTGTAAGATGTAAGGGTCGACCTTACCACTGGAAAGGTAATTTGACTGTGTTCAGACTGCTTGCTCTTTCTTCCATCACGCCATTTGATTAATATGAAAACTGGTCAACTGGTTTTTGCTACAGATATTGTCTGGGGTTATTGTATGGCTTTCTTAGTGACCATCCTTCATCTCAGATCTTACCATGGTATGTTAACCTCACAACTTCCTAACAGAGACATCAAGGTTTCTTTGTTGTGCCTCTTCCTTGTTGTTTCCTGAGCAGCAAATCAGTATATTAGAAGGATCACGTGACACTGAAGACTGGAGTAATGATGCTGAAAATTCAGCTTTGATTACAGGAATAAATTAAACTTGAAAATATATTAAAATAGAAAACCGTTCTAAATTCTAAACTGTAACAGTAACTTGGTGAGCATGTTTTAAAAACATAAAACATATTACAATAATGCTATAATCCAAGTTTACCTATTCTTTTGCAGTTTATACTCTGTCTTGTGGCTTTGGCCTCGTTGTGTTTGCCACAAGAGGAGCAATACGCAAATCTAATGCTCTATGGTGAGAGCTTTTTTCTTTATTATGTATCAGAACCTTTCATATGAGTTACTGCAGGGCACTGCAGTAGATTGTTTTCTAAGAACACCCTAGAAAGACTTTTGTTCCTTTAAACAGGAAATCAAGGCGTTACTGTGATTGAAGCCAAATTAATGCTCACTTAGAGGTAAGAAAGTCAAAAAAAATAATAATATTTGTTTGTATTTTTATAATACAACTGTGATCACTGTCGATGTCTTTTGCAGGTGTCCGTTTGTGCATTCATGTACATTTATTAAGTTTGTGCAGTAAATATTGTGTCAAAATCAAAGCCAATTGTATTTCAAATTTAATTTATTTTTTATCAAATTGTGTTGTAATTTAATTTTATACATTTCACTGAATTAAATTTGTACATCTAATTTCTGATTTAATCTTGTTTTGCTATTTGTTACTTTCTACATTTTTCATAAGTTGTTTTGATTAATGATTATTTCACTGATTTATCAGTTGTAAATGAGAAAAAATATTATTAGAGGCTTACGAGAAAATATAACTTTTGTTTAAAATAATACTTAAAACAAATTCACATTTAATCCAATGTGTTTCTTAATTAATTGTGAAGATTTCTATAAGTTTCTGAGTGAAAATAGTTTCTACAACATTTTTTCAGTGTATAATACATTCTATGTAAATGATAGTGTTTTTTAATTAAAATAAATAGTATAGTTTAGTATAGTTTTTTCATCTTACAAACAAATGAATTCTTCTTATTTGTTTGAATATACAACAGGTTCTAGACAAGTTACAACATGCCCCAATATGGGGAAATCGTGGCCTAATGCTTAGATAGTTGGACTCGTAATAGGTTGCGAGTTCGAGTCTCAGGTCTGGCAGGGATTGTCGGTCGGGGGAGTGAATGTCCAGCGCTCTCTCCATCCTCAATACCACGACTGAGGTCCCCTCGAGCAAGGCACCGAACCCCCAACTGCTCCCCGGGGTTTGTGTTAACTGCTGTGTGTGTGCACAAATTCCGAGTATTGGTCACCATACTTGGCCGTATGTCACGTCACTTTCAATAGTGGCCAGTGTGTGTTTTAAATGACCTGTTTAGTAATGGTAAAAAGTGACTTTAAAAAAAAATATATATAATAATAATAAACCCACTGAAGCCCCGGTCTCCCCTATTAGTGTGAATAAAACAGGCAACACACATGAGCTCTCAAACTCAAATGCAGAGGGCTTTAATCAATCACTTGATACATAGAAAAATAACAGAGAAAGTGTTTGTTGTAGGTTCAGATATAACCGCATTTTCCAGTGACGCTGATGGTTTCCTCCATCCCTCATTTTCTCTGGCCAGAAAACGACCATGTTTCATGCTCATAACACCACAAAATGCTACTCCATCTTTGTAAACACAGAGATCAAACTACAAACAGTTTCACAGACGACAACCGTTTACTACTTTACTGAACACTTTGAGTCGAAGCACCCCACAGACATTCTCATTTGATTATCTGTTTCTTTTTCTTAAGACTAAACTCTACGAACATAACATCAAAATGTTTATTTTTTTCGCACACGTATCTGTTCCCGTGAAATCCAGCCCCGCCCTGTAGTCATAGCTACACAGTAACAATATAAAAAGTATTAAAATATAATGTCGCAAACAGTTTCATTGTTGGGTCTTATCAAATGACTTAAAAACACAAGTGTCACATTGTACAGCATATCAATATTTTCTGAGGTGATAGTGTAAAATACGTCTTAGCGTCGCTAACATTTCAACTTTGAGTTTCAAATCAATATAAAATCATAATTTTTTTTTCTTTGCCATATTTCAACTCTTTTCACAATCTAAGTCCATGCCTATAATATTTCATGCTGAAACCCCCCTTTTATTTGTGCAAAGTAAAAATGGTTATAAATGCGGTTTCATGTTGATTTTAAACTGTCAGTACAGGAAAAGAGCATGAAAACATCTCCTTTATGCATATTTGTATGTACACTAGCGTTCAAAAGTCTGAGGATTTTTGAACATTTTTACAATATTATCTCTTCGGCTGACTAAGGCTGCATTTATTTGATCAAAAACAGTAAAACTGTCATATTACAAATTAAAAGAACAGTTTTTGTTTTAAATATATTATAAAATGACATTTATTCTTCTGATGGCAAAGCTGAATTTGCAGCATCATTACTCTAGTCTTCAGTGTCACACGATCCTTCAGAAATCATTCTAATATTCTGATTTGATGCTCTAGAAACATTTCAATGTCGCCAATAGTTGTGCTACTTAGTATTTTTGCAGATTCATTTTCTTCATTATGAATACAAAGTTCAGCATTTATTTGAAACATAGCTTTACTGTCACTTTCAATCATTTTAATGCATCCTTTCTGAATAAAAGTATTGATGATAAAACTCTTACCTCAAACTATTGAATATTAGTGTATTTGTAAGGAAATAAACAGAATGTGAACGTTACTTCAAAATGTACACCACATACAGTATCTCACATTACTATTATACTCACAGTGGGGTCATTCACAGTGAACAAGGTGGAGGCAGGGGCCACAATATGAAGTGTTTGTGGAGCTGGTTATTTGATTGATTTGGGTGGAGTGGGCGGGGCAAAGCGAACGGTTCACTTGGCATTGGCGGAGCTGCTGAGCATCTTCCTGACCACCTGAGTGATGGAGTCACGGTCGATGCCATAGATTTTGAGCAGGTCGGACATTTTTCCGCTGCGAGGAACATGAGCGACAGCCAGACGCTGGAAAGTGAAGCCGGGCTCATTGACGATAGCGGAGCACACCGCTTCTCCCAGGCCACCTGTGCAATTACAGCAGGTAAACATGTTAATGGTCTGATTTTTAATTTTACGACACAAAATGACCCTTTTTTGAAAGATATTATTGAAATGGGCATCCTGGGAAATCACGCCCGTCTTTATGATGTCAGAAATATCCCAATTACAGTAAAAAAAAAATTACATGTAGGAACTAAGAATTTTATACAGTTGGTCTTTTTCTTACTTGTAACATGTAAAAAATATCTAAACACACACACACACATGCAAACAAAATATATACAGTATCTTCATAATCTGAAGATATTGGTCAAAAGTTACTTTTTTTTTTTTTTTTTTTGTAATTTTGAAAAAAAAAGTATCTTCTGCTCACCAAGGCTGCATTATTTAATCAAAAATACAGTAAAATCTCATTTTTTTCTCGTGATAACAAAGCTGAATTTTCAGCAGCATTACTGCCCATTTATTATTATTATCAGTATTAAAAACTGTTGTGCTTCTTCATATTTTTGTGGAAACCTCAATTGATATATTTTTAAAGAATTCTTCAAATGTTCAAACGATAGAACGTTCAAAAGGACAGCATTTATTTGAAATAGAAAATATAAATCTTTCTGATCAATTTAATGCATCCTTGTAGAATTTAAATATTATTCTTATATTCTTAAGAAAAAATCCTACTGACCCCAAACAAGTGTTATTGTAGTATTTTCTATATACTATTATAGTTTTTATTCATATTTTAAATGAGCCGTTATTATTATAATATTTTCAGGTTTTTTTTATTTTTTTGTAATTTTGTTATGTGCCTGTAATTTCTTAAATATTACTATTTAGGTTTAATTAATTTTATTCCAATTATAGTTTTAGTTTTTAATTATTTGCAGTAATTTTAGTACTTTAATTTAAACTTCAGTTAGTCAGCAATGCAACATTTCTCATTTTTGTTTAGTTTAAGCTTTTCATTTAATATTTGTGCATGTTTTATTATTTGTATTTAATTAGGGGTTAGAAATTTGTATTTAATTAGGGGTTAGAAAAACAGTTCAAATTGTTCATGTCACCTTAAAGGGTTTAAAAACAAGTCAAAGGTGGTTTGCTAGTCTTATCTGGTTTAAGCTGGTCTACCAAGATGGTATAGTTGTAGCAAAACAGTCCATCTTAAGCTCTTTTTATCAGCAAGGAAGCATATTAAAATGAATCTCCTGCTTTTAAATTAGCATTCACCTGTGCATTAAAGTCACTGTTTGACTTTCTGCACCATGCTCTGCTTTTAAAATTCATATACCTGTATGTAAAACATCATATGCTTTGATAGACTATCCAAATCTCTTTTTATCCCTACACGGCCCTGCTATCAACCTTGCTGTGATCACACGTTCTCTCTGTTGTCTGTCTCGATCCTCTTTCACTCCCCCGAGGCAGAGGGGATGTTTGCTTTCAGAATGATTTTGGATGTTAAACTCTCTCTCTCTCTCATCCAGCCTCACTCCTCTTCTGGCACGCAAGCAGTAATGCCACATCCAGGGCCGCCTGTGGTATCTAGGTCACAATAAGCCCTGTGGCCGTACGTTTGCTTAAGGAGACCTGACAGGCCTCCGCGTCTGTCTTTTTTTCCCCTGAATGAACAGAATGAGACACGGCCAAAAAACTCAACCGATTATGACAACACAATGCTTTTTGCTTCCCGATCCAATGACAATTTGCCAGCACATCATGTTTCTTCCAGCCAGCCAATTGCACTCTGCCACACATCGCTCCTCGACTGGACTTGCTGTTCATGCTACTTGGATGTGCAGCCAGGCTGAAATGTGCGCTTGAGACGAGGGATAATGTGCTCTAAGCTTGAAACCCACCTTCATAATAGTGATCCTCAACCGTGAGGACACGACCCCTGGTGGCACGCACATGGTCGATGATGGTTTTGGCATCCAGGGGTTTGATTGTGAAAGGATCGATCACTCTGATGTAAATCCTCTCTGGAGAATGACACACAAAGCAGACATACCTGAGTTTGTTAAGCTCACACATCACATCATGTATGTATGGGAGATAGTTAGTCTAGGGATAGTTCACTGAAAATTCTATCATTAGTTACTTAGCCTCATGTCGTTCCAAACCTGTAAGACCTTCGTTCATCTTCAGAACTCAAATTAAGATATTTGTATGAAATCCGAGAGCTCTCTGACCCTCCATAGACGGCAACGCAGCTACCACGTTCAAGACCCAGAAAGGTAATAAGGACAACATTAAAATGGTCCATGTGACATCAGAGGTTCAACAGTAATTTGACAATGCTATGAGAATATTTTTTGTGCACAAAGAAAACAAAAATAACGACGACAGAGACTGACACGGAAGAGAAGAACTTGCTGAATAAATTTGCTATTTTTGTTGGGTTTTTTTGCACAAAAAAAGTAGCTTCATAACATTACGGTTGAACCACTGATATCACATGGACTATTTTAACTATGTTTCTGGGTCTTGAACGAGTCAGTTGTGCTGCTGTCTATGCAGGGTCAGAAAGCTCTCAGATTTCATCAAAAATATTTTTATTTGTGTTCTGAAGATGAACGAAGGTCTTACAGGTTTGGAACAACATGAGGGTGAGTAATTAATGACAGAATTTTCATGTTTGCTGCATTAACTTTTAAAGTGTCCTTATTATGGATTTTTGAAAATGACCTTTCATGCAGTGAGTAACACAGCTCTAAGTGAATGAAAACATCCCGCAAAGTTTTAAATCTGAAAGTGCACCGTGTATAAAGTTATTGTCTCTCAAAAGGAGTCGACTCTGAATCATTGAAACAAGTCATTTTTAAAACGAATCCCAAGCCGTTTCATGTTGACCACAACATGAAACATTAGCATATTGCCAGCATATTGAAAATTCCGCTTTGTATCACAGGAATAAATTACATTTTAAAATATGTTTAAAAGGTAACCTTTCAAATGATAATAAATAACATTTTCAAGAGTTTTTATTTGTCACATACACAATTATTTCACATTATTATTATTTTTTTACTTTGCCTTGGTAAGCAAAAGATACTTTTTTCAAAAACATAAAAAAAAAATGTACTGAGGCCAAACTTTTTGAATGAGATATATATTTGACAGTCTCTGCATTGTTTCATTATACCTTTTTTGAGTTGCTCTGCTGCAGCCAGAGCTTCATGGAGGGTAATTCCAGCTCCGATCACTGTAACCTGATCTTCCTTACTCTGGCACACCACCTAATCAGGTCATTTATACATTAAAGGTACATTATCATACATTTTGATATAAAATTAATAACCCAGCTTAACAAAGTGAATCAATAATAAATGTATGATTGCTTTGATATTGATTTGAATCTGTCTCAGAATTAAATATATTTTTTATTGAATGATGATTAAGAGACAGGTTTACCTTGGCTTGGCCAACATGGAAGTCCTCATTGCTGTTGTAAATGATTGCAGTCTCTGGACGAGTGGTCCTGATGTAACAAACCCCCTTAAGTCCAGAAAAATTGATAGAAAAATGAAAAGGGATAAATCTCATGATGAAAAAAAGTGGAAATTAAAAGAAAATATTTTCTGATATTTTCTTACTTTCAGAATGAATTTGAGTTAAATTGGCTCTACCCAACAAGAAGCTGAATTGATATATTTTGAATCTCAATTGAAAAAAAATAAAAAAATCAACACGTGCAATGCATTCTGGGAAATGACGTATCTTTTAAAGTAATGTGAACGTCTGCTATTATGGGGTTAATATATTTTATGTAGTCTACCGTGAAAAACCAAATGTTGTGATTATTTTTTATCTTTCCACTGTCTATATTCTCTAGGTTGTATATTGGTGTAATATAAATTGTGTTCAGCAGGTTAGTACAAGCACTTGGTGAAATAGGTGACTTATCAATACAAAAGACTGATAACTTCCAGACTTAAAGTCCAAAAAGATCAAATCATGGAAGCCTGTTTAGCAGGAGCATCATTAACCTTAAAAACCCATAGGGGCCGTCATTCAAATCCAAACAACATAGAACTACTGCAGCAAACTGGCAGAAAAACATCATTATTCACAATATCTTTAAGGTTTTCTAAACTTTTTCCAAATTTAAAAAGCATTCGTCAGGTCAATATTCAAAGATTGTAAGTGATATACATTTCTTTGAATTTCAATTGTACCTTCTTAAATTGCAATTCTTCATCCTGTTTGCTACCTCGATTCATTAAAAAAGGCTTGGAATTTTAAAAGCATTCTTAATTAAATTGGGCTATTCCGTGTTAAAACCATATTTCAAAAACTTTTCCAGCTCAAATTTTTTATTTTTTCAATATGTTTTTGAAGAAAGGCAAACGTATATAGCAAAGCCTAAATATTAAACAGATATAAGTTTGTTATTAAAGTCTGTGTTGACTTTAGCAATCTTTGTTGCCTTTTATGCCAATTGTGAGTATTCAAAAAAACTAAACAAAAAACACTTTACACTTTTTTTCTCCAAAGTTTGCATGTCTGTAACTCAACAAATATTACAGATATCTTGTTTACCCTTTTAGATTTTGAGTTTTTAACAAACTTTTCTTTTGGTATCTTCATTTTTATGGCTCTATATGGTTAATTTACAGAGCTTTAGGCCTCTCAATATGGCTCCAGGAGGACTTTTGAATCTTGAATGAATATGAATATATCAACATCCTTATAAATATAACATCCAATTGATGTGTTCAAATATTTTGATAAAATTTTATTTTGGCATAGGTTTTTAACTTATCTCTACTGTCCATAATACTAGATGTATCATGCCAACCTTTGTGTTGGCTGCAAGCTCCACAGACTTTTCAGTAGACACAGCATCACTGGGGTAGAAAATGGTGGCAGTGGGGATGGGTCTAAAAATAGCCATGTCCTCCAGCGCCATGTGGGCCGGTCCGTCCTCTCCTGAAACACACACACACACCATCCACATACTCACATACAATTATTTAGATCGAAAATAATTTGTATATTAGATATGTGAGGTAGGTGCACACGCATGCGACAGTTGAGCAGACAGACAGGCAGTCAGGCAGGTGTACAGACAGACGGACTGGCATGCAGTGTACCTGTGCTAACGGAGGGGATGCCGGGTCACCCGGAGACAGTCTCCGAGATACACAGGGGGAGGGAGAGAGGGAGAAGGGGTTGTGCTAAGAGTCGCACCACCGCCAGACGACCAGGAGAACAAAACACACATTAGAAAGACAGCTTCAGGAAAAAGTCGGGGTGAATCCCTCACAAATCTATTCAAAACATCATCGTTAGAGTCACAGCTGCGACATGTGAGAGAGGAGAATGGGAGGTGCTGGAAATGGGCGGGGCTTAAAAGGAAGCATTTGGATTGGAGAGTGCACCTTAGATTGCGGCTTCTAAAAAGGGAAGCACTTCTTACCGACAGACATTCCGCAGTGGGAACCGCAGAGGTTTATGTTGCTGTCTGAGATGGCGGCCATGCGGAGCTGGTCATATGCGCGGGTGAAGAAGGTGGCCAGGCCACTAGCAAACACGATGTTTCGCTCACGTGCGGCACAGCCTGTGGCAACGCTGACCTATGAAAGATGGATATTGTTAATTGTTAATCCTGATCCCACAACATTCCTGTTAAATACATACGAAATACATACTGATTAGACTTATGGTTTGCATGTGTTGGATGACAGTAGGCAAAACATCTTGAGAAAGCCAAAAGTTTTGGCTTATGTGTATCATTTAGTTATTTAGTGTAACTAAATGATACACATAAGCAAGCCAAAAGACGTGACTTTGGTAATATATAGGTAAATAATTTGGACATAAATAGTAAAATACCTCATGCATTTTTAGTAGGTTGTAATATACTGGGGAAGAAACACATGGAATCTGCTAAACAGGAACTCCATTTTATTCTTCATATGAGAGGAATTACGAGTGTGCGGCTCACACACTCGATATCATTTCCTGTTTCCTGCATGAAATCCTCTCCAGGCAAGGCACAGAATATAACCAAGCCTCAGCAACAGTAAGTCTTAACTCTAACATGTGGGACTCTTGATATACACTTATATATACTATATACACTATATATATATATATTAGAAGGAATTGTGTGCTTCTAGAAATTAGAAGCACACAATTCCTTAGAATATCATTATATGCTTTAACATTAAGATTTGTACTCATAGAAATTACTAAAGTAGTCAAAGATGTTCATTAGAAGGGGGTGACCCAATAATTTTGGCAATATAGTGTATATATAATGCAAAATAACATAATGCATGTCAGTGTCATTTATACAAATGTGGCTTCTGTTTCATGCCATTAAGCTATTAAAATCAATCCATATTTATTTTGTCAGATTATAGTGCATATGACTCCTTAATTAGTATGCAGATCTATTAGTACATTTCCTCTACTTTGCCTCTGATTGGTTAACCGCAGAGTCTGAAACAGATCTGAACTCTGACCATTAAATTAGTATTCAGGTTTTCCACACGTCCATCACGATCGCTTCCCAAAACACAAAATGACAAATTAGTGGCCTACATTCTACCTACCACACGTACCAAGTGAACAATGACTAAGTAGAGAAAAAGCAGAAATATTTTGGCTTACAGCAGCTATACAGATCATAAAGAATGTGCTTATGAGATAAAAAGGAGGCGGTGCGGGTTTTCTGCATGGCTTCTCGGGGAAAGGCACTGCAGCAGGGGGTGGTGCAAAATGGAGCGTAAGTGGGTCACATCTTCGCTGCTGCATTATGGATAGAGCACCATGTATTATTCAACAGATCAGCATTTTGGTGCTTTGAGGGGCATTTTATATGGCCAATCCCAGAGCTCCACTTTATCAGAACAATCTAGGGAGCATTTAAGGATGTTTCAGTCACTAAGCTAGTCTCCCAAATGAGCAGACCTTTGATTTGATTCTCGAAATTGTCAAGAGTGCTAAAATGTAACTATAAAAAGAATAGTCCACCCAAAAATGAAATTTCAGTCATTCTGTGGAGAATAAAACAAGATGTTTTGAATAATGTTGGTTACCAAATGGTTTTGTGTAACAGTTAAAGGTAACAAAACATGAAAAATAATCATCTTGTTAATCAACTAGCGAAAACTTGAAAACTAATGGATTGTAAGATAATAATTATTTCTTAGCTAGCAAGTATTCAGTGAAGTAATTGATGCCCATGATTATGTCATGTTGATGTTTTCAATGTTTGGAATTTTTGACGGTTATGATAACGTGTGCGAGAGGTGAACAATTGATTTGATAATTATAAACGCAGTGGGGAATGCTTTTTGCGTAGTTTATTATAACAATTTTATGGAATGAAGTTTATTTTTGTGGTTACTCAGAAACATGTTTGGCTTGTCATTTGGCTGTCACAAATTTGTTGACTTTTGAAAAACAAAGTTAATTGTGGTTTTTATGCACAAAATTGGTTTTATTGTCTCCTATAACAAAAATATTTGATCTAAACCCATGAAAATGCAGATTCTGTTGTATATAATAGTAATATAGTAATAGTAATAGTTTTTTTTTCCTAATATTACCCCAGACTTTGACTAGTGGACTATCCCTTTTAATATTGAAATATCAATTGAGTGTAATCATGGGAGTTTTTTTTTGGTCAGGTTTACTAAAAGCTAGTACTTGCCATTTTTGGTTCTTTAAAATATCATCATGATGGTACTTCATAGTTTCCTACCATGTTCTGCTCTGCACTGTAGCACTCAATAAAACGGTTGGGATGCTCATTTTTAAAGATTTCAGAGTAGGTGAAATTTTTGGTGTCGACATCCATAGCCACCACTCGCTCATTGTAACGTCCCAGTTTGGCCACGGCCATCCCGTATGCCTTGCAGGTGGCAATCTGTTGGAAAAGAACATGGTGTAAAGAGCTAGACCATGATATTATACCAACATATCATCCATCCATTCTTGAACTTTCACCTTCTCTCCAGGTTTGTAGTTGGGGCCGCTGGGCATGCGGATATTGCGCAGACTCACGGGTGGAGCGTCTTCAATGGGTGAAGCCGGGTACATGCGCTTGTTACTGTTGAGGACGCGGCTCTGGAGGTCTCTCGTGACGCTCTCTGCCATGTCCTTCGACAGCACCTTGCCATGCCATCCCATCTTATCTTCTGCCACTGAGCGTAACAGAGTTTTTTTTATCAGAATATATTGAGTTATATCAGTATTTATATATTTGGAAGTAATGGGAAGAAATATACCAGGAATGCCTTTGCCCTTGATGGTTTTGGCGATAATGGCAGTGGGTTGGTGGCGTTGCTGGCTTATGGCTTTACACAGCTCTTCCACACTGTGGCCATCCACAATGATAGCATGCCACCTAAAAAAAACCCAACAAATAACAAACTGACTGATGGCTTTTCACTACATGCACACAAACACAAATAAATACACATATAAACATGCAGATCCCAGATTTGTTACTGTTAACTAAAACCCAAATTCTTAAAAATGGATAAGAAATAAGAATCAAATCAGCAAATTAGAATGATTTCTGAAGGATCATGTGACACTTTAGACTGGAATAATGATGCTGAAAATTCAACTTTGCATCACAGGAATAAATAATACTTTAGAATGTATTTGATTTATTTAGAATATATTAAAAATGTTTTTGGTACTTGAAGTAAAGCTAAAATAAAATACTACTAGATGGAAAAACAAACTTAAAAAATCCTTACAGTATTTATTATTTTGTTTTTGAAATAAATACTTGGTCAGTTAGCCAAGTCAACATTTCACAATTTTAAGTTGAATACTAAAATTAGAACTCAAATAAAAAGAATACATTAAAGCTAAAAATTGCAAAAACTTTTTACTAAAATTTAAAATTAAAGAACAAAAATAAAAGTGAACTCAATAAGTACTATAATAGTGTATAAATAATATAAAAATAAAACTGCCATATTTTAGGAATAAGACAATAAAAGTATTTCAAATATGTTTCATACTTTTTAGGTTATCTGAGTAAATCCCAAAAAAACATATCAAGGAATAAATAAATCAATAAGCTAGCTAATTTAAATACAATAAAGCCTATGTTAAGGTCATCTAGATTATTTGCAACTGTTAATTATATTAAATTGTGACATTATTTTTATCTCCTTATTGGAACCTTTAAATCCCAAATTCTTGTTATTTTAATGCATGCAGCTGTTTTAATTTTGATATCATTTTGCTTATGGAATTCTGAAATATGACATGTTTTAGAAATTCACCCATGTCATTAACATATATTTTTATCCCAGCCCTCCTGGAGTGATTTGAGGTCAAGTGTCTCAAGGTGACACCTCATGGGGTTCTAGGGTTTGACGTTCCCAGCCCATGCCTTTATCCACCTCCAACCAACCCACCCGAAGGCCTCACAGCGTCTCTGGTACTTCTCCACATGGTGCTGCAGTGGTGCTGGATCACTCTGGCCCAGCCGGTTGATGTCCAGTATGGCCAGCAGATTATCCAGCTGGTAGTAGGAAGCGAAGGCCATGGCCTCCCACACGGCCCCCTCGGACATCTCTCCATCCCCCAGCAGGCAGTACACATGGTAACTGAAGAAGAGTGAAAACACAGCTACATTTTTGCATTTTGCATTTTTGCAAGACAATGGTGCTTGCACGTGCAAATTTGCCTCCATGATGGAAGAGTGTTGTTGTTGTTTGCCAAGCTGTATAGCTAAGCTGTTCAGAGTGTATGTTAGCACATTGTTATGCGGTTGCTAGGACAATATGGGTGGTTGCTAAGATGTGCTGGGGGACTATTTATTCTTTTCTTGGTGGGTTTGTTTCTTTTACTTTCCGTACTACTTGATTTATGTATATGTCAGTATTTTGGTCTCCAACCTCTACCCAAAAGTTGTCAACTTAAAGGGATAGTTCACCTAAAACTTTCGTTCCAAAATGTAGTTCACCCTCATGTCATTCCAAACCTGTATGAGTTTCTTTCTCATGCTGAACATAAAAGGAGATATTTTGAAGAATGTTGGCAATCAGTCAGTGATGTTTCCCATTTACTTCCATAGGCATTTCTTTCTCTATTATGGAAGTCAATGGGAACCAACAACTGTTTGGTTCTTCAAAATTCTTCAAAATATCTTATGTTCAACACGGTGAGTAAATGGTGACATTTTGGGGTGAACTATTCCTTAAATAACTATATTTGAATTTGATTTTTTTTCATTCACACAATATAAAAAATTTCAAAGCCAAATAATTTTCTCAAAAATTAAGCAAAATATTTATTTTTGTTTCTCCTTAGTTTCATTCATTCATTAATTTTTGCTTATCAACTACCATTCAAAAGTTAAGGGGTCAGTAATTTTATTTTTTATAGTAATTTATTTTTTATTGTTATCATACAACAATGATGCATTAAATATAAAGACTTTAATAATATTACAAAATATTTATATTACAAATAATATATTTTTTTGAACTTTCTATTCATCAAAGAATCCTGAAAAAAGTATAATTTCCACAAAAATATAAAGCAGCACAACTATTTTCAACATTGATAATAATAATAGATGTTTCTTGAGCATCAAATCAGCATATCACATTAAGAGATAAAAACAATCCCAAACGTTTGAACACTAGTAAATATCTTTTTATTTTGTTGATTTTATCTCTACATGTTTTGTTTTGTTTTTCAGCATGCTTGCTGATGTGTAAAACCTCCTTAATGCCACCTGACACTTTCCTGTCCCACCAGATCCACAGAGACAGATTCAATTGATTAGAAATCACCTAGGATTTGAGAAAAAGTGCTCTTACACAACACAGCAGGCATGATTCCTCTTTCTCTGCACAGCAGCACTCACACAGTATTTATGAGCTTTTAACAATGCATTATAAATAGAGAGTAAGTCACGTTTTGAAAGGATTGCCCAAAAATTAGGCTTCAATTTGGGAATAATTTGTGCACTTTTGCCTAAATTGAATTCTATCCAAGATATAAAAATAACCGGGTGATGGCCGCTGGGGGTTTGATTATTAGAGCAGAAGAATCGCAAAAGCACAGCTTGACGGGAAAACTCCACACCCATAAAATCTGCAGCGCGGACATACAAACATGAGATTACAGCGAGCACTCAGGTAAATATAAAACTAAAACAGCGATGAAAAACCCACATTTCACATTTATAATTTTACTTTATTGATACGTTTAGATACATATCCACATTTTAAGCATCTGAGAACTAGGGTATTTTTTAAAATAGATCTAATTAATTTTGAGTTTGCTACAAAGCACAAGCAATACAGCTGTTTGAGTTGCTGTAGACCCTTCTATCATGAATTTATGGGTGGCATGCTTACCTGGATTTGTCAAAGTATTTAGCGTTATAGGCCATTCCACAGGCTACGCCCAGGCCTTGTCCTAGAGAGCCTGTGGCCACATCCACAAACTGCTGCTTCTGTCAAACAGACATGCACACACTCACGTGGATGTTACATAAAATAACGGCTGTCATTGGTTAGCGGCTCATGCATTTGCAGCCAGTTTAACCCGAACAATTATTTCTGGCCCAATAAACTGCAAGATTTCTCACGGTGCTGCTAAATATTTTCTGATCTGAGAGCAGGTCAACTGAATGTGTTAAAGAAGAGCAGCTGATGTTGGAGCAGTGTTACTCACAGGTGTGGGGTGTCCCTCCAGCGTGGAGTCGACCTGACTCATGCTCATGAGCTCAGACTCTTTCAGGAAGCCTATCTCCACCCACACAGAGTAGAGGACAGGGGCCGCATGACCCTGGGAACACCAGACACAAAATCTATGGGTCAACCACAATGCCACCGTTACGCAACTATCCAAAAATTACTTAACAGCTTTTTAACACTTTAAAATTTAATGAGCATATTTTGCATAGCAATGTATTATTATATGATATTATTTCTGGGGGGATTATTATTATTAATTTTAACATATACTTTATGTTTATATTACCACTACTATGCAATTACCCAACAATTACTTAAAATAAGACATATTTTGCATAGCCCTGTATGTTTATTATTATTAGTAGTATTATTATATTTATTTTTCTATTACCATCATTAAGTATATTATCCAACAGTTACTTAAATTAAAAAGAAAATTGTTCAACAGCTGATAAACATATTTTGCATAGCCCTGCATGTTTTTTTTTAATTATTTTTATTATTATATTTTATTTATTTGTCTACTACCACCATTATGCAATTATCCAACAGTTACTTAAAATAAGAAAAAAAAAACTGTTTAACAGCTGATAAACACATTTTGCATAGCCCTGCATAATAATAATAATTATTATTATTAAATACATTTCTATTTTATATTATTTATTTTTCTATTACCACCATTATGTAATTATCCAAAGATTACTTAAATTAAGAAAAAAAAACTGTTTATCTAACAAATATATTTCACATAGCCCTCTATTATTATATTATATTATATTATTATTATTTTATATTACCAAAATTATGCAATTATATAGTACTGTACTATATTATGTTATATTTTTATTATTTTATTTTGTATAATTTGTTATTTAATATTATATTTTGGACTGTGGGCTATACATTTATCATGGAACTCAAAATACATTTTGTTTAATATTCTTTTGTTTAATTTTGGGTATTAATGGTTAATAAGATCAATGACCATCGTAATTGACAACCATGTCAATAAAAAAAAAATGTATGTATACCTTAAGGAAGATATTAAGTATTAAGTTTTATATAAAAAAAATTATCATGTTTTTTTTTCAGCATTTACAATACCATGGTATTAGTCATAGTAGACATTGGTGTATAGATTCAGTATCATCGTATATTTCGAAGTAAAACCATCACTGTACCATGGTACTGGCACCAAATAATGCCATGCTCCTGAATTAGTGCCATCTTGATTTACACTTGAAATATTAAAGATGACACTTTAATAATCCCAGTTAGCGGAGTCTCTGTTAACCTCACCTTGGACAGGATGAAGCGGTCATTGTTGGGGTTCTTGGGGTCATCTGGCCTGTACTTCATAGTATGAAAGAAAAGCACAGACATGATCTCTGCCACACTGCAACATGATGTTGGATGCCTGCCAAATTAAAAAAAAAAAAAAAAAGTAGGAAGAGTCTAAAGGACAGGTAAAGAGAAGATAGTTTCATATTTAACCCATCATTTTCACTACAGTTTATGATGCAACATTAATTTAAAGAATTATCACACACATAAAAGACATTGCTTGTCAGGACAGAATAAGACAATTAGTGACTGACTATCCAAAGGTGATGTTTAATCAGCACCTCACTTGTGGCATAATCTAAAGCTTTGAGCAAACATACCACCCACTAACATCCACCTGTTTCCAGATTAGGTCACAGACAGCACTAAAAGCCACATGCCGTGAGACCGACTCACTATCAGACCGTCACCGAACAAATCAGTGTGTTTAGATGCAATTTAACATTATGCTCAATCATCTTCAGATATCTGATAGGAATAACTACGCCATTTGGATTCATGCGGCGGTTTACATAACAGCTCAACAGTACAATAGAAAACACACATTGCCTAGAGGAAAGAACATGCAGTTATGTGTATTAAACAATGATTATGAAACAACAATACATACACACCTCAGAAACTTAATTAGTTCCCACTATCCCCCTATTATAATGCTTTAAAATCTAGATACACAGACACAAACACATACATACTACTATCTACAACACAGCCAGTATTATATTATATTGTATTATTAATATTAATGCTATGATCTTTCAGAGAGAGAGAGAGATATTTATTACATAAAATCTACAGATCAACCACAATGCCACAAATATGGATTTTTCCAATATTATTAGACATTACAAAACGTGTTTTTGTTGTTGTTTTTCTGTATTATATTAAACATACATTTGTTCTATTTTAATAATTAGAAATGATGTTTCTTCATATGTTTTTGTCTTCTGAAGACTGAAAAAGCAGATGTTAATGTTATACCTAAAAAATTCAGATAAAGAAAATGAGACAAAATAAATAGCAATCTGTTCCTCATAATTTTTTTTTATCAGATTATTAAATTATGAGATTATGTAGTAGTATTCTCAAACATTGCGCAAGTCAATTATAGGCTACATGTATTCCATAAAAAAATGCAAGCAAACAAACAAACTTCCAAATTGTATTTGGCAATGAAAAAGATTTCAAAGATTATAGAAAATGTCAGCTTCAGAATGTATGGAAAAAAAAGTCTAGCTGCAAATATATACAAACAGTAATATCCATATTTTAAAAAGAATTTGCTTAAATTCACTGTATATATGGCTGAAAAATATGACAAAAAATATTTAAAAATATACAAAATTATTTAAAAATAAACAAATAAATCCCCCCAAAAATCTCTTTTGTCCTTTTTTCTAGCTGCATCACTTCACCATCTGTTTGCTAAGGTTTTGAGGACAAAGATTATGCCTTGCATAAGGCTGTGCATGCAAGAGTGTGTTTGCTCCCATGACAGTTGCATGAACATTAGTGCATATCTATCCATCTATCCATCTATCCATCTACACACACCAAGCAGCAGGTATTTGTAGAAAGTGTACAAACTCTTACCCGTTGCCCACTGCAGTGGTGGCTTTGATAGAGTTGATTCGGAGACGGTTGGCAATGTTCCTCAGCGCCTGCACGGTCTGCTGGTCTGGTTTGTGGTAGTCCTCCATGGGTTCAGACTAATAGCACCACAGAATGAAAGGAGATAATGAGGTTGAGGAGAGCACTGGTTGCGTGCGTGCGAGAGACAGAAGAGGAGGAGGAGAGGAGAGGGAGGCTGCTTTATGCGGGCACACATACATAGAGTTTATAGTGTGCAGCACAGGTCGAGAGGCAGTGTCCATTGGCTGAGGCAGAGAAAGTGAGTGTGTGCCAAGAAGAGAGAGAGAGAGAGAGAGACTGAGACAGAGAGTAAAGAGGAGGAATCACTCATTATGACCTTTGGCTGCTGGATCTAAACTCATTAGCAGATTAAAGATGTGCCTCGGTCAGTCCTTTGAGAAGGTTGAGGACGTGTGGGTTTAGGGATAAAACTGTGCCCAGAAGTTAGTCAAATCTGTCAAAACCTCCCTCCCACATTCCTCTCCTGGAAAACAATTTAAAATATGGCAGTGAATTGACCTCACCCCCTTTATATTTAAAAAAATAAAATACAAAAAGCTCTCTTTTAGGGGTAGGGGTAGTTTTTTTTTTTAGCAAATATGATTAATTTTATATAAAAACAATAGAAGACTACGGTACATCCTCTTATAGGACTAAAAAAATACATGCAGATTGGTATTATTTAATATTTTTATTTTACTTCTAAATAATGAAGTGGATCAAAATCTTTCATCAAAGTTGCACTAAAACCTAAAACCAAAATGCATTCTTATCTTTGGACAAACTTTGATCAACTTTTTTGATCCACTTCAAATGTTGACTGCTGTTTATTCAGTTTAATGAAATTCAGTTGAAGAAAGAAATATGAACAGAGTTATATTTTATTTTCTAATATTTTCTAAATTATTTATATCTGTTTAAGTTGCTGGCAGCTAAAATGATGCAAAATATACGCTATCATCACTGGTAATGTGTCATTTCTTATATGCAGAACAGGTTTAAGATAGTTAATTAAAACTAAAGCTGAAACTAACCACTAAAACATTTTTGTTACTTGAAATAAAATACTCATTATGATATAAAATAAATGTCTTATTTCAGCTAGTTGCCAGAATTTCTCTTTTTAATTTAGTTTTAGTAGATGTAAAATAAATACAAATGAATAAAAAACTATACAGACGTAGAATGACAAACACACAACACTACTACTGAAACTTTAACTAAAAACTTATTCATGTTTAAAAAGAATTTTGAAGAAGTGTTGAAGTTGAATCTCAATGCCATCTTGTGGAATTTGGAGAAATTACAGTGCAAAAAGACTAGGATGGGTTAAGAAGAGAGGAAATCTACTACTGTGTCTGTGTGTTTGATACAGCATGTCTAATGGCTGCTGTGGCTCTGCTCAGGGTTTAGAGACATTTCCATCTGCAGCTGTTACATGGTACAATCCAGAATAATTCACTGACTCTTAGACAGGGAGGACAAAATGTTCATTTCTTCTGAGGATTTTTAGAGAGAGAGAGAGAGCGAGAGAGAGAGAAAGAGAGAGAGAGAGAGAGAGAGGGAGAAAGAGATGTTCTAGCTCAGTCCAGCACCAGCATTAAAAATAAATTCATAAAAATAACCCAAGCGATTACAATAAATGATCAATAAATAAAGAGCATGGGAATCTGAATTAAAAAAAAAACATAAAATAGGCCTATATAACATTAAAATAAATAGTATTATTATAATTACAACATGTTGGATCTATGCACAGTAAGTAGGTAAATGTAAATTATAACTTCATCAAACACTATAGGTGCAGGAAAGGTTTGAGGCCTTTTATTTTGCAATTGCCATTTCCGGTTTTGGTACGTCACTTGGGCGTAGGTGCATATTTACCTGTCAGTTCTCCTGTGGAAGGCATGGAATTGGTAAACATGAGTCAGATTTATGTAATAACTGTAAAAAAAAAAAAAAAACAGAGAGCATTTTCTGCTAGAATGCACCAGATACTAACCTGTGCAGGGCTGCGGACCTCCAGGAATTGAGTTTGAGACCTATGCCACGGGGTGTCCCATTATTTTAGGGTTTGAAAGAGTGAAGAGGTTTGAAGAGCCCCCCTTTGCGGCTGCTATTCGCCCTCGATACACACTCCTGCTGAGCCCGCACGGTTGTGGCTAGAAGGGATACAGCTCTGACCGGAAACAAATTAAATTTAATTTTCTACCAATTAGATTGTGTTTTATTAACATCCACCCCTACCCCAACCCTAAACCTACCTCTTACAAGAATAGTAAAAATAGTAATTATTGTAGTACTGATCTAATATAAACAAAAGCCTTATTTTGTTCCGCAGGCATTTTCCTCTTTTGTTTTTTATACTTCATCCCTATCTTCCTGTCGTTGCTCTCCCCCGCATCATGAGTAGACACACCTCTTACTTCTGATTGGCTACAAGTTTGTTTTGGTACTCGGCCTGACTCGTTTTCTAAAGCGTTTTTTTGAAAAAATACATACCCCACCTTTAAATGTCTGTTTGTAAGTTTGGTGAGCGAAATTTCGCAAAAAGGGCATATTGCTTTACAGAAGCAACAAATCCACATGTACAGTGACCCACTGAAATTTGTGACAGTTGTATATTTATGACAGCAAATTCCATTCACTTAAAGGTGACATATCCTGAAAATCTGACTTTTTCTGTTTAAGCGCTATAATTGGGTGCCTGGTGCATCTATCAAAATAAAAAATCATCTGTCAAAATCAATCAGATTTTTTTTAGCAGAGCATGGAGCTGTAAAGCACAGCCCTATTCTGGAAAAGGGGGCGGGGAGCAGCAGCTCATTTGCATTTAAAGAGACCTGCTACAACAACGTGTTTCTGCTTCCACTCAAACTAGGCATTTTCAAAATGATTTAATAAATAATCTGTGGGGGTATTCTGAGATGAAACTTCACAGACACATTCTGGGGACACCCGAGACTTGTATTAAATATTGTAAGGGGCATAACATGTTTCCTTTAACTGTAGTGGCTCCAAAGTCACAAAAATACACAAAACTACATAAAGCTGCTTTAAGCAATGATGTATCGATTTAATTAAACATCACATGCATGGTGCTTTGATATACATACCTATTATGGTACAGAATGATTACCATATTCCAGTACCACGAATACACCATTGTCTTCCAAATAACACAGTGCAGAGAGCAAAAACACAGGTAATACCATGGTAATTTTCGATGCTGAATGTCTATGTTGTTAATTCTCCGTCCGGTCTAGTGTCCATCAGTCAGAAAACACTGTTCCTACCTGCCAACATTTTCTGTTTTATCCTGCTTAAGCACAAACTCCTGCTATTTCTAAACATCACTACTAGAGGGCGCCACTGCACCATAAAGAGAAAAACCGGACCATTGACATCTACATATGGAACAGCTTTCTTAAAATCTACTAGATTCTTTTGAAAATAAACACTGTGTGACCACTGATTAATAAGTCTTCCAGTTTCTGTTCGAGTGAAACCTGCAATAAAATTTATTAGATAAAGAATATTGAGTAGACATACCAAGCAGTGTGATATGCTCATGTTGTTTAAAACCAATTTTCATATTCTTTTATTATTATCATGGATAGCACGTGTATTTTTGAAAAATTAAAATGAATTCTTTAAAGGTAAAAAAGTCATTTTAAAATGTCTTTTATACACTTTATAAATATACATTCCCTTATATATTCATACACATTTTAACCTAAATTCTTTACGTTTGAATCTTGAAAAAAAAGTTATTTGTCACACTGTTAAGACTTCAGTAAAAGATTAGTGTCACATTTCAGAAGCCAAAAGTCCAGAACTTTCCCTCAAAATTGCCGGTGCATGAAATGTTTGGAGTAATACAATTATAGCCATAGTAATACATTAATAAAACATATTAGTGACGTGGTTCTGAAATTAGCTGTGATGATATTCTTGTGGTGTCTGTCTGCAGCATGAATCAACACAGCTGCCAGTGTTTGCTCTATGACCACATGACTCTCTGCCCCTCTGCAATGTCATGTTTATAGGTTGTCCTGTTATGTCACGCGTCGGATTCTGCCATCCCATGCCACGTGTTGGATTTTGAATGCTGTGATGACATTTTACTGCATTCCTGTCACTCACAACGAGACAAGGACTAGAATGTCTTGAGGGAAGGTGTGGAAGAATGAAATCCAGTTTTAGCATCCATAAACACTGTTATTATCTAGACTATTTCATCTCAGAACCATCTCTGAATTTATTCATTTATGAATGAACGAATGAATGTGGACTGGAGTTTTCAAGATACAAAAGATGGGGGAAAAGATATTAATGAATGTCTAGAGGGAAGGTGTCAAGGAGTCAATTATCTATGATTTCAGAACAATCTCAGAATTATTTAATTTTTAAAAATGTATTTTTATTTAAAAAATTATTTATCATCTTTTATTTTATTTTATTTAAATTTTTTACTTAAATTATTTTATTTTAGGCAATAATTGCAATATATGAGGACTGGAGTTTTCGAGTTTAATAAAGGATGAAAAAGAATAAATATCTTCAGGGAAGGTGTTTAAGAATGAAATCCAGTGTTAGCATCGTTAAACACTGTAATTATCTAGATGATTTAATCGCAGATCCATCTATCAATTATTATTTCATAGTTTTTTTTCTTTTTATTATTTATTTTTTATCATATCTAATAATTATACTGAATAGTGGCTTGAGTTTTCAAGTTTCAAAACGGGAAAATCATACATTAAAAATGAATTTAATGTCATTATTATTAGTAGTATTATTACTTGATATTTCTATTATTATTATTATTTCATTTTTTTAATTTGCAAGGCCTATTTCTTTTTATGTAGGCTATATGTTTTCTCATAAAAACATTAATTATTGTATAATATATGGTTCTTTACTTTCCAAAATGTCATTCTGAGGAGAAAAACAACTAATAAAAACCCAAAAGACAAAACAACAACAAAAACAGCTACAGAATGTTCTATTTTATTATTATTATTATTATTTTGCTAATTTAGGTTTTTAAATCCTTTAAAAATAATCTTGAGTTTATACGACGATAAAACAAACGTAAAAGTTTTTTTTTTTTTTCCTCCAGTCCACAAAATTCCCAGGTATGTGAAATGCACAGCTTAAATCTTGGAGTGTGTAATATGAATTCTCAGAAAGCTGTTCTGATGTCATAAGACCAGTCTCCGCCCACTCCGCTGTCCTCTCTCGCTCTATCTCTGAGTAAGCAGTATCTCCTCTGGGCTTTCCATCCCAGTCAGAAACACTTGTCATCAAACTGCTCCAAAATGTGTGACCCAATCCTAGCCTGAGAACCCATGCCCATGTAACACACATCAGCCAATCAGGGAGGCCCGTGATTCCTTACCTCCTGAAGGGAATGCACATTCAGAGTGCATGACGGTTTTGGCAGCAAACAGTGCAGACTTACAACAACAGTTAAAATCATAACTTAACACAGCGCCACACAATGCAATCTGGGAGGCCTAGGTGTTGGCTGCACTGAATCAACGTGAGTTAAGTCCTTGGGATATATTAAATAACAACACTCTGGTGACACAGATGCTAATATTCACATGCTCCAACACATACAAATGCGGCTCAGCACTTAATAGAGTGCAAACAGACCGAAAGCAAATATGCAGACTCATGAATGTTTTCATGTAAGTGCATTCAGAATCATATGGGAGATTCAGGAAAAACATGCTTACTCTTCACTTCAGTCCCAAAATCAACTGGAACACACACACACACACACACACACAATCATATGAGAAATAAAAGCTTTTAAGGGCAACAACTGTGCAAAACCATGTAAATAATACAACAAAGTCTCATGTCAACCCCATCAAATTATGTATTAGTTAACCAGCAGACAAAACTGTAAGAAAACGTCCTGTATGTTATTTATTAATGTCAATATTCTTGAGCATCAAATCAGTATATTAGAATGATTTCTGCAGGATCATGTGACTGTGAAGACTGGAGTAATGATGATGAAAATTCAGCTTTGCATCACAGGAATAAATTACATTTTAAATGACAAAAACGGCACTTTGTAATAATTTTTCACAATATTATATTTTTTACTGTATTTTTGATCAAATAAAGGCAGCCTTGGTGAGACTTTCAAAAAACATTAAAAATCTCCAAACTATTGAATGGTGTTGTAAGTTTCATCACTTTGAAAAGCAAAAGCACACCTCTCCTCAACAAACCCAAACTCAACAACTTTTAACATCGCTGACTATAAATAAGTGTTAATTGTTTGAAGAGAAACACAGCATGCTATTGGTAGTGATAGTGATAAAGAACACCATGACACAAGCATGACTCTCCCTGCTGCCAACAGATACCTCTGCTGCTACACGAGCTTCACTTCTCCAGTCAGCAAAGCAAACAGGGACCAAATGCAGGTAGAAAGAGAAGGAGAGAGAAACGGTGAGCCAACTTAAATCAAAACCAAAAAGTTGAGGCAACTTAAAATTTGAAGGCAACCAGCTTCAGCAGATTTTTTGAGTTCTCTCAACTTATTTTTGTAGGAGATATAAACTTAAAACAACAAGCTGAGAAAGCTCAAAAATCTGCTGAAGCTGGTTGCCTTCAAATTTGAAGTTGCCTCAACCTTTTTTTTGTTTACAGTGTAAGGCTTATTTCATACCTAGCATCTTATGTATTTGAAATAAAAATCGTATTTTTATTCTTTTTCCATCATTTGTCAAATGTATAGCTTAACCTTTGACAAAGGGGAACATATTTATGAAAATGATGCCAGATTTATTCATACTTTGTTAAAAAATAACTTAAAAAAAATTATATTCACATATTAATAATTAGTGCTGTCAAACGATTAATCGCATGCAAAATAAAAGTTTTTGTTTACGTAATATGTGTGTGTACTGTGTATATTTATGTATATATAAATACACACATACATGTATATATTTAAGAAAAATTTTACGTTTATGTATTAAATATGAATATAAATATATACATGCATATACATATAAATATTTTCAAAATATATGCTGTATGTGTGTGTCTTTATATATATACATAATAAATATACATGCATATATTATGTAAACAAACACTTATTTTGGATGTGATTAATCGCGATTAATCTTATGACAGCACTATTAATAATTATTATTAGAAATTATTATGTTATTTTTTTTTCTGTAGTTCACATTGATAATTATAGTCTTGATAATTAAGATTATAAAAGATTTTTGTAATAGATTATGCTGAAAAAAAACACTGTTTGAAATCTTTTGACGCAAACTATAAAACAAATAATTACAAAGAAACAGCTAAAGTAAAGGGAAAGTAACACATTGAATTAAACGAGGAATTTAGAAAGACTGAACGAAACAATCTAGGCTCAAAACGTATTTTAAAATGACAAAAATAAATAATGAAGCTTTTAAGAAAATACTTATGTAGCGCTAAACATAAATGAAATCTGTTAGTTTCTATAAAAATCATCCCTGGGATTTTTCTTTTTTTTTACATTTCTGTGTTCTTCACTGTACAATACAGGCCCATGTCATGTGACAATGACAGGAAACATTGTGACTGCTGAATGGCTGAAATACCTAATAAGGCATTTAATTATTAAAGTTGCCTCGGGGAGAAACCATTATATCTGTTAGACAGGTAAGTAGACACCGGCCGTAAATCTATCCCGGTCTCACATTGAGCCGAGTCCTGCCTGAGCCTTTCACTGGTCACATCAGAAAAACACATGGACTTTAATTCATCATGGGTTTTATGACGACAGTTTATCAGATTCATAAAAGCAACCTTCCCAAAGGTGAGCTAACATTGATTCATGCTGTAATCGATCAAATTTCTATAGTATTTATTGCTCAAAGTTTATGGATTACTAAATTTAAGAATTCACCATAAACAACAATTTGTACATGTACATGTTTTTTTTAAAGAATACAGCTAAGTTGTATAGCAATCACATATAGAACTATATGTAGTGGTAGTAATACACAATTTCTGTCATTTTCTATAGAATGGATGCTGAAAATGTCCAAATTTGAGCTCAGGAATGTTATTGAACGTTCAGTTGTTTGCATGTGAGTGCAGAGAATATTCCAGACATGACTGGTAATGTGAGAGATGGGATGAGTTTCTGAGTAGAGCAGGTGGTGAGCAGCTGTTGTCTTTTCTAAAGATGGCTGAGAGTTTGAACTGTTGCATGAAAAGAAACATTACAGGATCATCCTTCTTCATTTAAAGTATTAATAAACATGCCTGAATAAATGATTATTGACTGCAGTGGAGCAGAATATATCACTGTCCTATTCTTGCTGTTTGTGAAGTGATAGATTCACCTCTCAACATGTGAAATGCTGCAAAAAAATATATTTGTTTTTCTTCAGATTACAAATTTTCTTGAAAATAATTACTCGAAGGAAGTCTTTATTCTCTCTGAGCTCTAATTGCATGTTTTAAAGGCTTTCGGTTTAATTGACTTCTTGTTTTATTACTGTATGGACATATTCATTTTCCTGTTTTATAATGATTTTTGAATTTTTTTTGTGTCATATAATCTTACTATGTAAGTATTAAGAGCAAAGTGCAAAGCAAAGAAAACCCTGGATGTAAATATGTTCACTGAAAATAACATTTATATTATTATTATTATTAGCAACTACATGTTGCTGCGTACAAACACCTGCCAGCAGTTTGTTCATTCTTACTGATTGCACTGAGTCTGATGTCCGATTCAACCAATTCTTATTGAACCGATTCGTAAGGACTGACTTTATGATCACGTGTTAACAAAATTAAGAATATCGGATACTAATATATTAATAATTATTTTTATCGTTGGAAAAATAGCCTAAACGGTATTCGTATAGTGGGTGAATCGAGAGGAACATCCCATCTAACATCTACTCACCTGTGCACATTCACTAATTTGTTTTTAATTTATATTCTGGCTAATTATTTTTTTTTTTAATTGAACTTACAAATTCAACAGCAATTTCTTCATATATTTCTCATATTTACACATTTTGTAAGCACAAATTGAGACAAATTTAATACAAAAAATAAATAAATAAATACAGGTTTACTGAAGCACTCCTGTAATTGGAAGCTGATTGGCTTAAATGGTTATCTTTTATCGTGATTGGTTATTGACTTGGACAGCCTATGCATATTCATTTTAATATATTGTGAACAGCAACTTTTGTTAACATCATTTTTGCTACCAATATTGTAGCGATAAAGAGGATTTATAACAAAAAAAAAAAAGAAAAGTAAAATTCAGCATTGGGCATTGAGTGATGGCTCAAGTGATCCTACGAAATGATCCATTTAAACGAACCGATTCTCTAAATGATTCAGAGCGCTCTTCATTAAAGTAAGCTCGGTTTGTGCGTGCACAGCCAGAGGGGGAGTTCAGCTCATTTCACCGTTCACCGACGCCGCGTGACGCTTATAACACGGGCAGCGCGCGCCGAACGCGAGGAAGCTCTCGCGCTCTCTCACGAGCAAAATAAGGAATGCATACTGATGCATTTGAATTTACCGTGTCAGATCGGACCTGAGCGTTTTAATCGATGTCGGAGTTTTATCTCTGGATATAAGCCGTATCACCATCCTCCCCAGCTGAAAGGAAAGACCTCATCAAAGGTAGGATGTTCACGCAGCGGCCTGGCGCGTTTCGAGTTAAAATGGATCTTTTTAAACAAATGATGGAGTGCAATGGTTTTGCGTCCGAGTCCGAGCTGAAAAGATGCTGATGCTGATGCAGAGGATTTTGCGCTCGTTTTGGTCCCGTTAGGTTAGACCTTTGATGCTGTCACTGCTTGTCATAATCAGGTGTTTTTTAAAGAAATGAACAGCCGGCGACTATAAAGACGCATCACAGCTGTTGCAACTGAGCATCATCTAAAGAAAGACACAGATTCGGCTGCTATATCAATATGCATTATTTAATTTGTGAGGAGAAGCGCTACAGTTATTGTCTTGGAGTCACGAGCATCTTTATGTATACGCATTAAACATCTATATATGTAATCAAAAATATGCATTATGCATCTAAACGCATTATTGCCGTGCGATGTTACAATGACAATATGTGTCATTGTCCTACAAAATAGTTTAAACGTCAACATTTAGTATGCGTTCAAGCACTGTTCGAATGAAATCATTAAGGAGCTATATTTCGTTATCAATTTACATCATGTATGAGGTTAGAATGATAAATATATCTAATATATGAGCCAGTATTTGACAAGGATGTCCTATATCATTAGTGTGAAGATTAACATTTATTGTATAGCCCATCCAATCACAGCAGAGTATAGGCTTGAATTTGTGACATATTTGGATGCCATGTCTTAGGTTTTCACGATCCGATGGCAGACAAATGCTTGAAGGGAAATGTATACAGGCGATATGACCTTTCCATGCATGTCTTCATTTCTTCTGCAGGGCCTAGTGGGTCAAGGACTCGGAGTGACATTTGTGGATCCCACGAACCTGGATGTGTGCTTTTTAGCATGTTTTTCTTGCTGTTGTTTGCTGATAATGTCTGTTTTTATGTGGGGATGGTGGTAGTGTGATTCTCTGCCACAATGCATCTGTTTGCAGGCTGGTTTTCATTGGGTCACACTACACGCATTGATTTTTCCACAGGCTGTAACTTTTTTTTGTGACTATCCTAATAATACCTCTGTCATTTAAGCAGCATGTTATGCATTTTCTTTTTGCTGCCCCGGTTTGTTGAGAAATCGTAGTACGGCACGTTGTTTGTACACCTCATAGTCATGTTGCACTACCTCAGACATTTCAGTATTCGATAATCCTGGTTTCATGGTTTTGATTTTAGATTTAAAGGAATGCACATTATATATACATTATGGGACAAGTTTTATGCCAAATATGTTCTTTTTTTTTTTTGTCATGACATGATGTAGCAGTTCACATATCTAGAATAAAAGGTAACACTTTATAATGACTGTTGATAAACATGAACTAGCTATGAAAAATGCTTCTGAAGCAATTATTTATCCTAATATTCATTTCAACATTTACTAATGCAAAATCAAAAGTTGTATCTGTTAATATTATTATATTATTATTTAAATACTCTAACAAATGCATTGATCATTGTTAATGCATTAACGTTAAGTAACGGGACCTTATTGTAAAGTGTTACTGATAAAAAAAACAAGATTTAAGTGCCTTTAATAATCAAATAACAGCCTAAATTTATGTCTAATGAACGCTTTTTACATGGGTTCTCAAAAGCAGAGGCTAAATATAGCACATGAGTCATATGGGCTAGTTTTATAGTGTTTCTGACATGAAAGTAAGTAAATAAGGGCCGAATTTTCATGTTTATATTAACTATTCCTTTAAATATATAGAGGTTCTTTTGGTGCCCACGTCTTTTACGTGTTGGATTGCTTGCAAACTTTGGTTGAGACACTGGCCTTTTAGACCCAAACACATACTGTATCCATCTTTTTGTCCTACGCCCACATTGTTGCATAATATAATGTAGCAGTGAAGGAAGTCACTGCACAGCCTCCCACTATATTCTCTGCGCTTTCTCGTTTTCTCTCTAACTCTCCTCTCTGTCTTTCACAGAGGCAAATTATGCCAGCAGTACCAGAGTTCCTGTCTCTGGTGACGTGCCAGCCTGTTGGTGAGACCCTCCGCTCCAGCGCCCACCCCTGTGCCCTCTCCCCTGGCAGGCCCATGCTGGTGGACGCCTCGCTCAGGCCCACGCCCGCACCATGAGCGCCAACTGCCCTGCTCCGCCTGCTGCGACTCCTGCCGTGCCCCCCACAGCCTCCGTGCCTGTATCATCAGTGGTACCGGTCGGCTCGCTGGCCCAGAAAAAGCGGCAGCAGTATGCCAAGAGCAAAAAACAGGGCAGTTCGGCCAACACGCGGCCGCAGAGAGCTCTCTTCTGCCTCAACCTCAACAACCCCATCCGCCGGGCCTGCATCAGCCTCGTGGAATGGAAGTATCCTTTTCTGTTTGTAAAACATTGGGACTGATTAATATCAAGACCCTTTGGGTGTTTAAAATGTTCTCATATCCAAGTTTAAGGAGTTTTTCCCCCCAAAATGACAATTTTGTCATCATTTATTCACCTTTGTGTCATTCCAAACTTGTATGACTACTTTTTTCCCTCTTTTTCCACACAATGGAGGTCAAAATTGTTTAGACCCCAACTTTTTTAAAATGCTTTGTCTTTTGCAGAAGAAAAAATGCACAACTTGATGGTAATTAAGCCATTTTTAGGTAGAGTCCACTGAAAATTGTGAGCGGTTTGGCTTTGTGGTGCTATCAGAACATTGCTGTTTGACTATATCCACCCAGTGGTGGCCCTTGTGAAAAGTTAACTGTGGTTTTACTACAAATAAAACCAAAAAAGCATGGTTAGGTAAACCATGGTAACCACAAATTAACTGTGGCTTTGCTACACTAACCATAGTTTAACAAAGGTATTTGTAGTAAAACTGGTTATACAAATGGAAATGAATACGGCAAAAACTATGGTTAGCACACTTTTACTATAATAAAGCCATAGTTAATTTTGTTAAGAGTTGAGGTCTATCAGGTAGGTTAGGTCTATCAGGTTGAATGCAGCTTTGCAGCAGAATTGCAACAGTGATGCATTTTTGTAGGCCAACTCAGAAGTTTGCATCACCCTGGTTCCCTCGACAAAAACGCAACAGGATTTTTCCATTTGCTTTTGGATTATGGCAGAATACAAGACCCGCGACCAACAAAAGTTGATGATTCTTAGACCTTTGGTTCATTATGATAATCTTCACAAATGAATTTTGAAGTCTGAATACAATCGCCAGAAGACGTAAATGTAGGCTATAAAACAAACAGACTTCGACATCATCACCAGTAAGCTTCTGACAACTCTTTCATGATTCTTGATTTTAAAAATATTTTCCCTAAAAGTTTGAGTTAGAATGGTTTGCAAGTGTGTGGTTACAAACACAACGAGGCTGTAAAAATAGACTAGTGAAGAACAGTTGACTCATATGTTTGTTTCATGGAGAAAAATGGTGGCTTACAGGTTTTCAGTATATTAATTTGAACACATAGAAAAACTATGTGGTCTTCTCTTCAAGTCCAAGTTTGTTGTTTGTAAATACGCTTTGGTTTCTTCTGCCATTATTTCTCTACAAAACTAACATATGGTGCGGTTTTCTTGTGGCCTGTGCTGAAAATAGGTGAAGGTGGGATGAAGTAATTGAGCGAATCATCAAGAGAACAGGTAAACAAATGGAAGTAGTCCACCTTTGTGTCTCTAGCAGACATTCCAGCTCGTGAGCTCTAGTAGAAGCTTGTCAGGTGGTCTTTATTAAAGAGAAGCTGTGTTCCCTGCAGTGAGAAACACCTTAATCTCAAATGCAAGTCAGCGTGTGTAGCTGAGCTTTGAAAAGAACATCTGTTCCCCGGCCCTACGGGAAAATAAAGGAGCTATGGATTCCAGGTTGAGCTATGGATTTCAGATTCATCTTCTCCAGAGAGGATGTATAGCCTAGAATGCCTTCTTTTTATTTTAAGCTGCATATTGTTGTTAAACAATATAATGTACAGTGAAACAAGCATTGCAGGTGTTAACATTTGTGTAGAAATGTGTTAACCTAACGCTAGCAGACTTGTCTTTCCTCAAGGGAATCATGGGAAAGTCAGAGAGAACTTCCCCTGAATGGTGCATAATCTAACATTTTAGTGTCCTAGCTATGGCCTAATAAGAGTATTTAGCACAACGTAAAATTAGAGCATTGCATTGTACTGGATTAAAAAAACGCATAAGTGTAATGTGTAATCCTTGACCCACAAAATTAGGCATTTTTGTGAAAGCAGAGGAGAGATTTATATGATTGACTGTCAAATATTTAATGTAGACTGCAGCATTGTCCAGTCCTCTGACTCACAGCAGTTTTATTTACATTTTGTTCGTCTCACTAGCAGGAAAGCAGAGCGGCTGAGTCAGTTCTGTTGTGATGCAATTTTTACTGTTAAACCGCATGCAAGTAGCTACTCACTGCTATTTACGTCTGACCCTTTTGAGCTATCACACGATGATATTTAGCTCCGTTGAATAATAAAGATGTACAGATGAACAGGGTCCGGTGTGACCGTTTCAGGCCAGCTGATGAACATAGTCCACAATCATTGAATAATGAGATGATATATGTTTTTATGCCTTGTAAACACACACATTGTGTTTTGAATATTGTTTTATGAATTATGTTGAATTTAATTCTAATTAAATATCACTAAGGAAATATAGGTACTTATAGGTTTTGTTGAAATTTCAAAAAATAAAAGCAAATCAGCAATCTTGTGCCATAATTAAAAAAATAAATAGGGCTTATAAAAAAAACATAAATGTGTAAATGAAATAAAAATGCTAGCAAGCCAGGTAACAAATCTGAATTTATGGCAAGGAAAAAAAGGAAACTTTTGAATAATAGGTCTGGAGTAATTCCATTTTAATCGAGCCAACTTGAGGGAGTTGAAAGTTGATTTGTTAATCACATTTCAACCTTGAATAAAAAATTTTCCCCTTCCCATGATTTTAAATATGTCCAATATATGCTAGATTTTTTTTCTTGTTTGATTGAGTCCATTAGCAAATTAAACCTTCACAAGAATGACTGGATGTATATATTAATTGCCTCTGACTTGAATTATTAATAATGATTAATTCTCATTGTTCTACTCCTTAACTCTCATCTCAGGCCATTTGATATCTTTATATTGATAGCGATTTTCGCCAACTGCATGGCCTTAGCTGTATACATCCCCTTTCCCGAGGATGATTCCAACTCAACCAACCACGACCTGGTGAGTAAATAGCTGCAACCTTTTGACCTTTTTAGCTTGTTCCAGTCTGACCCCTGCCATCTCCCCAAACCCCACACTCACATTAACTGTTGTTTGCATCTGAAGATGGGTCTCCGGTCAGAGAGCGCCTCCTAAGGGATGGGTATTTCATTGTTTAATGGAGACCAAGCTCCGCCTTTTTACATTTTTAATGGTGTGCAGTTGTCATGTCTGTCTGCTGTTTTTAATATGCTTAAAGAAAAACCATGTGCAAATTCATCAGTCAACACCATTGCTGAGCATTTTCTCCTTGAAATCCAGTGTAGCAAAGACGGTTTGAAATAACCCATGTTTCCTATGTCACATACATGTAACCAATCTTGTCAATTTGTGGGGCAGGACTTTTCATATCATTAGCAAAGTGTTTCTACATATGAGTTTTAGAAGGTAGCTCTCTGAGGTGGTGAACAGGAACATGGTTTGTTTAACATTTGTAGCACATTACTAGCTGTTTGATAATGCATGATCAATTACCATTACGTGTGTCCGACGTTGTAGAGAGCGATACATAAAATATATTACCATTATGATACATTGACTTGTATACGACCCTGTATAATTCACTCTTCCTCTTCTTCTTCAGAATCCGTTTCTACAGTAGTTCAAACATATACGGATAGGTTGATAGAATATTGCCACTTGCCATTGTGTAGCGTTAACTACTTCAGTTAACCGAGTGAAAGTGGAGCAGTTTTGAGCTGGTGCATTGAGTGGAGGCAGGGACTAATTAGCATATTCATGCGCTGCTGCGTATACTTAAAGAGTTAAAGGTTTAGTTCACCCAAATATGAAAATTACCCCATGATTTACTCACCCTCATACCATCCTAGGTATATATGACTTTCTTCTTTCAGACGAATACAATACGAGTTATATTTAAAAATGTCCTGGCTCTTCCAATCTGTATAATGGCAGTGAATGGGGGGTTAAGATTTTGAAGGCCAAAAAACTGCATCCATACATCATAAAAAGTGCTCCACATGGCACTCAGGCTTCTGAGGTGAATTGATGTGTTTGTGTAAGAAAAATACCTATGTTTAAAACTTTCTAAACTGTAGCTAATCTTTAGTTTCCGTTAACTGTCATACGCATGTTCACTAGAAAGTGGCATTGCAGCAGATGACGAATGCAAATTAGAAGTACAAAATGAGGATTTGTAAAGAAAAAGGTTGAAGGTATAAGGCAATTTAAAAAGGATTTCGATATAAGGCAAGAGGAGACTTAGTTCTTACGAGAGCTTGCGTTACGCAAACGTCCTACGTCATCTGCTTGACGCCTCTCTCTCGTGAACGCGCGTACAACAGTTAGCTGAAGCTAGAGATTACAGTTGAAGGGATACAAAAATGAAAATTCTGTCATTAATTAACTCATGTCGTTCCAAACCCGTAAGACCTCCGTTCATCTTCGGAACACAAATGAAGATATTTTTGATGCATCTTGTGAGCTCTCTGACCCTCCCATAGACACCAAGCAACCTTACACGATCAAGGTCCAGAAACATAGCAAGGACAGAATTGTAATTTTTGGGTGAACTAACCCTTTAAGGGTATAAAGTGTACATTAAAGCTATTTTGAGGCATGAAGAAATAATTTTCACTGGGCGAAAACGTTATAATTTTATATATATGCTATTTTTAATATATCATTTTGATTGTCAAAGATGAGTTATAAATTGAGACTGCAGGGAGACTTTAAGAATATACACTATATTATTAGTTAAGTTATAGCAAATGAGGACTTTATTTGTCAAGAATTTGCATAATAAAGACCAAATATTGTTAGGAAATCAGGCCGGATTTCAGTGGTTTCATAAATTTTCTTTTCAAACTTGCTTCGCTTCCTTTCGACTAACTGCTTCGCTTGTACAGTTCAATTGATCTGATCTTGAACTCTTCAGATAAATGATTTATATTTAGACAAGCGGAGCATTTGGATCGGGTTCGGAGGGGGCGGATGTTCGTCTCTGTGCTTTGGACCGAGAGGACGATTGTGAGTTGAGATAAGACAGCTGTTCGATCTTGTGGCGGAGCACGGCTCAGCACGAGGGCTTCGTGATTTGTGAATAGCTCTCATGGCTACTGGCACAGTTTAATTGAGTGATTTCAGCAACTCAGATAGGAAAGAGAAACGGCAGGCAGTGATGGTGATGGGTGAAATTTGACAGAGTGTATTTTTTTTTTGTCTGTAGAAACCTAGAGTCTGTATTTATTTAAATATTATATTTTTGCTGGACTTAATTTGTTAACTTACCATGCGACCAGTTCAGATTACCGTAAACCTCACAAGCAGGGCATTGTTCTTTTAATGCACACTTGGAACAGCAATACACATCAAACAAACAACCTTATCGGTTGTTTTCCTGTTGCTTTATTATTTTTTCATGTGCTTGCTGTGTTATCTCATCCATCTGCACTCCCATGTGTGTGTTAAACAGCAGGAGGTAATCGCACAGCAAAATTTAATCAGAATCCCAGCAGGTAAGATAACATACAATCCCGGGTTGTCTCACACGGATGAGCAGAGGTCATGCTGGAGAGCCTATAGATACATTATATGGGCAGCTGGAACATCTTTGACCCTCTAAAGGATCGATGAGGCTTTTATATGGTATATATTTTACTAGATGTTGTGATGTTGTTGTGTAAAGAATCACCATTAGTTTTGGTCATATTGAGCAAACCCTTTACCTTTAAATTTTGATGATTTTCTTCTGGCTGGTGATAAAATTGGATGAAAAATTCATACTGATAAATGGACTTAAATCATACAGTATATAGGCACCAAGGGCCAGATTAATAAAACTTTCTTAATTCTTTTTATCTGCTATTTATTATCTTATATTGTTCTTCTCTCTTTTTTTCTAGATTTTTCTAAAGACAAGACTTAAGAACTTGAGAATTTAAATTCCTAAAAAAATCATTTTCTTTAATGATCATAACCTCTTAAAGTTAGCACAACCTTGTCTAAATCTCCATAGGTAAGATGTTTAAGGAATGTGTTGGATTGTTTCAAATATTAAGCATTACAGCATTACAGCATTACACTAGCTACACAGAATGCATTAATATTACTAGGGATGTGTAATTATAATATATAATTATTACATAGTTATTACGCATATGAGAGCACCATAGAGTCAGATAACACCAAACTTGTCTTTTTCTTTTTAAGACAAATAAATAAATACATAAATACAAATATTGTTCTTAAGAATATATTAGAAAATGTCTCAAGAATATTTCAAGAACTACCTATAGGAACTTTCTTACAATCTTTATATTTCACCTTAAGACAATTTGGTCACATTTTAGTTAACTCTCTCTATTATCTATTAATTACAACTTTTGCTTATTAATAGTTTGTAAGGCAGTATGGCTTTAGGTATGGGATAGGATTAAGGGATCTAGAATATGGTCTTGCAGAATATGGCATTAATATGTGCTTTATAGATACTAATAAACAGCCAAAATGCTAGTAATATGCATGCTAATAAGCAGCTAGTTAATATTGAGAATTGGTCCTTTAAATAAAATGTTACTTAATTTCTTTGTGAATCTGGCCCCAGAATATCATGGACACTTTATTGTGGGTGTTTTTCTTCAGCCAGTATCTCATTTTATAATGTCTGTTTTTTTCCCACTTGCCTGCAGTTGTAAATGGCTTGCGAAGGTTTAGAAAGCTGTGATATCTAATAGAAAGCGAGGAATAGAAATGGATTGGTGCAACCTAGTCTCAGCCTCAGACGGTCACGGCCACGGAACCTTGTCTAAACGTCTGATGCATATGGCACACTTTTCTGGAAACACTTCAGGAATGTCGAAGTCGTCATCTGACTGGTTGATTTAAACCGGATTTCCAGGAGACACGAGTGTCGCGTTTATTTTCGGTCCGCCGGGAAACAAAGATGGCGTGGCGCCAAACCCCCTCACGAAAGAAGAAAGCCGCCTTGTTTACAAATGTGACGACGAACGCTTATCAGGGTCAACTAAACGCTGGATTTTCAAAAGTATGTGAAGTATTTAAAGTTCGCGTCATAGAAACTTTAAAGTCCATCCGAGAGTTTGTTATTGTGACGACATTTCCACGCCCCGAAACGTGATGCTGAACGAAACGAACTGTGATTGGCTGTTTGACATGTCGGTCAAAAGGCCTGATGGGCGGGCCTTGGCCAATGAAAGCTACCATACATTCCAGACCTTCAGCCATCAGTCTGAGGTCTGGCTAAGCAAGACTAGGTGCAACCTAGCAGCACATTGCTTCCTCATATAATACTATGCAAATTAATACAGAGGCTGTCTATCGCTGATTTTAGCACCACAGAGAACACCTCACACAGGACTGCATGAGGTTGTGCTGCTTGCAGAGCTCAGAGATAGCGTCTGTGGCACAGATCAAGCATTGTTACTGACTAAAAAGCAGGTTGGTAATTCTTCATTTCCTCAGCTGAGCTTCAGTTTTAATTGTGGTTATAGATGCAGCTCATGGGAGTTTTGTGTCGATCACAGACTCCAATTAGGGGGTCCAGTTCAGGATCAAACGTCTCTTAGATCCAACTAAATTTTTTAAGTGTTTTTCAAAGCATAACTTTATCACAGAGCACACACAGACCCCACACTTCCTCATGTGAACAAAATTCCCAGCTGATATTTTTCCAGGGAACTTTTAATGCTGATCTGTACGGACTCATCATCATGCTTAAAAGTGATCGTAAAGACATTAAGAAAGTTTCAAAAGTTTTCAGTTTTAAATCTTTGCTGTTCTTTTGAGCTTTCTATTCTTCAAAGAACTCTGGAAAAAAGATGTATTGTGTTTTTCCAAACATAAAATCAATTATTTTTTATAATAATTAAGCATCAAATCATCATATTAGAATAATTTCTGAAGGATATGTGACACTGAAGACTGGAATAACAATGCTGAAAATTCAGCTTTGCATCACAGGAATAAATTACATTTTACAAAATGTAATAATATTTCACAATATTACCGTTTCCACTGTATTTTGATCACATAAATGCAGCCTTGGTGAGCATAAACATTTGAAAATCTTACCAACCACAAATTTTCATACTGTCATAATCATCGAATAGTACAGTATGTGAAATAGGACAGTCCTCCAGTGATTGGGTAGTAACCACCTGTTTAACGCCATGCAGTTATGAATAATGTAATGCCTTTTCAGTGTATATTACAGGACCTTTTCATTTGTCATTCTGCCACTACAGAACAACGGTAACGTCTGTGCTGTGTTATGAGGTGTTTCTGTGCCTCTTTTTATGCATGAGTTCCTTGTGTATTAGCCTAGGTGTCCTATTTCTAAGGGACTTCATTACCCGAAGGTATCAGCTTTCATTTTGGGCGTTCCAGGTGATAAAGGGTTGAGTATTGGAGTATAGAAAGTGAAAACTCTCAAAGGAGTGTTCTGGGTTCAAAACAAGTCAAGCAACGACAGCGTCTGTGATGCACAATACACAGACGATCACTTTGACCTTCTCTCAGTTTACACTAATGCACTTGGAATGAAAGTCAATAGAACACGATATTCAGGAAGGTTAAAAACAGTGATGTGAAGTTCAAATTTATTTTCTGTTTTAGGTGGATGCATCGCACCAAATTACAGTGGATTTGGGCGTACGCCATGACACTTGCTGTGAGAAATGCCACAAGTGGAGTGATACAAATGGTTGCAGTTACACTCTAAAAAATGCTGAGTTGAATACAACCCAGTGCTGGGTAAAGTATGGACAAACTCAGCGATTGGGTTGTTTTTGACCCAGCGTTTAGGTTACTGCACAGAAGGTTGGGTTAAACATTTAACCCAACTGTTGGTTGAAAACAACCCAATCGCTGGGGTTGTCCATATTTTACCCAGCGACGAGCTGTATTTAACTCAGCATTTTTTAGAGTGTATCATTAGAATATTGCACTTCTCTTGGCTAATCAGATTCGAGGACAAGGAAGAACTGTTGTATAAATATATTTTTATATCCGGAAAGTATTCACAGCGTTTCACTTTTTCCACATTTTGTTATGTTACAGCCTTATTCCAAAATGGATTAAATTCATTATTTTCCTCAAAATTCTGCAAACTACACCCCACAATGACAACGTGAAAGTAGTTTTTTGAAATCTTGGCAAACTTGAAAAAAAAAAAAAAAACATGGTTTCTAAGGTTCAAGAAATAATCACATTTGTTTTCTTTTCAATTTTGACAGTAAACCTCTGTGCAGCATTTTGTTTGACAAAAAAAATTAAAGGGTTTAATTTTCATTTGATTAGGATAAATTAATGTTTTATGGCTTCATTTTATTACCAAAAAAAAATTAAATTATTTATAGAGTCCTATTATTGATTAAAAAAATAGGAGCCTATTAAAAAAAGAGAGAATAGGTTTACAATACAGGCCTGTGACTCTTAATTTGTTAATTCACCACTTGTAATCTGATGTTTAGTAGTCATTTTTTAGAAATATCAATTGCATTTGTATTAAAACTATATCCAATGAATGTAATAAAAAACTGAGAATTGAATCAGATCAGATTGAGAGCTTGTGCATTGGAATTGTGATGTAGCGCTAAATTTTTCCAAATCTGTGACCTGAATTCCTGGAATGTTGGGACGTTTTTTAAATTTGAATAAAATGAAAACTAAAAGAATTTCAAATCACACGAGCCAATATTTCATTCAGAATAGCACATGGATAACATAAAAGTTTAAATGGAGAAAGTTTACAATTTTATGCACAAAATCAGCTCATTTCAAATTTGATGCCTGCTACAGGTCTCAAAATATTTGGGACGGGGGCAGGTTTACCATGGTGTAGCATCTCCTCTTCTTTTCAAAACAGTTTGAAGACATCTGGGCATCAAGGTTATGAGTTTCTGTTCCTCAAAAACTCCCATTAATAACTGAAGTTGCTTACATTGTGAAATTAATATCTTGCTTACATCTTATGCACATTTGCACTTTGTTGTTTCTGATGAAAGAAATCGGCAGAGAGCAGAATTAATTCAGGGAGCGCTCACACTGAATAAAACACAGCTGTTTCAGCCACTAGCGTAGCCAGAAATGTTTAAGTGGGTGGGCCTACATAAAACTGGGTGGGCCAAGTGTGTAGCATAACTGCATGTCAAATTGCCAACAAAAAATACAGCACCAAGGTTCATTACACAGTACTTCTAAAGCATGCACTAGTAATTTATGTTAATGTTCACTTCAAAATGTACTAATTGGACATTATTCAAATTAAAAGTTGTATCTGTTAACATTTGCCTGAGCTAAGGTTAACAAAGACGAATAAACACGGTAACAAATGTATTGCTAATCTTAGTTAATGCATTAACTAACGTTAACAAAAGGAAGTTTATTGTAAAGTATTACCTCAATCTGAAACAACGGGGCTTCGCAGATGATATCATAATCAAGAGTCTCTCAGTCAGGGACGTGCGCAGACATTTTGAGGGGCAGGGGCTCAAGTGGAAAAAAGGGCACTTCTCATTAATTATTTTCTAAACAAAATAAATATATTAGGGGTGTGCGATATTGACAAAAAATATATCAAATTTTTTTTTTTTTTTTTTTTTTTCGATAATGATAATTAGACAATATTTTGCTGAGTGTGTTATTGTGCTGATATCTTAAGGACTACCGTGGACAGCTGACTCCTAAAGTTTTTGATATTCTGCATATTCTGTGGTGATCAGTTCACAGCAGTGGTAGAAATGAATCTTTTCCAATAAGTTTAAATTGATTTTTTTTACCTTTTATGGGCATTTTTACCTTTATAAAGCCCTGCATGAGTGCGCATCATATTTTCAGTCAATTAGAATAAGTCATTTAAGCTGTTACCAAGCAAATGAAATCAGTATTGACAAAATCTTTGCAATGCAGAGAAAACACAGAAGCTGCATTAGAAGTGGCATTTAGATGCATTTACACACGGTTTAATGCAGCACATGAATGCATTTAACCTGCAGTTACAAATGCATTAATACTGTTTTGATATTTTAAACATTGAATACTGATAAAAAAAAATGAATAGATACTTTAAATGTGAAATTAAAACTGCCAGTAGGTGGCAGCAAGTCACTGTTAATAAGTGAGTCATTGCAACTGAACCGAATCATTTAAACAGTTGATTCATTCAGGAACAATACAGCTGTTGCTCAGAGACGCAAATTTAAATTCTATTTGTTGGCGAAATAGAGCAAAAACAGTCAATATTGTGTCTAAAACATAAGTGTGTTAATATTAAATTCTCGTTTATTTAACTGCTTTATAAAATCAATATTGCATTTGCAATCATGTTGCTTTTTGGTGGGGGAAAAAACAAACAAACAAAAAAAGTCAGTCTTCGCATGATACTGATTAACTATATGAAATGATATAAATATATGCATTTCTGCTCCCATATCTTGAATTTTGTGATCATTCTTAATCTAAATGCATTTTAATAAACTGAATCATGCAGTGAAAGAACGCGCACTGGTCTATGGTAGCTGATGATAGGAAGACCAATTAACTATATTTGCCTTTTGTCTTTTGGATAATTAGCTGTAAATTCGAGGCACAGGTAGCTAGTCTTTTGTTTATTACCACTCACCTCCACACCAAGATAAACACAAGTGGAGAGGGAGGGAGGGAGGGCTTCACTTCTGCAGTTCTCTGCCTGTCTGTGATGTGCATGTGCCGATCAATGTGTGCTACACTGCTGTGCTGCGCGTGCCTGCGCCGAGACGCGGAGGGGAGAAAGGCATCTGAACAGACAGTGTCTCAACATTTTCCAACCCGACCGTATATATTTGGATTTTTTTATTTATTTGACAGGGAAAGCTGTGTGCAAACAGAAACACACACACATACATAGGCCTATATTCATTTATTTAAAAAAATAAATAAAATCCGATCGAAGTTTCCGATCGATAAATCCATCACCCGCAGGTGGTCTGGCGGGTTTCATTTATAGAGATGGTCTGGACTTATTGCTAAGATTTTACTTTTTAAAGAATTGATCTGATCTATGTTTGCTTCACTAGGCTATTTTCAAATTTAACTTCACAAACGCGCGCATTTTACTCTTATATCCTTACGTCGTAAACATAACATTAATTGTGGGTGGGACTAACAGAAACAGACGAATCATCACTTTGACCAGCGTGAAGAGGGACAACTGAAACGACCTGCAACTGACCATGAACACAAGCTTTTAATATTTTTTATAAATATTTAAAGTTACAGTGAAATAAGACGTTTATTATTATCGTTTAATAAATTACATCCATTTGGAAAATTACCAACTTCTCATTGGGTGGGCCACAGATGAAAGGCCCACCCGTAGCTACGCGACGTTGTTTCAGCGACGACTCATCTGAATGCTTCTTATTGGCCATTGTACTCCATAAGAAGCTCAACAGAATCATGTGTGTTTGGTTATAATGCGCAGTGCTGTAAAGCTAAAAACGCGGCTGTCTCTGGCTCCGTGCCAGCCAGTGAAGGTGAGTGAGCGCAGATTTGAATTTAGCAGCTGGTGATGTGCCGCACTGAACGATCTAATCACACCGGTGGGATCGTTTATCAAATATTAAAAAAAAAAATGTATTCGTCTATTTTGTCTTTTGGAAGCTTCATTCAAAATTCACTTGTCTCAAAAATCTGAGGGGGCACGGTTGAAATCGCGTTACGGGAGTAGCGGTATTTAAGCTGGGCCCCCCTCTGGTCCAGTGCCCTGGGCACGTGCCCGGTAGGGCCGTGCGTTAATCCGTCCCTGCTTGATACTGTATATTATTCCAAGCCTATTGAAGGATTGCCCAAAGATGATTCACACTGGTTGGACACTTCTTACAGACATCACGGTCCAATTCCTCCCATAGTAGCTCAATTGGGTTGAGGTCGGGTGATTGGGGAGGCCATTCCATGACAGACATGATGCCAGCTGACTGTTTCCTCTCCAAATAGGATTTGTACAGCTTGGAAGTGTGCTTGGGGTCATTGTCTTGTTGGAAGGTTTAGAAAGGTTGTTGGGGTGTTTCCAAACTTTTGGAGGGCAGTGTAGATGAGATTTGCAAAGCCTTTGCAATTTGATGTTGAGGAACGTTGTTTTTAAAGTATTCCACGATCTTTTTACGCACTATTTCACAGATTGCAGAGCCTCTGCCCATCTTTACTTCTCAGAGACTCTGCCTCTCTAAGACATCCCTTTTATAGCTAATCATGTTGCAGACCTCATATCAATTAACTTAATTGGTTGCTAGATGTTCTCCCAGCTGAATCTTTTCAAAATGTCTTGCTTTTTAAGCCCTTTGTTGCCCCCGTGCCAACTTTTTTGAAACCTGCAGCAGGCATCAAATTTGAAATGAGCTCATTTAGTGGCTAAAAGTGTAAAATTTCTTTTATGCTTTATTGTGAATGAAATATTGGCTCATGTGATTTGAAAGTCTTTTAGTTTTCATTTTATTCAAATTTAAAAAATGTCCCAACATTTCCAGAATTCGGCTTGTATATAGACAGCGGGTAAAATAAGTATTCAACACGTCACCATTTTTCCCAGTAAATATATTTCCGGTGGTGCTGTTTACATGAAATTTTCACCAAATGTCGGTAACAACCCAAGTAAGCCATACATACAAATAAAACAAAACCAAAATAAATTCAGAAATTAAGTTATGTGTAATAAAATGAAATGAGACCGTTGAAAAGTATTGAAACAGCTGATAAAAACATCACAGTAATCGTAACCCATTCGACTCTAGTCCATCAGTTAATGTCTTGTGAAATGAAAAGCTGCTTGTTTGTAAGAAAAGAATCCATCATTAAGGCGTTTTAAATTTAAATTGCTAATAATATTGCTTTCTCCATTGAAAAAGTAGTCTCATCTGAATCAGGAATATGCACAGATCAAGCACTGTTTGCAAGTGAAAACAGTCCAGAACAGTTCTGAACAAATAAGTCAGTGAACTGTGATGTGAGAGGACAACAGAGGATGGAATTTTTTCACTGGTGGAAGCATTATTATGATTATGGACTTCTGCATATTTTGGAAATATTTAATCCTTTAAATGTAATATTTAGCAAATCTCAAAATAAAAATCTATTTTATACTGCATAATTTCGCTGATGACAACATCTGTGACATACTTAATTTATTTTACTTGACGTATTGAACCCGGAACATTCTTTTAAGACATTTAGTTTCATTACTGGTTATTTAGTAAATGCTTCAAGAGACTTATGTGTACATTTTACAATGTCATATACTGTAATGTGTTGTGGCAATTTTAACTGACTCTCATCAGCATAAGAGACAAACTCACTCTTCGTCTTTAAAATGGTTTTATTCCTTGCAAAGAAGGTCAGACAGTCATACAGAAACACTCGCTGCAGAGTGTGACAAAGAAGGGAGGGTGTGCCTCCACCTTATATCCACACTCTAGGCACTCAAGGTTACAAGCTTGCAGCTGTACTTTTCCATACTTGGTGAGAAAACAAATAACATTCCACTGTATCATGCAGTAAAAACCTATTCCCCTTAGATTTAGGGCCCAAATTACCTTTCAGGTCACGAACATGCATCTCCCCCGTCTCCAATGGTCTGGATCTCCCGCCCAATATTCCCTTATGGACCCCCCGTCATCCATACATCTTAGGCTAAATGCCCCAGACCCATTTCTTCCTACACAGCCATACCAAAAAAGGTTTTGCACCACCACATGTTCCCATAAGCATATGAAAATTAACATAAAATGAATTTTCTTCAACAAATGCAAGCAGCCTTCATTGCTGCATATTAAAGCTTATCTATCACTAACCATAAGATTTCTGCTTCAAATAGATCATGCGTCAGTTTGCCAAAAAAGGAACATCTTCAGTTGAGTATATGGAAAGCAGTCAAATATGCTGAAGCCCCAAGCTCTTGGTCCACTAATGATGTACCTGTCTGAGTCAAACATTCCCTAGTCAAGTATTCTCTACAATACTTGCAGTTTGCGGTTACCGTTCTTTACATACAATATGCAGCTCAGAAATGTGGCTTGCAGCATTATTTGGTACCTTTAAGATGCACAAGGTGACACAGACTCTTTAGACAATCACATTTCTTCATCAGACACAAGCACAGACTCGGTGTCTGGTATAAGGTTATTCCTGACGGTTTCTTGCAGTAGATTGAAGGCTCCAGGCAGCTCCTGCTGTGTACAAGCGTGCCCTTTTCATGCCCAATAATATTCACATTCGCCAACCTTTCCCACACACACACACACACACACACACACACACGTGTCGTGTTCTTAAATGACTTCTGCTGTTCTTAAATTAAGCTAATTATTATTACTACACCAGCATGTTACCTCTTGCAGTCATATTTTGGGAATTACTACATGTAAAATAACACAGTAACATGGTACAGTGATTGTAATGGATGGGTGGTATGACATTTCAAGCTGTGACTGCATTGTCCTGCAGTGTGACTGTTTTAAAATGCACTTTTCTAATTAATTTATAATTATACATGCTGCTTTTGTTATCTCATATTGACTTCATGGAATATTTAGACATTTATAAATGCATTTGTCACATCACAGGCCGTTTTAGTGAACTGCAAAAAAGCTGTTTAAAATACACACGACTATAAAGAAATTGAACATTTTAACTTAAAATCGTTTCATAATTAGCATTTTCAGAATTTATGGATTGCATTTGAATAATTTAGGATTATTTCATAATTTGCATATTTTAAGTATTCCAATATAATTCTCCGAATAAAGATCATGGTTCTAGTGTCGGGAAATTTAAGTTTTATTTTATTTTATTTTATTCCCATTGGAGTGGATTTCATGGAAAGTAAAATTTTATTTATATATTTTTCTAACCATCTGAATTTTCTAACCAACACTCTGTCTGCGCCCCATTTATGTCAAATAGTTCAACTCAATTCATTTAAATAAGTTTTCAAACTGAACAATTAGAATGAATAAACTGGTTAAACTGTCAATATAAAACTAAAAGCAGAAGTTTTTATTCCACACAAGTGGAATTTTTGTAAACCCATTCATTTGTTTTATCCTGCATTTTAAAAAAGCATTACTTTGGTACTCTTTGATAACAGATTAGTCCCTTTATAAAGCTTGTTTCCATGAGGTTGGCCACAGTGTAGATTTTTCAGGTTTGAACAATTTTAGAACAAATTTATCCCTATACGAGAAAGAACAAATTAGAGCACAGCACATTCTGGCCTACGAAAGCTTTACACCATCATTTCAACACAGTTGTCAGGTCTAACCTATATTAGAGTCACAGTGAGATAAGACAAGCTTAAAATAGAGCAAACTTGGAATCAGTCCCAAGCACAAAACTGCACCATAAGAAGTATGAGGAAAAGACTGATGTTAAGCATAAACCTGTTTAGAAGGAGAAGCCGCTGATTTCTCTGAGGGGAATGAGACGTGTGTGTGTGTGTCTGGCTGTGTCTCCGGACCCCAGCGGTGATGAAGGCTGAAGTGTATGTTTAATCACTTAGCTAACTGCTTATTTTCATCAGATGCGCTGACTTCCTCTTGCTCTTTATCTTAGCGTGTGTGGGTTTGACTACTTTGGAAAGCCACTGTCCGTTCGTGTGTATATGCATGTGTAATACTGCAAGGAGTGTTTGATTTTGTGTGCTACACTGTGTGTATTTTATATGCATTTCGATTAGTGGGATTCTGTGTAATGGTGTGTGTGAGAGGAGAGAGAGAGAGACATGGAGTTTGTTCTAGTTTACATGCTCTCAATGCATTTACTAACATTTCAAATTGTATCTTTAATTCTCTTAGTTATAGTTAAAGCCATTTCATTTCTGAACCCACATATTGCACATATACCATTAAGTCGTTTTAGATAAAAGCATCAGTTAAATGAATAAATGTAAATGACAGCATGAAATGCAGTAGCATTCATAATCTTAAACATTTCTGAGCAAGTAATTTTAGTGAGGAAAAACTATTACCAGGGATTTGATGTTATCTACTATCAATTCATAAATTTTCTGAACTATTAGATATTTTTTATTATGCATATTTAATATTTTCTTTATTTAGTTTATTTGTCTTTAAGATAACATGCATTTACAGCATGAGGGAACATTTATTTTTCTTAAAATATAAATAAAAATAATATTAAAAAATAATAGTCATTTATTTTTTTTATTAAAACTAATTAAAAAATTAAATATATTTAGCTTATTTTAACTTTAATGATGCAAACCGCAATTTTGATTGCTCGGTTCTGTGAATTCCTATGGAGATTTGTGAAGTGTTGAAAAGCTCTTATCTTTCTCAGTATTTGTGACCAATATAGAAAATTACAAGTTTTTTAGATTTCTGTCTTTTTCTCAACCACTCAGATTCAGTGTTCAGTGGCTTCAGGTGTTCACGTGTATGTGCAGAAGCTGGTGGTCCACTGTGTGTGTGTGTGTGTGTGTGTGAGTGAGTGTCTGGCATTAGCACTCCGTCCTGGCGTTTTCCTCAGGTGATCTTGTGTTCAGGCATAAATAAGCAATCTTGCTGATGGGCATGGAGTCAAGTCATATTTCAGAATCACACTTACTAACATGCAGAGTCACTCACAGGCAAAATAGATGCAGATACAGCCATAATATACAAGCTAATTTATTTTTTGGCAGTGCCTGAAATGGCAAACAGGCTGTATTTGTAAAGGTGGTTGTAAATAACTGGACTAGTGTTCTAGAAAAAAAGGATGGGTGTGTTGTGGATGGGGTCTTTAAAACAGGTCGATTCATTTATACTGTTATCAGCACGTTGAAGTAGATTCGTCTCTTGTCGTCTCTGAGAGAATATGCGCTGTTAATACAGCGTTTTTTCTTTTTTTACTTTCACTTTCTGTATAACAGAAGTTAAGACGTTCACCGGCATAACTATTGCGCAAAGTTTCCACGTTGCTTGTGTGATTTAAAGGCTCGCCTTTATGGTTTAAAACAGAAATATTTCCAGTATTGCGACGTAAACGCCAACCCCCATGCATATGTATCTTAAACGCAAGGATACATGAAAGAGGAAACAAATTGGAATGCCACGCTGTCTGAAACATGTCTCTATTCTTGTGAGCGCTGGTCCTTATATCACGGATCAACTGCGATCCGTTTAAGCCCTAATAGCCTATATGACAGATCAGAGCAAACTTTTTACTAATTTAACATGAAATCGTCAAATTGCAACTCCATATCAATAGCATACAACGAAAATACAGAATAATTAGAGCAATCATTTACGCACAATAAATAACAGAGCGTCATATCTATACACATTTTCCCCTGAACGTTCTCGCGACCCGGTAGGAATTCTTCCACGGCCCGGTAGTGGGTCGCGACCCGGTGGTTGGGGACCTCTGGCTTAAGAGATGGTGGAAAGCATTTGTCAATGTTTGGTTAAATGGTTTCATTTTCTATTAGCTTACTTACAGTTGTACTTTGTTTTCGACATTACTTCATTTGAAAGTAGACACTTCAGGCTTTCTATAGAGATAACTCTCATGTTTCTGTGTTGAGTATTTGCTGAGTTACACTTCATTTTAGTGACGCGTTTCTATAAACAGACCGCGGAGACGGAGAAGACAGAGAGCGCACCCTGTTGGCTTTCTTTTTTTCCCCAAAACCACAAAGTTTTGTTGTAATCGTGAGTGTACACAAAAAAATAGACACTTAACAGTTTCGATTGATGTAAAGAAAGAAAGGAATCTGATCAAATCGTTAATCGGTTTCAATCAGAGGCCACATTTTCAGGAGAAATTGCTTTGCTCCAGAGGTCAGCGTGTGATAAATGAATATCTGAATGGAATTTGAGGAGTGTTGAATTGCAGTATAATGGAAGATGATGATGTTTTGAGGGAGGTCTTTGGTGCAGGAGATTTATCTCCTCATTAGTATTCAGTCATTTTTTGCATGTGCCTGTGCTTTCCGCTGCCGCCCCTACACACTGCCCCTCAGTGGTTAGGGGTGGAACAGCGCTCCATAGACAGCCGGATTCAGAGCAGCACTGCATCATGTGAAAGGATGCGGTTTGTTGCTGGGTTACTGAGCATGAGTTTGACGTTCAGGATTGCACGGTTGAGAGAGAGAGAGAGAGGAGGTGGAATAGATGCTGCAAGGTCATTGGAAATACCATCATATTTCTATAGCATGTTTGTGATCAGGATCTTTTCTCTTTCCTTTCTTTCTGGAGAAAAGTACTTCCTGTGCCAGTATGCGGTTGTTTGTCACTCTTGTTCAACAACCCACACACACACAACACACACCGTAGGAGGTAGAGGGGCAACTCTATGAAGTGGTCTTCATTCCCTCCAGCTTTGTTGGTGCAGACTGACGGCTCTATACAGACAAGAGAGAGAAAGATGGAAGTAGAGGAGGTAGAGAGATGGATTTGTCCTGTCTCTCAGAAATACCAAGCTGCATCTGTGTATCTCAATGTTCTACTGCTTTGAAACCTTAAAATCACTAGTCATATGACATCAAGAACTTGTATGCAAATTTATGTATTAAAACTAGGGCTCTCACTACCTTTATTTAAAGTGATTCATTCTATTTACGATAACAAATACATTATTCAATAATAGATAGTACATTTATTTTATGTTTATATGTAGTATAACAGCTTAATATCCATTGTTTTTAAATGCAATGCTTAAAAATGTGTGCAAACGACCAGTTTTCGTGACCACGTAGTACAGCAATGTCACAAGAGCGTGTAACCGCGATAACCGGAAAATCTGCAAAATCTCCACCGGTTGATAAATTTGTACTGGTTAATCATGTCTACCGGCATATTTCCCTGCCCTATATTGTTGTATGCAATTATTTTGAATAATTAATAATAGGTAGGTAATAAATGAATTATTAAAATGTGTAATCCATTCAAAGCCCTAATTGAAACTAAATTTGGTAAACTTGGTTTTGCTCATAATTTGCTTTTGGAATTTCTGATCAAATCGTTAACCCTAAATGTTAATGTGAACTTTTCAATTGTAACACACACAAATATTTGTGCTGAGGATGATTTCTCAGATCATACGGCTTGTTGATGTGAGGTGTGTTTTGTAATGTATTTTTTTGGACTATAAAATCATGTATAATAAAAAGTGCATGTGTTTATATGCACTGTAGCAGTGCGCTAGAAACCACTCAGCTTAGCAACCACATATGCATTTGTGCTGGCAACATTCTAGCATCATTATAGTGAAATTTGCATGGACAAATCCCACTCGTAAAATATTTAAAAAAAATAGTTTATGCCTTTAATCTTGTAAGCTGTATGAAATATATTTTCAAATGACTGATACAAGTCATAGTCGATTTATTGACAGTTTGTTGCCAGATGAACGTAGTGCATTTGCTGGTATGTGCTGTATATTCTGTTACTTTGAACAGAGGACATTGTGATGTTTCCGTGACATGATGTCACTCTGACTCATGTCACGGCAGCTATTCGCCACATGCACACATTTGCTTGTGTGTGTGTGTGTGTGTGTGCGCATGTGTTTATATGCTTCATTTCAAACCAATGGTTATGCTAAGTGACATGCTGTATTTACCAATTATCAAAACACTAAAAAGAACCAAATCGGAATCAGATTAGCCTTCTTGATGGATTTAGCATTCATGTATTGCATTTCTCTGCTCACAATTTTTTGCGAATCAGTTTATTATTAATAATTTTATCAAGCACTTACGGGATTTCATGGATTCGTCCTGAAAGATTCCTCATACACTGATTTAGTTTTGTGTTTCCACTTATCGTATTGATTTTACTGTAATATAGGCTTGATGTGGATTATGGTTGTGTCTCAAATTAGTCATTTATACTTGCAGGAGCTTCAAGTTGAAATAAATACGTTCCCCTAAAATGAGTCATTTAGACCTGTCAGTAACGGTTATTTTGGTAATTGAGAAATTGTTCGATTATTCTGACGAGTAATCGGATCATTTTTGTGGTGATTAAAGAGACTTGAGCGAACAATTAATTCATCATAACACTATGCTTTATAATGATTTTTAAAGTGTTTTAATATTTCATGCAGCCTTAGAAAATGGTCTAATAGGCTTATGCGTTTCATGGATTCTTGTGCGCCACTGTCAGTATTTTGCCGGTTAATCGCCACGGGCAAAATGCAATTGAGGAATTTTTATAATCAAGGACTCGAATTGAATTGATGAATTGTGACAGCCCTAGAACCATTTATAGTTTCTTTCTTCTGCAGAACACAATATAAGATATTTCATGCTGCTCTTGTCCATAAAAGTCATATAGACCACTTTTATAGTGATCTTGCGTCCTTTTTAGAGGTTGACAACCCAAAAGTCCGTGTTAAAGTCCGTGTTAAAGTCCGCATGAACCGGACGTTTGCGAACGTTTTTACTTCCGTATTGTGACGTACTTCCGAGAGAAACAGAATATTGAATGAGGAAAATAGAGGGCATGGCTTGTTTTTGTTCTACTGTGAATTGATTGATAGTATTATGGTATATTTTTTGTCTGGATATTTGTTAAGAGCAAAATAAAATCTTAGCAAACAATTAAAACAGACTTCATTAACATAAAAGGGATGTAGAGCTTTTGATGATTGATTGAAGGTGAAATATGCACGTGTTGAACACTAGGGCATGTTTTTGTTTTAGTAAACTAGCTAATGATGGTTTGTGTGTGTGTGTGTGTGTGTGTATGTATGTGTGTGTGAGAGAGAGTATGTACAGTTAGTCTTTAGAGCATAAATAAGCCGAGATGAGTCAGAGATATTTCTGGATTTCCCCACAGGCCTCTGTTTTCCTCTCTCTCTCTCTCTTTCTCTCTATTCTCACACTCTGCTGATGGATGAATAAAGTAGAGGGGTAATGGATTGGGAATGCTGTATCACCTCAACCGCATATCGCTTAATGAAGCTCTTCTGCTCCTGTTTGTTTATTTAATATGTAAATTTGCTTCAGTGTTGTTTATTTGCACAATATGACAAGTTAAAGGCTGTTTTGTTAGTTAGCAAAGCTCATCATTTTAAGTGGCCATATTTAAAATATGAAATTGAATCAGTGTTTCCTTGCTCTTTCACTGAATCTCACCGAATATGCCCAGGCCATATTTTGCCTTAAAGTCAGAAGACAAAAAAACATATTTCGCATAACGGTACATTTTAGCACCATTGCAACATTTTCATGATGTCACCACATTGCCCTCCAAATGCTCATTAATATGATGCAGCTAAACATTTTTATACAAAACGTTGCATCACAAACCTTGTATAAAGTAAAAGTGTGTTTATTTATACTTGTATACACTTATCTTTTATATATCTTCTATATTTTCTATATATATTAAACATTATCCTATTACATTTTTATATTCTACTATTATCAAAGGTGATTTTTATTTTATTATTTTTTATTTTTTTATTCCAACCATAATTGATTTAATTTACTATTTAAATCTGTATCGTTATTTTTATTTGATTTTTAGGTGGATACACTGTAAAAAAATTACCGTGATTTTAACAGTAAAAAACTGTGAAAATGCTACATTTAAAAACATGTTAAATGGTTAACGGTAAGTTCCTGTAAAATTTACAGGGAAAAACCGTAAACTGTCATTCCCAGAGTTCCCTGCGTTCCATTTCAAATTTAGTTTGAATTTGATGTTTTTTCTTTGAGAGAACTGTTTCTTCTTATTTCTTTTCTTATCAGTTATGTTTATTAGGGTTGTATGTTACATCTAATGTTGTTAAATTAATGTTTATTGCATATTTCAGTTTAATGAGTCACACCATGATGGTGTTTAGTGCTTGTGTGAATAACACTGTGTACCTTCTATATATGTTGTTATTTAAAAGCTGCTTGTGATGGGCTGCATTTGGTGGTTATAAGTGTATTTCAGAGGTACAAAACAGATTTCAGTACATTAATAGGTTGGTATATTAACATTATATAAGTTAATGAAATTACGGTACTTAACTGTAGAGTTAAGTTAAAACCGTAAAACCTAAAATGTTGTCACCATATTCATGTTATCACAGCTGCTGTTTTTTTACCGTAAATTTTACGATTTTTTTTTTTACAGTGTAGATAAATGCTATACTGTACTACAAAGTTAGAATTTTGGCAAGTGCATCCATTTGTTTCTGTTGTGTTTTTCTGTCATCTGTTTTTGATCGCCTCTTTGATATCCTGTAAATATCTCATTTTCAGTGTTGCGAATTCTTCTCTCCGGTGCTGTCACTCATATCTCTCTCTCTCTCTCTCTCTCTCTCTCTCTCTCTGTCTGTAGTAGCAGGATCAGTGAGCAGGGGTTACTCTTTTCCCGCAGTAACAAAAGGCTCTTTCTCTGATACACAGAGCTAAGTGCTCCATTTCAGTCGTCTGTAAAATGTTGGCAAAACGAGGCCCACAGCGTATAAAAGCTTCCTAAATGTCCTTACACTTAAACGCACACGCACGCATGCACGCCAACTAACCTCTTTCATTGTGCAACCTTTGCACAGCTGTCACACACACATAAAGGAGAAAGCTTGAGTGTGTGTGTTTGTATAAAGAGATGCTATTTGACAAGTTAAATGGCTGTGTCTAACACCATCAATGCACAGAAAACAACCCACTAGCCACTGCCATGACTGAGCCGCATGCTTTAATGCTTCAAAAACACTACGCTTTTAGTTTTAGTAATGTACTGTAGCACTATTGTTGAGGTGTTGCGGAGTAACTAAAAGACAAATCACATGGAACGATATTTTCCCTCATAACACGTACTCGGTGACAATTTCAGCTGCCATTGATCTGTTTATGCTTGTACAGTTTCTAAGACACGGACTTAAAAGGGTGATGATATATAGGATCATTTATATTATGTTCTGGATGTGCTGTGGAGATTGTAGCGTATGAAGTTTTTAGCATCAAAAAAAGTGAAAAAAAAGATCTTTTTTTATGTCAAACACTTTTTTTTTTTTTACATTTTTTTATTTTATTATAGTCATGGGATAAAGATAATTGTGACTTGGTGTCTCACAATTCAGATTTCTTATATTTCAGGTTATAGTCTCAGATTCAGAGTTTATATCTCACTTTTTTATAGTGTAAGTTCACATATTGCAATTGTGTTCTTATGTTTCCGCCATTTAAAAAAAATAAAAAAATAATACATTTAAAAAATTCAGAATACTGACTTTATCTCACAGTTCAGATTTGATACATTTTATCAAATCTTAAAATTCTAAAATGTATATCTCACAATTCAGAGTTTTTGTCGTATTTATTTATTTATAATTGCCAGATATAAACACAGAATTGTAAGGAAAGAAGTCCGAATTGTGAAGTAAAAAGTTGCAATTACCTTCCATATTATAAGCTTTCTTAAATATGTGTAAATATCAAGGACATTTAAATTTTTCTATTTCGTGACCCCTTTAAACTTAAAAACCAGCATTTCGTCTAATTAATTCACATTTAAATAACTTTTCACGCTCAAATTATTCATTTTGTTGTCACCTCTGACTTGTGTCCACCTAGATTGGAAAGACCTACGCTGACAATATCAGCTGCACAAAGTCATTCAGATGTCTTGTGGTTATTATTGTGTGATCAAACAAATCCAAAAAGTTAATGTGTGTATGTGTTTGATGGAAGATTGCATAGTTTGGGCAGTGAGCTGTAATGTGTCTTTGAATTTATTGTACACTCTCTGCAGTTGTTCATCTTATTGATTGGTTTCTCTCTCTCCCTCTCCCGTCTCCCACAGGAAACAGTCGAATATGCCTTCCTTATCATTTTCACTATCGAAACCTTCCTGAAGATCATAGCGTACGGCTTGGTGATGCATCAGAACGCGTATGTCCGAAACGGATGGAACATGCTGGATTTCGTCATTGTCGTCATAGGGTATGTTTTATCTGCTTATATTCCAAAGCGTAGCTACTGTTCAGTGAACTTTTTGCACATCACCTTGATTACAAACAGCACATATTTTTATTTTTTTCTCCTTGATTTCTTGACCCCCGCTTACAATTTATATTTATATTGCTAAAACATCTGGTAAAATCATCAGTAAAGTAATAATAGCAAATAAAATATTGATACATTTCAATAATAATGCATAAATGAATTAATTATAGATTTATTGATATATTCAATATGCATATTTATATATGTACGCAAGGGTTCAAAAAATCTACAGTTCACTATGGTTCTCACCAAGGCTGCATTTATTTAAGGAAAATATTGTAATATTATTACAATAAAATTAAAAATAATGTTTTAAAAATTCAAATATATCAAAATGTATATATTTTAAAATGTAATTTATTCCTGTGACGCAAAACTCAATTTTCAGCACATTACTCTCACCGTCACATGATCCTTCAGAAATCATTCTAATATGCTGATTTGCTGCTCAAGAAACATTTCTTATGATTATCAATGTTGATTTTTCTGAAAACCGTGATTTTATTCCGTATTTTGATTTATTAGACATTTCTATTTAAAATAAACTTTTTGTAACATTGTTATTATTATTTTTTTTTATTTAATGCATCCTTGCGTACTAAAAGTAAAAAAAAAATCGTATTGACCCCAAACTTTTGAATAATAGTCGATATACAGCGGTTAAAAAAAAGTAGAAACACCTACTGTTTTTTTCTGTTTAATATTAATAGTGCAAGCTTTTATGAATTTTTATTGATTTGTTTTCTGAAAAAGACATCTTGCTGGCCCCAAACATCTGAACAGCAGTATATATATATAGAAGAAATGCATTTAGAAAGATAAGGTATTTTCTCTTTCTGTTTCCTCTTATTTCAGCATCTTCTGGAATGTCACTTTCACAAATTTTCCTCCTTTCAAGCTCTTCACCTTCTCCTCAACTCCCAACACATGCATGCACGCGCACACAGGCACGCACATGCTCCTCATGCGGCTATATGACCCAGAAAAGACCTGAGCTGCTGTCTTGCTCTATACTGTCTCATTATACCAGCCTCTGTGGAGCATTTCCTGATTTTAGATTAGAGTTCATCATGGACTGTATTACTCGCTCTTTATTCTCAGATGAAATATATTCAAAAACCATGTTTGCAGACCTACTTTTCCATGTGTCCTTTTGCCAGAATTTGTTGCTTTATATCAACTGGTTATTTTATTTTTTGAAGATTTGGTAGATGAGGTAGAATTCTCAACCTCCTCTGGCTGTTTTGTGTAAAAATGTGTTAATTTCATGTCACTTTCTACTGTATCAGCCTAAAAAAGATACAGAGGCCCAGAGATAAAATGTTGAAGAAAAAAAGCTGCTCCTCTTTTGTCCGTGCCTCAGGCCTGTTTCATAGCGCATGCATAAGCAGTGTGTAAGCAAAAGCAAAAGCAGCGTAACTGCACCATCAGGATCACATGCTTTCACACCGACAGCGCCTGTGCTGCATAACACAACTGTGTCTCTATACAGAAAATAAAGGGTTCTCTGGGTGATTACATTGAGCATTTCCTTTAATAATTTTTGACACTTCTTACACTTTGACAATATGTCTGTCTTCAAAGTTCCAGTGGCCAAAAAATACACCTTTTTCTGTCTCCTTCAGTTTTTTCCCCCAAAATTATATTTGGTAAATTTTACATTTCACATACAGTATATTGTCAAATAGTTTGCATCAAATTATTTAGTCAAGTAATATTATCAGATAAAATATTGATATGTTTAAAAATGGAGCAACACTCAGAAACTGCTAGTGAATTTCACAATTAATTACAAAGAAATGGTTAGTAACACATTCAATTAAACATGAAATTTAGAAGTATGAAGTCTGAAATAGCATTTTCTTGTAAAACGTACTGCAATAATTTTTCTGTTATTTACTGTACAATTTTTTTTTTTTTGCAGTGTATCATTCAATAATAAATAATTTAGAAATGATTGCTTTTATTCTGCAAGGCCACGTTTATAATCTAACAAAATATTTATATTTCAAATAAATGCTGTTCTTACGCACTTTCTATCAAAGAATCACAAAAAACAGTTTCCACAAAAATATTAAGCAGAACAACCATTTTCAGCAATGCTTGTTATAAGAAATGTTTCTTAAGCAAATCAGCATATTAGAATGATTTCTGAAAGATCATGTGACTCTGCTGCTGAAAATTTAGCTTTGCATCACAGGAATAAATGACATTTTAAAATCTATTCAAATAGAAAAGAGTTGTTTTAAATTGTAATATTTCACAATATTACTGTTTTTACAATGTATCTTGGTAAGCAAAAGAGACTCCTTTCAAGAAACATTAAGACGTTTTACTGACCCCAACATTTATTATTTTTTTTATTCTGTTGATTTGATCTTAACTTGGATTGAAACCAGAATTTTCCTTTTAATTTAAACCAAACACCACACTCTAGCCATAAACTACTTAAATCATCTAGATTCTGTCTGTCATTTTACTGAATTGAAAGTGTTTGTGAGTCTGTACTGTAAATTCCTTATGTGTGTGATTATATAAAAAAGCCGTAACTGCTCCGTCCACTTTTACGTCTGTATTAGGGATGTTGATTTCAGTTATTTCTCCTAACCGATAGCCAACGCTTGTTAACCGATTATTAACCGTTAACCGACAAGATTATTTTAAATTAGAATTTAATTAAATTACAAAGGATAAGTGTCTTGAAAGCTTGAAAGCTGAAGCTCGCAATTATGGTAAGGGGCGATACATTTCCGACACGTGTTTGTGGTGTTCGGCCAATCACAATGCACTGGGTCAGTTGGCCAATCAGAGCAGACTGTGCTTGTCGGAAGGAGGGGCTTTGTAGAAAACGACACGTTTGAGAGAGGCGGGGCATAGAGGAACTACAATAATGTACAGTATTTGAAAAATGTGTTTTTTGAACATTAAAGCATGTCAACATATTCTGTTACACCAAATACACCAAATAATGATCTTTAAAATAGCATTATATGGAGTAGTTGTTTCCACTGTTAGAAGGAACAAATTCAAGTGATTGCACTGGCGCCACATGCGCGCACACGGTTAAGCTTTGCTACCTTGACAATAATGCAGCCTGTTCATTAAAATAAAAAAATACAGTCAGTCAAACATATGAAGAAAATAAAAAAACGCACTGCTCAGTTTAAATATGTAGTAAAATCTGTGCCTTTAAGCGTTATCACCGTATCGTGATGTTATCCAAAACATTTTGTTTTACGTGGATATTGGAACGCCAGTGAAGTAGCTGCATAATAAATAATATTTTGCCATTCAAATGTCTGCTTAATGACAAAAGTAAAAAATAAAGAGTGTAAAGACCATCAACTCTACCGTGCGACTCCACCAAGGGATATAAGTATCGCTTTTTATTTTAGTTTTTTCATTTGTATGTTTATTATTGAAATGTTGTTATATGCCATATGTCAATTTTATTTAATTTCTTTATTTTCTTAAATATGAGTTGTAACTTTTAGTTTTAGTTACTTTTTCTTATTTGTAAGTCGCTTTGGACAAAATATGGAAATATTTGATTTTGTCGAATGAGAGACCCAACTTTGGTTTCAGTTTAGTTTTAGCCTAAATTAATTCGTTTTGGCTTGTCGTTTATAGGCTGTAGCTTCTTATATTTTTAATTCAAATTTTCTAAATACTGTTAAATTGAAAGGATTTGTTGTGGAGTGAGGGGAACTAAAATAGCCTAGCTATGTTTACAGTGTTTATTATAATGTTTGTAACATTTTGCATCAGCGTTAGGACTATTTCTGAAAGAAATAATACAATGCGACTTATGTTTTTTCTCTAAAAACGCATTTTTTTATATACGCGTAGCATATTTTAACCATGCAGCAAACCTTTTAAAGTATTTTGAGAAATTAGGCCTACTGAAAAAATAAAAAAAAAACTTTTTAAACCGTTTAACTGATTGTAATAATCGGTCAAAATTCTATTCGCTCGGTTAACGGTTAACCAGTTAAAATGGACATCCCTAATCTTTATCTCTCACCGCTGATGTTTTTTTAGCCCACTGTCCTGTTGGCTTCTCTGTAGATCACTTCAAACTGTGTACACTCTCCTCTTCTTCCTCTGTATTTCCTCATCAGCGTCTCTATCTCACTCATACACGCACAGTCCACTGGGTAGCTAGGTCACATTTCGATCAGTTCACCTCATGCAGAAGAGCTGTCTCCCTCTCTCTCTTCACCTACCCGTCTCTCTGTTCACGGGGCTGTCGCTCTTGATCTTTAGCTCCCGCGCAGCAGCCCCTCTGTAGATGAAGATTAACCAAGAATGCTCACAGATAGGTGATTCATAGGCGATACTCAGATAGATGAATTCAAAGTACAATTTTTGTTACAAACACATTTTTTATTAGTGTTTTATCTGCTGTTGTTGAGGTCCTGTAAAACATCATTATTCAGATGTGCACCATGGTCAGTTCAGGTCATCGCATGCTGCTTTTTTATCATGTGTACAGCAGATGATGCCGCCTGATGTTGTTCAGATTGAATGTCTTGCTGTTTGTGTTTTGGCAAATTCATAAAAGGTCATGCAGACATGTGATGCTGAAAGTGGTTTCTCTGTTATAATCCAAAGATGTTTTGATATTTTGGCTATAATCTTGCTACTTTGGATTACAAGTAATTTTTGAAAGCATTTTTTTGTATTATTTTCAAAGCAGGTAACAGTTTTTTTTTATATTAGCTATTGTAACTCATAAAATAGAAGTTATTATTTTATTTTCTTCTGATTTGAATATAGTGAAGAATAAAAATTATATACTTATATACCATGTAAGATTTTATATACTAACCCCCGGTTTCACAGACAAGGCTTAAGCCTAGTCCCAGACTAAAAAGTCTAAAGCCCGGTACACACCAAGCCGACGAACTAGTGTCAAACTAGTGACGACAAAAGCAGATTGCGGGGCCAGCTCACGTCGGCAGCGTCTGGGCCCAAAGTTGCCCTGACACACCAAGCCGACGCTCGACGGCCAAGTAGCACGTCCGTTCTGCGCCTTTCTCACGCACTGGTTCGCCAGCTGAACAGCCAATCAGAATGATCAGATGGCCCGACTGACCGACGAGCTCCGACGCCGATTCAACATGTCGAATCGGCCCAAAATAAGCCGACGAGGACCAACTTCAGCCGACGGCGCAGAACACACTGAGAAAACTTAGTCGGCCGACGAACAAAAACTGCCTATATATATATAATATATATATATTATATAATAATTTTTGTATATATATATATATATATATATATATATATATATATATATATATATATATATATATATATATATATATATATATATATATATATATATATATATATATATATATATATATATACAAAAATTAGAAATGCTGCCTTGGAAACTATAACTGGAGGAAAAATCAAACAAACAAAAGTAGTTGAAGTAAAGCTAAACTAGTAAAAATGACTGAAACTATGAATTGAAAACTGAGAATATAAAAATAAAACAAATTTAAAATTTGTTCGCGATTAATCGCATCCAAAGTAAAAGTTTTTGTTTACATATTATATGTATGTGTACTGTGTATATTTATTATGTATATATTAATACACACACAATAAATATTTAGACAATATTGACATGTATTTACATGTATATATTTATATTCTTATATTTTATATTATATATATATATATATATATATATATATATATATATTTATTTAATATATAAACAGCCTATTTTTCTTAAATATACATGCATGTGTTTGTATTTATATATACATAATCAATATACACACACATATATTATGTAAACAAAACCTTTTATTTTGGATGCGATTAATCACGATTAATCGTTTGACAATACTAAAATAAATATTGTAATACTAGAGTGCATCCGGAAAGTATTCACAGCGCTTCACTTTTTCAACATTTTATGTTACATGCCTGATTCCAAAAGGGTTTAAATTAATTATTTTCCTCAAAATTCTACAAATACCCCATAATGACAACAAAGTTTGTTTGAAATCTTTGCAAATGTATTAAAAATAAAAAATGAAAAAAAAAATCACATGCACATAAGTATTCACAGCCTTTGCTCAATACTTTGTTGAAGCACCTTTGGCACAAATTACTGCCTCAAGTCTTTTTGGGTATGATGCGACAAGCTATGATCACCATCATCTGGCAATTATCTGCCATCCGTCCTTGCTGCCTCTTCACCTCTCAAGCTCTGTCATGTTGGTTAGTAAACGGAGTAAACGTTAGTTTGATGCATTTATATAGTTGGTTGGGAGCAGATGCACATTTTCAGGTTTCTCCAGAAATATTTGATTGTGTTCAATCCTAGGCTGTGGCTGGGCCACTCAAGGACATTCACAGAGTTGTCTATAAGCCACTCTTACTGAGTGCTTAGGATCATTGTCCTGTTAGAAGTTGAACCTTCTGCCCAGTCTGAGGTTCTGAATGCTCTGGACTGGGTTCATTAAGGCTATCTCTATATTTTGGTGCATTGAGCTTTTTTTCTACTCTGATGTGTCCCTCAGTCCCTGCTGCTGAAAAACAAACCCACAGCATGAGGCTGCTACCAGCACACTTTACTCTTGGGACGGTACTCTGCAGGTGATGAGCAGAGCTTGTTTCCTTGAGGTTCATCAGACCAGAGAATGTTGTTTCTCACAGTCTGAGGGATTTTTAGGTGCTTATTTTTATTTTTTATTTTTTTTTGCAAATTCCAAGTGTGTTTTCATGTGTCTTCACTGAGGAGAGGATTGAGTTTGGCCACACCAGCATAAAGCACAGATCAGTGGAGTGTTGCAGTGATGTTTGTCCTTCTGTAGGTTTCCCCTATCTCCACATATGATCATGGAGCTCAGCTAGCGTGACAATCAGGTTCTTAGTCACAACACTAACCAAAGCACTTCTCCATCGATTGCTCAGTTTGGCCAGGAGGCCAGCTTTAGGAAGAGTCCAAGAAGGTTCAATGCAACAGAATTTTTTCTGTACCCTTCCCCAGATTTGTGCCTCGATATATATATATATATATATATATATATATATATATATATATATATATATATATATATATATATATACACATACATGCATACATACATACATACATACATACATACATACATACATACATACATACATACATACATATACGACAGGTGTAACCATAGCAAAAATTATGCCTTTTAAAATAAAATGCACTAGTGTAAACGTAGCCTGAAGTCTTTGAATTTGATCTATATTTGAATCAGTCTAAAACAAAGCATTTGGTTTGGTTTGCTTGAGGTTTGTAAGATAGAAACAATCAGTAAATACATTTATTGAAAGATACCAAACCGTATATATTTCTTTATTTATATTTTATTGATGTTTTGTGGTATGAACGAGTTATTTGTCTGGTTCATTGTTATTTTTTCTCTCTAGATTGTTTAGTGTTGTCTTGGAAATTCTGACCAAAGATGGGGAGAAGGAATCTGTTGGAAGCCAGCCGCCCCCCGTTCACGGCCATGGAGGGAAATCGGGAGGTTTCGATGTCAAAGCCCTCAGAGCCTTTCGAGTGCTGCGACCGCTTCGCCTGGTCTCAGGAGTGCCCAGTGAGTTAAAAAAAACCTTCGTCATTAGCTGTTACTAATAATACATAATGGTAGTCCGTATTTGTTACAGTCTTCAATTATAATGAGTACACTGAAAATGTATTTAATTTAACTGGTTTTCTAGAAGTCAAAAATATTATTTAACTTCACTTAACCTACTAATATACAATAATCTACACAAACATAATGTTATGGGTTAAATCAGGTGGAAATGACTCTTTAAGGTAACAGTTGTAGGTTGCCACTTTTTACAGTAAATATACTGTAATTTTGCTAATATTGTGACATTGTTATTTTAGTATCTTTGATAACTATTTTTTTAAATTTTGTATTTTTTTTGTTTTTACTTTAGTTTTAGTCATTTGTGTTTGTTGTCATCATTTATGTATATAGTTTTTATTAATACGTTTTTAATAATTAATATTTTTATTATTACTTTTAGTTAAACCTAACAAAAAGAGAAACTGGCCTTTGTCGGATTCCTTGTGCATACAAATATCTCACTGGATTATTACAGTTATTTAGTTTAGTTAACATTTATTTTATTTCAAGTAACAAAAATGTTTTTATGGTTTTAGTTTTAGTTAATGAAAATAACTAAGAGATATAGATTTAGTGATACAGGTTTAGCAAGGTAAAAACCATTTTGTAGGGAAAAAAGAAGTTCAATAAAGGTCAGGAGAAGCTGATTACATATTCAGGGCTTCTAATTAAGACTGAGTAGTCGACTAGTCGTTCAGACAGCCCACGACTATTCGTTTTCTAGAAATATGTACAGTAGTTTTGCACAACACTTATCATGAGGCACTTGACAGCATCCCCTTCTGAGTCCCCAGAGCGCCGGACTCCCGCTGAGGGGTGGATGTTTGGTGAGAGATGATGGCGCATGATGTGGCCATATGGCAGGAAAAGCGCAGCATTCCTTACTGCATCCCCTCAGGGACGTTCTCTCAGAACAAGCTGTCAAACTTAATGCCCTAAAGACACTAGTGTGTGTCTGTGTGTATGCACTCTGAGTTAGATGTGAAAGTTTGGACTTAAATGCACCCATGCAAACACTCGGTCGATGGGAATAAGTGTCAATTTGTGTGCGTTTACTTGCATTTTTATGTAGTTTTGCATATCCCTAGGTTTACAAGTGGTGCTGAACTCCATCATTAAAGCCATGGTTCCTCTCCTCCACATCGCCCTGCTGGTTCTGTTCGTCATCATCATCTACGCCATCATCGGTTTGGAGCTTTTCATTGGAAAAATGCACGCTACCTGTTATTTTAAAGGGACAGGTGTGTTTAACCTCTATGGCAACATAAATGCTGATACACTACAAAGGTTTGGGGTCGGTAAGATAAAAAAAAAAATGCTGCATTTACTTGATAAAAATGTAGTAAAAACAGTAAAATTGTTCAATATTTTTAGTGTCTAAAATATCTGTTTGATATTTTAATATATTTTAAAATGTAATTTATTCCTGTGATGCAAAGCTGAATTTTCTGCATCATTACTCCAGTCTTCAGAGTCACATGATTCTTCAGAAATCATTCTAAAATGCTGATTTGCTTCTCAAGAAATGTCTTATTATTACCAATGTTGAAAACAGTTGTTCTGCCACTTTTGATCAATATAATGCGTCCTCCTTGCTGAATAAAGGTATTAATTTAATCTTAATCAATATTACCGATCCCAGTATTTTGAACGCTTAGTGTATAAAAAATGTTTAATCTAAAGGTGACACATCATCACAGAATATTGCTGTGACACTAGATTAGCATACATGTTTGTAAAAGGGTTACATGTCTGTCAGTCTCTAAAAATAATACAAATGTATCAAAAATAGTACATGTGGCTTGTGCAACGAAATTGGAATAAAGTAGCAATGCTAGCATTAGTGTTTGTTAACAACTGGATCTAATCTCTAGTGTGTGCATCATATGAACACTTCATTATGTGGTAGAGGTTATTGATTTCTGCCATAGTTTTGTTATTTTCCGAGCTGATTATCTTAATGTAGGATACATACACGGAAGAAAAAAATGTAGAAATAATTTTCCCTCAGATAGCCCAATTAGATTTCAGAATTATTTACAAAAAGTAATACACTGAATTAAACATGATATTTTTGAAGTACAACATCCAATAATCTTTTGTTTACAACTTCAAAAAAATCATTTTTTTCAAAAAAAATCAAACATTTTTACAGTGTAGATATTATATACATATGTTTTCAACACATTGAGATTCATATGAATTGTTGGAAAGTGTTCCCTAGCAAAAAATCAATTATTTAAAATTATTTAAAATCATTTATTTCATACTAAATATAGTTTGGGCTGGGTGATATGGCCAAAAAAAATCACAATAATTTTTGTTCATATGAGTTGATATCGATAATTATCACAATACATTTCAAATCTTTATTTCTTTCAAGCTTAAAGTCAGATTTTTGCTCCAAAGTGAAAGTTGTAGAAACCAGACCATTCTGCATGTTTTGCATGTGATATTGTTTCAAATCAAGAAACAGGTTTATGTTGCCTCATAATATTAATGATAATATTACATTTTTGTTTCTTAGATAGAAATGCACATTTGACAGTAGTAGCTTGAGATAAGATGCAGATGTAAATTTGTTCATTATCAAAATCAGTTATATCTGTAAAAATTACAGCAACTAAATTTTTATATGGTGAAATGTAATTATTATGAGTTTTTTGTTTTTTTTATCATTGGTCTTCCATAGTAACATGCATTTTAAGTCAAGATAAACAGTTAAAACCACACATATAGCACACCTCAATACCATGGCAAAAATATATGCTTTTTAGGTATTTGTATGAAAAACAGTAGTCTAAAAACATTTAGTATAGGCTAAATGCACACGTTAGGGTTAGCTACTGTAATTATATTCCATTACTCCTTTAATACATTTAATTCATGTCTACATTAATAATATAATATTTGATACAAATACCCACATTTCTGACACAATACCATGGTGCAGTTGGTGTTATAATGTGTAATAATGTGACCTTGTATATTGAAAAACCTTCTGACGGTCTCGTTGCACACAGTGTTTCTGCTGTTTTTCTGTGCATTCATCTGGCAGTCATTTGTGTTCTTTGCTGAGTTCAAGCGCTTCACACTGGATCTCACAGCGCTGCTTTCGTGTCGCGTGTCCGAGTAAACGTATCTGCTCTAGTGAGCTCACACTGCGAACCGAGCAGATAAACGGTCCATGTGTCGCACGGCAAATGAGTCGTGTTGTTTTGTTTCCGCTTTTGGCGCATAAACATTATATCGAGCATTTATCAAACTCTTTATATCGTTTTATCGAGGAAAATTATTTTGCGATAATTATCGTTATCGATTTATTTCCCAGCCCTAGTTCAAATCTATTAACATACTTACTCACATATCACTCAAAAAATTTAATTTAACTTTATTTGGAGTACTATTTTGTGCACAATGCACATTTCCTAATATTAAGCCTAAAATGTGTTTTAATGTCATTATTGATGAGGACTGTATGACCTTTGAATAATAACAGTCTTTAAATGCAAGATATTTAAAGTGTACCTAAAGTATGCTTGCAATAGTTCTTCTTTAGCACAATCAAATATACTTCAGTATTCAGTATGTAGTTGATCTTTGGCACTACTTTGCACAGTTAAAGTGCATCAAGTACAAAAATTTGTTGTTTCAATTTAGCAGACTTTAAGCATACTAGTTTAGTATACTAAAAGTACCAATGCAGGGTGTTTTTATTAAGTACATAAATATGTATTTGTAGTATACTTAGCATGAAATAAATGTATTTCAAATACATTTTAGTATATTTTAACTAGGGTTTATAGCTATTATGTGTGTTTAGGTTTGACATTCTCCCCTTTCTGCAGATATAATAGAGGATGAACCTGCGCCGTGTGCCATTAACGGTCATGGCCGCACATGCTCCATTAACGGCACCGCGTGTAAGGAGGGCTGGCACGGCCCCAACGGAGGCATCACAAACTTTGACAACTTCTTGTTTGCCATGCTTACCGTGTTCCAGTGCATCACCATGGAGGGCTGGACGGATGTGCTCTACTGGGTTAGTATTAGCTTGCTACTTCCTCTCGCATCTTAACTAGCATGTCGTCTTGTTGGTGTACTGTATAATGAACGTTAGTCAATAATTATATTTGGGTAGAGAGGATGAAGGGCTCGTACAGTCATTACTGCTTTGAGGGGAGTGTGAGAAGCTCAAACTAGCAGCCCACACACTGAAGCAGGAACTCAAGGGTCTGTGACTGACCAGTGTGCTCTGATGAGATCCACCCACCTTTTTCATTTACAGCAGCATAAACTTTAGATTTTCAGCATAGATCCTGTGAATCACCCCCAAAATTGTTAGTAACTGCTTATTTCACATGCACAAATTGAATATGTAAATGTGCATAATGCAGCAAGGTAGTGCAACTTGCCTCCTGAAAAAGTTTTTTATTGATTTAATATAGAGATTTATTTATTTAGATAGGTAGATAGATAGGAAAAAGTTTATGAATGACATATTTTCCTTCTTAATTTATTAAATTATTTACTTAATATTTATTTATTAAAGAATAAAATTAATAAAAAATATATATGTATGTTTTAATACATATGAATGTGTGTATGTATTATATATGTATATCATTTTTCTCATTAATTAGATATTTTCTTAAAGAAAATGCTTTGAAAAGGTTTATACATAAATGTATTTATTTAAAGAAAATGCCTGAGAAAGGTCTTTAAAACCTAACTTGTTCAGTGCTATTCGTTTTGCAAGCTTATGGCCAGTGTGTGGGACTTCTCCTTTATCTATCCTTTATATCGACTTCATCCTACACTCCAATTTTTTATTCAAAGTTGTACTTGTGAAAGCCTTCTGGTATTTATTCAAACCATCGAAATGTGTTAAAACTGAAATCCTGTTTGATTTTGAGCAGAACGTCTTCTCGAGGCCTATTTTTAACCTTCTCCTTACAGTTTCTGTTTCATACTTAATCTTTCATCCGTCTCTCTCTTTCTCTCCACCTCGTTTCTCCTTCCTCATTCCTCTCCTCTCTCAGATGAATGATGCTATGGGGTTGGAGCTGCCCTGGGTGTACTTTGTGAGCTTGGTCATCTTCGGCTCTTTCTTCGTCTTGAACCTGGTTCTGGGTGTGTTGAGCGGGTGAGCAGCTCCTCTTTTCTCTTCACTACGGCCCCTGATCTCCAGTTTCTTGTTCTTTCTCTCTCCCGAGACTAAACTCCATCCCTGGAGTTTCTCACAGCTAAATGTAGCCTCTCTCTGTGGGTTAACCGTCCTGTTTGGGCCCCTGTAGGTGAATGACGCCATCGGCTGGGAGACGCCGTGGATCTACTTTGTTAGTCTGATCATTCTGGGCTCGTTTTTTGTGTTGAATCTTGTGCTGGGTGTCCTCAGTGGGTAAGAGATTGTGTGCTGTGAAGACTCCTGTGCTTTTCTTCTGTCTGCTGGTCATTTTTCTAAGCATCTTATCTGAGGTTTTTCCTGCATGGGGTTCAGCATGAAGTTTGATGATATACCTGATTATGGATTGATACAGTCATGGACAAAAATTGCAAACTTATCTTGTTATTTTTCATTAAAACTAGGGTGAATTTGGTTAAATGGGCAACTTTTTGTCATGTAATGGAGTAATGCTAATAATCAGTAATAATAAAAAATAATAAACCAAGTGTTACATTCATTATTAGGTAGCAGTTTATTATTAGTAATATTAATAATATGCATGATTGATTATTGAAATAAATAATTTAATAAATTTAATTTTTTAATTATTTTTATTATTATTATTCTGTATAATTTTAGACAGGTGCCAACACAAAATATTTAAAAATGAACCAATGGTACGGCAGCAAAGTTCCTTGATTATTACGCTGGAATGAGAGTATAGTTCCTAGCCATATCGGTCTAGAAAAACTAGCAACTTTTAATTTTCCGTCGGTCTTGGTGCACAATGTAACTACAGAAGAGTCACGTTTTAAATAGGAAAAATATCGAAACTCTTTGGTCATTTTTGAGCGAGATGCTAACGGTCTAATCAGATTCAATGATCTATGCTAAAAGTGCTATACCGCAAGACCCGGAGATCGGCTGAATGGATTCGAAAATGGTAAAACTCAACTGTTTAACTCTTGGGGAGTTGGAAAATGAGCCTGTTTTCAAAAAAAGTGGAGTGTTCCTTTAATCCCATGTTGTAGTGCAAAAAAAAATATATATATATATTAATAAAAAATATAATAAAGAGTGGCCTGTGGGAAGAATGAGACGGGATCCCTGTAACAGATTTAGATTCATTGTAAATTGGTGAAATTACAGATTCGTCTGCTTTGGATGTCTGCAATCCTTTTTCCATGACTGTGTCTTTCTAGAGCTTTTTTTCAGGTTGCAGGTGTTTCTGACGTGTTGTGTGCTGTGAAATGATCCTCGCGTCTGCTGGGTTGAATTGTTCTGAACTGATGATATTATGAAGTAAAACGGTGTGAAGGACAGAATGAAATTTTATGAGAGAGGAAGTGATACAGACTCATGAAAGTCATGGAGGAGAAATGAAATAGTTTAGGACTAGGGCAAGCGGGTGAATGATGCTAATTCAGCAGAAACGTGATTTAATTCAGCAAAAACGTTAAGATGTTTTAGCAATTCAGCGCTTAAAAACACCGATCAAAAGTTTGAGGTCATTAAGATATTTTAAGTAAGGTAATATTTTGAAAGAAGAATATTTATATTCTCGGCACGGCTGCATTTATTTGATCAAAATATATTGTGAAATGCTATTATTATATTTAAAATAACTTTTTTCTGTTTTACTATATTTGAACATCCAGTCTTCAGTGTCACATGATTCTTCAGAAATCATGCTAATATTCTGATTTGAAGAAAGATTTTTTATTATCAGGATTGAAAACAGTTGTGAGGTTTAATATGTCTCTATTCATTGATGAGCAGCATTTATTTGAAATAGAAATCTTTTATAACATTTATAAATATCTGTCACATTTGATCAACCTTGCTGAATAAAAGTATTCATTTTACTGACCTCAAACTTCGATATAGGTTAGGAAACATGCACAGGTTTATCATAACTTTTGCGTTTTTTGCACGAATCTTAAAGAGAATATTAAGATTAGTTAAGACAGAAAGAACTTGAGGAGAATAAGCCAGGAAGTGCAGATGGAGGAGAGGAAGGAGACTTGAGCCAATCAGGTGACTCAATTCAATTCCGTTGTTTTGTTTTTTACATCAGAAAGACAACCCATGACTCTCATATTCTTCCTCTTCTCCTTCATCTCCCTCAGAGGGGGGCACAAATTGTGTATCCCCCTCCGGAAGGGTGAAATTAATCTCCTTCCTGTGTCCATAAGTCCTAAAGCCATTTCTTAGAGCTGCAGGGTTATTAATATTCCACCACGAGAGACGCAGACGCTGTGCCCATGGTGCAACATATACAATTTGCAGATTGAGCAATCTTTCGAAATTAGGTTTAGGTTCCATTTTTGTGCTTCTGCCATTTTATTAAGGACGCCACACACACGTCGTGTGATCTTTCCGAGCGTGTTTTTGTGTGATGTTTCTCTAGGTCCTTTGTGGACAAGCATGCACCCTGCTGGCAGCACACTGAAGCGTTTACATTTAGGTTTAGCTGTATGTCAGTATGGTCAGCATGTGCATTAGTTTGTCATTTGATCAAACCCCTAGCCTCTGGCATTATATTTGAAGTGGAACTCTAACAGTTTGTGTTACACACGTGAATAATGCATCATTTTTGCACATTGTTTGGAAAAGGAGTGTTATTACTTTTCTGAGTGAATATTAAACATTGTGGCATTAAAACTTTAATTAAACGAGTGACCTGAGCCAACAACCTCCTAGCAAATCCCTGAATCAAACCATTGTACCTTTTAGTGTACATGTAATACGTTTTTAAATGTTTTTATATTATTATAATGTAAATATAAAATACTTATATATATTTTATACATCAATATAAATAGTAAGAAATCTTCTGAAATAATGCAGAATAATAAAATAAATATATATTAATTTATAATTGGTTCAAAGACATTAAGATTGTCATTGTGTAACACAATATTTATGTAAAAATTAAAACTTATTCTGACTTATATTACATATATTTTTACTATTATTTTTAATATATTTACATATATTAATTTTACTGATTAATATTACATATTAAAATATATAAAAGAATAAGGGAGCATATTACGTTTTATTGTGTTTTAAATGAGTAAAAAATTGACAAATGGGCAAAACTTAGGATAGTGGCAAATTTAAAAAATGTAAAATTACAACTAAGTAGTATTTGTGGTGAAAGTAATTAGTCTTTTAATGTCCTAAATTGATTTTTGTTGTAAATATGCTTGACAAGATTGTTACACTGAATGACATTTTAGTGGGTGCCTTCTGTAAATCAGGGAGAAATGTATGATAATTATTTTTTGCTCAGAAAAACAAAAACAAAATTGCAATTAAATTAAACAGAAAACTTTTTATTTATTTATTTGTGTGTGTGTGTGGGGGGGGGGGGGCAACAACAATTTAAAGCAGTATTACACTTGTTTCGTCTTTGACCCAATTATACTTAATTAGAATTCATAATAATTCATAATTTATTAATTTTAAATGAATATTAAATCAATTTCTATTAATTTAGAATTATTTCAATTAATTTAAAATGATTTATTATTAATGAATACAAATTAATTTTATTATTCTGCATTATTTTAGAAGATTTCTTATTTTCTTATATATTTAATGTTAATACTTATGCCTAAAACTGATCAGCATTGTCATATTTTTAAGCTTTAATAATGATAACTATCTTGTATTTTATGATGGTCAAAACTAGTTTGAACTAGTTTAGCAGTGTGAAAAATAGTCGTGTCCATCACAATGAAAATGGGTTCTGAACAATATCAATGCCTATAAAACTATACATATGAAGGGATCCATTTCAAGAGAACTTGCAAAACTAAATAACCTGTCTAAAAACCTCTGTTCAGTATATACCTGTTGTTTTATTTAAACCTAACAAACGTCTTTTTGTGAAATGTTATGCTTGAAAAGTGCCATCTTTCTGAAATCCAGTGTTGCTTGGTTTGATATTTTACTTTGTAATAGCATTCAGACATTTTTTAAAGTGTGGTTTAGGTTAAATGTTAAAAACAATTGTGTGCCATTTGTATATTTTGTAGACTTGAGAGTAAAACTGTGTTTCCCTGAACCCAGGGAGTTCTCTAAAGAGCGTGAGAAGGCGAAGGCTCGTGGAGATTTCCAGAAGCTACGGGAGAAACAGCAGCTGGAGGAAGATCTGAAAGGTTATCTGGACTGGATCACGCAAGCCGAAGACATCGACCCTGAGAATGAGGAGGAAGAGGAGGAAAGCAAACGCAACCGTGAGTACCTGAGTGCTGCTCTCACAGCGCTGTGGGATTCGTATTTCAGTCAACTAATATAGGTTACTCTCACAAACCATCTGATCTCACTTCATGCTGGCATGTGACTGTTTATTAGCACATTTCTACATGACAGGAAATAATTGTAACCGGCATATTCCTCTCAACTAACTTAGAATGTATATCATTTCAATGCATACTAATAACTTGACAATTACTGAGCGCTCATTCAGTCTATATTCAGGCAAATGCAGAAGGTTATTGCATGTAAGTATTCAGAATTGAACTGAGAATGCTTTTTAAATGCCAGATTAGTTCAGGAATTTCAATGAAATTTGAAGGAGCAAACAGGATCAAATTGGTAAATTTGAATGCACATTATGGAAGTAGAATTAAAAATGTATATTACTGTTGTAGGTATGGTACGCCGTTTATTAAATAATACTTTCACTTTAAATATTAATGTAAAATAAATTGTAATTTATATGGAAAATCTATTTGTATGAAATTTATATAGCTATGCACTACTGTTCAAAAGTTTGGGATTCCTGAGCTGCATTTATTTGATTAAAAATACAATAAAACAGTAATATTTTAAATATTATTACAATTTGAAATAACTGTATTCTGTTGAAATATTTATTCAAATATTACTTCAATATTCACTGTCACATGAGGTTTCAAAAATGATCATTTATCAATACTGAAAACAGTTATGCTGCTTAATTTTTGTGGAAACTGATATTTGATTTTTTTTTTTTTTTTTTCAGGGTTCTTTAAGTAAAAACTTTAAATGAACAATTTATTTGAAATATTTTTTTTTTCATAATTTATAAATATCTTCACTGTCAATTTTGAATAATTTCTGCATCTTTGCTGAATAAAAGTATTCAATTCTTTTTTTCTTTTTTTAAAAAAAAAAAAGCATAAGGTCTCCAAACATTTGAAAGGTAGTGTAAAAAAGGTATTTAATTTTTAACGTTTGATATTAGAATTTTACTTTATGCAACAGTCCATTTGGCAGAATGCAGGATTAAAGAAGGATCTGAAACAGTGAGATTGCGGTGCTTAATAGCTGTGTTCATTATTTTTGCAGTATTTGTTTAGTTAATAAAACTGCTGAAAATTTCTAAATATTAATAGACCTAATTAGTCAAAATTAATTATTTGTATTTTGTATTGAACCAATGAAATTTGCTCAGTGAGCGTTGCAGTTTTCTGACTTTTAATAGCTAAGAATGACATTACGACCAAAGCTTTGCAACATTTTGTAGCAGCCACAGAGCCATCTTTAATTGGCCCGTCATCCCCATCAAACTGCAGCGTGACACAGAACAGACGTCAGCAAACCCAAAACAGCTGCCTCTGGTGTATCTTTGATTAAATAGTTGAGGAGCAGTCAACATGCGCTGACGCCATGATTAGCCGTTTCTCCTGCCGAAGCGCAGATTTGTCAAAGTCAAACGTCTCCAGGTCAGAGGGTTCAGCAGGGGCTGATTCTGGAAACTGGAGAACTAGGGTTCATCATACTTCCATCCACATTCTATTGCCTCATTTTGCAAACATTGTTTATAACGTTGAGAGAACCTTGACAGAACATTCTGAGAAGGTTTCTTGTTAGCTGGCTATCTGCTGAGGGAGAGGAGTCTGCTCAGAAGGGCATGAAGTGGAGAAACTGAGCAAAATAAGGACTAATCCTAATCCCTTTTATATAAGCAGCATGCATGATTCTGAGCGGTTCGAGCCGCTGCTACAGCTTCCACTGTCACCGGAGCTCTTTGACTGACCTCGGTTCTGTGAGAGGACGGTCGGGTTAGGTTAGCAGGCTGCTTTCTGAAAGCGTTTTTTTGCTTTAATTGATTGATGCAGACCCACAAAAGTCGCATGTCTGGTAGGCTTAGCATTTATGCAGAACTTATTCTGCAAATGGAAAAGCTAGCTGAATTCTGTTCCCGCTCGCACAAGTTCTCAAAATCTCTTAGAGGAGAATATATTTCCATTCTTAATCGCTATCTTTGTCTTGTTTATCTGTAAAAGCTGTTGGAAACAATAGCAAGCATAAACTTGAAAGAATAAGGGTGAAAAAAACCCTTCGTAAATTCGCTTTTATATGCAGTTTTATGTTTGGTGATGAGTTTTTGGCTCAAGGTCTGCATTTAAAGTCATAGCAGAGGTGTTCAGCTGGGATCAGGACTTGGCTTTCTGCAGACCAGTCAAGTTCTTCCACACTGACTCAATCAATCATGTCTTTTTGAAGCGTGCCTTATATACAGAGGCACTGTCATGTTAGAAAAGGCTCCTGTCCAAACTGTTGCTATAAAATTAGAAGCACATAATTCCCTAGAATATCAGTATATGCTTTAACATTAAGATTTGTACTCATAGAAATGACTAAAGTAGTCAAACATGTTCATTAGAAGAGGGTGACCCAATACTTTTGCCAATATAGTGTACATAAATTGTAATGTTCTATGCAATTTTGTTTCTTAATTTATCTTCGCCGTAAGAAAAAACATGCCTAATTTTCTGCCAGGACATTATCTTTCAAGTTTACAACACAATTCAAAGCACATTTGAAGCTGAAAAAACTATTCAGAAAATTCCTTCATTAACATAGTACCTAGTTTCAACATTTAGTTTATTTGATGATGATTTAATCATCATATTTGCAGTTATTTTGTGATTTGAACTTCGTGTTAATTTAGAATCACTATTAGAGATATTGTTATAGTTTTTAATTAATATTTTGAATTTGTTTTTATTTTAAATGTTGTTAATTGTTAGTTATTTTTTTAAGTATGTTTGTAATTTTTATTATTTTTATTTCCGTTTTAGTTTTAGTACATCAACTTAAACTAAATAAAAATAAATGTTGCATTGGCAACTAGCTGAAATAAAATAAACATGTTCTAATTTAATTTAATTGCAGGTCAGGCTAATTTTATCAGGAAATGCCTAAAATCACATTGAAAATAATTTTTTGATTATTGACCGCATTTCATTTAATTAGCCTGCTGCGTACACATTATATTCCTGATCATTTTAGATGTCACATTTCCAATCAAATATCAAACCGGCGTTTTCGTCTCTATTGACTCAACAATTTTTATTTGATTAATTGTGTAGACTCGGTATGAGAAATCACATTAAGATCTTCCAAGAAGCCTTTTTTAAATTTAAGTTATACACTGATTAACTTACTATGAATGTATGTGGGGGCCATCGGGGTCAAAGGTCAGCTTCATATCGTACACACATCCACGCTGATCTCTATCATCTGCACCATTGAATCTCAACACTTGGTCCCTCACAATGTTCCTATATGTTTTCACTGAATTCATTGCACTGTGATCCTAATAACCTGCTCTCACTCACTGTTAACTAACTACCCATCATCCTTTGCTCCCATCCAGCTGACCAGCTGCCTCAACGTTGATGTTGTTGTTGTTTATTGTTGTTAATTGTTGTGTCGGTGCTGTTCTTGTTCCTTTGCTTTAACCTGTGTCGATGTGGCCACTCGTTCTCGCCCCCCCATGACCGTGCGGCGGCTGTGCTGTGCTGTGTAAATCATGCATGGGCTTTGGGTGCATGGGAAATGAAGGGGTTACACTGGCCAGCCTGATGGAGAAGAAGAAGAAAGGGTTTAGCTGGTTCAGCCAGTCCTCTGATACTCATGGTAAATCTCCCTCCCACCCTTCTGTCCCTTTATGTGTGATAACTTGATGATATTTATTAATATTACCTGTTAGAAGCCTTGTACAGTGTTTAACAGGCATTATAAAGTGACTGGTTCTGCATTTAAAATCTGATTGGAAACCATTATTAAGTACCAGGTTACAAAATTGACTGATATTTCTAGTGGGATGAAGAATTAATTAATTGATTTTATTATTTTGCTTAATATTTTTGTGGAAACAGTGATACATTTATCAGGATTCTTTGATGAATATAAAGTAAAAGAAAAAAAAAAGAACATCATGCAGATTTTATAAATAGATTTTTTTGTAACATTCTAAATGCTTTTACTGTAATTTTGTATTAATTTGATGCATTCTTGTTAAATAGAAGTACCAATTTCTTCTTTAGAAAATAAAAATCAGATAGTGACCCCAAAATTTTGAATGGCAATGAAAACATATTTGTAGTAATCATTGATTTATGCACAAATTGCCCATTTTGGTCTGTACGGAAGTATTTAAGCTAATAATGTTCATGTGTGTGATGTTTATGTGGACGCTGTAGTGTGTGAATGCACTGCTAATTCCTAAATCGTGCTACTTGTGCTTTGCAAGTGTGAGTTTTCCTTCTCTATGCCCATCAGCGCTTATGCTCTTTGTCCCCATCAGTTTTTCCACAACATTAGTGATATCAAACTCCTCGCTTGCCCGTTTCCTCCTTCCTGTACTAATTTAGTACTCTCATTCTCATTTTCTCAAAATCAGAGTGAGTCAGAGATCAGATCCGGCAGGAGTGGGAGTGTAGCGTCTCTCCAACTTAAAAATCCCACTATAAAACAGTGACAGCGAGCTTCTAACATGGAAATGAGGTTAAACCCAGATCACCAGGCTCATGGTCAGCAGTTTATAGAGCAGTCACAAAAAGTCCGATCACACTCGCATATTACTGTCTTTGGATGTGTCAGAATTAATCTGTATATCCTGAGGGAATGCGAGGGCTAAGAAGAACAGATTTGTACTTTTTGCCTTTGTTTTACCATTACTGAACTCATGATAAAACTTTTGATCTTTTAATTAGATTTCTGTAAATTTCTTCTCAGAACAGTGATGCAAGTAGACTGTAGTTTAGATATCATATAAAAAAAATAACTTTACATAATGATTCTATGAATTAGTGAGCGGAACTGAAATGCGAATAGTGTATGTGGATACAGTATATATATATAATTTATAAATATTTATTGCATATTTTTACATAATGCATGTTAGCATGTATTATATTTTTTGCATTTTTAAATATTGTAATATAGGTAGAAATTAATATTAACAAAATGAATAAATGCTGTAAAAGTGTTGTTTATTGTCTGGTCATGTTAACTATTGCATTAACTAATTATAATGGACACACAAGTGTTACCACTTACCACATATACCAAGAAGTGTTGTTAAGTTCAAGATCAAATTGCATCATGTCAGAGCTTAGAAATTACATTTATGCGGAGTTATATTCATGCATTTTCTTTTTTTGCACATGCAATGCTCACTCTTTTAAGCCTTTCTCTTTCAAAACAGTGCGCATTATATTTATAATTGGAGCTTTTGACTGGAATTGGGTTTCACCAAGAATGTGTCTCAATCTCATTATCTTGTTGAATGGTTTTTCAAGTTTTTGTCCACTAATACTTTCTTGGCAGAGTGTGTGTGAATTATGTGTTTTAATGTGTGTATGATGAAACTTGTGTTTGTGACACAATAGCGAGTGTGCCGGCGAGTGAGACAGAATCCATGAATACAGAAAATGAGAAAGTGGAAGATGAGAAGGCAACATGTTGTGGCCCGACATGGTGAGAAAACTCACAAATACACATGAATGTATATTTCATCAGTAATGAATACCAATTGTAATATGCTGTATCAAGAACAAATGTGAATTTTCTGTTTTAACTTTACAATTTTGTTTTCATTTACAGTCAAAAAATTTCAAAATCAAAGTTCAGGTCAGTAAAGTTGAGATTAGCTCACGCTAATGTTCATTTACAGTATATTTACAGCTGCACGTTATTGCATGTATTACTGTGAGCTTTCGCTATGTCGCTAGCTAGCTAGCAACAGTGAGATAGAATGCTAGACAGATAGATCAAATGTTAGCTAGCTTGATAGCATTCTAGCATCTCACTAGCTAGCCTTTTGTCTATCTATTCTATGTGTTGTGCATTCTGTCTGTTTAGCTTGCTAGAGAATATTCTAGCTAGCATTCTGTCATCTCAGTCTTTATATGTAACTCTTTCACCCTGCTGAAAAAAACAATAGACACCATCACAAATGTGTATGGTTTTACTGGTTATAATAGGACTTATTGGTTTTAACGGGAACTGTAATGGACCCTGTGGGTTTCTACTGTTAAATGGTTGCCTTCTATAGAAGTCCCTGAGGTCCAAGTCAAGTCTCAAGTCTTTGTTCTATTTTTAGCAACAGCTCTTTCAGCTGGTTATTGAGGCAAAATCGGTTTTGAAATACTGATTTCACAATATGATTGTCCTTTTATTATTTCTCAGACAAAATGCTGCACGTTTCTTTGTAAAACTGAAATATGTCAAATAACAAAACTTAATTTAAAATTTAAAACAAAATCCAATCAATCAAATGAATAACACAAATTAAAGAAATCTCATAAACAAACTAAGGCTTTGTCTGTGCTTTTTCCATTTAAAATTAGAGGCAACCACAGTATTTTAAACACAGATATACCTTACAGTCTACCAACGATCCAGTGGTCCATGGATATTGATATGCAGCCAGGAATCATGTTTCCTGACATTTATATACTGTATGCCTAATTTCAACGTCGGGGCAGATTTGCCAGTGATCGCATTTTGTAAATACAAAATAGGTTGGTCTTAATTATCAATGATATATATCAATGATATGATTGTATCAATTATATATATATATATATATATATATATATATATATATATATATATATATATATATATATAGTACAATATAACAATACAATATATAGGGTATGATTTTACCACAAAATTCAACATATTAACATGAAATGATAACTGCAAATCCGTGTTTCGCTGCCTGGAGTCCATTTGTTTCTCTGAATTGCAGGGATCCATTTGCTTTTCTTTTCTGTAGCTTTCGGCAGTCTGTTATAATACACCTCAGATTTCTTGTCAAATCTATTTGTACAGTCACTCGCAAAGTTCTTTCTGGTTTTAGATGTGTTTTGTGTGTTCTGTCGCAGCATTCATGCTGCCATTCAGCGATGTCACGTGCCATACCCTCTATTGGTGGCTTTTTAAAACCACTAAATCCTAATGGACTATGTCCCAAAACACGCTATAGGAAACCATTTTTTAATGGTTACAAGTTGATGGTTTGTAATGGTATTTGTAGTGGAAACCATTAATATTTCTGTGATTGTTTCTATTGTTTTGTTTTGTTTTTTCAGCAGGGATGAATGCTTTTCTATGGCCACGTTCACACAGCAGCAGAATACGGTTGTCCCGTATTTGAGTCCTTAATACGGTTACGTTCACACACAGTACGGTTATTTATGGGTGTGACAACCACATTCTGTAACCGAACTCACACCCGTAAATTTTCAGGACTCACAACCGCATTCTCGGAACACACTCACTGTGTGAACGGAACAGGACTGGACAAGTTGTCTGCTACGTCATACAGCGCAAGAGAGAGCCGCTCTGCCACACAAATGCGCGTCTACCGCGTGTTTCATGTTTTCATGTGTTATCGGTAACTTACATTAATGGAGAAATGAGCTGCGTGTCATCTGAATTTTTTTAGATCCCATCAGTTTTCCACCAGCGGTGCTCCCGTAAGTTTTGTGTTCTGCACGTGTCCGTGAAATTCAAATGTTCTGCTCTCCACCCAAATTTAAAAGCTACCGTCGGTTAATGAAGATTTGACAAATGAACTCGCAGCTCGTTTGGACTCTTGTCGTGTCAGAAAGTGATAAGACTTTCAGTTTTATGGACTTCTCCATCTTTGATTTTACTTTGGTCACTGTCGCTATGGTTACTGGTAAAGAATACAGGCTTGACTCCCGTTGCAGGTTCATACAGACCGCATTCTAAACACAACTGAAAGCTGCTGTGTGAACGAGACATTGAGACTCACACCTGTAAAGAAAATGCGGTTGTCAATCCCAAACACTGACAGTGTGGACGTAGCCTATTGTTCAAAAAGCATATGAATAAAAAAAATCTAGCATTCAGTCTGTATACAGTAGTTAGCCACTTTTCTGTCTAGCATGCTATCATGGTATGCTAATGTACTAACATTGTAGTATCCTATCTATTGAGTGTTCTAGCAATTGGTCTGTCTAGTGTGCTGTCTGTAATTCTATCTGGCTGTCTGCCTATCTACTGTATTATTCTAGTGTTCTGTTTAGCATTCTAGCATCCTGTCTATCTACAGTAGCATTCTGTTGTTATTTTTAGAGTTCTGCCTAGTCTTCTAGTGTTTTGTTTAGCATTCTGTCTTTCTAGCATGCTGTCTCTTGCGTTCTAGTGATCTGTCTAGCATTTTATTTTTATCTCCTCCTTTCAATGTATAATTCTGTTGTCATTTTTCTCTGTGTGTCTGTGTTGTCTGACTTCAGTCGGCGCTGGCGTCGCTGGAACCGGATGTGTCGGAGAAATTGTCGTTTGGCTGTGAAATCTGTGCCGTTCTATTGGCTGGTGATCATCCTGGTGTTCCTCAACACTTTGACCATCTCTTCAGAACATTACAACCAGCCCTTGTGGCTCACGCAAGTCCAGGGTGAGCCCTGCATGTGTTTGTGCTCTCGCAATAAATGTAAAAGATCAAGACTGCTTCACATTCTCACTATGTCCTTTCGTCTTTCAACACGATTGGTTTTCTCCTGTAGATGTGGCCAATAAAGTGCTGCTGGCCCTGTTCACGTGTGAGATGTTGGTGAAGATGTACAGTCTGGGCCTGCAGGCTTATTTTGTGTCTCTATTTAATCGCTTTGACTGCTTCGTGGTGTGTGGAGGCATCACAGAGACCATCCTAGTCGAGTGTGAGATCATGTCACCTCTAGGCATCTCAGTGTTTCGATGTGTGCGACTTCTCAGGATCTTTAAAGTCACACGGTAAGGAATGGAAATTATGTTAATGGAATATGACAAATATTTGTAAAGAGCACAGGACAATTTTATATGGTTTGTTTTTTGCCTTTAGTCATTGGGCGTCTCTTAGTAACTTGGTGGCGTCTCTGCTGAACTCCATGAAGTCCATCGCTTCTCTACTGCTGCTGCTCTTCCTCTTCATCATTATCTTCAGCCTCCTCGGCATGCAGGTGTTCGGTGGCAAGTTTAACTTCGACGAGACACAAACGAAGAGGAGCACCTTTGACAACTTCCCTCAGGCCTTGCTCACTGTGTTTCAGGTCTGTCTGTGTGCATCTGTTAAGTCTTTAGATTTGATTTCGATGGGATATGTGTTTACTCTGTCATGTGATGTGTTGTTTTCAGATCCTGACTGGTGAAGACTGGAATGCCGTCATGTACGATGGAATTATGGCGTATGGTGGCCCATCGTCGTCAGGAATGATTGTGTGCATCTACTTTATCATTCTCTTCATCTGTGGAAACTGTATCCTCTTACTGCTGCTGACGTACTAACTAAATTAATTTAATTAAGGAGTCAGTTCATCTACTGGTGGTGAGTTAGTTGTTAACCATCTTGTTTTTTTTTATTAATATTAATATAATAATAATTTAATTAATATAAGATAATTTAATTAATAATAATAATAAATTAATATAAGAAATTAACACATTTTATTCAGCAAAGAAATATTTTGACAGAAATATTTTGTAACCTTTTGTAGTCTTTCAAATAAATTGTTCTTTTTATTTTTATGTAAATGCATATAACGTTTTAGTCACCCTGAAAAAATACTCTGCATCACTGTTTCCCCACAAATAATATGCAGCTATGCCATCACAGGAATCATTTTAAAATATATTCAAAATAGAAAATATACATATTTTTTTACAATGTAATAATTTTTCACAAAATTACTGTTTTTACTGTATTTTTTAGCTAATAAATGCAGCCTGGGTGTGCATAAGAAATTTCTTTAAAAATATCCGTGGACAATGTGCAATTTAAATGAATTTGGGAAATTGTTTTGATATAATCTGCACACAGGTATACAGTTATTTGCTCCAAAAAAAAAAAAAAAAAAATCAATACATATATTATACACACACACACACACACACACATATTTTATGTGTGTGTGTGTGTGTGTTTCTATTTCAGAGCAAATACATAAATCTCAAGACATACAGAATATTTTAAAAAGACAAAGTATTGCATTTTCACATTTTGCACTCAGAATTGCAAGTATTTCATTGCATTTTATTCCAGATAGACTGTTGTTTGCTTATGAGCGTCATAATATTGTTGGTTTTCTGAACACATTGACACCTAGACATTCTTCTGAATGTGTTCTTGGCTATCGCTGTCGACAACCTTGCTGACGCAGAGTCTCTGAACACAGACAACGATGATAAGAAGAAAGGGTAAATGATAAAAGCTTGTAGAGGTCATCTGACGTTGAGGGCCTGGATCTGGTTTCCATGCTTGTGTGCTGCATTTTTCAGTGTGTTTGTTTTCTTTTTTTCCAAGTGATGAAAACGATGAAAATGAAGATGATGCAAAGGTAATTAGTTGTTTTTTGTTTGTGTGTGTTTGTATTTTATATTTTTCTGTATTAGTAGTAGCATATAATAATGTTGGCTTCTCTCCTTCAGGCTGGAGAGGAAGATGAGAAGGACAATGCAGGTAAAGAACTACGTCTGCATGTATTTGCACATTGAAGACTATTTTTTAAATATGCTTGTCTTGATCATCATGTCCATGTAACAGAGGAGGATGAAGACGAGCCGGACGTTCCTGCGGGGCCCCGCCCACAGATCTCAGAGCTCATTAAGAAAGAGAAAATCACGCCAATCCCAGAGGGCAGTGCATTCTTCATCTTTAGCAGCACAAACCCGTATGTGTCACATGGAAGTCTGCTCAAACTTACACAGAACCAGACAGGAGCAAAGAGACGTAGATATTTACATATACTATACATATATATAAAATGAGTCACTCTCAGTTTATGTTGAATTACATTTACATTTTTCCAAAACTACTTGCATTGCATTCTAGGTATTCATATCTGTTTATACTTTCCCTAAGAACTGAACCCATTGCCTTGGTGTTGCGAGCACCATTGTCTACTATTTGAGTCAATGTTATTTTAGTATTATTTATATAGCATTGTAGCATTTATCAATATTTAGAGTTTTTATATCTTGAATTATATATTTTATTTATATATTGAATTTTCAAAAAAATATTTGTATTTATATTTTTGGTTTTCATTTTAATTTTTAAATTTTATATATTAGTGTTGTCAAACGATTAATCGCGATTAATCGCATCCAAAATAAAGGTTTTTGTTTACATAATATATGTGTTATGTGTATAAATACACACGCATGCATGTGTATATATAAGAAAAATGTTATGTTTATACATTTAAAATATTTGTATATAATATCAATTATATAAATATATACATGGAAATATTTTCAAAATATATTCTGTATTTGTGTGTATTTATATATACATAATAAATATACACAGTATACACCTATATATTATGTAAACAAAAAGTTTAATTTTGGATGCGATTAATCCGTTTGACACCTCTATTTAGCTTTAATTTATTTATATTTCAGTTTTAGTCATTTTAGTTCTTATTTCATTAAGTTTAAGTTTTTTAATCTATTATCAATATTGTATTTTATTATATATTTTAATTACTTTTTAAAATTCCTTATTTACATTAAATCTACGTTTCTGATTACTATTTTCTAATTCTAGTTTCTGATGTCACAAGGCAACGGAATTTTTGGTTTTAAATACTTAGAATAGAATAGCCTTTAAAAAAAAAAACATTTAAAGCTTCTGAACCCTTCAACGCGCACATAATGTTCAAAGTGTGTCTCAGTGTGTCTTTTTCTCTTTCTCTCTCTGTCTGTAGAATTCGTGTCGCATGCCACAAGCTGATAAACCACCACATCTTCACCAATCTCATCCTCGTTTTCATTATGTTAAGCTCCGCCTCCTTGGCAGCTGAGGACCCAATCAGAAACTTCTCTGCCCGGAATATTGTGAGTACAAATTGCACACACACACACAGACATACACACAAACAGTTTGTTTTGGTTACTTAATGTCCAAGACCGAGTCACATGCTCGATCAATTCAACTAAAACAACATGGTAAGTGATATTTAATTGTTATCAAGTAAACTTTTTATTTTCACATACGAATATTGTAAAAATGGTTAAGAACGACTCAATGTACTCAGATTGTGAATATAAAAAAATGTATGATTAAATAAGTTTTCCAAAGCATTTACAGATAATAAGATATCAGTAGAGTTGTAAATGACTAGTTGCTTTGTGCGTCTGTTATTCCTTCATCTCTTCGTGTTTGCTAACTCTTTTCCTTCAAACTAAGGAAGCTACCTTCACTGAAAACGTAATGTTTTTGGGGTGTTACCGTTACAGACACACTGGTACACCCGGAATAATGAACTGAACTAAATCTATTTCTATTCTGATAAGAAATGATGATTGCTGAATGTCCTTGTTAAACATGTACGTTGCTCTTTGCAGATACTTGGTTACTTTGACTATGCTTTCACGGCTATCTTTACTGTAGAGATCGTGTTAAAGGTAAATGTCCTGCCCTGTGCTGGTGTTGTGTGTGGTGTATGTGCAGTAACGCTGTAACCATCTGGTTTATTCCAGGTCCTAGGCTATGCAGATTATGTCTTCACTAGTATGTTTACATTTGAGATCGTGTTGAAGGTAACCTCTCGGCACACAGGCCTGGCTGCATTATCTCCATGTGTGTCACCTGCTACTTCAGTACTACCTGGCTTGATCAATCTCTTTTCTTTCTCTTTTTTTTAAACCATGGCACCTCTTTTACTAAAAGACTAAAAGAAAAGAAATGTCTTAGAACATGATAGCACATCTTCATCAAACAAAGCACAAGAGTTGTCAGGTTTTAAGCTTTCTTTTGGGGAGAAACGACAGGGCTTGAACTCAACCCTGATTGCTCAAAGTGGGGTTAAGGAAGTTTGGAGAAATCACACAGGATGTGTCTGTGAAACTAAAATGCTTTTTGTTGAGGAAAGAAACTAATTTCAAAAAGACGAAACTATGCAACTCTTTGTGATATGAGAACAACACTTGCTCTCTCATGCCTTCATAACCGATTGGCCCGTATCCAGTCCATAAAAGAGGGGGCAAATACAACCATGCTTGGACAGAACATGGTTCAAACCCCTTGACTGAGTGCATATCAATGCAATGTGACCTCCAGCGCTGAACGGGGCAGCACAGTTATTTAATGAAGCTGCAGTAATTATCTCTGGCTGTTCAGAAAATCATAATACAGTTCTGTTCCTATTGGTAGTATATATTTTTTTTATATTTACCTTTAATTTATTTTTATGTTTCAGTCATTTAAAATGATTTAAGTTAACTTCCAGTATAGCATTTCCATACATTTTTAAGTTTACATTTTATTTTTAGTTGATTTGAGCTACAGTAATACAATTTGAGAAATTATTAGTTGTTTAGCCAGTAGAAGAGAAAAACATTTTTAATTTGTTACTGACATGATTGTTTTAGTTGCCAAAAATGTGTCACCACATGTTTTAAGAAAGAGAAAAACTTTATAGAATGTCATTCTTGCATTTGATTAAATCTACTGTGTATATATACACATGTATTTATTTAATAACTTAAAATACAATTTTTTTATGCTTTTGGACCCTGAACACACACATATAGTATTCAAAATACAGAAAACTGTACCCACAATTCAGCGTGCATGACTCGACCTTCTATTTCTAGTGTAATGTATTAACCCAGAAATAACTCATATTTTTTCTTAATTATGTTTAACCTATTTTTGATCAGATTGCCAAAATGTGACATTTTCATACAAAATTGACATCAAAATGACATCATTTTCAAGATGCTAACTGGGCACCACTCACCTGCAGTGCGTTACAACACTATTAGCATACTAATATTTGAAACGTTTATCATGTAACAGTTTTACATACTCATTAAATAGAAGTTTTATTGCCTTGGCTATTAGCTATTATCAATTGGAAACATCGACATGCTGTAGAAAACAAGAAAACTGCACTTAAATGATTTTAATTGGGTCTTTTAAAGAACAGTAGGCAGTATACAGTGTGTACTGTGCATTATTTAGTAAATAGTATTCTAATATAATATTCAGAACTTGGCCCTATTGTTTTGTGGAGAGATTATTACGAGTGCTGATCTTGGACCAGCAACTACTACTACAATAAACTGTACAAAATTTTCCTGAAACATTTTTATGTAGTTACCCAAAATTGGTCTCTGATCAGCGGCCTAATGTAACCGTGACCCAGTGCTTGCCCTTCTACTGTGTGGTTGCATCAGTATTCATATACATTCAGCGAATGACTCCTTTGCATTCATGATTTTGGAGCGACTTGCTTTGGTTTTGGCTGGTCATTTCTCTGCCTGCTGAATATGAAGTTGCAATAGGAGCTTTTCCCCCCTCTTGTTTTCTTTACCGAATCTTGTCGAGGAAACAGGGATGTTCTCAAGGATTTAAAAAAAAAAAACGGCTCACATGAATGTGACAGTAAGGGAAGTTCTCATTTCAGATCGCCTAATAGATAGGTTGTTCCCTTTCTTTCTGACTCTTTCTGTCTTTTCTTGCTCTTTTGTCTTCTCCTGTATTCTTTCTGTCAATCCTCATTTCTTCTGTCATAATTTAGGCCCCTTCAAAGCTTGGCAACAAACAGCATGTTTTATTGCCGGGCCCACTAGTGGCGGATTGTGAAACAGAGCTTACTACTACATTCATGTTGACTCAGGCCGTGAGGGTTTGGCGGAGTTAGTGCTAGGATCTCGCCTTTAGTCCAACTCCGAGCACGCCACCCTTAAAAAAGAGTGATATTAAGGAGTGTTTATGTGTGTGTGTGTTTCTGTCTATACGGGTGTGTGTGTGTGTATGGGAGTGTGTTCTCTGTCTGAGAGTGTGATTTGCTGTTCCATATGTCTATGTCTTTCATTGCAGTGGAGCAAGTTTTGACCATCTATGCTTGTTTTGTCAGATGACCACGTATGGCGCGTTTCTCCACAAGGGGGCTTTCTGCAGGAACTACTTTAATCTTCTCGATCTGCTGGTGGTCGGCGTGTCACTGGTGTCCTTCGGAATTCAGTGAGTGATCGTTATATTTTAGGGCTGCGTGGTAAATTGATAGAAAACCGGAATCACAATGTTGTGTGATTATTAAAAGGTTGAAATGTACTTCATTTTTTTTACAAATGCATTGTGTATATTATTATTATTATTATTATTATTATTAATATTAATAATAAAAATAATTTTGCTATGAAATATTACAAAGGTAATATTTCTTATTTTAATATTTTGATTTTAAATGTAATATCAATAATACTTTTTTTACAGTGAAATTACAATAGTTGAGATTAATAGTACACTTTTACTCACAAACACTCAATGGTGGTTTAAAGTGAGTTCTAATAACTTCCTTTTGCGATCACATGTACTTTGGGCGGCCGCAGTACATTATAAAAGTAGCCCAAAAAACCACAACCCATGCCTCTGTCATTTTTCCCGTGACTATATTTTCAAAATAGCCCAATTGTGCAGGAAACCGGCGACCCTGGCAACACTGGTTCACTGTACCCTTATCACATATCTCTCTCTCTCTCTCTCTCTCTCTTTTTTTTTTTTTGTATTTAGTAGTAATTATATGTTTTCTTAAGGGCTGTAATTTCTACTTAATAGCAAAGTATTACAATATTATTTTTTTAATTTTATATTTATTTTATAGTCATTTTATAAATAATTACAAAACTTTTTTGCCAAATAATGCCACACTACAGTCAAATCTTTTTTTAAATTACATTTTAAATCACAATTGCAGTTTTTATCAGAAAAATCAGTTAGATTCAGTTAGACTGTAATTTCTACTTAATAGCAAGGTATTACAGTATTAATATTTCTAATTTTGTTTTTATTTATTTTATAGTCATTTTGATATGTAATTACAAAACTTTTTTTGCCAAATAATGCCACACTACAGTTAATCTTTTCTTTTTTTAAATTACATTTTAAGTCACAACTGAAATTTTTATCAGAAAAATCACAGTATCAATTTTTCCTCAGAACTTTTTTGGCAAAATACAGAGTTGTAAGAATTGTGTCATGAATGTGTCTAGCATATCTTAGATAAATTGGCCTAGTTGAGATGGGACAAGTTGGCCTGGTTTTGTGCTGGTCTAGCTGTTGGACTTCAGTATTCGCAGAAAAAAAAACTTTTCATGGCTCCATGAAGCTAGATGACGAAGAAAATCTTGTTAGTTAAGCTAGTTTAGAAACCTGTCGAAGACACCAGCATCATAAGGACTTTACAGCATGGATTTCTTTCTCTGTTTTGTATGTTTTTCGGTAACGTGTATGCTCCTGTCTCCTACAGATCGTCGGCCATCTCAGTGGTGAAGATTCTGCGGGTTCTGAGGGTGCTGCGTCCACTCAGGGCCATAAACAGAGCTAAAGGCCTGAAGGTTCTGCCCACTGCTTTGCTTTGTCTTCAGGAAATATGAATGTTAATGTGATTAATTGGAATAGGGCTTATGTGCCCTGCCAGCTGTTTAAGCAACTATAAATTTTACATTTGTCTGACAGCCTCTGAGCTTTATCCTTTGTTTTCTGCAGCATGTGGTCCAGTGTGTGTTTGTGGCCATCAGAACTATTGGAAACATCATGATTGTCACCACACTGCTACAGTTCATGTTTGCCTGCATTGGTGTACAGCTCTTCAAGGTAAACTACTTCATGGCGTGGGTTTTTTAACATTTTTGTTTTTAGTATTTATGAAGTAAGTGCTCACCAGGCTGCATTTATTTGTTTGATTAAAAAATACAGTAAAACCACTAATATTGTGAAATATTACTGTAGCTTAAAATAAGTCTAACTCTATTTGAATAATTTTTTAATGTAATTTATTTCTGTGATGGTAAAGCTGAATTTTCAGCATCATTACTCCAGTCTTCAGTGTCACATGATCCTTCAGAAATGTGACCCTGGACCACAAAACCAGTCTTGAGTGTCAATTTGTTTAAATTGATATTTACACATCATCTGAAAGCTGAATAAATAAGCTTTCCATTGATGTATGGTAATTAAATTGCCTTTAAATTTGTCCAAATTAAGTTCTTAGCAATGCATATTACTAATGAAAAATTAAGTTTTGATATATTTACAGTAAGAAATTTACAAAATATCTTCATGGAACATGATCTTTACTTAATATCCTAATGATTTTTGGCATAAAATAAAAATGGATAATTTTGACCCATACAATGTATTTTTGGCTATTGCTACAAATATACCCCAGCAACTTAAGACTGGTTTTGTGCTCAAGGGGCACAAATCATTCTGATACGCTGATTTGCTGTTCAAAAAAACATTTCTCATTATTATCAATGTTGAAAACAGTTGGGCTGCTTAATATTTAATATTTCTTCTTTTTATTCAGGGGAAGTTTTATCGTTGTACCGATGAAACCAAGTCCAGCCCAGATGAGTGCAAGTGAGTCTAAACTAAAGTCTTAACATTTTAATCATTGCTGATATTAACTGCTTAACATCATGCACTTCTTAAAGGAACTCTCCACTTTTTTTGGAAATAGGCTTATTTTACAACTCCCCTGGAGTTAAACAGTAGAGATTTACCGTTTTTGAATCCATTCAGCCGATCTCCGGGTCTTGCGGTAGCACTTTTAGCTTAGCTTAGCATAGATCATTGAATCTGATTAGACCATTAGCATCTCGCTCAGAAATGACCAAAGAGTTTCGATATATTCCTATTTAAAGCTCGACTCTTCTGTAGTTACATCGTGTACTAAGACCGACGGAAAATGAAAAGTTGCGATTTTCTAGGCCGATATAGCTAGGAACTATACTCTCGTTCCGGCGTAATAATCAAGGAACGCTTCTGCCGTACCCAGCTAGGTAACTAGTTATGATATAGCCGGGGACTACTTTCAGGCGCTGCGTAATATCATTGCGCCTGCTGCACCTATGGTACGGCAGAAAAGTTCCTTGATTATTACGCCGGAACAAGAGTGTAGTTCCTAGCCATATCAGCCTATAAAATCGCAACTTTTCATTTTCCGTTGGTCTTAGTACACGATGTAACTACAGAAGAGTCGAGCTTTAAATAGGAATATATCGAAACTCTTTGGTCAATTTTGATGACTAAATGCTAATGGTCTAATCCGATTCAATGATCTATGCTAAGCTAAGATAAAAGTGCTACCGCCAGACCCGGAGATCGGCTGAATGGATTCAAAAACGGTAAAACTCAACTGTTTAACTCTTGAGGAGTTGTACAATGAGCCTATTTCCAAAAAAAGTGGAGTGTTCCTTTAAATAAGCCTTTCTAATAAGACTACTTGCTTTCACAGCATTTACAATTATTGTAATGACATTCACAAAAGGACATGAAAATAACATGCTTTCTCTCTCTCAGGGGAATATATATCCTATATAAGGAAGGAGACGTGAACCAGCCAATCCTTCAGAAGCGCCATTGGCACAACAGCGATTTCAACTTTGATAACGTGCTCATGGCCATGATGGCTCTATTCACAGTGTCCACGTTTGAAGGCTGGCCAGCGTAAGCTTTACAACAATACAACATAATATACATCAGATATAGAATATTACCTTTATTTCATTTTATTTAATTTTTATCTTATTTTGCTATTTTGTTGTTTTATTTTGTGCACCTTAATATACATCAGATACAGAATAGCACCTTTATTTTAGTTTATTTTACGATTTTAATTATTTTGCTTTACCTTCAGATATAGAACAGCACTGTTTATTTTATTTTTAGGCACCTTATAAATCAAACAGAATGGCATGTTTTATTTATTTTTTATGGTAATATAAATCAGATATAGAATAGCACTATTTTATTTTATATTATGTTATTTAATTTAATTCACCTAATAGATAAAATAGCTAATTTTATTCTATTTTTTATAGAATTACTTATTTTTTATTTTATTTTAGTATGTTATTTTATTGTTATATTATGCATTTTATTATAGATCAGATATAGAATAAGCGTTGTGTAATTGTATCTCTGTAGACAGTAAATACTAACCACATATAAAACCTTATATTTATTACTCTTTATGCATCCATTTAAAATGGAACAAAAATTCCCATTCAGTAATATAATTATTTTCCAACCTATAGTTCTGTTTTTTTTGTGTGTCTTAACATTAGTCTGATTTTATTAGTGATTTTGAAAATGGCTCTATGTAATTGGATACTGTGAAATAGCTAATACTGGTTCTTGTATTGCACAGTCGAGTTTCCATTTTCAAAACCACAGGGGAAATGAACGTGTATTGTGTTTTTTGTGATTGTATGGGCGCTGATGGTAAGTGCCACTGTGAACTCAATGCCAACAGTAGCATGCTGTCCCTGTAATTACAACACCACACTGCTTCAAAGGTTTAGTTAGTTTGACGCGCAGTTAGTTTCACACACACACACACGGTGACAGAATAACACAATATAGCTGTTCTGTAACTGTGGGTGATGAAGTACACTTTTTCCTCGGCTCTCATTTCTTTTAGTTTACTTCTACATTTTGTCTGAACTAAGGTTGTTGTACAAGGCCATAGACTCCAACCGGGAGAACTTAGGTCCCATCTACAACTACCGTGTGGAGATTTCCATCTTCTTCATCATCTACATTATCATCATCGCCTTCTTCATGATGAACATCTTCGTGGGTTTCGTCATTGTGACCTTTCAGGAACAGGGAGAGAAAGAGTACAAGAACTGTGAGCTGGACAAGAACCAGGTAAGAGAAGACACAATAAGAGTATGTGGAACATGGGATGTGTCACAAACCAGTGTGCTGCTTATTTAGACTGTATTTTTAGGCAACAAAATGATGCTGGCTTATAAGGATCCTTCATTTTTAAATCTAAGTTAGTGTTGCATATATCCTTAACAGATAATGCAGTCCCAGAATGCACAGCATTCATATATGTGACCCTGGACCACAAAGCCATGGTTTGTTAGGATAGGACAATATTTGGCCGAGATACAACTGTTTGAACATCTGGAATCTGAAAAATCAAAATACAGAGAAAATTACCTTTAAAGTTGTCCAAATTAAGTTCTTAGCAATGCATATTACTAATGAAAAATTAAGTTTTCATATATTTACAGTAGGAAATATCTTCATGGAACATGATCTTTACTTAATATCCCAATGATTTTTGGCATAAAAGAAAAATTTATAATTTTGACAATTTGACCCATGCAATGTATTTTTGGCTATTGCTACAAATAAACCCCAGCGACTTAAGACTGGTATATATATGTGTATATATGTATTTTATTCAGTTAATTGTCAATGCAGTATTTCTAATTCTAAAAATCTTAAGTTTTTTAACTTCAGCTAAAGCTTTATTCCAACATGAATTTTATTATTTAAAAAGATTCAAAATGTCAATTTAAGATGGTGGATCAAATATAAATTTCATTCAGAACTGAAAAGTAATGGTAAATGAATTATTTTAGTCAGTATTTCTGACAGTTTTTTGTGTGCTTGTTGGCATTTTATTGCTAAGCATCTGCTAATATCAGCTGTGAATGTTAGTTGAGTTTCTAGTGCTCTTGGGTTCAATTTCAGTGCCACCTATATAGACAACTATTGAACTTAAGGTTCAGAACCAAGTCATTGAGTTTCTGCAGGTTCTTTGTTCTGTATTCAGTTTTTTCTGCATTATAAATTAATATGCATATGTGCTGACGTCCACTTAATTTCAAATTTAAGATAAAATCCAAAACCCTGTATGATAATTGACAGAATGAAAAGCATGGTTTCATCTGTGTGTGTTCCTCAGCGTCAGTGTGTGGAGTATGCGTTAAAAGCGCGTCCTCTCAGGAGGTACATCCCAAAGAACCCGTATCAGTATAAGTTCTGGTATGTGGTGAACTCCACCGGCTTCGAGTACATCATGTTTGTCCTGATCTTACTCAACACCATCTGTCTCGCCGTTCAGGTAACTTTCTTTATTCTTACATATTTACAAGTAGAGTTGGAGTTTAATGTTTAAATAATAACTGTTTGGGTTGAAATATTCAAACCCGCTTCTCATGCTCATTGTGTAATTTTATTTGGTGAGATATAAATATGTATATTAAGGACCTCACATTAATGTTTACCTATATATTTGATATGAATTACCTCTATGAAGTCCCCATGAAATCAAAATGTCTGTTAGCATTGAGATATTTGAAAAAATATACAGTAATATATATTTTGCATGTTGTAGTTACTAACTGCATATCTAGAGTATATATTTACAAATAGATATTTTTTACATATTTTGTGTATTTATTTATACAAGTCAAGCATTATTTACAGACTATTATAGTGTTTATTGATATTTTGATAGTTTTTATTTTATCATTTTAATTTAAGTATTTTTATGTGCTTTTGCCTTATTAGTTTTAAATATTTGTATTAACTTTATTTTTATTTATTTGAATTAGTTAACACTGTGTATAGTCATTTTTGTCCAATAAATTGCTGTTTCACATTTCTACAATTTTTCTACAATACATTCTATTAGCATTTCTACAATTTTTCTATCACACATTTCTCTGTCCAGCACTACGGTCAGTCCGAGCTGTTCAATTATGTTATGGACATCCTGAATATGGTCTTCACTGCTGTCTTCACTGTGGAGATGGTACTCAAACTGATCGCCTTCAAACCCCGGGTGAGTAACTCAAACACACAGATACAGCCGTCACACATTGTCACATCATTTCCCGTTTGGACATTCATAACAGCTCAGTATAAATACGCTTCCCTTCTCAATATGTTCCACTTATATCATCCCAGTTTTCTCATGTTAACATCCCTCTGCCCCACTGTCCACTTTGACACATGCAGATTTGTGTTGAGAAGAAGAACAGAATGCTAGTAAGCAGCTCAGTGTGATTTGCAGTGCTGTCGTTTTCAGCTTTTCTGTGTGGCGTGACTAGCAGTGTTTCTTTAACTCATTCAGTCTTTAAACTGACAACAGTAGAAGACAAATGCATGAAGTTCTTATAGTATAAAATACTGCAGTAAACTTTCTATTTAATATTAATAGTTTGTGTTGATTGATGCTGTAATAAATAACCCAGCTAACAAGGAATGTTCTCAGAACTAACAGGCTAACATTCTGGCAAACTTATGAAAAAAATATGAAAAGTTTGCTCAGAATTTTCCGGTCATTAATAACATTATCGGCACAAAAATGTTATTTATAAATTTTTCATGGAACGCTGAAACATTTTAGACATTTGTCTAATGTATTTTTATTTCTTTTTAAACATTACTACTATTGATTTTTACCATCTGAACATTCAAAAGTAACATTTCCATTTTTGTTTGCAAAATGACAATTTAACATTCCTTTGTAGTTTTTCTAACATTCAGGAAAAAAAATTGTATCATTGAGATGCTATTAATTATTCTTTTTTTATTTTTATTTTTTTTTTTAAAGCTGGAGTCCGTAACGTTTTTGGGTCAAAAATTATCCGAAATCAATATTTGAGCAAGTACATAGCCAGCCAGTGAACAAAACTATCACCTTACTTTAGCACGATTCACAACGGTTAGCTTATAGTAATGTTTTCTAATTTGAGTGGTACGGGTAGGTTTTCGCGGGAAATTCGAGCATGGCACTGCGTCATTACGTCACGTCTGTAAACAAAGAAGTTGTCCCAGCTAGCAGGCTACAGCATGTGAGGATCCTGCAGGTGGCGGATAATTGATATCCTTTTCTAACAGCAGCTAGAATAATTAAATTTATCATTTTGATGGCGGATTGTGATCCAGAAAGGATTATGTTTATGAAACACATGTGAATGAAATTAAATTATATTCCAGTTTAAATGTACTTCTGATTACAGATAGCCTGGGTTTACACAAGATTTGTATTTTAAAGAAAACCAGTTAGAGGGCAGCATAATTTGCTTTTTGGGTTAAAATTATTTCTTAATATGAAATTCGAATGGCATGGCAATTAGATTAGACTGTACAGAAATTGAAATCTACACGCTATACTCATTGTCACGCAATGCTGATGTTGTTAACATTAATAATTTGAGAATAAATTATAACAATAATAATAATTTGCATGGTTAGATGTGATATGAGCCAACCAATCGTTAGAGTAAATCACTATTGGTAGCGCGATTTATGGTAATGCTTTTTTCCTCAGTTGGTCAGAACAAACGTGGCAGACTTGTTACTTGTTCAGATGGCAATATACGGTGAAAATTCTTATTTGGGTCATATATTCCAAGACATAGGCTAGAAATTTGTGATTCCTATGTACAGTATCCACACCGGTGCGGTGACTGACAGACTGACACACATACTCCTCAAAACATTAGATTCATCCGCGCTGGAGCAGTGCTGGAACACAACCCCACGCAAGGAAGATAATTCCACACAGAGCTGCAATTCCAGGTTTTCAAACAGTGATGGCGACAAAGAGGCAAAACTTACCGACTGCAGCTTTAATTTTAGGATTTATTAACGTTTTACTGATTTTGTTTTGCTTTGTCACTTTTATTTCTTTTGTCAGCTCATAATTTTTAATTTTAATAAATTAAATTAAAGGAAAATTAGAAATGTGAAATAGAATAAATCTTAAATATCTTTACAGATTATTATTATTATTTATTTAATTTATTTTATTTTTTATTATTTTTCAAATATCGGAATTTTGTTGTTGTATGGTTTAACTTTTAGTTTTTTAAACAAACAATAAATAATGTTTTTAGAAAAAAAATAAAAATTTGGTTTCCTTAATTGATTCTTAAAATGCATTTTTTGTTAGCTGGGAAGCTAATATCAGTTTTTTTAAAGAATTTCTGCATAATCAGATATGTACAGCAACTAATTGCTAATCACACATATTTTCTGGCCGTCCACCCCTTTGCGTTTCTCAGGGGTATTTTGGGGACGCCTGGAACGTCTTTGACGCTTTGGTTGTGATCGGCAGCATTGTAGACATAGTACTGAGTGAGATTGATGTAAGTACAGCACAGTTGTAGGCCCTGTCCCCTCTAATATCTGCTCACCCGTCTCAGCCCTTTACTTCAGACAGACTCGCTTTCAGCTCAGGATGAGCTACTTTTCAACTGACAGCTGATTTCTTTGACTGCTGAGATCTAACATCTGTATTTCTTTCTTTTCACCCTCATTCTTTCTCCAATCATTTATTTCCCCCTCCTCCTTGTGTGTGGTGTATCTTTTATTAACAGCATTATTTCACTGACGCATGGAACACGTTTGACGCCTTAATTGTTGTCGGTAGCGTCGTAGATATTGCTATCACTGAAGTCAACGTAAGTACAACCGTCTTTGCCTTTCTAAGTTCAGAAGCCTTGCAAGAAAACCATGTCTGGTGCCCAACACAAATTATATCCAGAAGAGTATATGTTAACTAGATTAATGAATGAATTTTAGTATTTTTTTTTTAGTGCTTTTGCCATAATTCTATTTAAATTTATTTTTATTTCATTTAGTTTGTCAACGTTTAAAAAACAACATTTATATTAATTATATTTTATTTTATGTAAAATAAATCTCTTATGCTCATCAAGGCTGCACTGTTTTGATCAGAAGTACAGAAGAAGATCAGAAAAAAAATATTACAATTCAAAGAACTGTTTTCAATTGTAATAAATTTTCAAATGTAATTTATTCTTGTGATGCAAAGCTGAATTTTCAGCATCATTACTCCAGTCTTCAGTGTCACATGATCCATCAGAAATCATTCTAATATACTGATTTGCTTCCCAGTAAACATTTCTTATCAGTTGAGATTTGTATTTTTGTGTAAACGACATCATTTTATTCAGGATTCTTTGAGCAGGAAGTTTAAAAAACAGCATTTATATAAAATAGTAATTTTGTAACATTATAAATGTCTTTAGTGTCACATTTGATCAATTTAATGCATCTTTTATGATTAAAATAATTAGTTTCGTTCCCAAAAAAAAATCTTACTGACATATATGATACGATTATGACATTTCAAATAAGATGAAATCTTGTATGAAATGTACAGTATTAATATCAGCTGCATATACCAGAAATAGACTAAATTATTAACATCACATGACAGGAAAATTTTGTGAAAGCATAACAGCTAAGTCAATATTTTCCCAGTCAGTTTCATTTCTTGTAATGGCACTGATATTTTTTTTGCAAGGTTTCACTATATGTTGTTTTTGATGTGAACTAAGGTCGAACATCTAACCTTAATAACATTAACAGTCACACTTTCTGTTTCCCCTGCTGATCTGAAATAAATCCCTGAGGACTCTGCTGCTGAGAAAACAACCTTTTTGTTGTGTGTTTGTGTTGACCATCAATTTGTGGATCAAATGTGTGTAAATGCAGTCAGAGCTGCAGAAATCCATCAGCTGGTTTGTCTAATGCTTGTTCTTCCATTCTGTCTCCATAGAAACTTGTAGAGGCAAGTATGGCAAGATGTGATCTCCTGTTTGCTTGTGTTCTGCTTCGTAATGACTTGATTCCTTGAAGTGCTGTGAGGGCAAAAAACGTCCTTGTCAAAAGTTTAAGAGTTTTCATCAAGATCAGTTCAGAAAAAAAGAGCATATTTGTGCTTTGCTGATTTTGTGTAATGAAGTAAAGCTCCCACCGCCTTGGCTTTACTGATTACACGCCAAATCGGCATTAATGATTAGTTTTTGTGGGCAGGGAGGTTGACGACTTGTTAAAGGAGCAGACCATCACTTTTTGGCATCACACTTCAAATGTTCAGTAACAAACTGCGTTGATGTGGGAACTTCAACAGCTTAATTGTCTGCTTGTACAAATAGAACAGATTCTAGAGTTTTGTTAATAATAATAGTGATAATAATTTTGATACAAATATTGTTAATATGAGAATAGTTTCAGTTTTCATTTTAGTTAACATCTTAGTAATTTTGTTATGTTATGTACTGTCCTTTTATTATTAGTCATTTGTATTTAGTTTTATTAATTAGAATTATTTTTTTAATTTAAGCACCATTGCTGTTTTTTTTAAGTTTAAGTTTTTCTTATTTTATTATATAGTATATACGATATATGTATTTACACAGTGTATATATTACACACATTTATGTTTTTGATACATTTAATGTTGGGCATGAAGAGGGTGGTGCTGGGAAGTGATGGTGTTCTTTTAAGAGCAATGGTTGAGTTTCAGTGTGTGTTCAGTGTCTTAGGTGGTGCTACTTTAAATCCTGTATCTCACAAATACTGTCCCGTTTCAGACATATAACAGGGAATACGCACACACATGTATATTATCTCACACGGCTGTCACTCTGCTGTCTGAGCTACAGTGCTATTTTTCTGGTGTTTTTCATGTCCCAGCGTCCATATATAAATGTATATATGTGTGCATTGTATATGTCCATGTAGGTGTTGTATTGTGGCCATTTTCATTAGATGTGCTGTATTTGTGTTTGTGGAGTCTTTGGTGTCCTTGTATCATTTGAATGTGGACGTGATATGAATTAATGAGAGATTGTGGATGTTTGTGTGTATGTGTGTGAGAGAGAGAGAATTAGAGAGTGACTGTCTCATCTTTGTATGTTTCTTTTTTGTCTGTTTTCCTCTATATCTTTATTTTCCGCTGTCTTTGTGCTTTTCAGTGGTGATAAAATTATCAAGAGGTTTCACAAGGTCTTCTGTCAAATTTATTAAACTAGATTATTGCCATCAGCTAGCTGTTTCAGAAGAATTTTAAAGGGATAGTCACCCAAAAATGAAAATCGTCATCATTTACTCATTTTAATGTTTTTCTAAACCTTTTTTTCTTCTGAAATTTTGAATGATATATTGGTCCCTATTTTTCCATACAATTACAATGAATGGAAAAGCTCCATAAAAATATCATAAAAGTGGTCTGTATGATTATTCGTTATTTTTTTATAGTTTTCTGGACATATTATAATAGCTTTGGGTGAGAAACGTATTTAAATGTAGGTAATTATTCCTTAAACATTACAATTAGATCTTCTAGGCAGTGAGTTGAGAACTGGATCACTCTGGTTTGTGAATGAATCATTCAGACTGGTTTTGTGAACTAGATTCATTAAAAAGATTCAATTCACATGAATCCAAGTTTTTCAGTGAATAACAGCTTAAAATTCACTGTTCATTATACAAAGTTATTATATGGTTAAGGCCCGTTGACTGCTTTTAGGACACATTTATGGTGCTTTTTAAGTCATTTTTGGAGTGTCACAGTCCTTGTCAATCCGTTTCATGAAAATTCTTCAAAACAATGAGGTGATAAAATAATGACAGAATTGTCATTTTTTTGGTGAATTATCCCTTAAAATGTTACTTTATTTGTCAAATAATCATTCCATCATTTTAAAAGCCTTGTGAAACTCATCTGATCACATTGTTTTTAGTGGCTTTCAGGCTTGTTAAATTCTGCAATTATAGATATAAAGCATTAGATCAAAGACAGCAGATATTCTACATATCTCTTATTGTCGGATCTATCATGCTCATATCTATACACATCACTCCCCACTCAGGGGTATGTGTGACTTTCACCCAATCTTGCGGTGGTTGGAGTGACTGGTTTGCTCATCCCCTGTTGCATGCTGGGATATGTAGCTGCTAACATTAGCTTCATTTTGTGCAGATGGCGCTCGGCCACCCACTCCATTCTCCTCCGGTCAGTGCCCAAGCGGTGTAGTCCGTTTGAAGTTTAAACTTCCTCTCTTTCAGTTCCTCCTGTTCCCCTCCAGACAGAATGGCCCTGGAGCTCAGAGCTGATTTAAAATTGCTTAGAAATCAAGATATCAAAATATCAAAGCTGAGCGTCCAATCACTAGCAAACAAAGCACTATCATTCTAGTATGCAGAGATGTTCACAGAGAACGAAATAACACATGTATAATCACTGAGCTCAACAGTGACCACCCACGTTGTCAGTAGTCTGGATTCTGGGAGTATAATTCAAAAATGAATTCTGTGTGAGCATAAAAAGTTTTATTATTATTAAAACAATTTAACAAAGGAAGAATCTAGATCTAGATAGATGTGAAGGCAGCACAGGCTCTTTATGAGCGGCTGTTCAGTGTTCTCTCTGTAGTCTGTGTGTCTGCTGAGTGACTGTGTGTCTCTCTGTTCTGTCTTCCTCAGAGGAGAGAGCTTGAGTAGAGCAGGTGTGTAGACGTCAGACAGGCTGCATGACCTCCATTACTGCTTACTGCTCACTTCCTTCCTTCCTCCTTTTTTTTCTTTATCATTTCCTTGTTTTTCTTTTCTCACATACCTTCTCTCCTTCCTTTTTTATTTCCTTCCTTTTTTTCTCTTTCCCTCCCTCTCTGTCTCCCTCCTTCCTTCCTTCCTTATTTCCTTTCTTCCTTTTTTATATATTTCAGAAATTTCATTTCTGCCTTCCTTCCTTCTTTTTTTACTTTTTCATCTCTGCCTTCATTCTTTCTTTTTCTACTTCCTCCCTTCCTTATTTCCTTCCTTCTATTTTTAGAAATTTCATTTCTGCTTTCATTCTTTTTCCTGCTTTCTTTTTCTTACCTTCCTCCCTTCTTTTTATTTCTCTCCTCCCTCCCTCCTTTCTTCCTCGATTCCTTCCATTCTTCTTTCCTTCCATTTTAGTTTATTTTATCTCTGCCTTCTTTCTTTCCTGCTTTTTCTTACCATATTTCCTTCATTTTTTTATTTTTCCTTATTTAATTTCTGCTTTCTTTTTCTACTTCTTTTCCTTATTTCCTTCCTTCCTCCTTTTTTAAATTTATTTCAATTCTGCCTTCATTCTTTCCTCCTTGCTTTCTTTCTCACTTTTCTCGCTTCCATCATCCTTCTCTGAATTCTTTCCTTCCTTTTACTTAATTTGTCTTTGCTGCCATCTCTCCTTCCTTCCTTCCTTTATTAATTTTTCCTTCCTTTCTGCCTTTCTTCTTTCCTTCCATCATTCCTGAATCATTTATTTTCTTTCTTTTGCCATTTCATTGTTTCGTACCATTTTACCTCTTTCTTTCTTTCTTTCTTTCTTTCTTTCTTTCTGTCCTCTCTTGCATTGGACTGTTAGAGCGCCCTCGGGTGGTGTCTCTTTTGCAGGGCACATGCATGGAGATGCTGCGGTGCTACTTGAACACTGAGCTCCTTCAAGTCTTGTGTTGCTGTTATGGCGAGAGTGCGTTCGAGAAAGACATTGATTGTTTGTAAGCGTGTGCACATATGCCTGACTGCTTAACGCATGCACCCTAAATGCTACAGCCAGAAACTGCATCTTATAATTTCTGCTTCTCATGCAAATGTATTGATTATTAGCTATAGACGAGGGATGTCAGACTGTGTGACTGAAGCCATATCTGTCTGGAGTTGTTCTGTACAGATGAAGGATTAATCTTTTTTTCTGATTATATGCTGAATTTTCTTCCCACTGTGTGTGTGAGTGCTTTAATGTTGATGAATGTGGTTTTTTTTTTTGTTTTTTTTTGTTCTTTCAGAGTCAAGAACTGATCTGTTCTCCAAACCAAATGTGTGGATGGGGTTTATTTTGTGTGCATGTGAAAACATATTAATGCTAAATTTAAAGCTGTTTGACTTAGCAAATAATAAATTACATCAGTAGTGGACATTGATGGACACATTTATCTAGTGAAATGATTATGACAGGACATTTCATAAGCATGTTCTGTGCATACATTTTTAATTGTTATAAAAACAGTCATGTTTTCAATGTTTGGTATTGATTTGTTAGTTAACTGTTAGTGTCACACTATATGGTTAATTCACTGAATTTTATAATATATATACACATTATCTCACAGAAGTGAGTACACCCCTCACACTTTTGTAAATATTTTATTATATCTTTTCATGTGACAACACTGAAGAAATGACACTTTGCTACAATGTAAAGTAGTGAGTGTACATCTTGTATAACAGTGTAAATTTGCTGTCCCCTCAAAATAACTCAACACACAGCCATTAACGTCTAAACCGCTGGCCACAAAAGTGAGTACACCCCTAAGTGAAAATGTCCAAATTGGCCCAATTAGCTATTTTCTCTCCCTGGTGTCATGTGACTCGTTAGTGTTACAAGGTATCAGGTGTGAATGGGGATCAGGTGTGTTAAATTTGGTGTTATCGCTCTCACTCTCTCATGCTGGTCACTGGAAGTTCAACATGGCACCTTGGCAAAGAACTCTCTGAGGTTCTGAAAAAGACAATTGTTGCTCTACATAAAGATGGCGTAGGCTATAAGAAGATTGCCAAGACCCTGAAACTGAGCTGCAGCACGGTGGCCAAGACCATACAGAGGTTTAACAGGATAGGTTCCACTCAAAACAGGCCTCGCCATGGTCAACCAAAGCAGTTGAGTGCACGTACTCAGCGTCATATCCAGAGGTTGTGTTTGGGAATAGACGTATGAGTGCTGCCAGCATTGCTGCAGAGGTTGAAGGGGTGGAGGGTCAGCCTGTCAGTGCTCAGACCATACGCTGCACACTGCATCAAATTGGCCTGCATGGCTGTCGTCCCAGAAGGAAGCCTCGTCTAAAGATAATGCACAAGAAAACCCGCAAACAGTTTGCTGAAGACCAGCAGACTAAGGACATGGATTACTGGAACCATGTCCTGTGGTCTGATGAGACCAAGATAAACTTATTTGGTTCAGATGGTGTCAAGCGTGTGTGGCGGCAACCAGGTGAGGAGTACAAAGACAAGTGTGTCTTGCCTACAGTCAACCATGGTGGTGGGAGTGTCATGGTCTGGGGCTGCATGAATGCTGCCGGCACTGGGGAGCTACAGTTCATTGAGGGAACCATGAATGCCAACATGTACTGTGACATACTAAAGCAGAGACTGGGCCGCAGGGCAGTATTCCAACATGATAACGACCCCAAACATACCTCCAAGACAACCACTGCCTTGCTAAAGAAGCTGAGGGTAAAGGTGATGGACTGGCCAAGCATGTCTTCAGACCTAAACCCTATTGAGCATCTGTGGGGCATCCTCAAATGGAAGGTGGAGGAGTGCAAGGTCTCTAACATCCACCAGCTCTGTGATGTCGTCCAGTGAACGGCAGCCTGTGAAGCTCTGGTGAACTCCATGCCCAAGAAGGTTAAGGCAGTGCTGGAAAATAATGGTGGCCACACAAAATATTGACACTTTGGGCCCAATTTGGACATTTTCACTTAGGGGTGTACTCACTTTTGTGGCCAGCGGTTTAGACATTAATGACTGTGTGTTGAGTTATTTTGAGGGAACAGCAAATTTACACTTTTATACAAGCTGTACACTCACTACTTTACATTTTAGCAAAGTGTCATTTCTTCAGTGTTGTCACATGAAAAGATATAATAAAATATTTACAAAAATGTGAGGGGTGTACTCACTTCTGTGAGATACTGTGTGTATATATATATATATATATATATATATATATATATATATATATATATATATATATATACAAAAACATTATAGCATTCATGTATTTATAATACATGTCATTTGAATCACAGGGTTGACACTGTTCGTCAATGCACATGAATGTAGAAGAATGTAAATTTCATAATATGGCATTGTAGGTTTGTTATACTTGTGTCTTTTGCTGTTGCTTAGAGTTTTTTTTTTTTTTTTTTTTTTGGATACGCTCTTGTTTACAAAGTTATAATCGTTGCATAAGTGTGCACTAGTCCCAGACTGTCCTGTTAATGTGTGTGTGCGCGCTGTACTGTACGTCGGATGCTGTCTGCAGCTGCTTATGTAATCCACGAGATAGAAATAAGGTCACATGATGGATCTTCGTGTTATATAAGCCCCTTATGTGAGTCTGTTTGTCTCTGGTCACTGATCATTTTTCAGCCCTTATAAGCAGTTTTAAATGGAAGATTGTCTAATCTTGAGGTTGTTTGAGCAGGTTTACTGTCCTGATATCTGTCGGTTAGAAATGCTATTATAGAGTTTGTGATATTATGAGTGCCTGTGTATGTTGTGAATGCGTTTTAAAGCGTAAGTGGCTGTGCAAACGTTATGTGTGAGTGATTAATTCAGGTCTTTGATTTTTAAAGCCCACAGAGGCACCTCAGGTGGATGAGTCGGGGGTAAGAAATTCTGCCCCTCTTGGGCTTTTTGCCCAGTTTTACAGTTTGCATTCTTTTTCAGGTTTCCGTTTGAGTTCTGAAATCTTGATTAAACATTGTTACCTTTCATCTTAACCCACCCTGACTTCAATTTGTTGAGTTTTGGCTTTATATTTATGTTTGGTTTCTCTTCGTTTGCTTTGTTTGTCAAGATTTTGCTTTGGTTTTTACATCCTTTGACTATTGTCAATTAGGGGAGTGTCACCCAAACGTGACGAACTGTGTGAGTGTGTATGTGTGTGGGTGGGGTCGTCGGCCCCTCACGTTTGTAGCGCTGACACTGCTGCATGGTTAAGTGGCCCCTGAAGTCAGGTCAGATTAGGTCGGATCGGGTCAGGTAAGGTTGTGACCTCAAACTGACCATTAACCTATGAGGTTTGGGGGCCCACTGTAAGTTGGCATGAAGTAACTCTGGGTCAAGAGTGCCATGCTTGTGCTGATGTGTGCAGTCAAGTATGGCAAGGTATTTTAATTTATTTATTTTTTCTTCACCTAGCATGCACCCCTCTACCCCCTTCCTTTTCTCTCTAGGATAAGCATGAAACGCAGAGTCTCTGGTAGTGTTTATGGATCAGTCAAACCAGTCTAAATACTCTTTTAAAAAGCACTTGTTAAATTTAATTTTTCATTTTTTTTTTCATTTACAATTTAAATTTATTTGTAAAATTTGGCTGCGAATTTATCAACTCACCACGTGCTTTGAAACTACACTGTGGTTCCCTCTGCTGGTCAGACTGCCATAATACAGCCTGATGCCCTGTGTTATATCTTTCTCCTGATTGGTTCACTAATGCTGACTCCGCCCCCACAGAACACTGAGGACAGCGCTCGCATTTCAATCACCTTCTTCCGTCTTTTTCGAGTGATGCGATTGGTCAAACTGCTGAGCAGGGGGGAGGGTATTCGAACCCTTCTCTGGACCTTCATCAAGTCCTTCCAGGTCAGATGTTATTCTAACCTAATGAATGCCAGATATTATTGAAACTTTCTACCTTTGTTTTTTATCACAAAGCAGTTACTGTAAAACAGTTAAAGATGTCCATTATTGTTTAGCTACAGAGTAATTAGAGTTAATTTATTTTTGGGGTTAATTGAACCCAGCATAGCAAGTTTTATATTATTTTATTTTATTTAGAATGGAATTTGAAACTTAAAGGGATAGTTCACCCAAAAATGAAAAGTATGCCATTAATTACTCCTCATGCCATTAACCCTCATGTCCTTCCAAATCTGTAAGACATTCTTTCATCTTTGGAACACAAATTAAGATATTGTTGATGAATTCCAAGAGCTCTCTGACCCTCCCATAGACAGTAAGACCCTCCCATGAACTACTGATGTCACATAGATCATTTTAACGATCTCCTTGCTACGTTTCTGAGCCTTGATCGTGTAAGGATCCTTGCTGTCTATGTCTATGAAGATATCAGAAAAATCTTAATATGTGTTCCGAAGATGAACGAAGGTCTTACGGGTTTGGAATGACATGAGGGTTAGTAATTAATGACAGAATTGTCATTTTTGAGTGAACTATCCCTTTAATGGTAAAATATTACTATTAATAACTGGGGTTCTCAACTCAAGGTCCACTTTCCTGCAGATTTTAGGTAACAAGCTAATCAGGGAATTCCTGATTTATAAAAATATTATATAATAGTAATATATATTTTTTTATGCTCTTTTCTCAGGCCCTGCCATATGTCGCTTTGCTGATAGCCATGCTGTTCTTCATCTACGCTGTCATTGGCATGCAGGTTAGTTTCATAATAAGTTGTACCACAGCCACCAAAAATCAGTCAAATGCAATTCGAAAACTATATGTAAAGCAGATCTATTAGGGTTATTTATTTTATTGGATTGTCACTTTTATGCTTTGTTTTTATGGTTGTCTTATCTGTAATTAAAAATGACAGTTTTGCTAAAAAAGTATTTAAGTACTGTAATCATAGCTGATATCTTGACTAAAATGCAAATCACCCACATTCAGTGCAAAAAAATACACACTTGGGGCCAGATTTACTAACAGCTTGCACCAGCACAAACCATCTTTTGGCATTAAAATAGTACTGTCAGGATTTACTAAAGACACACAGTGAAGAATTAGCACAGAAAATGTGTGGACAGTTATTTGTGCGCTTGACCTTATTGAAAATGCATTTGTAGGAGTTTCCCTTTTAGACACAAAATTTATGGGAGGAGAGTATTAAAATGAATCACACAATGTGATTTACTAATGTTTGCGCTCGACAAATTACTGGTATTCGGCCATTATTTAACGGCCAAAAAAATCATGTCTTAAGGCAGGCGGTAAATTGCGGTCATTATGGAAATGAACTGGCTGCGTCTGTGTTCTTCAATGTGTGCATTGTCAGTAAATCACACACAGAATTTTCCCCTCCCATCGGCGCTTTATATGGATTTGCGCTCTAACGTTATTTTTACCTGTTTAGTAAATCTGGCCCTTGAACTTTTAATACAGCACAGTGCAACTTAGTTTACCATCTTTCAGGTGTTTGGGAAAATTGCCATGGTGGACCACACACAAATCAACAGGAACAACAACTTTCAGACGTTCCCTCAGGCCGTGCTTCTGCTCTTCAGGTCAGTGAATGGCACAGTGAGGATGTTAAAGATAAAAGTGCAGGGTTTTAAACCTTTGCAAAATAGTTTTTGCCTTTTAGTTCTTATTCTTTTCCCCATTAAATGCTACCACTTTATCTGTGTGTTTAAAAGAGTGTTTAACGTAAGATACAGTCTGCTTTATAGGATTACATTTCAAATGAATTATTGCTTGGGTATAGATGTGCAACAGGTGAGGCTTGGCAGGATATCATGTTGGCATGCATGCCAGGGAAGCTTTGTGACCCGGAGTCAGATTATAATCCTGGAGAAGAGATGACCTGCGGGAGCAACTTTGCCATCATCTACTTCATCACCTTCTACATGCTCTGCGCCTTCCTGGTACATACACATTAACTACATAGAGACTTCCTTTTGATTTATTCTCATTTTTATAATTACCTATTATAATATTATTGTTTAGAATATTACTTTAAATCTCCAAAAATATTTTGAATTTAGCATTTTAAGAATTTATTAAAGACATTACTTAACCGTTTTGTCATTTAGGAATCCCAAAAGGATTTATTTTGTTTGTTTTTTAGAGTTATTTTTTAAATGATCAACAATGTTGTTCTCAAAAGTTGTACATGAAGACTTCAGATGCAAAAGCCTCTAAATACCCTCTGAAATATTCTTCTTTTGTTCAGTTATTTCACTTTAATTGCATATAAAAGGACCTATGCATTGTCATTAGAGCAACATTACTGAACCTACACATAGCAGCCTGATAAAAATGCTCATTTTAGATGATTTCAGATGGCACTTAGATTAAATTAAATAATGTCTTGTTTTAGATCATTAACCTGTTTGTGGCTGTCATCATGGACAACTTTGACTATCTGACCCGTGATTGGTCGATTCTGGGGCCACATCATCTTGATGAATTTAAGAGGATTTGGTCAGAGTATGATCCAGAGGCCAAGTAAGGATTTGAAAATGTGTTTGCCAAGTCATTTTTATTTCTATCGCACTTTATACAATACAGATTGTTTCAAAGCAGCTTATAAACAGGAAAATAACAGAATCAGTGATGCACACCTCTTCAGATATGAGATTAATTCAAATTCTGCTGCAAAGCAGACAAAAAACAACAGTTGTGCCATTATTCAGCTTAAGTAAGTTCAGCTTTGGTTCAGTTCAATAGCAGTGTAAAGTTCATATAAGATATAAGACGGGAAAAAAGGTCAATTATGAAACGCATTCAGTTCAGCTCAGTTCTCAATATGGCAGTTGCTTGTCAATGATGGCAATGAGACGAAGAGTAAATCTCTTATTTTATTGCAGAGGCAGAATAAAACATCTTGATGTAGTGACATTGTTGCGCCGTATTCAGCCTCCTCTTGGCTTTGGGAAACTCTGTCCTCATAGAGTCGCCTGCAAGGTAAGACACACATTTATAAATAATTAGTTTGAACATTAGCAAACACACTCGAGCCACCTTCTCACTCTTTCTTTCTATCTGTTGTTGTGTCTCTATTCCAGAGGCTGGTGGCTATGAACATGCCTCTGAACAGTGACGGCACTGTCATGTTTAATGCTACACTATTTGCTCTTGTGAGAACTGCACTGAAGATCAAAACGGAAGGTAAGTGCAAGTATTGGTTTGCAAATTACTTCATACATTTTATATAAATAAATTAATTCAAAACAATTAATTTGCATCGGTCGCAAAATATGTTTTGGTGAAATATTAATATAGGTAAACATTTAATTTATGTAGTAACACTGTTTGGGGTTTTGAGTAAAAATTTTAAAGATTTCTGAAAAGAAAAAAAACTCTCTTCTGCTAACCAGGGCTGCATTTATTTAATCTAAAATATATTAATATTTTAAAATATCATTGCAGTATCAAATAACTGTTTTCTATTTTATTGTATTTTAAAATGTATTTTTTTTCCTGTGATGCAAAGCTGATTTTTCAGCATCATTACTCCAGTCTTCAGTGTCACATGATCCTTCAGAAATAATTCTGATATGCTGATTTGGTGTATCTTATAATTAACAGTGTTGAAAATAGTTGTGCTGCTTAATATTTGTGTGGAAACCATGATACATTTTTCAGGATTTTATTAATAACTAAATATTCTAGTATTAAGTATAAATGTATTTACTGTCACTTTTGATCAATTAAATGCATCTTTGCTAAATAAAAGTATTAATTCCCTTCTTTAAAAAAAAAAGTCTTATTGATCCCTTTTGAACAGTAGTGTATATGAGAATATTTAGGTATAATATCACTAAATGTTATTGCTTTTTGCGTTCATTTAGTGAAAAACGGACAGTGGAAAAGATTTTACTATACTTTGTGAATTAAACATTATATTAAAATTGTGGCTCCTCTGAAATCACCCATAAATCACCCAGATTAAATGCATAACTATAGCCATAAAAATATTGAAAATGTGCCTTTTTTCAGTCCTAGTTGACGATAGTTAATATAAAATACATTGTGTTGATAACATGGTGTGTGTTTTGGCCCAGGTAACCTAGAGCAGGCGAATGAAGAGCTCCGAGCCGTGATTAAGAAGATCTGGAAGAGAACAAGCATGAAACTTCTGGATCAAGTGGTGCCCCCTGCTGGTGGTCAGTTATAAAGCTCAGAGTTTGTCGCCACTAATGAGAATACGCATTCACAACATAGACGTATAATACTTCTGTGGCAACCATTTAGACAAAATTTGTTTTAGAAAAAATATCATTTTTGAACACCATTCAGTTTCCCAAATGTAGCATATACACACATACTGTACATTTGTGTCATGCACACACACACACCAGCTGTTGCACTAGCTTTTTCGTGCTGTTGTACTCTTAGTTTCTCCTGGTCGGGTCTCTGCGATGTTTGTTCTGTTCCGTATGTGTCGCGAATGCTCTCCTCTCCTGCTCGGTTCCACACTGGAACCTCAATGGTGTGTGTGTGTGTGTGTGAGTATATGGTTGGAGGATTTGGAGAAGGTGTGTGTGCGTGTGTAGGTGTTGAGCTTTGGGCTTGCATGGCAACTCAGGCATGCTGTGTCCTTCTAAAGATGTGTCTCTTTCTCTCTGTTTCTCTCTCTTTTCTACGCTGTCGCCCTCTCCTGTATCTGCTTGAGCTTTTCCGCAGCTTCCGTTCCTCATTAATTGTCTTTCTGTTCATGTAAAAGTTCAAATCTTCAGAATATTCTGAAGCAATTCTGTTTTAGGGTGGTGGCATGGAACTAATGTTGCCTCTTCTTTCCTGATCCGTCCCCAACGTGCTTGTTTAAAAAAAGTGACACAGACCCCTGCTTCAGAATGATTCTCATGCACACAATTGCACATTACAGCACAGTACACAACATGCAGATGAACACTTTATACTGTATACACAGATGATTGAAATGCATAGTCAAAAACAGGATATTAGACATGCACAAATACACCCACAGAAATGCAACGCTTTGTTCATTGTTCAGTGCTGCTTGCTTGCATGTTTCCAGTAGAACTTAAACACATTTAGGACTAAATTTTAGTGAAGTTAGATGGCTTAGCTGATGCAGGTTTGTTTTTTGTTTTTTTTCAAACCCCCGCCCTCCCTTCAAACTTTCAGTTCTCTCTCTCACAGCTGCTATGCTAATGCTAGCATGCTAATACTAATGTTTACACATGTCTGGTGACTCAAATTAGATGGGTGCCAAACCGTGAAAAGGAAATATTCTACAACTAACATTTACATTAAGCTGGTAGCTATATTTTGGAACAAGATGGCTAGTTTCTAGCTGGTCATTAGCTGTTTGACTAGCTGGTAGCTGGTTTGTTGCTGGTCCAAGGTGGCCTACCAGCTAAAAGCCTGCAAATTACTAGTTTAAACCAGCTAGAATCGAGCTAATGTGTTTCCAAACACAACTAGCAGCTTAAGTTGAATTTTCCACATATTATTGTAATTTGTCTTAGATTTAGTTTTTTACCATTTTTACAATAGCAATTTTTTTTTTTTTTTTTTTTTTTTACAATAGCATTGTGAATAAAATTTTTAAACCTAACAACTATTAATTGTAATTATCTATATTTCTAGCATGAATGGCTAGGTAGAAAATATGTATTGCATTTTATATATGTACATCATTTACCATTATTTATATACAAATAATTGTTTTAATACTTTTATTACTATTATTTAGCATAGATTCATTCAAATGATTCAACATTGATAATAGTAATGTTTTTGTGCAGCAAATCAGCATATAAGAATGATTTCTGAAGGATCATGTGACACTGAAGACTGGAGTAATGATGCTGAAAATTCAGCTTGGCATCATGTGAATTAATTACATTTTAAAATATATTTAAAATAGAAATCTGTTATTTTACACTGTAATAATATTTCACAATATTGCCATTGTTACTACATTTTTATCAAATAAATAGAGCCTAGTGTAGAGTACTGTATATATATGTTCAAGGTCACTAAAACAGCAAAAGGTATCGGTGTCTTGTGATGTACAGCATATTTTGCCCATGTATGTGGTGTTTGTTAAGACCATTTGTGTTTATTATGTAGACATAGGTCCTATTTTACGAGCCATTTGTGTAGAAATCCAGATAATTCTAAATGGGTTAACATTTGATTCACAAAGCTGTTTTAATAGTGCATAGTTAGAGCATAAAGCATCTCATTGCGTCAGTTTCTGTCTCTCACCGTGCGTCACCGCAGAGGTGTGTATGCGTGCGTTGGAACTACTTGCTGACAGCGAAGCCGTGTGTGTGGTCTGTTCACTCAGATGATGAGGTAACGGTGGGGAAGTTCTATGCCACTTTCCTGATACAGGACTACTTTAGGAAATTCAAGAAACGCAAAGAGGAAGGCCTGGTGGGCGTTCACCCAGCACAGAACAACACCGCCGTCGCCCTGCAGGTAAGCAGAATGTACTTGGAGATAGATTCTTTAGTGTTAAGTTGTATGTTCTTTTATGGTCATCATGCTGTTGGTTTTGCACTTATTGAATTATTGCACAAATTTTTGTTCTTTAGCTTTATTTATTTAAAGAACCCCCTGAAATTAATATTTCAATTATTAACAAATGTTCGTGACATGTAAGTAAAGAAAATATTTTTAGTGTTTTATTTGATGTGTTTTTAAAATTTTATACATGATCCTAAATAGGTGAAATTGATCACTTTACATTTTGATCAAAAAAGTGTGTTTTTTTTTATGCCAGAATAAGCTCCAATGATATGTGATAGTCAAAAGCAAATCCATGTCAGTGTAAACACCCTGAATAATAAAAAAAAATGACAAACTGTATTTCCTTTGCATGAGACCTTTACCTCAACTGTGTCTCTCTGTTTCTGGATGCGCTAATGCTCTTTTAGCTTGAATATGGATCCCTCAATGTGATCATGGTGATCTGTAAATGTATTTTTGTCTGTTATACATGTAGTTTGAAGTGTTTGTATTCGTTTACCATCACTTCAGAGTTATAATTCATGTATTATTGTTTTGTTGGTCACCATCCTCATAAATCAAACACTACTAATGTGTTTGATTTCTCTGCGAACATAATCCTTGTTTAGAGGTTTTTAGTGTGATTTAGAAATAGAAATGTTTTACACTTTTGAAATGTTATACACAAAAGTTAATGTTTCTAAATAGCACATGTGGCTAATATAGTATTTTTTTAGAAAGTCACAGTAAAGGCTAGCATCTTAGTTAAAGTGTATTGGTTGTAGTGTACAGTTACCGGAACGTTTTCGTGTGTTTTTCCTCTTTGTCTACTGTGATTTGTTGTCATCTCTCATGAATTTGTCCTGTCTGGAACTGTCTTCGTCAAGCTTGTGTGTCAATGTGTAAACTGCCCCCTGGTGGCATGTGTGTGTGAGGGTCTCCGTTTTCAACATGTCGCTGCTGTTCAAGGGCTTTCCATTCAAGAGCGGGTCCTTAGCTATCTTGTCGTCACGGTTTCAGGCTGGCCTTCGTACGCTGCATGACATTGGGCCAGAAATCCGCCGTGCGATATCATGTGACCTGCAGGATGATGAGCTAGTAGACTTTATACCAGAGGAGGACGAAGAAATTTATAGGGTAAATTATTCACCTTTTATGACCACTTTCTCCTTATAAAATCGATCTGTACCTTATTGTCTCACTTTAACTGCCTGGTACAATTGAATACAGTTGTTTTTAATAGTAACGATGCCTTAAGGGAATTGCGATGAATGGTTCGCCATCCCTGGAGGTCATACACACCTAGATTAAGACCTTGAACAGGGATAAAGTAGCAAAGTTGACAATCTTTATTGAAAAAAGGTTGACTTTATTGAAGAGTATACAATTTGTATCGCAGGTTTGTATTAATAACGTTAGCCTTAGCATAGCATATCTAATTCAGTGTATCTGCATTTCTCTTGATATCAAATTCAGTTCAGATTTAATCAGTTCATGAAATTCACTCACACCATACGCCATTTTACCTCCTTTCCAACTTCTTTTTCCCATGAGATCATTAAAAATGGCAATCAAATTGACTTGGCATTGGATAAATGGTCAGAGATGCCATATTTCATTTTTTGCAAAGGTTGTGTGGGATACATTTTTTGACCGCAAAAAATTGTTTATTGCATCAGCGAAAGAACGATATTACAATTGCAGCTTGTATATCTATTTGTTAAGGGTCGTTTACACCAAGGATGATAACTACAACAATAACAATTGTTCCAATTTAAAAAAAAATATTGAAGTCCACATCATGGCTATAACGATAACAACACTGAGGGATGATCTTGTTGGGATCACTTTTAGAACTCTTTTTTTCCAGCTGATGAACAACTAAAACATTGACAGCCAATCAGAATCCGCATTCAGGCAGCAGGCGACAAAATTGCAACGCGCAAGTAAAATAAACAGAACATTATCGCCTTTGGTGTGAATATAGTTATAGTTATCTTTTTAGCTATTGTTCTTACGTTTTCGCTTCATTTGCGAAAATGTAAATATGGCGTCAACCCTGACTAAAGTCCATCGCGTATTTCTTTAAACTTACAAACACAAGTATATCTTCACAGCGAAATGGAGGACTCTTTGGCAACCACATCAGTCACACAAATGGAGACACCCGGAGCAGCTCCGGCCATCAGACAAATGCCACACAGCGCCCCCTGCAGGTGCAGCCGCCTCCACATTACGCCCACATGGAACATCCCGTGGGGCGTCTGGGCCGCGCCAATGCCATGGCGCAGCAAAACCATCATCGCCACCACCACCACCATCATCACCATCATCATCATCACAACTCCTACAACAAGTCTCCCAAGTCTACCAACATCAACCTCAACAACGCCAATGTGTCCAGCTTACCCAACGGAGGACACAATCGTTACTATGAGCACATGCCCGCTAATGGTTACCCAGGATCGTACTACGGAGAATACGACAAGCCCAGGACCCCACACGGACAAAGGTGAATGCTTGTTTTGTACATCCAACATTTTGATTTGACTATTTTGGAATATTTATTTTTGTGTATTCAATGATTTGTCAGTGCTAGTAGATTATATTGTAATCTCATGTATGACACTGATTTAAACCAATTCCTTAAATCTATTCGGATTGACTGGAATTGCTTTAGGAAGGGTGTTTTTCAAGGTCTTAAGTAATTGACTTCTTTAGTAGATTATTGAAGAAAGTGACTTTAAACTCTGCATTCATTTCAATTTATGCTTTTAGATGATTATTCATCTGCATTATCTCGGTCAAATTTACCATCGTTTGCCAAATTTTCACAGGCAACATCCATTCATTTCAATTGGAATGGGTGTGAGTGAAATTTCCCCATGCAGTTTTTGCAACATGTCCCACAAATTCACAACAGAAATCTGCTTTGTTTTAAAATGACTTCTGTTTGAGCTGGGCTTCATTCATCGCAATATTATTAACAATAGACAACTGATCTTTTTGCCCTCAAAATTTGGCCGAAATTTGCCTAATGTGACCGTACCTTTAGATCATTAAATTTCAATTATTTTACATTTTAGAATTTATCCACCTTTGAATCAAACCACCTGGCCCTCGTCCCGCCCACTGTCCTCCTCTGACCTACACTGGTCCATTATCTGACCATGTTTTCTTCAAGGTGTTTTCACAAACCCGATCTCATGAGTAAACGTAACTATTTCACAAGGTGCTGACTTCGTTTGAATTCATAAATTATTTTGTATGGAAACAGATAATTTTTAGAGAAAAATTTAGTATGAAGGTTCACACCTAACACCACTCCTAAAGGTAACATCAATGAAGCTTAAGCAGACTGTACAACGTACAAATGAAATCATACATGAATTTACCACTAATTTGCCAAAGCATAAAATAGTTACAAATTTGAATGTGTGTTGCTTTACTCTAGCACATTTGGTGCAGACCCAAGTCCATTTGAGATGTTTGCCAACCTTGATATTGGACACCAAGATACAGTCTTACTTTACTGTCTCATCACTGTAATGAGGCCATTTCTGGATGAATGGCTTTAGAAACCAGACAAGATTAATAAGGCTTGATATGGTCATCTGAGCAAAATTTAGCAAACATTAGACAATATGTGTATAATTCACAAATACTTTGTTAAAATCCTTGTTAGATTAACCCAAAGAATCGGAGAGGAAATAGAATTATGTTGTAAAACCAATTGGTTCATTTACCAGAAAAAGATTTATCAAAATGAATCAAATGTTTAGACCTTCGATAATCAGTTTCTACCAACTTCAAAAAGTGAAGCCAAAATTTTCACCTTTTTGGTGCTTATTTAGTTAGTCAAACCACATAATGCAAAGTAAAATCATAGGTGAGGGACGGAGGACATGTTTTTCAACTCGGGTTTGGACAAAGCAACCGTGTGAAAACAGCCTCACATATATTAAAATGCTGTATATATCATGAATATACTGTATGATATATGTGTCCATCCATTCCTTTTTCCTATTCCTCTGCTTTTCTCCACCTTTCTCTCTTTCCTTCCTAACCGAAATGCTTTCTCTTAACCATCTCTCTGCTTTCTGGAACAGAAGGCGCTACTATGAGACGTATATTAGGTATGTTACATTAGGTATTATATGTTCACATAGCAGGTACTAATGCTTGTAGAGAAACAGATGGTGAATGATAAGCAGAACTATGTTCAGTGAATAACAGCGTTGGGATTTCCACCTCTGCCCTGTCCCATATGGTGCTTTAAGTTGACTTTACATGTTTGCGAGACTGGTGCTCTTGAAGGACTGAGAGTGCTATTTGGGACAGGGCTTTACACACACACACACAGACACACAGAGACAGACAGACAGACTGACTTTCTACAAAACTGGAACAGGTTGATGGGAACATCTAGTAAAGCATTCCCAAATCAGGATGCGTCTGAGTCTCTGTGTGTTGTGATTGGGTGATGAAGGGAAAGAGGAGGGGCTTGTTGCATGTGTCTGCTGGATAACTGGTGCTAACAAAATGAAATGCTTGCCTTAAAGGATGACTCATCAGATTAATACTTCATAGAAATGAAATAACACTTAAACGCAATGTTTATTTATTTTTCTAAAACAAGAGTTGTCCTTTAAGTTCACCTCAGCAAGGATGTTGAGATGTCTTATTTAATGGGCCAGTGGGGCTGTAAGTCTGTCTAGACTTTAGAGTAGATGCCATATCTTTCTTCTACAAAAGCATGGCTGTGAGTCATAGAAGTATAGTTTGCTCAACATCTTATTTATTTTGACATATTCAAATTAATGGAAGAATATGTTCTTTCTTTCAAGGTACATGCAGTGGTGGAAAAACTATTTTGAAGCAGTAATTTCCCAAGCAACAATATGCATGTCTTTAAATACATATATTACAATAATGCTACTATTATTATTCGTTTTGAAGCAGCTCTTCTTATATATATATATATATATATATATATATATATATATATATATATATATATATATATATATATATATATATATATATATAAACTAACAACATATACACTGCTCTAGAGTGCAAGCTTTTTTGAATTATACTGATTATATTAAAATACACAATGTAAAAATAATTAATTTATTTAAAATGTATTTTTCCAATTAGAGCAGTATTTATCTAGCAATGAATATGTAAAAAAAAAAAATACTCCAGTTTGTATAAAATTTGTAATCCTGTTATAAGCAAATGCATTGTCACAGAAAAGCACGATGTGTTGCAAAGTGTTATTTTAGTAATATTTATATACTAATATTATTATTATTAATTATATATTAAATATATAAATAATGTAAGTTATTGTTTATTTTATGTTTTCATTTTATTTTTTGTTAAATTTTTAGTCATTTTGTAGTGCTTTTGTCTTATAATAATATTAATATTTAGGTTTAATTCATCTTTATTTTAGTTCAGTTTTATTTAAGTCTAGTTAGTCATTTTAGTGCTTCAACAAACGTATTTCAGTTATATTTCTAATTTTCTTACTTCTTTTCTTAATTTTGAATGGGGAAAAAAAAATTAAAATGCAAATAATACAGAATTGACCAAGCTTTGACTAATGATCTGAAAAATTCAAATATAGTTCAGTTAACTATTACAAAGAATAACTGAACATTAATTCACAAATAAAATATATTGTGTAAACTGTTACTGCTTTGACGTATTATTTTGGAATAAATGTAAAAATATTTAAAAACACAAAATTGATGGAATTCATACTTTGCTTTAATAAATAGAATATTGATTACATTGTTAATGTAAAAATATAAAAAGTGTTGTTTTTTTGTTTTGTTTTTCTTTCTGATTGTGTAATGTTTATTTAACCAAGTAAATGTGACTGGAACATGAATTTATATTTGATTACATTTGCCGCCTCATTTCAAAACACCACCGCACACCACTGATGCATATATATAAGAGCTATACTATTTTAAAAACGGCTACTGTCAAAATAGAGTGACGTTAGTAGCACTTTTGGTTAGTGAATCTTTAACACAGTAGTATATATCGACCAGACTGTACTTCTTTCACAGCCTCATTTTTTTATGTCAGTAAAATAGAGAATTCACTCTAAGGTCTATGCTTCAGTCACTGAAGATATCTAGACTCGGTGCACTGAAAACTTCAAGTAGAATATCTCTGAGCTGAGACTAGATTTCTTAAGACTGTACAGCTTGTTACTAAAGACTATATGCAAAAGCTAGAAGGGCTATGACACTGCTGACAGCTGTCTTGATAAGATTTTGCTTGTTTTCAAATGAGGTCTAACTCCGTCACTGCACTCTGGAGCCGTACGTCTGCATGGTAGTGCATGGTTATCCGCTGACTCGTTGACCGCAATCTAACCGGCCTCTCACTGACCTCTTGACCTTCACGCAGGTCGCAGGGCAGTGACAGAAGACGACCCACTATACGCCGCGAAGAGGAGTATGAGGAAGACCGTTACTCTGGAGAGTACTACAGCGGAGAGGAGTTTTACGAAGATGACCGCATGCTCTCGGCTGACAGGTAAAAAACTGTTGCAACTGCTGCACTTCCCTAATTCAAATAAATCACATTTACAGCAGTTCATCCGATGGTATTTACCGTATTACACGTCCTTGTGCAGGTACCCCAACAGTGACCAGGAATACGAGACGCCACGCGGTTACCATCATCCTGACAGTTACTATGAGGATGACGAGCAGCCCCTTTATCATGATTCACATAGGTCACCGAAGAGAAGGCTGCTTCCTCCAACACCGCAAGGCAAGTCTTGGGGTTCCTTACTTGGCCCTCTGCTTAATGGTTCAGCTTTGTTCAGCATCAGTGTTGGAAAATATTAATCGCTCTCGTTTATAGGTAATCGGAGACCGTCATTTAATTTTGAGTGTCTGCGCAGACAGAGCAGTCAAGACGATCTTCCTCACCAGCACACCGCTCTTCCATTACATCTCATGCAACACCAGGTGACATTAAATATGACACTATGTTCTGTGACATTGGAGTATATGACATTATTATGTAAAGGCTGAATATGGTAACATTCTAAGTCATAAACCATATTTATTAAAATAGTATTCAAATTAATTCCATATATATGAATGTATAAATAATTTATATTCAACAATAATTCAAATCTGATATAATAAAAAAAATACACATATACACATATATATATATATATATATATATATATATATATATATATATATATGTATGTGTATATATATGTATATGTGTGTATATATATGTATATATTATAAATAGTGATTATTTATATTTTAATAACTAAAATTATATAATAATAACTTAAATATAGAATTATAAATGTATAGAATTTTAAATATTTACATTATTATTATTATTATTATTATATATAGCTTATAGATACAGAACCAATTTAAAACATAACTGACAACAATAAATGTCTGTATATAAAAAACATGTCATTTTAATATACATACATACATATATATATATACACACATATATATATATATATATATATATATACATATATATATATATATATATATATATATATATATATATATATGAAGCTAAATGAATAAATGTAAATGTGTATATATATATACACACACACACACTGATATTCTTTTACAATATATTGACATATGTCTTATGTTTAAAGTTGGTTCTTTGTTACTTTGACTGTCTTGAATAATTTTTTTAATCCATGTTTACTTCATTTAGAAAACTTTTCGTGACAGTGTTTTCATTTTATTTTTTATTTTTAATATTTACAACTATAAATAAAGAAGAGTAAAAATTAGCATGCAAGAAATTGATTTTGGCATCAATTAATGAAATATTCAGTTTTATTACAACCCTATATTCCAGCATACTGTTATGTATAGTATATTTGCTGTATTTATATCACATTGTATATTAAAACAATACATTTCTATTGGCCACTGTACTTGTTGGTCCAGGTGATGGCGGTAGCGGGTCTGGACTCCAGCAGGGCTCACAGGCTTTCACCTACTCAATCTACCAGATCATGGGCATCACCTCCTCCCACTCCTGCGAGTAAAGACCAAACACCGTACTACACGCCGCTTATCCGCGTGGACCGTCCTCTGAGGGACAGCGCCCACAGCAGCCACTTATCCATCAGGAAGAGCTCGTGGTATACAGACGACCCCGAGTACCAGAGGAACTACTCACCCGTTCACCTACAGGTTCCACCCGAGTACAGAAACCAGTACCACCAGAAGAGAGGCAGCGCTACCAGCCTGGTAGAGGCGGTGAGTCTCAGACCTCTTTTGCCATTTATAAGATGTAGCCTGGCAAACATTATGAAAATCAGTATTTTTTTAGGTTAATTTGTTTTTTTGTCTTGACGACTTTAAAGAAATGTCTCAGTATTTATGTATTTGCTATGAAACCCTTTCAAAGTTTATTTAAAATTGTATTAATTTAAATAGAGCTAAGTAGATACAAATTGGAATGCTAAATAAATATACAAGAAAAATATGTGTTTATGTATATTTTAGTGCTGTCAAAATTAGTGTTAACTCAGGCAATTAATTTTTTCAGTTTAACGGGTTAAAAATATTTAACGCAGGGGCAGACCGAGGGTTGGCCACTCCACGTCTCTTTTTTTTCTTGACAAGAAGCACATTTATTTAGTCGCAGAACATCTTTATGAGCACATCAAATAGTAGACTTTTCAGACGCGGCGCTCCAACTTCACTTTGGCACCAGGCACGAGTCAAACGAGCGTGGAAACGGTACTGTGCTCACAATGCGTGTTCTTCAGTTGCACATGCAAAGGCGCCAGCGTGCACATAGCTTGTATAATTTCATATCAAAGCATGAATGAAACTAAACATATCAAAGCCAAAACCTCATCACCAAACACCAATGACTTGTACATAAGGGTACTGTCATTTTAGACGCGTCCAAAACTGTTGCAACAGTGATGGAAATACAATTTTTAAATACATGAATTATGTTTCCATCTTTGTTGTCAGTTTTGTTAGTGCCTTTTTCTGTTGTAAAGAAGGGGGTGTCCCAACACTTTTGTCCTTATAGTGTCTATACAAGTCATTGGTGTTTTTGGCTCAAGGTCTGCATTTAAAGTCACACCAGAGGTGTTCAGCTGGGATCAGGACTTGGTTTTCTGCAGACCAGTCAAGTTCTTCCACACTGACTGAATCAATCATGTCTTTTTGAACCGTGCCTTATACACAGAGGCACTGTCATGTTAGAATAGAAAAGGCTCCTGTCCAAACTGTTGCTATAAAATTAGAAGCACACAATTCCCTAGAATATCATTATATGCTTTAACATTAAGATTTGTACTCATAGAAATTACTAAAGTAGTCAAACATGTTCATTAGAAGAGGGTGACCCAATACTTTTGGCAATATAGTGTATGTGTCAGTGAAGACAGAATCTATGCTTACAGAGCAAAGCATAATTTTCTCCTCATGTTTGAGCAGGTCTTGATATCAGAAGGACTGGGTCGCTTCGCCAAGGATCCGAAGTTCGTGGCCGCCACAAAGCACGAGATCGCGGACGCGTGCGAGATGACCATCGACGAAATGGAGAGCGCCGCCAGCCATCTCCTGAATGGTGGCATTACGCCGGCAGTCAACGGTGTCAACGTCTTTCCCATAATGGGCCCCAGAGACTACGAGATGCAGGATGTCTCGGCTAGCTACAGCGACGAGGAACCCGAACCCAGACTGCAGTACGAGGAGGATCTGGCGGACGAAATGATATGCATTACCACTTTATAGCACCTGATTAGCGGTTGCTGCTCTTCCTCAGAAACTGATCAGTGAAAAAAACAAATCTAGAGTAGATTTACTGGCTTACTACCTAAAGAAGTGCCTTCACAGCAGAGCAGAAAGGCACCACAAAATGGACGCATCGGTGCCGCTCGCTCACTTCCTGTTCACGCAGGAACTTGGCAGTCATGGCGCCGAGGAGGAGTTCATTCGAACTTTGGAGGTGAACTTTAATTGGCTGCTTGTACCGTCACTGCAGGAAATGGACCAATGAGCAGCGAGGGGCGGGGATGGGGGGGGAGTCTGTTTCCACGGTGATGACAATCAAAACCAATGTCATTACCTCAGTCACTTTATTAAGGGTTTTGCATATCAAGCACGTTGCACGCTCAATGCTAGCTAAGTACGGCTTATCCCTCAACAAAGGCTTTAGTTTTGACTCGCCCCGTACGACTATTTTAGTACCGCGTAAGGTCAAGTGCATATTTTAGAGAACAAACGCTAAATCTACAGCACTGGTTTACAATTAGGATATCATGCAGGTTTGTGGATTTGGAGAGGATTTCAGCATTTGTGTTAAATGCACTAGCAGACAGGTTATTTTTAACTGTTTGATATTTCATAATATGCTGTAAATGACTTGTAATATATAAAGCAAAAGAAAACTTTGTAAAGAGACATTTATATTTTGTAATTATGTACTGTACAAAAAAGAAAATCAGCAATATTAATCCTAATTGATGTTATTGCATTACAAAAAAGGCTAAATTTGGTGTTATTTTAATAGGTACTGTACTTTATTATTAAATTCTTTGCCTTTATTCTTTGCTCATATGCATTCTTACTCGTTTGTGAAAAGTATAGAACAAAAAAGCCAATTTTCTATGAGGTTACGTCTGTGACACACCCGCACAAGATATGCAAGTTGTTTTCTCAGTGTCCGTTTCATAAGCGTAACCGACGTAGTGTTCCTTTAAAATCTACGGCATACAGTATGGGGCATGAGGGTCGACCCCCTTTGAGGACTTTAGTAGGGCTTACAAAATTGTGTCTTAATCATGCTCTTGTTTGTGTAGATTGAACGAGTGTCGAATAGGACTTCCCGTTTTAAGACTTCGTGTTTCGTTGCATATTTTGTGCCGGGGAGGTGCACAGGAAGGTGCAATGGTAAATGCTTTGTGCATTAACAATGCTGCTTAATTAGTCTGCAATTAAACTGTACGACCCTCACCAGGAACATGCTGCCACTTGGAAAAGCCTGCTGCCGCTGGCTGATCTATGAATAGCTGATCTAGGAACAGCGCACTACCGCAAGGGGTTTCGGATTAGCGAATCATTTCTACCACTAACGTATTTAGGTGTGCTTTGAATACTGAAATCTTCCTTTAGTTTTATAATGATGTTGATGTTACGATGACAAAATGTGATGACGGGAGTTTTGGGTTGCTTGAAGTGCATGTTTGCATCATGAATCCTTAACGGAACAGTTCAGGCAAAAACAAAAAAATTCTGTCTTTATTCACTGACTGTCAAATTGTTTCTTCCTCAGTGGAAAAAGTTGGGTTTTGGAAGTAAAATTTCAGTTTATTTTCTCCATAAGGGAAATAGATTTTTAATTATAACTGTGAGCTACAAGGTTGTTAATGTTTTGCTGAATTTGTGTTGAAAACTACATTACCCATGATTCTATACAGAAAATTCAACCAATTACAGAGTCACATCTCCCATGAAATATTCATATGCATTATTTAGTGATAAACTGAAACTTAAAAATCCAGTAACTACACATATGATCCATAACTTAATAGTTTTATATTTCTCCATTGTTTTAATTTGACTGTCATTTGCAGTGCTTCATGGGACTGTAGTTCTTTCCCTCTTTTAAGACTTCAAATACTTTTTCTTTAAATAAAAGGTTGTAATGTGATTCACGTTGTAGCTGCTTGATTTGATTCATGGCTTATAATGCTTTAATGAAGCCCTCAACGGAATTTCTACAGGAAAAAAAATACTTCCAGAACCAATGCCACTGGAAAAAGTGGGCAGCCGCTAATGCACTCCATACATAGAGAATATTTGAAGAATTTTGCTGCTCAAAAGTTATTATACAGCATTCCTATATTTAAAACAGTAGAGGAAAAAAATATAAAATGCACACCTTAAAAATGCAATGTAAGTCGCTTTACATCAATGCATCTGGCAGATGTTTTAATTCAATGTAAATGTAATCATATGCCAAATTTACACTGCAAAGGTGGCACAGAAGCACTTCTAAAGTGGTATTTGCATTTACACAGATACAAATACAACTGTGTGCTTTGATACTAGGGGCTGAGGTGGGTCAGAGCAGGCTTACTTTACTCTAGCTTTTATGTAACATTAAAAAAAACATTTGTAAAGTTTAGAAATGCAAAAATTTGAAAGTTAAAGGGGGGTAAATGACAGAATTTATTTTTGGGTGCACTGTTCCTTTAAGCAGGACAAGAAACAGGTTAAGCAATACCCCCCTTATTTGTTTTATTTTACTCTTTCTTTGTTTCTTCCCACCTTTCACTTAAGCTCTGGCTTCTGGAAATACCTCTTTTAATGCAGGGGAAACATATCAGCATTTAAAGCGTCCTTTTTGTGAGTGTTCTTGCCTTTAAGGTGTTGTAAATCTGTCCTTAGTCCTCAACTTGGGATACATCAATTCAATTGACCTTTTGTCATTTCTAACAGGCAATTTAAAGCCGATTAATGCATTATGGGCAAAAAAAAGAAGTTTGACTGCAAAGGCCACTGCCTTGAAGTGTAAAGCTTCAATACAGCTTAAATAAAGGGAAATGAGGGGGTTGTTGGAATTCTTGTTCTTGAGTGTTATTGATCTCTTGTGTTTTGGAAGAGTACTGTGCTTTTCAGTCAACCGAATACTGTCATGATACACTGCGTGTGCACATCTGAAAGGGCTCTCTGAAATGATCCGTGCAGGGGAAAAAAAAAAACAAAAACATGATGTTGTGTTCTGGTCTTCATGTCAATTATACTGTATCTTGTAAACGGACCAATGCACATTCTTGGCACATTGTACTATTCGTAGCAATTACTGGTAAGGACAATAAAATATGCATTATTTTTAATAAACAAAGAAAAAAACTTGTTAAACGAAAGATTTATCTTTTACCTCGTGTCAGGGACTCCTGAAAAAAATTTGGTTTCTTAATATACCAATGGGATTTTAGTATTAGCACATTGCTGTTCGTCTTTGCACAAATTACTGTAACGTGCAAATTGTTTTCTCTGTTTTCTATTCATATGTTGTGTATCAAGGTGGGCGAATTTTGTACTATTTTCTGTGACTGTGCGTATGGTTTAGTGAAATCTATATTTGTCATTTACATTTCACCTTTCAGTGCTGGAGGGGAAGAAGGTGCACTCCTCTGTATTGTTAACATTAATGTTAACAAAAAAAAGGAAAAAAGTATTATACAATTTTCAGAGCCACATCTGTTGATTATCACATTTTCATCTAGCGTTGTTGCTACTACTATTATATACTTTTTCTTATTAATGCTGTAAGGAAACATAAGATTATACTGTAACATATGTACAGAAGTAACGGAAAGCTGCGTGGTGATGTTCTCCATTTGAAAGTCTTTATCTTTGCTTTGTTATGGTTTTTATTCCATGTAGAAAAAGGAAAAAAAGGTTTTCTCTTCGTAGCAGATGACTTATATCCCTCTAGGTTTTGTATTGATACTTTTTTTTTGTAATTTTCCTATTTATTTTGGCCTGGACTTGATTTTAATCAATATTGAAATTTTATTTTCTAATGATTAATACAGAATAAACTTAATGAATAAACTAATGACTGTGTCACTTATTTGTGCAAGAACATGGAACTGCAATTCATTACATTACAATAACACTTCAGTACAGCTACGGCTTAAATGCTAAAAAAAAGAGTTCCTCAGTAGATCTATGGGTCAAGGTGTCTTTAATTGGAAAGAAATGTGAAAAATTAATCTGATTATATTGCAAGATTCATCTGGGGCTCTGGGAGTAGGTGATGTAGCATTTAAGAGTTTTAGAATCGAGATTTCACCAAATTTGATGTCTTTATTGTCACTTTATTGCACTGTTGCTGTATAAAAGTATTGGCTTTAAATGTTGGCCTATCTGTAGTACATAAGCTACAATCTAAAAGTTGACATGAGCATAAAATGCTGTTGTTTTTTGCTTGTGAGAAATACTGGCTTGCTTGTCTTTCATTCAGGAAGGTACTGTATGCATATTTTTTTCCATTTAAATGCTGTTTAGAATGAGAATGTCCCTCTCTCAAAACCAGTTAGTTCTGAACAGCTTTAGCAAGCAGTGAAACAGATGTGATGTGAATGAAAGGTTGTTGGCCTTAAAAAGGCCACTCTATATGTCCCATCTCAACTTCAACAGGAAACATACAGCAAAGACATTTGCATTCATCAAACCATATCACTTTTAGCAGAAAAGCACGTTCATCATGCTATAACATGACTGTATTGAAACATACAGTAAGTCACTCTGGGCTGATTTTGTTGTTCAATGGTGACACAACGGTCTGAACATCAGATACATCTTCCTCTGAAGGCCAGGGATCCCTTCCACACATCAGAAGTTGTATTGCATGCTTCTGGAACTAGAAAAACAGACAATTTTTACTACATTATATTAATTTATACACATGGTGAGATTTCAAATCTTGTGTATGTTTGGTGTGAAAGTCATTATTGTGTTAAACTATGCAGATTATACCGATCCTCGTGATTTATCTGCTTGTTTCACTCACCTGTTTGTTCATGTATATGTAGATCAGGGGGTTGTAAACAGTGCTGCTCTTGGCCATGTATATGGGTACCACCTTCACAAGCACGGCCAACTGTACATCAGGGTTGAAGACGACCGTTAGAGCCAGAGTGGCATACGGCAGCCAGCTCACGAGGAACGCCAACACCATCATCACTACCATCCACGCCACCTTAGACTCTGCCCTTGCAGCCACACATCCACCTACCTTAGCTACCTGTCAATGAAAATATTCCTTCAAACTATCAGGGGTGGACTAAGTACTCAAATCAAATACTTTAATAAAAGTACAGCTACCCTAATAAAATATTACTACAGTAAAGTACTAATTTTCAAATTTAATTTAGTAGATGTACTAAAGTACTTAATTTATAAAGTAATCGATGCACCATGTTTATTATTTATAACATCCACCACTAGTCTGCATATTGATATGCAAGTAAATAATTGTACCAAAATTTGCTATACACTATCAAAACTTCAATGTTCTAAAAAAAAAAATTTAAGCTACTGATCATTTGTGTGCAAACTAAAAAAAAAAAAAAAAAAAATGCAAAATCCCTTAAATGAATGGTTCATCCAAAATGTGTCTTTGTTTCTTCCACAGAACAGATTTGGAGAAATTTAGCATTGCATCACTTATTCAGTCCACTAAGGGATCCTCTGCAGTGAATGGGTGCCGTCACAATAAGAGTCCAAACAGCAGATAAAACTATTATGGATGAAGGACTCGTATTTTAGCCAGAAGCAAACTTTGAAAACATCTTGATGTATTGTTTTTCTTACAAACATTCAACCTTCCACATCACAAGACATTAATTGATGGACTGGAGTCCTGTGGAGTACTTGTGGATTATTGTGTTGGTTTTATCAGCTGTTTGGACTCTCATTCTGACGGCACCCATTTACTGCAGAGGATACATTGGTGAGCAAGTGATGTAAATAATGCTAAATTTCCCCAATTTGTTCTGATGACACAAACTCATTTACATCTTGGATGGCATGAGAGTCCGAAATTGTCAGCAACTTTTAATTTTTCAATGAACTTTTCCTGTAACATTTCAAGTTTGAATTGGACATCCCTCTTGGATTTCATGAGTGAGGTTTTTATATCATGTTATCTAGTAAAAGTAAACATTTTACAATATAAAAATACTCTGGCAAAGAACAGGTACTTAACTGCAACTAAATTTCACCAGCTCATAAGATAACTTCAAAAACATAAGTAAACTGGAACTGTCCTACTTGTCTTAGCGTGTAGAGCAGCCATGAATATGACACCACAATGATGATGAATGGCACAGCGAAACAGAGAGAGAAGTAGCAGATGATGTAAGACACATTCTTGAGATCTCGACTCTGCCAGTCGGGTCCGCAGGATGTGCCGGCTCCCTCCAGTTGGTAGCTCCCCCAACCAAAGAGAGGCGGGGTATTCCAGACCAGAGACCAGAGCCAGGATAACAACAGCCCTCCTGCGGCGTGCTTGGTCTGGAATGTGATGCTGCCCAGAGGCTTGCACACTACAAACAACCGTTCCACAGCAATCAGGGCCACTGTGCACAGAGCTGTTATACCTGTGCAGTCAACAGAGGAAACAGAAGAATTCACAGTTAAGTCAGAGTTCACTCAATTTGTATTTTAAGGTTTAACACAGTTGATCAAATGAATGATGTTTAATTCCCAGTCATACACAATAATGTCACAGTAAGATTATTGCCTTGTACAATATATAAAACATGTTTGCTTGAGAAACAACTAGTTTTTAGGCAATATTTTCTGGGAAACGAATAGACTGATTGATTCACGAACAGGTAAATTGTTTGAGCCAAAGTGTCCTGACATTTTATCCTACCCATCAGATTGTCCTGTCAGGGTATGAGTGATAGAGGACTCAGATGCAGAGTAGAGAACGGAGAAACTTTTATTCTCGCCACAAAACACAAAATAACATAAACAATATTTAACAGCTGCTTAGGGAAGCGGAGATTCCAGAGCTGGCCGGCAGCATCTGCAGACCATACAAGCTGCTGGATCTCCGTGCTACGAGTCCTGCAGCACAAGGGAACAGAGGGACAGATAAAGAAGCGTGAATCTCACACAGAACACCAGCAAGGACAAAACAATCTACTCACAATGAGGAACAGGAAAGTAGGGACGTATAAGGGAGTGGGGGAATGAGCGACAGGTGGGGGAGAGTCAGCTCGTGATCCGTGCACTACCGCTGCACCATCAGCACTGATTGCCCAGACCACGAGCTGCCGAACCTGACAGGACAACACAGACAGCAAGAGGAGCCGGGAAAGCACCCTGAACCGTGGCATGTCCTTCCAGGGCATACTGCGCATGCACACATTTTTCTCATGCCGAACAACATTTACTGTAAGGGTATGTTTAGGGTTGGGGTAGGTGTAGACATGAATAAAACACAATCTAATAAGTAGAAAAGTTTATTTATTGTTGGTTTCCGGCCGTATCTGTATCCCTATATCCACAACTGTGAATAACACAATTACTGTATTTTCATTACTGTAAGAGTAGGTTTAGGGTTGGGGTAGGTGTAGACATTAATAAACTATAGCATTTTTCGTTGTCGAATTGTACTACCTACTGTTTTAAAGGGAGGTTGTAAGATCTGGCAAGGTAGCACAATAGACAGAATACAGTCTTTTTAGTGAATAAAAATAAAGTGCAGTGCAGTCTGTTTTACTAACAAATAGGCTACGAGAACGAACGAAAGAAAGAAAGAACAGAAGAAAGAAAGAAAGAAAGAAAGAAAGAAAGAAAGAAAGAACGAACGAAATAAAGAAAGAAAAAGAAAGGGGACTGGATGTCTTAATGAATCATTATATGATCATGAGGGAACGTTGCTGTTTGACTCACTCATCTAATGAAATTTTGAAGGAATTCCATCAAAGTCAGGCGGCTATCAAACTTTTTTAAGGTAGGCTTATTACTTTCAATGATAAGCAGGTTTCGTGTACCGGACACTTTCACCTCTAAATGGTAATTTTCAATAAGCAGAACACGATTCGTTAACGAATAACCGGTACTCAGTGTCAATCGGTCAGATGGGTTTGCTAAACGCCGAATCGGTTTGCGATTCAGTCTGAACCATTCGGACAGTTCCTATGCACTGATATGTTTGGACCGGTTTATGCAGTAAAAGACTATTTGTGACAATGGACCACAAAACCAGTCTTAAGTGTCAATTTTTTGAAATCGAGATGTATGCATCATCTGAAAGCTGAATAAATAATATTTCCATTGATGTATGGTTTGTTAGAATAAGACAATGTTTGGCCGAGATACAACTATTTGAAAATCTGGAATCTGAGGGTGCAAAAAAAATCTAAATATTGAGAAAATCGCCTATAAAGTTGTCCAAATGATTTTCTTATCGATGCATGTTACAAATCAAAAATTAAGTTTTGATATATTTACGGTAAGAAATTTACTAAATATCTTCATGGAACATGATCTTTACTTAATATCCTAATGATTTTTGGCATAAAAGAAAAATTGACAATTTTGACTCATACAATGTATTTTTGGCTATTGCTACAAATATACCCCACCGACTTAAAACAGAAAGCGAAAAGAGCACTGAATGAAGTGAATTTCAAAACCCTGGAAATGTCTCCTTTAATCTGGCAGCCTATACGAAGAAGCTCTTTTTAAGGATCGCCTGTAGGACCAGCTTGTGAACCAGCAGGTTTGTTGTTCAACAGTAGCTACAAAAAGTAGGCTATTATGATATTTCCATGTTTTTGAACAAATGCCTTTGCATGTATTACACTGTATGGTCCCACCACAGTTACTGAACATTTAAATGTAATTTACAAAAGAATACAACTCTAAATTATACTGTCTAAAATCATTATTTAGTGTTGGAACCAAACCAAAATAAACTTACCAAATAATGCAACGCAAAATCCCTCCAATACACAGCCGACCCGTCCCATAATGTAATAGCCCAAGGCATTGGTCACCACAGATGGCACACTTCCTGTTAATGTGATGCCCAGGTCGGCCACGGCGAGGTTGACCAGGGCAAAATTCAGTGGTTGCCGCAGCTGTTTGTGCCGGAGGGTGACGACTATCACTGTAGCATTCAACACGACAGCTGTGATGGAGAACACGGCCATGAGGAGGGACAGTGTGATGAATCCTGCCCAAGGCAGGGGCACCTTTGCACCAGAGCCATCGTGGATAGACGAGTCATTCAAGAATTCTGGGAAAGAGCCCATCCCCTCAGGTATTAACTAAAAATACAGATGTATAAAAAAAATCAGTTCCTCTAAACCGTTTCGTGTTCTGTAGTTTTGGTAGTTTTCCAGTCAGTTTCAATCTATATTCTTCTCTGCTGTGTAACTCGAGTTCATCAGACATGCACCTTCAAGTCGGCGACACACAAAAAAGGGTTCTTATTTAGATTAGGTGCTGTAAGAAGAAAAGTCCCAAAGATCCAGACTTAAGACACAATAAGTCCTCCTGGGTGTGAGCTCTGATCCAGCTCTTTCCTTGATTGCAGAAGAATGACTTGTCGAGTTTAGAATAATTAAAAAAATGTTATATGTTTTTTGAAGAAATCTCTTATGTTCACCAAAACTGTGCTTATTTTATAAGAAAATACAATTTAAAAGAACTGTTCTTTACTTAAAAATATTGTAAAAATAAGATAATAGTGAATGCTTCTTGAACAGCAAATCAGCTTATTCAAATGATTTTTGAAGGATTATGTGACCCTGAAGACTGAGTAGTAATCACAGGAATAAATTCAAAATATATCATTTGACATTTTAATAATATTTCACAATATTACTGTTTTTACTAAATATTTGATCAAATAAATGCAGCCTTGGTGAACATTAAGGACATAAAATTATTAACAATTGATTTATGAAAATATATTTTTTTTCCAAACTTTTGACCCTGTATTGATTGATTTTAATGAATAAAACAAACAAACAGCTACTTAAGTTTTTCATTGCTAATTATGATGCATTAGATAAATAACAGCAATAAAGTAACTTTATTTACTTTTTACAAGTTTATTCCTCAAAGTAGCTAATACACAGTATAATACTCTTGGAATTTCTTTTTTTTTTTTTCAGAGGCTGTACACTTTTGTACATCTTTTGTACTCTGAAAGTGCACGCTACGTTGCTCAAAAATGTTTACTTTCTCTCAGCACCAAAAGTTAGCACTGAATTTTGATATTTTGGAGTCATGGCTTTGAAAAGAATGGCAAAAGTGACCTGATTTACATCATTTCACTTTGCATCAATGCATTAAAGTTTAATAATGTTATATTGCTGTTTAAAAGATGCTCCCAGGAATCTGTATCCATTCATAAAGGCGTGTGAGTGCATGTGTTTATGACAGATTTAGTAAGAGGTTCTGTGATTAACTGTGCAGAGTAACTCTCAGCACCTTCAATGCCAGATGTCACATATGTCCAGTACTATATTTGACCCGCTAAGAGTTTTAACTTCCATTAAGACGAGACAGAGATTACTGTGTGTTTGGTGCCCTGCATTAAAATAGATGAGAGTGAACTCCAGCACAGACTAACCGGATTTGCTTCAAGAGTTGTTAAAACTATTGCTTCTGTCCCCGAAAGACCCATAATTTCTTAATCTTATTGTTGTCTTTGTCATTCTGATTTAAGAAGGACCACCAGGTCACCAGTGAATAAAGACTTCTATTTCTGGATGTGCATCTATATAGCTCCACTGGAAAGACTGTAAGTTAAGGTAAGGTAGGATATTTTAGACAAAAGCTGTTCAAGTGAACAAAAGGTTCATTTGAACCATTTTAATTTACATAGTTAAAAATATAGGACAAATTGAAGATAAGATTTTTAAAAGTTTTTGAAAGTCTCATATCCTTTGCTCAATAAATTTACAAAATAAAAAAATTCAAAAACCCTAATTTTTCAATGTGTGTGTGTGTGTGTGTGTGTGTGTGAGGATAGATAGATAGATAGATAGATAGATAGATAGATAGATAGATAGATAGATAGATAGATAGATAGATAGATAGATAGATAGATAGATAGATAGATAGATAGATAGATAGATAGATAGATAGATAGATAGATAGATAGATAGATAGATAGATAGATAGATAGATAGATAGAGCATTGCAATAGTACTTTATGGCAAGTGTTCTTCAGCTCCAGTCACTGCTGTTTCTAGCTGAGTCTGTGATGTATGATGCATTTACCAGCTAATCATGACTACACAGAGACGCAGGCTGTGTTCAGACAGATCCATCAGACCCCTTACCACACACACTCACGCAGATGCACCTCATCAGTTATGTGCTCGTGGTAATTAGATGAACAAAAAAAGAGAATGAGAGAATAGCAATTAACTCCTGGATGCCATTGTTAAACATCAGGCTCAAGAGGTCAGTACTGTAGTAGTGACTGGTCATAAATCTTATTCACTTACTTTCTTTGAGTACTATCTGCTCTTTAATGGCATCTATTGATGAGGAGCATCTATGCTACTGATTTATTCTGTATAACGGTGTGCATTGTGCTGAAGGAATAGTTCACCCGAAAATGAGAATTTGCAGAACATGTACTCACCCTCAGGCCATTTAAGATGTAGATGAGTTTGTGTCTTCATAAGAACAGATTTGGAGAAATTTAGCATTACATCACTTGTTTACCAATGGATCCTCTGCAGTGAATGGGTGCCGTCAGAATGAGACTCCAAACAGAGTTGCTAATACGTAAAAGGCAACTTTGTTTCACATAACATTAATTGAAGGGATATACAGTAGTTATGTCTTACTTGTGATGTTTTTATCAGCTGTTTGGACTTTCATTCTGACGGCACCCATTCACTGCAGAGGAACCTTTCGTGAGCAAGTGATGTAATGCTAAATTTCTCCAAATCTGTTCCCATGAAGAAATAAACTCATCTGCTGTGCATCTTGGATGACCTGAGGGTACATTTTCAGCAAATTTTAATTTCTGGGTTAACTATTCCTTTCATGTGCATCTCAATGAAAACTATTTGAAATATGCAGAATCATACAGGTATGTTTACGTATGACAACTCAGATGAGATTGTTTGGAGGGGAGAAATCATGAATATTATTCTAATTTTGACAGTTTTGAACTAGGTTTTCCAAACAATTATACAAAAAGTCTGATATTTGAAACATAATTGGGCATAATCTTACAGATATAGCCGTTTGTGACAACTGTGACAACTGGTTAAATAAAAAGTGTGACCTAAACTGTTGTAACCTCCAATATGCAGAATCATCCACTGCTGTTAGGCTATGGAAATTATTCTTATCTCATGATGATTAATAATGTTATGATGTTAATGTTATATGAAACTGTAATATTATTTTTTGAATGACTAATGAATAAATGATTCATGTAAAAGTAAAATATGTAATCTCGAAGCATGTGCCCCATCACTGCTTGATATGAGAGCAAAAGCATCCCCAAACGGAGGAATGCGCGTGGCCGAGGGAAAGTTTCGCATCAGCTTCTCTCGTGTGCGCGCTCGCATGGGGAAACCGCACTGAATCTCCTTGCCTAGGTTTACACACGAGCCTCACTTTCCAATCGCCTTTCCTCTCCCCAAACTTCTGCCTTTAGTACACGCACTGACCCGAAAGTGTCGTTCATCATAATATCAGCAGCGCAAGTAGTGAGAGCGCGCGCGCTAATTTCTCATAATCAGCTCCGAGAAGAAGGCTGCGTGCGCAAAATAATTTTAACCTGATTTTGTTCTTTTTATACTCCTAATGCAAGAATAAAAACAAGGATCGATGTCAAAGAGGTCGTGGGGTGTGTGACAGCTGGGCGGAGAGACTGAAACTCCGGAGGCAGCACGCGCGCTGGGGCGGCAGATGTGCGGCTGAATCTGCCGTTTTTGTTACCGAGGGGAAAGAGACCGAGAGGAGGGGGAGTTCTAAAGGGTGCCCGAGCCGCCGGCTCCGTTGCAGCGCAAGAAATTTTGGGGGAAGGATGCAGCGGAACCGGAGAATTCCTCTGATGCACCTCCTCTTGTGTGTGATGAGCGCGTGCTGGACGGCGCTGGAGGTGCGGGGGTCCCAACCGGAGATCCCCTTATCAGTGTGAGTAGAAGAGCATGCATGCACAATATTGAGAACAAGCCATAATAATTGCATTTAACCTGCATTTTATAGAAAAAAAGAGAGGATAAAACTGACAATTAGCTGTATTTTAAGAACCTAGAAATTTCTAGAGTACACATAATAGATGCATTTATATTTTATGCACATTGCATTGTATATAAATGCATGCAAAATATAGAGAAGCCTTAATCAAATGTAGGCTATTTAATCTATGCACATTTGTAGAGAAAGAGGCTACAATTATCATTTATGAGGACTTTGGTCATATTTAAATGGATTAGTTATAGCTAAAAAAGCTTCTTTTTTAAATTAACATGTATTTTATTATATTTAAAGATATGCAAAACAGAGAATTACTACATTTAATATATAAGCAAAAGTGTACTTAGAGAGAGGTTACAGCTATGCTTTGTGATGCTATTGCGCCATTGTAATATTCTATTATCCCTATAATGCAAATATGAGAGGCTTTTATTATTTATTCACATTTTTTTATATTTAAAGGTAAAAAGGCCCTAATAATTGCTGTTATATGTATACAGCACATACAAAAAATGTCAGGTGATATGCTTCATGTGATAAATCAACTGATTTGATTTGAGCCACAAATATAATTTACGGTAATATGATATAATCAACCTCACTACATTACATTACGCCAATAAAACTCATTTTTAAGAGTCAGACCATGTATGCAATTCATTTGATGTTTTCACTTTTACAGTGTATAAAGAAAATACAGTATATGCTTTTTTGTCATACAGTAAATGAGAAACACAAAGGAGAAACATGTGGATTTAACCTACAAACCTACATGCTCGTATATGGTCATATGCAGTAGAATACAATGATTACAAACAGTCACTGCTTAACTTTAACGGTTTTATTTCTAATCTATCATTATAGTATTGCTAATAATGGTGATATAATGGGTAATAATTTCAGTGATTGAATGGCTTCTTCCCCCAACAGGGTGAAACTCTGGGCTTCAGCGTTTGGTGGTGAAATAAAATCAATAGCTTCAAAATACTCAGGATCTCAGCTCTTACAGAAGGTATTTCCCCCCCTCTCTCTCTCTTGCTCGCACACACTTGCATTGGCACACACACCTCATAAGAATACAGATGGCTTTGGTTTACAACATCCAGGTGTATAATCTGAGATGTGTGAGAGAGAGAGAGCAGGAGAGGGAGTTTTTGGATAAGGCCCATTACACTTGGTTTCTTTCCCCCCGATCTGTCTTTTGCATCTAAACACCTGGTTAGGACTAGCTGGAATAGACAAACAGAATAATTGAATAAATGTGTGTCTCTTTATAAAGCATCTGATGATGCACTACACACTTTAGCCACATGGTGTAGCTGATATTATGAACTGAGTGCTTCAAATCTTTTCTGCACATCAGGTTCAAATTTGTGATATTTAAGGCATTTTGAGACACGTTGTATGCTTTTAAATTATTAATTAATCATAATGTTCTATCCAATATTAGAAGACATAAAAACAGGGAAATTATATGCATAAAGCAGACATTTGATGCCATAACAACCCCCTTTTGTTTTGTTTTTTATTTATTATTTATCCATTCGTATCCATTCATATTAGGGAGTCTTTTTGGTGTGACGTACTGTAGATGGTTTATATTTACGCATGAACAATTCAATATCGATAACAATGTCAAAAGAGGAAAAAAGGCACATTGCAATATTAATATTTTATTATTAAAGTTCCTATCTGTGCTGATATGTTGCAGATAAAGGTCTCCACCTGGTTTCTTTGTTCCACCATACCATGTTGTAGCTGTTACTGCTGTTTGAATGCACTATGCCGTGGCGTTATATACTACAGAACACACTTAATTTCCTCTCGGTTTCTACTGAAGGAAAAACAGTGAAGGATGTTTTGAGATAACCCTCTCTCTCTCTCTCTGAAGTATTAATAAGTCTCTCAGTGTTGGTGTGAGATAAGAGCACAGCTCTCACCATCAGTGCACATATTATCGTCGTAATTACCTCCTCACAGAATGTGTGTACGTGACTCTTTAACTGAACTAGCCTGGGTCTGTTTATAAAACAGCGGAAATGAATGAAACTCAGGCTTTGAGAATTACATCTGAGTTTTTAAATGCATGTCAGTGAGTTATAAGCGTCTGTAAAGGTGTCTGTCTCTGTGTGCGATACAATGAAAGAGATATTAAAGACAATTGAGTTCTTTTTGTCTACCTACAGTACACTGAATGTTTAACTAAAGCTGAGATTTGGGGTCTATATTTAGCTACAGGGCCCTCACTTACAGAAAAAATCTATAGTGTAGTCAGAGCCATTACCGGTGTTGTATTTATCCACTGATCCGAGACCAATGTGGCTGATTTACCTTGCATAATTGTTAACTGAATTATTCACCCAAAAATGAAAATTCTCTTTGTTTATGTTGATCCAAAAATCATTTGCTTTTATGTTTTTACTCGTCAGTTCACGGTAACCATGTCTGTGAAGCTCCAAAAAGGACAACATAAACTAGTCCATATGACCCATGTGCTAAATGCCAAGTCTTCTAAACTGATCATATGAGAAACAGACATAGAAATTTAAAGAGATACCAAAAAAATGAAAATTAATTTACTTACCTGCCTGTCTTTCCCATTTTATGACTTTCTTATGTGGAAAATAAAACAAGATATTTCGAAAAATGGATTTTCTTTGGGGTTTTTTTGTCCTACAATGGAAGTCAGTTGGCTTCAATAGTGTTTGGTTCCCAACATTCTTCAAAATATCTTGTGTTTCATGAAAGAAATGCAGGTTTGGAATTACATGAGGATGAATAAATGTTAACCAAAAAACGTATGTAAATTAAATTTCAGATCTTAGATGGAGACGATCAGATATCAACCTTGCTAAAAAATACTGTATGAAATATAGTGCATGAACTGTTTTGACGATTGCAGGATAAATTTGGCAGATGGGCAGCTGGGTAGATTACTTATAAATGCTAATCAAATTAATAAATGCAAATAAAATTATAATCTGTTACTGATTTCAAATTACACAAAGTGTAGTCAATCATTTTGGGTAAGACTGCTTATACGTTTTTGATTTCTTTCGACCTAATTTGTTTGTCACATGGAAGGATAATCTTGTGCCAATTTGATATAAAATTACAAAGAGGAATATATTCAATCCTTCATATAAGTATATAAGCAGTAGGCTTCAGAATGATGTAACTGAAGCAATGTAATTGAATTACAAGTGCTTAAGAGTCATTTCTGGATCCAAATTATATGTAATCAGTTACAGTAACACTGTTTATCTTTTCTTCAGTTTCCCATGGAAAAACACAGCATATGGGTTTAGAATGATGTAACAATGAGTAAATAATGACACAATTTTCGTTTTTGCGTGAACTGTGCCTTTAAGGTAAGTGTTTATGATTTCAGTCATAAGCTTCAATAAAGAACTTGTTCTACCATCCCACCCAAAATGATCTTCATCAACCTAAACGCACGCACACACACATTGTAAAATGTCCCAGCCAGTTGTGTTCTCTCTTCATTGCCGTTTCTGCGTATGTTTGCACTTTTCCCATCATCCTGCTCAGTGGGCGTGACCGATGGGTGGGGCTCAGCGCCAATAAACTGTCTGTCTGAAGAGCTGGAAGCAGAAAGGGAGGAATGAGGCAGCAGGCCGGTTCATTAAGGAGGATAGTTAAGAGTGATCATTAAGCTTGTTATGCAAAATTACCTGATTTTTACACAAAGGGGGAGAAAAACAGCCATACAGATGTCACCCTTTGTTGCTTTCAATCACTGAAATTTCCACATCGCCGCAGCAAAATAACAGATTGTACAAATACATTACCATTAAGCATCTTTACAGTCAGTAATTTTGTGGCATCTTGAGAATATGATGAGAAAAAAACCTTGTTAATGGTTAACGCTTTTGTCCAGTCACTCCCCAGGACTGTTTCGCTACAGCGTTTTGAATCAGTGGGGTGATCATCACTATTGATGAACACAGCATTAATGGCTTTGATTATGGCGTTTTTGGTGCCGGGACGGTGGGTGAGGGGTGGGGAGACAGGACAGGCGTGAAATGAACTGTTCCGCCTCAATAACCCTCCATGGTCTCTCTCTTAAAGGGGTAATTTGCGTCGTGGTGCTGCGATCTGTGTGTGTGGAGGGGGGTGTCGCTGTTAGAAACATGTCATGGGATCTGAGATGTGCCAGAGTGTGTGTTTTCATGCAATGTGATGTCCTGTTGTCTTTTTTTTAAAAAAAGGGGGGGGGGGGGTTGTTTCGCTTACAGGGTCTTTTTTATTTTTTATTTATGTCCTGTTGTTTTTAGAATAAAACTGAGAGATGTATGCTTGTTTCTTTTCTTTCTTTCTTTCTTTCTTTCTTTCTTTCTTTCTTTCTTTCTTTCTTTCTTTCTTTCAGAAGGGCATTTTTTTAAAGTTGAAGACTGTGTTGAACATGTTTTGGGATCTGAGATGTGCAAGAGTGTGTGTTTTCATGGGATTAATGTCGTGTGTCTTTAAAAAAGACATGAGAGAGATATGTATGCTTTTTCATTTTTCTTACTGGAAACGTATTATCAAATAGTCTTTTTTGAAGTTAAAAGGGCTCTCTGTGACACATTTTTGAATCTAAGATGTGCGAGTCTGTGTTTTCAGAGAATCTGTTTCCTGTTGTCTGGATAAAAGTAGATAAAAATTATATATATATGTTGTGTGCCTACTGGAAATAATATGTTTTTGTCTGAAAACTTTTTCAAGTAGAAAGGACTGTTATGTTTTAGGATTTAGTTATTTTGTGTGTGTGGTTGTGTGGGATTTGTGTAGACGAGAGAGAAATATTTTTGTCCATTTTTCTTGCTAGAAATTTTATCAGCTAGACCTTTTTTAAAGTTATAAGGAGTGTCTGGGACGTGTGTGCACAAAAACTGGTTACAATAAACTGATTTTGTATCAGAAAGGCCTGTTACAATTTAAACAGACCGTAAATAACAGGTATTGGGATTTGACATGTGCAAGAGTGTGTTTTCATGCAATTTATGTCCTGATGTCTTTGAAAAAACTGAGATATGAATGCTTATTAGACATAAAATACTTTTTTTTAAAGTTGAAAGGACTGTGTTAAACACGTTTTGGATTTAGTGATTTGTGTGTGTGTGTGTGTGTGTGTGTGTTTTCACGAAATCTCCTGTGTTCTTTAAAAAATACATTTTTTTATATATACAGCAAATCATTTTTTTTTTTTATCAGATAGGCCTTTTGTAAAGTGTAAAGGACTGTCTAAGACACATTTTTGGATCTAAGATGTGTAAGTGCGTCCTCAAAGAATGTATGTCCTGTTCTGTTGATAAAATCTGTTTTACTGATTTATTAGTTCTTCACAAAAAGGGTTTTTTACTAAGTTGAAAGGAGTGTGTTTCGTCACAAAATTTGCATCCATGTTTCGCTTAACCCAAACTTTTATCAGAAAGGTGGAATGGTGTAAGCCTGCAGGCGTCGATGCCTGAGTGTGTTTGAATAGTCTAATATCACAATGCCCGTTGAGTTCTGTTGCTTCAGGTGTCACTTGTACTGCAGACTCAGCATTGTCTGAAGTGTAGTTCATTATCCAGACTCGCCCAGGCTTGACAACTTATTATCTTTCTCCTGAATTCTGACTCCATTTCAATTACCCTCCAACAATGCGTGGCCCTTTCGACAAGTCCCGCCCATCCTCCCCAAAGCAGCCCACCCACAGCGCTCTGCCTCCACCAATAATACACACTGCACCAGCAATTCCACCAATTACGGCGACAAGATTGAGCTCGTTATCTAGAGAGGATTTGTCTTATCAGCCAATCAGAGCAGCCACTGTCAGAGAGCGGCGCACAACGGCATGCTTATCTGAAGTCTTGTGGCACTAACTCGAATGAGACAGACAGCTGTATTAACGCAGAGACAATGCAAACCGTAGGTCATGGAGACTTGTAGAGGCCTCTTCTTACCGTCCCCTGTCTCTCCATCAATGTCTCTCATCATTTTTTATCTCTGTTTGTCTCGTCCCTCTTCCACAGCCTCCTTCAGATTTGCATACGTCTAAAAGTCCCAGTTCATCACAGACAAATGAACTTGTCATGCTGGTCATTGATCTGTTGAACTCATGTTTGGAGGTATCACACTACCCATTAGACCAAAGGAATAGATGATTATTGGTCCCCCACTGTCATCATTACCACTACTTGTGCTAAATGTGTTGATTTAGTTAAGTTTAGTTTAAGTTATATGTCTGAATTTTTAAGATCTTTGAAGGAGATATTTGTTGTTTTAGGATTTTTTTATAGAGATTAACAAAGCAAAGATTTATAAGGTGTCCATTGAGATTATTTAAAATTCTTCAATGTGAAACACACACACACACACAAATAGCATCAATAGAAGTAAAGAATAAAATGATCTGTTGCATTAAAGAGTACAAATATGAATGCAATTAAATTAGTTATCTCATTTCTATTTGCTACTTTTTTGTTACAGCCTAATATTTCCAATGTCCTTGTCTGAGAGATTTTTATTTCTATTTTTTGTTGGCTAGTAATTATTCTAATAAATGCAATACTTAAACCATTACCAGACAAGCTGCATTAAAAAAAGATAGGCCTATTTCAAGTATTACTTTATAATTGTTAAATTACAGAAAACGTGTGCATTACATTTAAAAGATGTACAAAATGTCATTCAGTCTTGAACACACAGTCACACAAAAAAAAAAAAGTAGTAAAATGTATGTCGTGCGTAAATTCATTGCGCAATATGACCCGTTTATTTCTCTTTAGAAATACAAGGAGCATGAGAAGTCGGTGCGAATAGAGGAGATCGACGGCGCAAAATTGGTGAAAAATGTGGCGCAGAATATGGAGGAAATATTTCGGAAAAAAGCGGAGGCCACACGAGTAAGTAACTTAAGTGGAAAATAACTGAATATGTTCTGCTTGCGACTGTTTTATTTTTAAACTAATGGCCTTAGCGGACGCCTAATATTTTTGTTCATATAATTTGGAATGATTTCTATTATTATAAGATATTTTTTCAGTTATTTTACAATTTTTGCATGAATTCCTATTGTTTCAGTCAGCATTTTTCATCACTCATCTATTGTCTTGGATGCTATAGCCTCAACAGCTTTATTTATTACTATCGTATAAAAAGCCTCTAGATTAAAGCTTCTCCCTTCTATATGGAAGAACATATAGATTTTCCCGTTACATCCAGCTCATGCCGTTATTCTTCAGCGGGACACACGCGGTCCAGGCTTTAATTGCCTGTGTGTGTGGAGTGTGTGGAGGAGATATGCTTATCTAACTCCTGCAGATACACACTGTCACTTTATGATGCAATGGAGTCGGTTTGCCATGAAAGGTAAAACCTATGAAATACACCTCATGCATTTGTAGCTTTCAACTGCATACTGATTTTTATAAAATGCATGCGCGTATTTATGCGAAATAAATTTACACGTTTGTCAGATTTGAAGGGAGTTGATGCAATTTATACCACAGGAATCCAAGTTCATTGCAGCACATTTTATTTCGTTTGAAAATAATTCTACAAATATGGGAAAACATCACTTAAACGCTTTTGTTTCATGTTTGTATTCAGAGTGGTTTTATTTTTGAATGATTTCCTGCCTGCAATTTACGCCAAAATTTATTTATATGAATTGTTCTAATACATTATTAATTGGCTATTAATTGTTCTAATACATTATTAATTGGCTATTAATTGTTCTAATACATGCAATACTTTGACCATTACCAGACAAGCTGCATTAAAAAAAAAAAAAAAAAAAAAAATTATATATATATTATTTTTATTTATATATTTTTTGTCTTAAACCACTAATGTTTTCGCTATATAGCCTACTTGTGATATCTATAATAAATTGACAAGTGATGTCCTCTTCTTATGCTGACCTATAAGCGCGCGCATCTTCTGTTCACGAGCATATGACACAGAGGAAATCTGCGCACTGACTAACATATTTCACTAAAATATTGTTTGAAAGCTGTTTAAAAGTTGGCATGGCTAAAGAATTAACTAGGTAAAAAACTATAAGCTGTCTTTCAGGGCTGTCGATTTCTCTGAAGAACTCGTCGTTTGTGAATTTTTTTAGGGTGTAGGCTAATTTAGCACTTCAGCAGCAAACTAATAAGCCTAGTTAGACTTTTAAAACAAAATGTCTCAAATGTTAATGTTTTTAGAAAATATTTCTGAAGCATAAATGCTTACTGGTCATGTTTGTTAAAGTGCAGAGCGATTATAATAGTAAGGGAAACAAGCATCGTGTTGTTACTTCACCTCCTTCTCAGGTAAACGCGCTATAACGCGCTATAGCGCCGCCTGTTCGCCGAGAGGTGAAAATACTAGCTCTAACTAACTCCTGATTTAGATTTTGTGGTTAATGAGGCGTTTAAAAACACTATTGAAATGTATTTGTGTGTAAAAAGAACACACAAGCCACCTCCAGCCTTTTGTTTTGAATGTCTTTTGGGGTCAAAACAAAAAGACAGTCTCTAGGCTAATTCACACCCTGTTTGTGCCTAAAACATATTTAGAACTCAGCATATTGCTGACATGCATAAATCAAGACATTTTTTTTCAGGAACATAACCTCATTTTTTTATTATTATGTTTTACAGAGCAGCTTGGCTTATATTTCTAGAGGGTGTTTATAAATTGGCACAAAGCCTCATTTTGGTTATGTTGCTATAATTTCCTCGAAATAAGTATTAATTAATTTTCCTAAAGCGCTTTGTGGATTGGAAGCAATTATACCGGCATGTAACTAAAAATGCATGCCAGCAGTTTTCAATGACAACAAAACATACACTGTCCTTTACACACACACACACACACAACATTGTGTTTGCCGCAAGGCAACAAGCACATGATATACAACCTGTTTGCAAGCAGCAGGTAAACTAAACTGTTTAATTTTTACTTTAAAGAGGTCGCCTTATACTATTACTTTCATGAATAATTCAGTATGACTATTTAATTCAGAACTCTTTACTGTGGTTGTAAATATTAATTCTCTGGTAACTGTTTCTCAGGGTCAGTTTATATAGTTATAAAATGTGTTTTACATGTAGTTAAAGGCTCATCATCACAAATGTCTGCATTTTGAAAGCTCTCATAGCCCATCAAGATGAAATCTGTGTGTGTTGCCATCAGTCATCTAAGTTTCTGCTGTTTTCTCGGTCATCTGTAGAGGCTTGTAGAAGCGGCAGAAGAAGCTCATCTCCAGCATGAGGAGAACCCTGACCTACAGGTGAGAGAGTTTGTACACTTGTACACTGTGTTTTGCAGTATTCTATGTGATGATTTCAGAACCATGGACAGTTCTTTGTTCAGAAACAAAGAAAAACCCAGTTGTTCTAATGCTCTGATGCCGCTTTGTAGTGTCAGAAATATCCAAACCCATCTAAAATTACATGCATATTCATGCTCCTATTGTCATGGATGTTTCATGGGGTGAAATTTGAAATTGTATTGTGTTCTTTAGAATAGACTCTTAGAGGATGTTTTAACGGTATAGCCCCTCACACTCCTTGCTGTAATCTTGTGGCCCTGCTTTATGCAAATGTCCTGTACATGACCTCCAGCTTAGTTCTTGAAGTGAATTATTTATATATATATATTTGTGTGTTGGAAAGCCCTCCCCTCTCTCCGGCCTCCGCACTCCGACTAAGATAAATGACTCCACGTTGGCCACGCTATTCAGGGACAAATGGAAAATTCACTGAAGCAAAATACGTTTAAAATAATGGTATCCCCCCTCAGTAATGAATTCATGCACTCACTCTGTTATATGTAGGAATATATTTCCAATGATTCATAAATGTTTTTTTATTCAAGTAACTAATTATAGTGAAAGAGTCAGATTGCAGCCTCTATATTTCAGAATGTGGTTTTTGTAACAGAAAACATTTTGCTAAACAGAAGGATGCTAATTTTTTTTAATAATTTGCAGGCCTAACATTTCTCTGTGTATATATTCTACATGCATATAAGTATGTACATATCTATCACATACATATCTCACTGTATATTTATTATAGGAATAAATATAAGAAATTACTTTCTAAAATAATTTGTAGCGCTAATAGGTCTTTAGTCAGTATATATATAATTCTAATATTTCTGTGAAAGAATGATTTATTAAAAGAACAAATTTTTGTGAATGTTGTTACTGATTTTGATGATGATCAAAGACATCAAAATGCAATGGATATTTATAATAGGAATAAATAAAAGAATAAAAAAGAATCAATTACATAGGGTATAAAAAAAGCACCAAAAATATAGGATATGACATGAATTGTTGAATTTTTTTTCCCCGGCCCGGTGTAAGTATATACAAACCAGTCTGGCTGAGAGTGAATGTTTCTAAAGGTCTGGATGAAATGGTTCTGACCGTGACTCTTTGAATGAGGAGTTCTGACTCAGAACCCACTGAGACCGGGATTCGGACGGGTGTGCTGCACCTGCTCCTGCTGTTTGTTGATAACCCTCAAAAGCTTGTCGCAGTGCTGTCAGAAATGCTGAGTGTGGAGCGTTTCTCCTCTCGACTGCGCTTCCCCTCCGCCCCTCCAGGGGTGTATCATCGGAGCGCCCAGCCGTGGTATGAGCTGTCATTGCTGGGCTTTGTACTGATGCCCCCCTTTCCAACAGGAGCTGTAGTAAAGTGCATACACACACCGCGTAATGGTAAACACAAAGGTGTTACCAAGTACACTCACCTAACAGATAGATAGCCTCTTTTCACAAATGACCTCTGGTCCAGTAAAGTGAGAGGTAGTTTAATCACGCAAGGCCTCTGGACACAATCTAAATGTTCTTCATCCGTTATCCTTTATAGTTCAACTGGGGCAATGGTGAGAAATGTTTGTGTGTGTGCATGCTATTCGTAAACTAACATTTTCATGGTTTAGTTGCACCATTTTTTTTTATCTCACAGAAGTGTTTGAAACTGTGCCCATATATGACAAAGTCTACCTTCAAAAAGTCTGAAATTTCAATATGAACATTCTTAGAGAAACATCAGAGCCAAAGTTGATCTTTAAACATAGCAGATTTCTGTGAAGTCCCTGTTAGATTATATGTTTGTTTGCTCACCATTTATGTGATCAAAAATATGGTAAAAACAGTAATTTATTACATAAATTTATGTTTTAAAATGTAATTTATTCCTGTGATGCAAAGCTGAATTTTCAGCATAATTATTTCAATTTTTATTGTCACGTGATCCTTCAGAAATCATTATAATATGCTGACTTGCTGCTCAAGAAACATTTATTATTATTATTATTATAATTCAGAAAAAGTTGTGCTGCTCTAAAATTGTGATACATTTTTTTCTGAATTTTTTGCTGAAAATTCAAAATAACAGCATATATATGTAATAGAAAACTTTTGTTACATTAAAATTACTAAAAGAAAATATTTGTTGTATTAAAAAAAAAAAATCTTTTAAATGGCAGTGTACTGTAACATAATAAAATGAATGTTAATAATATTGCTAGCATTGTTGATTTTTTCATTTGCATTTTCTTTTTTCCAGCCTGACACTTTATATGTATTTGTTTTGCTCATTTTTTCCCTACAGTACGAGTATTTCAACGCAGTGCTTATAAATGAGGTGGATGAAGACGGGAACAGTGTAGAGCTGGGAGGAGAGTTTCTCCTGGAACCCAACGATCATTTTAATAACCTATCCGTCAACCTCAGCCTCAGTGTGGTGCAGGTGCCAACCAACATGTACAATAAAGGTAATGCATCCTGTTTTTACCTGAACATACAGGATATGAGGTGTGATTCAACCAAGAGGACACATTGATTGGTTGATGGCAGTACAAGAACACGCACAGTCCCAAAACGGGTTACTATCCCGAGTAGCAGAATGGGAAAAACATCAGTTCTTTCATGCTTTTAAGAGCCCTCTGAAAATTGAGAATTGGTAAAACATCTGCTATAATGTAATGAAATATTTTTGATTTATATGTTGCCAGCAAGAAGTGTATTTTGTCACCAGAACGGTTATCATTGGAGAAAGATGCTTTCTGCAACATGGTGCAGTTCCACCATCTACCAGCAGGGGCAAACTGCTTAAAGTTGTGATGAAATAGATGTAGCAGCAAATCTTTTCTTCCATATTATGACATATATCCAAGTGAAATGGAATATCTTATTAAAAAAGAAAGAAAAAATAAATGCATGCATGAATGAATTATTCACAGTGAAATCAATGGCATGCATTTAGAAAATAGATTTTTATAAAAAAAAAAGTTTGGAATCATTGAGTTTAAAAAAAAAAAAAATTAGAAATGTTATGAAATATTATTAGAATTTAAAATAACTTTTTATATATTAAAAATGTAATTAATTTGAGTAGTTAATAATAATTCTTATTACTTATCAGTATTGAAAACCATTTCTTTTTGTATTTAGTAGAAACTATGATTTTTCAAGATTCTATGGCGAATAAATTTTGCTTTTAAAAAGTTACATTATAAATGTTTTTACGGTCACTTTTGATCGATTTAATGTGTCCTTGCTGAATAAAAGTAATATATATATTTTTTACCCCCTTACTTTTGAATGGTGGTGTATCACTGTTCCTGTATCATAAAAATATTAAGCAGCAAAAACGTTTTTTAAAATGATTCCAAACCTTTAACTGGTAGTATAAAAACAAGTTTACAGTCTATGCTGTACATGTAAGGGGATAAATGTGGCCATTTAAGGGTCCTCTATGCAGATTAATCGAGAAACAGAGAGAGTAACTTCATTAACAGTTTAAACGTGCCGTTATATTTTGCAATAATAAAGCTCCTGGGTGTCCTAACAGAAACTGCCCCACATTGCGGAGTGAAAGATAGAGAGAGTTAAGTTAGTATGTCATAGAGCAGTGATAATAGCCAACCACCTCAGGTCATTCTGAAGTTACTGATCCAAGAACGAACTCCTCAGTGTCACTGCAGAACTACGGGTCAATAACTACCTGGGGACGACGCAATGAACAAAGCCAAGGGCTCGATGCCCCAGCGAAGAGTGCGGTGAGAACAGAGTAATCACTCTTAAAGTAGCTGTTCACTTTGTGATCTGTGGATGCCGCAGTGGGCGCTCACGCATGGTGGATGCGCCTCGTCCCTTTGTGTGCGCCCGTAATGGCCTTTCAATGGCGGCGCTTTGTGTGCTGGAGGACAAAGGCAAAGGGTTTTTTATGGAGTCAGGTTGGACTCGGAGCAGAAGGAGGGGTGGAACTGGATGAGGTGATTTAACCACTCTGCTTTTGGCTTGTACAACAAATGAAATAAGGGTTAAAGGTCAAATTAGAACTCTGTTCTTGAAGTGATTGCAAATGATGCTTCAAATAAACTTTTCTCACTCTTTCTCTCTCCGTCCTTTTAGACCCTGACATAGTTAATGGAGTCTATTGGTCAGAAGCCTTGAACAAAGTTTTTGTGGATAACTTCAAAAGGGACCCGACTCTTATTTGGCAATACTTTGGAAGCGCTAAAGGTTTTTTCCGACAATATCCAGGTGCGTAATGTTGCATTATGTCAGCGCAGGAATTGATGAAGATCAAACTGGCTGATTTCACTAATGTTTTAATTTTACAGACCATCAGAGAGGACATAAGAGAAAATTCATTCCATTAATCAAAGCCTGTGGCGGACTAAATCACATCTTACATCTTATAGCATTATGCCAAATTTACATATATTAGCGATTTGTGCTAAACAGATGTGGTTAAAGAGCTGAACTGGCAGAGATGTACCATCTCTTTGATTTCTAACTAAAGAGTCTGCAAACTATAAAACAGTACATGTGAAACATTGAATGAAGTTATTAAGAGCAGTTCTGAGATATGGATGTGTGTGTATGTATATATATTTACACTATGTGTTTTCTCAGGTGTGAAATGGCATCCTGATGAACATGGTGTAATTGCTTTTGACTGTAGGAACAGAAAATGGTATGTACAACTTTCCTGCTTTAAATGATTCTTGAAATGCTTTTTATTTGTTTCCTGGTGGTGAGTATGATCAGTAAGCTTTTGTTTTAAACAGTCCATTAAAGTCCATTAAAACCAAACCTTTTAGGTTGTTTCTTAATAATTTACGTGTGAATTCATCTATTTGCAATTCTGTCCCGCTGATTGATGTCTCAGGTATATCCAGGCGGCCACTTCTCCTAAAGATGTTGTGATTCTGGTGGATGTCAGTGGCAGTATGAAGGGTTTAAGACTGACTATAGCCAGACAGACGGTTGCTTCAATACTGGACACGCTCGGGGATGATGACTTCTTCAACATTATTGCAGTGAGTTCAAAAGAGAAAGCTTTCTCAAGCTTAGTCGTCTTCTTATCCATTTGTTTTCATGAATCTCATTCCAAATGCAGCTAATCAGTTTCCACAACCTCAATCCAAACCTGAATTATTAACAATAAAGTAAAAAAAAATGACTCTAGATCAGTGGCTGTGATCAAGAGAAAAGTTAAAATGTCAAAATTAAAATTAATTTAATTTAATATATTTTTAAAATGAATGTTATGTTTCATTAAATTTATTATTGTTATTATTATTATTATTATTAAAGAAATATGATAAACAAGTGTTTGGGGTCAGTAAGATTTTTTTGTTTTTAAGAAAGCAGGGATGCATTACATTTCTAAATAATGCTGTTCTTTTGAACTTCCTGTCATCAGAAAATTAGTATGGTTCATGCTTTTCATGTAGCATTTTTAGCATTAAAAATAACAATACATACTTCTTAGGCAGCAAATCAGTATATTTAGAATGATTTCTGAAGGATCATGTGGCACTGAAGACTAGAGTAATGATGCTGAAAATTCAGCTTTGATCACATTTTAAGGCCAATTCACACCAACAAACAAGTTGGCTCAAGTTGGCTGTTGGATTTAGAATCTTATGAAAAATAACTCATGTTCACACTGCACCAACAGACACCGACCGACTCTATATCTATGAGCATGTTCAGTCGGGTGAAAACAAACTCCAACCAACGCCAACAGGGGTAACACACTGATCCAACAAACTCCAACAGACTAGTTTGTTGGCGTTAACCGGTCTTTAAATGTATTAAAACGGTTATTTTAAATTGTAAAAGTATTTCACAATATTACTGTTTTTATGGTGTTTTGATCAAATAAATTCAGCTGTGGCGAGTATAAGAGACTGCTTTCAAAAACCTGACCAACCCCAAACTTGAATTTGTTTTGTTTTGAAAGTTACAAGTTGTTCATACACTAAACAAAACAAGGGAATTTGTTTAAAATCTATAAGTGAAATAATTAGTACCCTTTAGGATATCAATTAATTTAAAACCCCATTTTTAATTGACGCTCACTGTGTCTAATATTTCTTGTGTTTCCAGTACAACCAAGAGATCCATTATGTGGAGCCCTGTCTAAACGGCACACTCGTTCAAGCTGACAGTACTAATAAGGATGTATGTCTTTCTCTTATTAAACAATGGCACACACTTTCTGGCTATAATTACCTAATTTTCAGTGAAATTAGGACTCTTAAAACATATCTGAAAGCCATTCCACTTGTTCTTATTCATCAGCACTTTAAAGAGCATCTGGACAAGTTATTTGCCAAAGGAATCGGACTCCTGGGCAATGCACTGACTGAGGCTTTCACTATCTTAAATGAGGTGGGTGAAGATTACCAAAAGCGTGAGATCACAGAGGTCCGGTGTCATGACAGCTCTCCGTTCTGCTCCCGCACAAGTGTGTGTGTGTGTGTTGTCTCGCTGTTCCAGCCCCTCCTCGAGACACCTCTATCTCTCCCTGTGATTAATTGTGGTAATTGGCAGCACTGATTAATACGCTGATGAAAGAGAAAGCAATTGCAGACGAGATAGTGCTCAAAGTCGGTCCGGTTGCGCCCTTTATCTCTCTTTTCTCAGACCACTAGTCTCGCGGAAAGGACGAGGAGGGGAGAAACGCAGAGACAGAAAGGAGGATAGGGTTATATCTGTATTTGTCACATTCATTAGAGCCAGTCCATTAATATGGTAATCGTAAAAGCCTGAGTCCGGCCCCTTTAAAGGACCGCATACTGTGCTTGTGTCTGATTGGTTGAAAGTATAAAAAAGGAACGAAGTAGACGTAGCAGTCTTTGACTTTTCAAATGACATCATGCACTGCACCACAGTAAAGTTTGTTTGGTGGAAAAGACAATAGTAGAGAATCCAAAGCCTGATCGTCACCAATAATGCAGGTTTTTATTGTAGCAAAATGTATCCTTCTAAATACTATATTGCATTTTCTGCTCAGTCTATCTGTAAATATTATATTAAATATAGTTAAAATCCCTTTTATTTTGGAAGTAAACTCAAATAATGCCGGAAAACATAATTTGGAACATACGGTTTTGTTTATGTCAGTATAAATTAATATATTATACACTGCCTTCAAACAGGTGTCAGTTTTTTTAATTTTTTTATTATTGCTTTTATCTCTTTAGGACTCGTTTAATGACAGTAACAACATTTATAATAATACAAAGGATTTCTATTTCAAATAAATGCTTTACTTTTGAACTCTATATGCATCAAAGAATCCTAAAAGTGTATCACATTTTCCACCAAAAAATTTATATATTTCAACATTGATAACAATAAGAAATTATTTTAAGCACCAGATCATCAATACTTTATTAGAATGATTTCTGAAGTATCATATGACACTAACTGGAGTAGTCATGCTGAAAATTCAGTTTTGCAATCAAAGAAATAAACTACATTTAAAAATATATTAAAATAGAAAATAGCTATTTTAATACATACATACATACATACACATACATATACACACACACATATATATATACACACATATACATATACACACATATACATATATACACATATATATATATATATATACATACATACACACACATATAGCAATATTTTTGCTGTTTTTTTTAATAAATGCATCGGTGTCCATAAGAGCCCTCTTTCAAGAACAAATTATCAAAACAAATATATGTAAAAATATTACCAACTTACCTTTAAAAATACAATTTTAACTCACTTTTATATGACATTGTATAGTTTATTATCAATGTTTTTTTTTTTTATTACAAATTTCTAATAGATGACTTTTGAACCTGACTGCAATTATAACCTTATATTATCTTTTTGTTTGTACATTATCTTGTCTGTTGTCTGCATATTGCAAAGATTTGATAAAAACATGCAATACTTTGCAAATAATGTTGATGCATTGTTGCCTCTACAGTAATCACACACATACTGTATGCAACCAACATAATCATAACATAACTAAACAATTACATATTAAAAGGTTGTGCTATTCTGTGTCCAAAGTCAAAGCTACTGATACTGAATTTAGGGGCATTGCTACAGTACTTTAGCTAGTCACTCTTGATATTGACCAATCAGCATCCAGGATGTATCATGCAGCATAAACACAGTATCGGATATAGCTCTTTTTAGACTGGTAATGTAGATGCAGAAACCATTTCGAAGACAATTTCCTGTTTGATTCTGTTGTTAAATTTTAGCTTTATGTGTTAGTGAATCTCTCTAAGGCTGATAGTTTTAGTTTAATCTGTCGAGCTGAATTCTCATTCTCATAATGAAAAATCTCTCTCTCATGTCTCCTTATCGCTCCCTCTCACTGTGCAGATTAATCAGACCGGCCGAGGAAGTTCATGTAGTCAGGCGATCATGCTGATAACAGATGGAGCTACTCAAATGTACGATGATGTTTTCGCCAAATATAACTGGCCTGAGCGCAAGGTAAGATTGAGAAAATGATCAAAAGGAGGTTTTCTGCACATAAATCTCATTTTCAGTTTAAAAGCATCAAAATCATAAATGTATCATTAAATCTTACTTGAGATACATTATAAACTGCAGCATTATTTCTTTCAAGTATATTGGTTCGTTTCCTGCCTAAGTGCAGCGTTTTCTCTTACTTTATGGATTTAGTTAAGATTGCTTTTTTCACCTCAGCACAAGTGTAAAATTCCCTTTTGAGAGCATTTTGACATTTTGAAGAATTGTGTTTGGCTCCTGCGGTGGTTGTCTGAAAAAGTGTGTTAATGTATATTGAATTGCTGACAGCACCAGCTTATTTGACACACTCTTCAAACATGAGGGAATGTGTTGAATAAACTGATTTGGAGGGTTTGCTCATGTATCTGCCCTTGGCGGTGCTGAATCAGTCACTCGTTTGACCCTGTGAACCAGTGTTTGCCGACTACGGTGCAGTTTGCGCTACTAGACGTGTTCATAGAGCATTCTACAATCAGGTGAACATGTTAAGCGAACATTTCTGGCCTGTATTTGTCGCATGTGTAAGCCTGCGTCTCATATCCTAATCGGCGGGGGGAGAAATGCTTTTTTTACAGCCTGCAGAAGGAGTGTGTGTGTGTGTGTGTGTGAAGTGTCGCTGGCCCACTGCGGTGTAACTGCTCAGTATTGGTTGGAATCAAAAACCATTTATACATGGGAGACAGGAGCAATGTACTGAGAAATGGAGGGATGGAGAATGAAAAAGAGGAAGGGAGAGAGAGAAAAAATGAGTGCGCAGAGAAGAAACATTGAGAGGAATGGTTGCGTTTGCCGTGTCTTGAGACCACCTTCATGTGCACAAATTAATGAATAAAAGCAGGGTTGTTACTGTAAACTAATACTGTTAAAATAATTTTTACAATTGAAATAAAGCTGAACTAAAATTAAATATTAGATGAAAAACAAAAAAAAACTGAAATAAGTTTAAATGCTAAAATTACTAACTGTAAACAAACTGAACAGAAAATAAATTAAAGCTATTCAGAAATATAAAAACTAATAAAATGACAAAAGCACATAAGACAATTACTAAAACTGGAACAAAATATAAAAAAGCTAATTAAAAATATTAATAAAACTTTAATAGTATATAAATAATACTAAAACTACACTGGATTTATGGCCATATATTTTTAAACAATCTAAACTGATTTGAATTTTTAAAGAAAATAAAAGAAAAGAAAAAATGAATTGATCATCGCTGTCACTGAGTACTCATGCAGGGTCTCTGGTATCTTAAAACATATGGTGAACAATTTTCCTAGTTGGTTTGTTACACCAGTTGTGTAATTAAGTAAATGCGCCAAGGCAGTTGTTTTCCAATGAGTAATCAAGTAATCAGGATTTACCCTGACGTTGGTAAATTGCATTGTGGGATACAAGCCGATTCTTTGGTTTAAATTCAGAGATATGCAGCATGTGTGTTTTCAGCATGGAGAAACAAAGAGAAACAGAGAGATGAAAAGTAACCGACCAACGTTATTGCATTAATATTTGTGTGTACAAATTAAACTTATTTGAAACCATATCATGCCAAGCTAATAGCTACTTTGTTAAAGCTAATAGTTTACATTGTAGGAGTTAAAAGATACTCTTTTCTTTTTCTCCATAGGTTCGTATATTCCCCTACCTAATTGGCCGTGAATCTGCGTTTGCTGAGAACCTAAAATGGATAGCGTGTGCCAATAAAGGTTTGTGATTTTGTGTGTGTGTGTGTGGGGGGGGGGGGGGGGGGGTGTCTTCCAAATGATGAGCTGAATTAGATTTACATTCCATTTTAATTTTTGCTAATTAGTTAATTAATTATCCTGGCTGGGTTTTGCTGGTCACAGATGCTAAACCCAGCATTGTGGGTTTATTGGTGTGAAGGCTGGAGGAAATCACGCGGGTGTTGAGTGCTTGATGGGAGTGTGACGGAAACTGGCTCAGCCCGCAGAGCTGACATGCGGAGGTCAAGGGTCAACTGAGCCTAAATCACTCTTCCTGTCAGCTCGGCTCCCATGGCTGCACAGCGTTGATCACTCCCATGTGCCCACGCCACGGATGACTGGCTGCGGGATGAGGAACGCAGGCAGACACACACACACACACACACCGTGCTGAGAGTTTCTAGCTCTGCACCTGGAGCCTCTGCAGTAGCACATTCACATTTTCAACACTGCCAAATGGATGGAAAATACATCTGATAATCAGCCAGTATATTGTAATCATTTGTAATCATTTAGTATATACACCGTTAAAAAATTTGGGGGTCGATAACATTTTTTGATGTTTTTGAACAGAAACCTCACCAAAGCTGCTTTTATTTGTACAGTAAGCTGTAAAAACTATAATATTGTGAAATATTAGTACAATTGTGAAATATTAGTACAATTTAAAATAACTTTTCTATTTAAATATATTGTCAAATGTAAGTTTTACTGTTTTGTCACATGGTCCTATACAGAAATCCTTCTATTATGCTGATTTGTACATTTCTTAATATTAGCAATGTTGAAAACAGTTGTGTTGGTTAATATTTTGGTGGAATTTTCAGGATTCTTCAAAAGAGCAGCCTGTGTGTGAAATAGAAATAATTATTGTAACAATGTATATATATATATATATATATATATATATATATATATATATATATATATATATATATATATATATATATATATATATATATAGGTTAATCTGCAATGTTGCTGTGTTGTGCAGGTTACTTTAGTCAGATCTCCACGCTGGCTGACGTTCAGGAGAACGTGATGCGGTATTTGCACGTGATGAGCAGACCTAAAGTTATCGACCATGAACACGACACAGTGTGGACCGAAGCCTATGTGGACAGCGCAGTAAGTATAAATAATCACGCCGTATTGTATATGTATAGTATCCGTATCCCTTACAGAAACGTACAATATGAACCATAGTTTCTGCAAAAATACGATTGTTACTAAAATAAGATACCACACTTTTAGTTATAAATAATAAATAAAATAAAAAATTACAGAAAAGAAACTTCTTACACTGCATAATTATTTTATTCCTTATTTACAGTACCAATAACAGCTGTAGTAACTATGGTGTTTTGGTAGAAATCAATGCCATTATGGTACATTTTTGTAAAGGGTTTGCTAAGGGTTTGTCTAAAACATCCAAAGTATTTTCTCTACAAAGTCTATGTGTTTTCTACAGTCATTCACCTTCATAAAATGCAACTCAGTCCTCATTAGTAGCTCTGTTAACTCCCTGAAGGTCTCATCAAGACACTCTTCCATTCAGTGAGCACTACGAGAAGCAGATCAGGTCACACACCGTGCCGTGTGTCTCTTGTATGTGTGTAGACGTGAGCACGTCAATGACACATATTATTTTTCTCCCTGTGTCCCTATAGCTCGCACAGGCGCACAAGGTAACAGTCGTAACCGGTGTCTCTGTGGCTCTGTTCCCAAACCTAGTGAGCTGCCTACGGAGGCAGCATTTTAAGGGCGTGCACAACATGAAGGTTGTTCCTCCTAAGATGGCTAATAACAGCCAAATTTCCATGGCAGCACGTAGTGAACCAGGCAATCCCAGAATGCACTGCAACAAGTTTAAAGGGGGAAAAAGATTGTTGATAGACTTTCAGAAGGTGTCACTGGGGTGGTACTTTTTTTTTTTATAAAGCAAAAGGTACAGCGTTTTGCCTTATTTACCCCTAAAAGGTGCATATTAGTACCTTAAAAGTGTCAATTTTATTATTACCATTTAAAGCAACTGTTTTAATATGGTTTAAAATGTAATTTATTCCTGTGACGCAAAGCTAAATTTTCATTTTAATATGCTACATTGCTGCTCAAGAAACATTTCTTATTATTATCAGTGATTAATTGTTTAATTGTCATTTTTTTCTTGCTTAATATTTTTATGGAAATCATAATACCAAAAATGTCTGTTGTAAGCAAAAAAACTTTAAATGATTAACAAATTGACAAAAAATGTTCTTGTGAACTTTCTATTCATCAAAGATTTCTATTAAAAACTGTTCTTTAACATTGATAATAATAATAATAATCATTATTAATAAACGAACATAACCAGTAATAATAATAAAAAAGCAGCAAATCTGAAGGATCATGTGACATGTGATAATGTAATAATATTTCACAATATTACTGTTTTTACTGTGCATAAGAGCATAAAAGACTTATTTCAAAAATATAAAAAATCATAATTTTCATAATCAATCATAATCAATATTTGTACAAAAATTTTATATTTTATTCATTTTGAAAGAGTACCTTACTCAGTGACAGCTCAGAGTGTATAAATTGTAGATCGTATGAATATAGTTCATTCACTACTGAAAAATATAACTAAAATAGTTCTGATAAAAATGTGATTATTTTACCCAATAACTGTTGTATATTTATGCTTATTAGAGGTTTGTACCTGCGCTTTTTAGCACTACTTGTATGACAGACGACACAGAATGTTCTAAATCGTTCACATAGTTAGAATGCTGCCTATGTAGACTGTAGCCAGCAAGGCAGCTGACTAGGTTTTGGAACAGAGCCTGTTTGTGTCCATTCTGTCACTGGTGTCTTGCAGCATTTCCTCATTGTAATTTGCTTTCAGCATTCCGTTTCTGGAATCTGAAACGTTTTATTAGTTCTTGAACGTGGATGTGGTGCAAAGTGCTACAGGGAAGCGCAGAAAGCAGGCCGAGAGAGCGATAGATAAAAGCCAGAGAGGGCGAGATGTGGTCAGAGATAGGGTTTGGCTTCACTCTGCTGGGTATGTCGAGAACTGCAACACCGACCGCTGTGCCATTCCATTTCTGATAAGAGCGACTCATACACACACACACACAAACACACAAATGCAAGTGTTTGCACCCACCCGATGTCTTTGACACCCTCCTCTCTTACACACACACACACACACACAGGCGTAGGGTGTTGGGAATTGTTCTCCGGAGTGTGTGTTGCTATATCTTAGCCACTGAGACACCCCATTCATCATTTTGTGGATCATTGGCTTTTATCTCCTAAAGCCGTAATAAAACTGACATTGGAGCAGAGGGGGTGAGAGAGGCAGAGACTGGGAGAAAGAGAGAAAGGAAGAGGGGGGAAGGAGAGGAACGGGGAAGCACAAGGTTAATTCACAGATTTCAATTTGGCTCCTGCAGGATACACCTCTAGTGTTCTGCACGAAGCAACCAGACTGAACAAATGTTGGACCAGACTCAAACTGAGGTTGAGGTTTTTTTTGGCGCTCTTAAATGTGAGACAGAATAAGAGAGACTTTAAATCCCTCTTCAGTGGCACTGGAGGAGATTTTTGCTGTTGTTTTAGAAACAAACCTGTCAATCTGACAGTGGAACACAGCCAATGATGCTTATTGCTACACACTGAAAACACGATTTAAAGGGATAGTTCACCAAATTGTTCACAGCATTCATTTTCTGATTTTGTTCCAACTGTGTGTGTACTCATGCACGCATCCACATACACACGCACATTTCAGTCTTTCCAGACTTAATACAGGACACAAGCCATGTGGACCACTTTTATAATATTTTAATGCAGTTTTTTCATTGCATTTTATTGTTCCCCTTAAAATAAATAAATAGATAGACGGACAGACAGACGGAAATAAATCTCACAGGTTTGGAATGACATGAGGAAATTATGACAGAATTGAAATTTTTGTGTGAACTCACTCTTTAATATTTTAAGAGAATTGTTTTTGGTTGGTAATTATTTACTGGAATGGCATTTTTACAACGTTTCTTCATGTTTTCTTTGTTTTCCTGTTTTACAAACACAAACAACCGCATTCATGAATCCTCTCAAGGGCCACTGTAAAACATGCATAATGGACACACATACATAAGGGTGAGGTGAGGGAATAGCAGACCTAGTTTCAGTGTGCTCATGTGTTAAATCATGTCAGCCCTCATCGTGCCCGCAGCTGAGCTTACAGTTCAGCTACAGAGATGAACCATCTTCACCAGATCACCCTTCACTTGTCTACACCTCGCACGGCCATTAATCAAAACGTTGGTTTGAATATTTCATGTCGCAGCAACTTCCTTGATCTGAAGGCCGGTAGGACAACACAGTGTGAGCGTATGAACCGGCCCTGGCGATGTTTTCTCAGATGTTCATGTAAATTTAAATCTGAAAGTCTTCTGTTGATCTGTCAGCAGCTTGGACAGAATAAAGGCCCAAACCCGATAACCACGGTCGCCATGCCTGTGTTTAGCACCAAGAATGAAACGGTGAGGAGTGTGTGTGTGTGTGTGTGTGTGTGTGTGTGTGTCAGAACTAAACAGAGAAAAAACCCCACATATTTTTGTATAGATACATACAGTATTTGTATTAAAGTAGATTCTAAAGTGTATATATTTAGGTTTCCGTATGAAACTATAATTACAATATTCATATTATTAATATCAATATTAATACTAGTTTAATTTTTACATTTTGATATTAATAATTCATCTTAAATATGACTATCAATATGTCGATTATAAAATGTGTATTCTATTAAGTTTCCATGTGGAACTATAATAACAACTGTAATAATATATTTTACAGAGTTTTCATAAACTATAATAACAATATTCATACACATTTTAATTTGGATGTTGATCGTATTTAATAATTAATATTAAGTAAATATGACCATCAATATTAATGTATATTCTAAAATGTATATTCTACAATATGGAACTATAAAAAGAATATTAATAATAATTAGATAACTGAATATTAATGTATATTACTATTATATATTACATATGAATAGTTATAGTTTCCATATGGAACTATAAATAATAAACAAAATATAAATATTAATAACAGTATTAATATAATTTTAATGTTAAACATAACAGTCAATGTTAATGTATATTGTAAAACATCTATTCTAAAAAGTTTCCATATGGAACTAGAATAACAATTGTAATATTATTAATATTCATATTATTATTATTATTAGATTTGATATTATTATTAATAATTAATACTGTTATTCATGTATATTCTAAAATGTATATTTTAGACTTGTTCTGTGAACTGAATCAACTGATTCACTTAAAAGATTTGACTCAAAAGAATGGTTCATTCACAAATCTGTACTTCTTTCAGAGTGGATATAAAGATTTTTAGTGGTCTCTTTCTCGCACATATCTATCGTATGACTTTTAAAGTACCATTTTTAGACGGGAAGCATGAACATTTTATAACTGCATTGAAAAGTCATTATATTAATTATATTCTGTTTGATTTCTTAATCATACTCCTCAGAACGCTCGCATTAATAGTACACTATAATACTGACAGTGTTTCACTTATATTTCATTGTTAATGAGTTTCAATGATAGTTAATATCCACCACATAAAAACTTAAAATGACTTGCTAATCTCCCCATCTGTTTTCAAATCTGTCAGTCTGTTATTTGTACCAGTGTCTATCCAAAAATGTATGTGCACACTTTATATACGAATACACATATGTGTGAAAATAAAGTGATTTCACAGCATGTGTCCCTCCACAGAAAAACCAAGGCATCCTGCTAGGCGTCGCAGGCACTGACATCCCCATTCAGGAGTTAATGAAAACCATCCCGAAACACAAGGTAGGCTGTTACCACCAATAAATAGCCAGGATTCCAAAATCAATTTTAATCTGTTCAATGTTACACTCTCTGTATCTTAAAGCATGCAGGGGTGTATTAATGCTATCATTTTTAAAATCTTATATTCTTTTCTTCAGCTAGGAATACATGGATATGCGTTTGCCATTACCAATAACGGATATATCCTGACACATCCCGACCTGAGGCCCCTGGTAAGGACTGATATCTTTTGGGCCCATTTCCAGCCTTATATTAGGATTATGATTTCAAACACCAACTAAAATAGAGCTAAAATATGATACAATCAACTACATCCACACCCCAACAAGCTGGCTCAGGTAAAAATCTACCCACACATGCAGTGTGCTTGTGAGAGCGCTGGTGGGACGCTGAAGTGCATCATGGGAGATGTAGTTTTTGTAATCCCAACCCTTTTCCTCTGATATATTGCATGCAGGAATAAAAGCCCATTCATGTGCCTGCCAGGGCTGATCAGAGCACTGAGGTAACTCACCCTTCACAGGGACACCCCTCACTCCGCTCTAAGTCACCATGCGTGACTGCGTGTGTGTGTGTGTGTGTGTGTGTGCGCGTGTGTCTCTGTGTGTCGTGAACGTGTTGGTGTTCTCGTTGTAATGTGGCTCCAGTGCTGCTGTGTATTCGTTTGTGTTTGCGTAGCGGTGGTGTGCATCAGTCAAGGCTTCTGAGTGTGTATTTACAGACCGCACTGACTCTGAGTTGCTCAACAGGAACAATGTCATGAATGTGATATATGCTAAAATGTGTATTATTAGTGTAAGTAGCATTGAACTGGACTGGATTCAAGTGTGACACAAAGTAACATTCTTATTCAACTTTAGAGATATTTTAGGCTCTGTTCCAAACCTTAATAAACTGAACAGCTAGTCAAATTTTCAAGGCATTATAGGCAAACTCTAAATGTGAAAGCGGTTTCAAACAGTAGGCAGCATTATGCTGGATTTTAACATGATTTGACATTATGTGTGTATATCCTTCATGGATATCCCAGAATGCATTGTAATTTTACATGAATGTATATAAAGTATATTTTATTCACTGAAGTATATAAAATGAGAAAAAATAGGTCCGTCTAATTAAAATGAAATATTTTTTGCAATATTGTTATTGTTAACTAACACTACTATAATATTTTATTATTAATTAAACTAAACTAAAATGAATAAGATAAATAAAAAAAAATAGGTAAAAATTAAAACTTCAAAAATAAAATTAGGAATGGTGCCTTGGCAAGTAATTTAAATAAAATAATAATAAAAAAAATAAAGTTAAAAATAAATATTTAAAAAATGCAAAAAAAAGGAAACTAATAAAAAAGACAAAGCACATAATAAAATTACTATAACCTAAAATAAAAACTGAAAATATAAGAATAAAAGCTATATAAAGCTAAATATTTATAATATATTCTATAATTATCACTAAAATAACACTGTCAGTTTGTTATAGTTTTTAATCATTAGCTTAAAGCAACATATTAAAAGTCAAACGCTTTGGATTTCTGTTCCTGTTTGTCTTAAAATGTATTCATTTCTTATTAAAATTAAAACAAAATCTAAAGTACATCTATATGTATGTATGCATGTGTGTGTGTGTATATAAGTCGCAAACCCACGCATTTTTCATTACAATGTACCGTTCCCATTGAATAAAAAAAATTTAACATAAAAATAAAACTAAATATTAAAATGAAATAAAATAATAGGTGAAAAACTTAAACTAAAATAATGAAAATTAGAAATGTTGCCTTGGCAAGATAAAATAAGTTGCTTTTCAGTGGCTTCTCGTGTGCTCCATATGAAGAACACTATTTACATGGCACATGTGAGTAACTGTTAGTGTTGAGTTGCTATCTGCAGTGTTTGAATTCTGAATTGAAGTGTTTGAATTCAGTTACTTATGAGGTTCAGTTTTGTTTAGAATGCTGCCTGTGTATATAGCAGACAGCAAGACAACTCATTAGAGATTGGAACAGAGCCACTGACTGACTGAATTTCCAAAGCCAATCTGAGCAAAAAAGATTAGACCGATTATTCTGACACAGATCCCCATAAGCCGAATACTGGCTGCTCTGATAGTGTGTAAACAAAACTCATTTCCACAGTTTGTCGATCCTGCTCCTGGAGTCCCTCAGAGCTGCACATATTGGATGTTTCTCTTATGTAAAGGTGCTGTAAGCAACTTTTCGGAATTCAACACAAAATGTCCCAACTACTGACAGATACCAGTACAATAGCTGTCCTCAGAAATCAAACCTGTTTCAGTGACAGGACTAGATTCTGTAAACAGTAAATAAGAGTCAGAGAAACGGTCCACGCCTTAAAGCCAATCAGAAAACCAGTCAATCAGAATTGCTTTGTGCCTGTCAATCATACTCTGCGTTTGGGATTGCTTTGATCGTTTTGGAGAAAGTTAGCAAAACGGTGAAACTGAGCAAATTGTTTACAGCACCTTTAACACGCTTCATCATCTGATTAGACACCATAAATGCACAGTGCTAGTTGGAAACCCAAGGAGCAGGAGTGAAAAACGCCAGACTAATGGCCTCTCTCACCATGTACTGTATGTTTCTGTCTCCATTGTGTTACCCGTATGATCCCAGTTCCTAACTGTAACTGCACTGCTGTCCTCTAAAGCACTTCCTGTCCTCTTTGTGTCTCTTCTTGCAGTACCAGGAGGGCCAGAAGAGGAAGAAACCCAGTTACAGCAGTGTGGACCTGTCCGAGGTGGAATGGGAGGACACAGAGGATGTTGTATGGACCAGTTTTTAATGAGTGCACTCACTGCTGTACATTTAGACTAGAAACATACTTTATGCAAGTATGCAGATGCAAATGCTTTCCAGGCTCCCAGTCCTCTTATGCATTAGGTTCACATACTTGCATAAAGTGTCGAGATATAGTATTAAAGTGAATAAGTGCTGCTTCATAAATGTGTTTATTTGTAGTTACGCACAGCAATGGTGAACAGACGAACTGGCACTTTCTCCATGGAAGTAAAAAGAACAGTGGACAAAGGGGTAATGATTTTATCTTTGCATGCAAGAACTAGAATAATATAGGATATTAGTATCATAAAGCTATTAAAATAATAGCAAACTATCCTCACTGGACAGCTTTTATCTTTAAATTTGTTCCCCACCAGAAACGTGTCTTGACGATGCACAATGATTATTACTATACTGATATTAAAGGAACTCCATTTAGGTAGGTGATGTCTTGTATATGTAAATATTTTACATTTGAACAAACGTTGATTTGAATGTATGTGGATGACTTGAAATTATATTTTTGCATGCTTTGTAGTGTAGGTGTGGCGCTCTCTCGAGGACATGGGAAATACTTCTTCAAGGGGAATGTTTCACTAGAAGCCGGTGAGGATTTAAGTTCATTGCACACTGAGTCCAAAATTTTCGTATGCATTTTTTTTTCTTTTTTTTTTCGTATTCGTCATCCTTTCCTATCAAAATGCTTTCTACAGATGCAAAAACACAGAAAATCGAACCTGATGCAAATTTTTTATGATGACAAAAGTCTCGGAGGCAGTGTGTAAACGTGATTGACACAACGTGAGGTCATATTAATTTTTTAACGTGTGGAAATTTCGGACTCAGCGTGCAATGACCTTTACTTTATTACCAAAACGAGTTAATTTTTATGGTGCAAATGCTTGAATATATATTCTAATCTTATGGCTGTAGATTACATACATATTTTTTTATTATTTTTCTTTCTAAGAATTTCTCTAAATATTTCATAAGTTAGAATTCCTACCAAAAGTCTGGTGTTTTGGAGGTTATTTTTTACGTTTCATCATTGTTATACATTAATTGTTAATTTTCCTTTGTGGGAATTTGAAATATTTATAAGTTTTGGCATGGACATTTAAAATATTTCAGATTTTACTGGTGTTTTTATATTGCTGAATCATGAGTTTCTAATGAATTTTTTCCCCCTAATACATTCATAACCAAAATACCCTCTAAAGCCTGACATAGTAAATAAATAGTATGTAAATCATCAGAATTGTTTTTTTGTTTGTTTGTTTTTTCAAATGAAATAGTTTACTGACCTTTAGACAAAATATATATAAAAATGTATTAACCTTGATAGGGCCCAAACTGAGCAAAAAGTTTCAGATTGGTGCAGTTGCTTATATAAAAGTTGTTCTTACATTTACTTAATAAAAATATTTTTTCTGGAGGCTTTTTAGTGTTAAAACTCTCAGATAAATAATGTTTAAGACAGGTCCTTCATGGGTGAACAGATCTGTTTTTTTTTTAGATATTCCTCTCATTCAGCCTGAAAACACAAATATCATAATTCTGACAGATGAACTGCCAGTGCTCTTTTTTAACAGCACTGATATTAGATGTGCTCTTTTTCACATTCTCCCTCCCTTTTCTCTGATTTATCCATAAATATCTAGAAATGTTCCCAATTCCCCCATTTCATCTGTAATTCTCATCCACACCTTTTTTGTTTTTTGTTTTTTAGGTCTACATGATCTGGAGCAACCCGATGTTGCCCTGGCTGATGAATGGTAAAGACCTATATTTATACTCTACATAGGCTACAGTATAACATGTTCTGTTAGTTTTATTAATCACACAATTAATATATTGTGCCATTTTCTATGTTTTTGTTTCAGGACATACTGTAACACAGATGAGCATCATGAGCATCGTCACCTGACTCAAGTTCGGGCCATCAAACTCTACATGACCAGCCGTAAACAACATCTCAAATGTGAGCAGCGTTTCAGATGAACATCGACTTGAAGTCCAATTTGACCGTTTACTTTCTTAATACACGTTTCTGGTGTTATTATAATCGATTCATCAGTGCACATTCAAACTAATAAGTTGTTCCACCTCTCAAACGATTTTTATTTTCAGCTCAATCAGTATTCAGTTAAATGAGCTCAATTTCATACTGCAGTATACAGCACAGTAGCAGTTGCTCCTGCAAAGTTTTGCCACATTGTCCTTCATCTATCTTAAATCTTGCTTACACAATTACCTCAGTCGTTTAAACACTGTCCCCATTAAAGCTTGTGTCCGATGAGTGTTATGGAGTGTGTAAATGTCCTCTCGTGTGTGTTGTAGGTGACAGAGAGCTGATTCAGCAGGTTTTGTTTGACGCTGTAGTAACAGCTCCCTTAGAAGCGTACTGGACTGGACTGGCCCTTAATAAGTCTGAGTAAGTTTGGACATTTACTTGGTCGTATTGCTTTAAGATGCATCTTAGTTTAGTACATTTAGTCTTACATAATATTTTCCACCTTCTGTCTCTCATAACGGGATAGTTCACCCAAAAATTTTAATTTTTCATTAATTACTCACCCTCATGTCCTTCCAAACTCGTAAGACCTTCATTCATCTTCGGAACACAAATTGAGATATTTTTGATGAAATCCTAGAGCTTTTTGACCCTCCATAAACAGCAATGCAACTGACACAGGCTGTTTTAACGATATCTTTACTACCTTTCTGAACGTGGTAGTTGTGTTGCTGTCTATGGAAGGGTCAGAAAGCTCTCAGATATCATCAAAAATATCTTAATTTGTGTTCTGAAGATGAACGAAGGTCTTACGGGTTTGGCACGACATGAGGGTGAGTAATTAATGACAGAATTTTCAGTTTTTGGTGAACTATACCTTTAAATAGCCTAAACAGGCTGTTTTTGCAACTAGTTTTTAGCAAATTTTGTTGGTTGACTGGGTAGGAAAACAGAGAACATTCACACACCATCTTGCCACATACACAATCTTGCCTTCAGTTTTTTGTTTGCTTTTATCAACAGGAACTCTGATAAAGGTGTTGAGATCGCTTTTCTCGGCACTCGCACTGGCCTTTCCAGAACCAACCTGTTTGTGGTTCCCGAGCAGCTGACCAATCAGTGAGTGCTAATGCAAATTACCAGCTAATGACAGATTCTGAACTCATTACACTAGCCAATAAAAGGCCTCTAAGTGTAAATGATGAATGATGAAGTAAATCCTCCACGGCTGCATGTGTTTGCAGAGATTTCCTCACAGCTGAAGACAAGGAGGGCGTCTTTAATGCAGATCACTTTCCTCTGTGGTATAAGAGAGCCGCAGAGCAGGTGCCCGGCACTTTTGTGTACTCCATTCCCTTCAGCTCAGGTACGACGTTCAAACACATAAACACACATCCATGTCATGCAACATACTTCAACATTTATGTCATGTAGAAAAAAAAAAAACGTTAATGCATATTGAAATTATATTTAAGTTATCATTTAATTTATCACATTTCAGAAAATAAAGAAAAAAACTGAATAAAAATGACATGCATTATAATTGAATCTTAAATATATTTGTATTTAAATCTACTTAAATGATTATATAATATCTAAATATTATAATTATTATTTATTCATTTTTGGTCACTAGCAATTACCATGCATTGGAGTTTCCTGCTTGGGGTTTAGAGATTTTAATAGCTTAGATTGGGGTTTGAATAGCTATCAACATTAATCTGCAATGAACATAACATTAATGAAAAAAAAATTGGTCACTAATACTCCCCTATTGCTCCATCACACATCTTTAGCATATCACACAGCTTATTAGCTTTGCATAGATCATCATTTGACTCATATTTCAGGTGGATCTTCCAAATTACAGTTTTATGGCACACTAGTCAATGTCCATGTCCTGAAAGCTGCATACTGTTGATGTAATAGCGCGTCTGTGTGGTTTGTTACTCTAGCTGCACTGTACTGCTTTCCTCATGCAGACTGTCTGCTTATCTCTCTTTCCTTCGCCTGTAATTAATGTGCCCTACTTTTACGTTCACGCAGTGTGTGTGTGTGTGTGTGACAGATCAGGATCATTACATCCCACTCAACAGCTCTTGGGCTCCTTATCACACAGACAGCGCTGAACTCCTCTCTGATCAAACACTCTCCCTCATCTGCCTGTACCACTAGAAATGAGCTCTGTTTCATCAGTGTTTGTTTCAATCGATGCCGCTTTTGATCTGAATATGCAAACGAAGGAGTCTCTCTTAATAGATTTAAGCTTATAAATATTTATGTAAATAAATGTCGTCCCCTGGTGGTTATGACTTGCCATTTAGAGCAATGGCTTTGCAGACATCCAACCGATTTTATTTTATGAACATTAAATTGTATTTTATTTTATTTTAGTATTTTTTTAAAGAGAAATAGCATTTTATCCAGCCTGGGTCATATTTTCTTTTATCTTCTGTAGTTTTATTCATGATTTTTCGAATATTAGGGATGTCATCTGTCTAATGTAACCACTTTGTATCATGTGACAAATTTCTACTTAATAGTAGATTTTTATTTGACATGCAACCTTTGACGTCAACAATAATAGATATGCATACTATTTTTGCATCTCTTTCTAAATGGTCTGTTTATTTTGGTTTTATGCACAATTATATGCTTAGTTACCATTTTTCATTTTTTATCATTTGTATTTAGCATTGTATTTCCCTTCGGAACAGACTTGCAACTGCAAGCCATTTTTGGATTGTAAACCAGCGGTTTTAGCGGATCATTGAATAGTCCAGTTCTCGTGTTTATTGATGCTGCTGTTGTAAGTACTCTAAGAGGGCATGTGTGTTAATTTGTGATATTTTATTTAAGGGGGAGAAAATAAAAGTGTGGTTTTGGCGAGCACTGCTATCCAACTACTCGATGACAGGAAGTCTCCTATAGTGGCGGGTACTTGTCCTCATTTCAAAGCAAAATTAATGTATTATAAATTTCAAATAGTTTTTCAAATGTACAAATGTTTCCAAACACAACTAAATGTCATTTTATGAAATGTGCTTTTTTTTTTATGACACTCAAAGCTGTGGGAATTCAAATGAAGCTGGAATTTTTTCAGAGAAAATTTTGGACGGCCAGTCGACAGGTAAGCACAGAAATATATCTGCTCATGGGAATATAAATATATGTATTTATCAAACCAGACCTTCTACGACTGATGTGTTGAATTGTGTATTATTACCTGCTGCATAACAGCTCTGTTTGATGTGTTTGAGCAAAAATGTATAAAAGACCACGCTATATAATCATAGTGTTCGAAACTAATGTAACTCTTTATAAGCAAGGATCTATCTAGAAATGGCATTAATGTACACATTTGCTTCATGTTTTTACCTCTGCATGTGTCCACACAGTGCAATGCTCTGGATGGGAAATGTACCATCAGCTGTGATAATGAGGTAAATGTGTCTCTCTTTCTCTCCCTTTGGCCATATTTTCATGATGGAGCTCATAAAATGGCCTGTATTCATGACATGCTCATTATACAATGGACATTTCTGGGACATGACAGGCTTACTAGATCAGCCTGCACTTCTTTTATGATATGACATAAGCCTTGTAGCGTTTCTCATTTTAATTTTTCTTTTATTAATGGATTTGGTATAAAAAGCTATAAAATGCATATTATTTTACTGTTTTACTGTCTTGAAGTTTGATTTAAGATAATCACAACAGATCAAAGTTTGTTGAATCATATGAATATGAATGTTTCTGGTCCCATTAGGACATTAAATGTTATCTCATAGACAACAATGGCTTCATCCTGGTCTCCGAAGACACTTCTCAGGTATGACATACAGAGAATTATAGCACAAGGGTTGTACAAGAAGAGCATGTAGCATAAAACCATCCTGTGTCAATATGAAATTAAATGGATGCATTTCTATGACTATAACTATACATAATGTGTTTTCCACAGACAAACTTCTTCTTTGGAGAAGTGGAGGGAGCAGTCATGAACAAACTGCTTCTGATGGGCTCATTTAAAAAGTGAGAGAACACACACACACACACACACACACGTTTGTTTCTGTGAATTGTGGGGACTTTCCATAGACTGTTACATTTATACTGACCAAACAATATTTTCTATCCCCTAACAACCCAACCCTAACCCTAAACCTACCCCTTACAGAAAACCGTCTCAGGTTACGCATGTTCCCGAAGGGAACGAGACACTGCGTCGAAGAGCTATGGGAAAGCCTTCAGCGTGACCGCGCTCTGAATCACATGTGTAATCTGTCCAATGGATGGGTGAGACGTCACGGGCGGGTGACGTAATCGGCCAGGAAGCATAAAAGCACATGCGGTGAAACCGGTGTCAGCTTCAGGAAATGAAGCAACCGCTCGCAGGGATGTCGGAAGTATGGCCCCGAGACGCAGAGTCTCGTTCCCTTCGGGGAACCATGGTTACATGCGTAACCTGAGACGTTCCCCTTCAGGAACTCGAGCTGTGTCGAAGCACTATGGGAACGAGATGCCCACGCCTCCAGACTTCCAAGTCCCTGCCCTGTGTGTATCCCTCAGGAGTGTTTGAGTGCTTGGTCTTGAGCCACCACTGTGCTCATGTACAGCAGGCCAAAAGGTATCACGTTGGACGCAGCTGCCCTCAGACCCAGCAGTCTCTGAAACTGCTTGACAGTGAGCGACTGGCCTTCTTTCACTCTCTTGACTGCTGTGAGGATCGACTCGATCCGAGCAGGGGACATGCGTGCCTGCATCGTGGTCGAACCCCACACCATGCCTAGATAAGTGGTTCTCTGTACTGGAGAAAGCACAGTTTTCTTGGCGTTCAGTCTCAATCCCAGTTCTTTCATGTGCGCGAGAACTACATCTTTGATGTCGAATCGCCAGTTGCTCTGATTAAGTTAGAATCAACCAATCGTTGATGTAAAAGTGCGGGGTGAGTGCAAGGCCAAAGGGAAGAACCCGATATTGGTAAGCTTTGCCCCCAAAAGCAAACCTCAGGGACTTCCTGTGAGTGGGAAGGATGGAGGTGTGGAAGTGTGCATCTCAGCATCTCAGCTCCGCTACATTTCCGGGTGGAAGAAACTGAGATGTGTGCTCGCTGGAGATCGCTGCGCCCTGGAACACCGTACGTGGCAGGGTTGGCAGGCCGGTCTCCTGAGGGCACTGAGGAGAGACGGGCACCGTGTACCGCGGTGTACACTGCTCTTCCCCAGAGGGGCCGGCCCGCCGAAGTCCTGGGCAGCAGGATGTTATAGCCGAAGACCATCCAGCGAGAATGACGGTCCGCAGATCCGCCTTCTGCTAGAAGCCTTCGGCTCGGGAGCGCCACTCTGACTCCAATATTACGGGGAGTACTAGAAGTGACACCCAAATGAGGATATATATATTATATTATATATATATATATATATATATATATATATATATATACACACACACGTACTCATACATACATACACACACACACATACATACATACACACACACACACACATCTAACTTCTCCTAGTTAGGTGAAATAAATCATGTAATTCCTCAACATTAAATGCAGAAAGACAACCAGATGAGTAAACAAGGTTTGATATGAAAGGATTCATAATAAAAATGAGAATGAGGTAATGCACGTGTCGCCTCTGCAACGAGCTCTTACTCAAAGGGGGAAGAACCGCACCGCGGGCTTCCAGCACCGAGCGAGAGCGCTAAATCTGGGGAATGCAGGTGGAGATAGGGCGAACCCGTCTCCAACCCATCCGCCAGATCCACGTTGCTATCCCCGCGATCTCACTCGCCGCCGTGCCTCAGCAGTGGCGGACCGGAACCGCGAGATCGTACGGCGGGGAGAAGCACAATCAGCCACTTCTCTTTAGAGCTGACAGCGTGAACTCCATTCTAGCATTTCTATGCTGCTATAATGATGTCATCATTCATAGTATGCTTGTGCAAACACTGCAGCTTTACAAGCTCATCGACGTCCTTCACGTCCGTCCACCTCCTCGGAGGAAGACAGGCGGAGCGTCGAGCCCTCTCTCCGGGGGGAAGAAACCGCGGGGCGGGCTTCCGAACACAGAGAGCGGGCGCTGGATCTGATGGGAAAGGAAGAAGATAGGGGCTCGCCCGTCTTCATCCCCTCCACCTGATCCATCTGCGATTCCCACGAGCGCAGCCACCGCTCCGCCTTTTTTTCTCTTTCTTCGGCAGAAGCGGACCGGCACCGCGAGGAACGCTAGTGAAAGCTCGCTCCTCAAAGAGAGCCTTCCGAGAGCAAGCAGACGCAGTGACAAACGCTCACAGCTCCCTCGAGAGCTGACTCTGCGTGCTCTGCTCTCAAGCAGACCACACACAGCCTATAATGCGATTTGCTCTCGCCCAAGTGCACGTTTAGACATTGTAGCGCTTATTTCAAGTGATTGTGTAGGGACAGACAACACTAAATAAGACTCACAACACAGACTGACAGACACACACACACAGAGCAGCGGTTGCTGAATGACAAAAAGCTGACGCCGGTTCCACCGCACGTGCTTTTATGCTTCCTGGCCGATTACGTCACCCGCCCGTGACGTCTCGCCCATCCATTGGACAGATTACACACGTGATTCAGAGCGCGGTCACGCTGAAGGCGTTCCTTAAAGCGCTTCGACGCAGCTCGAGTTCCTGAAGGAGAACTGTTTGCATTGTTACACTTTCAGATAAACATCATTTACTATTTTTAATAAGTTCTATCCCTCGTGGGGACCGGCCAAAAATGTTATGTTTTCTATCCTTGTGGGGATATTTGGTTCCCACAATGTAGCATAAATAAGTACACACGCACACACACACACCAATTAACCTACATTGTCAAGTTTTAAGATTTTACATTGAACATCTGTAAATCCACTGTAAATGCTCTATTTTGGATATTTATGTTGTTACTAAAACTGACTGGATATGTATTAATAAAAATATAATATTATGAGAGCTTAAAATATTATCTGATGTTTTACCTCATGAATATTTAATGAGGCCTGCATTGTTTAGCTTGTAATTTGTTGTCTCTTTTGAAATCATGGTCAAATTTTATACTAAATTTATATTAGTTAACTTTGGGAAATTCATTAACATTAACAATGAGCTATACATTTGTTACAGTTTTTATTAATCTTTGTTAATGCTATAGCTAAAAAAATACAACTCTTAATTTTTAGTTCATGTTAGTACAGTTCCATTAGATATTATAAACAGATACAACAACTTTTGATTTGAATAATATAGTACTAAATGTTGAAATTAACAATAGCTAAGGTTAATAAAGCCTTTGGGATTATTTTTCATTGTTAGTTAACAAATGTAGCCTTATTGTAAAGTGTTGCCTTTTATTCTAGCACCATATGCGCTGCAATATGACTCCTAAAGCAGGCTCGAAAGTGGTTCTAAATTTATTTTTATAATGTATGAAACATTTCTTAACCCAGGGTTAAAAGTGGCTTTAACCTGGGGTTAAACAAGACATGAACCCAGGGCTGAGTTTAGTAGTGAATCTGCTTCTGCTTTTGTTTCTGCTAGGATTAATTTGTATGATTATCAGGCTCTCTGTAAAGAGTTCGCAGGCAGCAGTGACAGCGCACGCACTCTGCTGGATGTGAGTACGCTATCATCTGTGCTGTAGTGTTTGACTTCAGTGCCTCGCGATTCTATTTCCTGTCTCCACTGACACGCTGCACTCTTCCTTTCAGCCCTTCACCACTGTGAAATGGCTCTTGACAGAACTTGTCATGTGAGATAAAAAGCCTTTGCCTTATAATTATTATTGTCAGCTTGGGATTTTCAGTCTGTGTTTCTGAGTGGGAATGTGTGTTTTTCACAGATTTCTGCTGGAGTTTAACCTCTACAGCTGGTGGAACTGTGACTCGACAGTCAAAGGTATCACTCCATAGATGACAGGAACTCTTTTAGAAACATGTTAATGGGATTACATGCTCCTGTGAGCATGCCCTTGTTATTTTTCATTTCTTCCATATGATATATAATAGATATTAGAGTTTCATCTAATAAAGGACTAAAAAGCCTATAAATCTCAATTAAACTCTAAGGTGATGATGACACATGAATCACACATAACATAAAAACTATATTATCATGTTGGCTATCATGACCATAATGCAAACAAAAATGACATATATTTGAATATAAATAATTATATACTATTTTAGTTGTACAGTGCATTTTTAGCATATAGAAGCTGAATTTAGTGTTCATGTGTGCAGCCCAGAGAGCTCAGAGGACAATGATGGTGCCGTGTGATACTGAATACCCAGCTTTCGTCTCTGAGCGCACCATCAAAGAGACCACGGGGAACATTGACTGTGGTGGCTGTATACGGTGAGAACATCTGTTAATGTATATATGTGTGCATGCTTGTTTATAAAACAACAAAACACGGCAGAAAGAAGTAGAAATTGGTGGAAATTTTTGTTTTAAAACACAAATTACTTTAAAATGATTCTGATGCAACTCTAATGCACTTATGTGTTGCCATACTAGCATGAAAATGCACTTGAAGTGCCATGAAAAAACACTTGGTAATATATTTTACATTATATGATTTCAAAAACTTTATACTGGAATAAATTTACATGACCTTCATTTATAACATTTGAAACATAAGTTACTATATTAGTTATAGATTTGTTAGTTCCAATCTTGTATTAAGTGTTATGCCAATTATTTTCTCATTTATTCTCATTTATTTAATGCTAAGTAGACAACAGAAAGTAAAAATATTTAACATGCAACCGAAAGGCCTTAGATTTAGACATATGGCAGCGATGTAACACCTGACAGCCATCCTCACGCTTCACATATAACTGACACCCTTCTACAGAAAGCTGTTTTAGCCCATATGTGGTTATTTTGCTCTCAGTGCTCGCAGCGTACATCTATCTGAGAGAGTAAACATAGCATGATCTGACAACATTAAATATAGCTACGCTTCTCTGTCTCTCACATTTTCATTTCTGGCAAGTGCTATGTTGCTAAATGTCATGTAGACAATAATAATTGTTCCACAGTATTCTGGTATTATATTATACTTGTTTACATGCATCACAAAACATGTATTTTATAGATAGATTAGTAATAATGAGATATTTAGATTCTGTTTAAAATGTAGATTAGATAAAGATATTTAAAGGGATAGTTCGCCCAAAATTAAAGTTCTTTCAAACCTGTTCCAAACCTGCATGTGTTTCCTACTTCTGTTGAGCACAAAGGAAGATATTTTGAAAAATGTTGGTAACCAAACAGTTGACTGTAGCCATTGACTTCCCCATACTATGGAAGTCAATGGCTACCGTCAACTGTTTGGTTACCAACATCTTTATTTGAGCTCAACTGAACAAGTTTGGAGGGTGAGTAAATGTTGACAGAATTAAATTTTTTGGGGGATGAATTATCCCTTTAAATTATATATAGAGGTTTATATATTTTGAGAGATTTTATGATTTTCTTTGACAGAAATGTAGGGTGCATTTCTATGTGGTTTCTCTGGTTACTCTAGGCCTAAAGACCATTTAAAAAAAAAATTGTCATCAGGTGAATGGCGACCACTTCTACAGGTTTTGTGAACAAGAATCACATCTTTTTTTGTATTTTTTTCCACTCAGGACCTTTGTAATTCAGCAGATTCCCAGCAGTAACCTGTTCATGGTGGTTGTTGAGAATAAATGTGACTGTAGCTCCGCCCCTCCAGTTACTATGGAGCCCATTGAGATCATTTATATCCTTTTTATAAACCAACTAAAACATCTGCTTGTAGAATGTGTGGTTATTGCATGAGTAATTGTATAATTATCAGCCTTGACCTCTGAACACATAATGAGTCTCTGAAGTGCGACAGACTGAAGTTTCAAAAGGATCGCAGACGGCCACAGTCTTGTCATCCATTTCATCCAGAGGTACATAATGCATGAGGTTGTATTATTAAATATCTGCTTTTGATGACCAGCACGATACCAGATTTCAAACTACTGTAAAGTTTGTTCAATATTTTGAAACTTCATCAGCATATATTTTATTTTAAAGTACCCCATTCACTCTGTCTGTAAAATGCTCATCCACATCACAGCTGAAAGAAAGTACACTCAAAAACGTTTAGTGGACCATTCACTCTTCAATTTTATACCTCTTGTAGGGCTTTCAGCTCATTTGAAGTCATTCTGTCACTGAAAGTGTAGTTTTCAATGACTTTTGTGTGTAAATTCCTGACTCTACCAAACAAGTTTTGCTCTATGCACTTGCTAACCCTGTTTATATATATCTTTTTAACAGGAGAACGCGATGGAATGTGGATCAGCAAATGCTTTGAATTTTCCAGTGGTAGCCATTTTATTCCCAGTGTTGTCGCTCCTGATCAGCAGGTGACCTCTGACCCCTGCCTTGACCCGTTAGGCTTAATATACACTCAAATCAGAGAGCCTTGCTTCCACCAAACATGAGTTCACAGAGACAAAATCATCTTTGTGATGTCTGGATTACTGAAGATAGATGATATTTATAACCGTCAAAGACTGTGTTAGAATGTGCTGAGTGTTTTCTTTTTACATGTGGACCAGCGAACATGCCTGGATATCAGTGGCCGCCACGAGCCGTCACAGCTAAACGCAGTCCATGTAGCTGTTCTTCAAGGTTCATACACCTCAACTTTAGTCTTAATCTGTACTGTGTGAAGCGCAGACAAAAACTGAGCAGAAATGTCTTTTATGTCATTATTATTTGCCTGCTTTTCAGATTGATTCAGCATTTAATTTGGAGTCTTAAGATGCATGACGTGACAAAATAGGAATATATAAGCTGTTTGTAAGAATAGCATACATTGTCATCAAAAGATGAGATGTGGATTCTTCACAAACTTTATAAGTTTTGCCTGCTAAAAAAAGTACTTGGAAAATAACTTTTAATTGCCTAATCCCTTTACATCAAAGGAAAGCCATGTTATGTAAATAAAAACATATTTTCCATCATTTTTCTGGCATTCAATTCACTGAGTGAGCAATTTATAATCTTTGGGTTATAATAAGGCAAAGATCTCTAATATCTCTTGAAGTGTAACTTGATTTTTTGTCTACATAGGCACAAGTCATGAAAGTAATAAAATCTGTATCATAGACTTTATTTAAAAAAACTTCACTGTAAAAAATATCCTGAAAAATATTGTGTGTAAAATGTACATTATTGATGATAAAAATAAGTGATGTCACGCTGGGACTTCGGGGAATGTCCTTTTACTGTTTTCCCATAAATATGTATTTCTTTCAAAAACTATGTTAAAGTGGTCATGAAATGAGAAATCAAATTTCCCTTGATCGTTTATATAACTAAAATATCTCATTTGGATATTGTGGAATCGTCCTGATTCCAAATGCTGTAAAAGATGCGCTTCGATTAGGGTATTCAGAGGAGTGCCACAATGCATGAGTGTAGTGCTGCTTAATATTCTGGTTCAAATATGTAAGGCTAGGCAAAAAAATTGCAAGTCTTCCTCTCTATTTAAATCTTCAGACATGTTTATGAAGGCTGCTTTACAGTATGTACAGCGTGCATCTTCCACTGCTTGAAAACAAGGCACAGCGAATATGGGCTCCATTTCGTGGTACTCTCGTGAACGTGCATCAAAGACTGACATAGAAGAGAAGAAATTGTTGAATAAAGTCATTATTTTTGTTTTCTACAAAATGTATTCTCGTAGCTTCATAAAATTATGCTTGAACCACAGATGTCACGACTATTTTAACAACGTCCTTACTACCTTTCTGGGCCTTGAACGTGGTAGTTGCGTTGCTGTCTATGGAGGGTCAGAAAGCTCTTGGATTTCATCAAAAATATCTTAATTTGAGTTCCGAAAAGGTCTTATGGGTTTGGAATGACATGAGGGTGAGTAATTAATGACATAAATTTAATTTTAGTGTGAATTAACCCTTTAGCTAAGAACACTGCTGTTTATGAGAAATCTTAGTAGTAAAATCAAATGTTTTGTGAATACAGCCCCTGGTCACCTTCGCATTAATGGTATTGGTTGTAAATGCAATTCATCTATAGAGTAATTATGACCCTTTTGGCTTGCCATAGGGATAGCTTTGATGCATCCCTGGGGTTGCCAAGTCTGCGGTTTACTGCTTAATTGGGCTACGTTTATACTTTTGCCGCAGGTTGTTTTTGAAGTCTGCGGGTTAAAATGATCTCCCCGAAATGTAATTTCAAGAGAGGGAGACCTTCCCATGACGTTGGGGACAATCGAGGAAATATTACGATTAGGCTAGCTTTGGGCTAGTTTTGATTAGCAGTTGAGCTTGTTTTACAGACCTGGCAACCCTGTTTAAATGGCATTCAGAAGGACCCCAATATCAGAAAGTGATTGGATTGGATCGCGTAGAAGGATTGTACATTTGTTTGGAGAATTTTAGATTATATGTTTGTTCGGAGCATTTGAATGGGTTTTGTAAACGTGGCACAGTGTAATGGGAAGTCTGCAAAGAAACTTCTGTTGAAAGATGAAGCAACTAACTGTATTGGATCTGACAGCAGCTGCACTGCAAACTGTAAGTAAACAATTTCATAATGCTGTCTGTACACGACATCTGTTTTATATGGATGATGTTTTCAAAACAAGTACTCATGTGCATTAAAGTGGTGGTGCTGAAGCATATTCTTTGACAGAAAAAAAATTATATTTGTAAACAATGTATCAATCAAAATGGCAGATGGTTTAAAATGGACTCTTAAAATGTACTCCAGAAAAGGAATAAAACATTATTACATTTATTGGTTCAGCCTTAAATGCCTAAGATTCTTTGTGGACCTTGAAAAAAAAGATCCTCTGAGCATTGTCTGTGAAGCTCATGACCCTTTAGCTGGTTGTTCACTTAAGGTCACAATATATTCCACAACAATGAATAATGAAAATAAACACCTGTCTGCTAGTAAAGATATTTTATTTGTAGTGGCTGTCCCAGACCGCAAGCAGTGTCGGCCCAGATCCAGCCCATGGAATTCACACGGGCCAGATGTGGGCCGGATCTGGGCCAACAATGTTGCTGTCTGGGGTATATAATGAAACAAGATTTGAGATTCATCAGTGCATCTTCACCAAACTGTAGACATGATCTCGTTTGTTGGAGTGAATTGGTTTGTGAGGGATCGTGGAATACAGGTGATTAACATTCTTAAGAAAGAAGTTAAAAAAAAAGATAGAAAAGAAACACATGGAGTAAATGTGTTAGTATTCTGTTCATGATCAGTGTCTCATTTGGTTTGGTGGATAACAGTGTTCATACATACCACATTTTCCTCTGTATTTTCCCCGTTTCTGTTTTTTATTGACCAAAGCAACTGTAATGCAATTTAGAAGCATTTGAACCAGTCAAATCACTTTTAAAATGTTATTACCTTGATTAACAAACTCTCTACCATGAAGCTTTAGTGTATAAGCTTTGACACTTTGCACAGTATATCATCACAGACTAATTCTGTGCAACAGTGCTTTGACGAATTTAGTATTTGTCCTACTTCCTCCATATTAGCTCACTGGGATTGGCCGGCCAAGTTTTTCAGTGCCTAAATGTGGGAATGTAAAATCTAGGTTTTTGGCCATGCAGAGAGGAAGATTTGAGTTGTGAAACCACAGTGTATTAGGCCCAGACATTCGATTCCTCATGATATTACTACTGTAATGGACGAAACATTTCCTTTCCTGAGGGCTGGTAAATTCGATAGATGTAAAGAAAGAGCAAGTGTCTGTGGGATCTGTTGTGCTTTCCTGATGTGACTCTGGATGTTCGAAGCTTTTGAAAGAACAGCATGATGAAGAGGGTCAAACAAAGTCAATAGAAAACCATCCAAAACGAGGAAAAAATAAATATGGTGTCTGAAAGTTGCGGTTGGTTGTCAGTTTGTGTAAATGTATGTTTATGTCCAACTTTTTTCTCTTTTGATGTTATTTCTAGAGAGAAATTAATATTATATTACGTAAATATTTGCTTATTATCAACAAAGCTCACTCTATATTTTGTTGTAGATCATTAAACACTCCAGGTATAAAGCTGCAAATTTTAGAAGCTATTTTACTATTTTAGAAGCTCAACAGCCCTTCAAAACTGCTGCTTTCATTGTATTGACAGTGTAAATGTCCTGCAAAATAGCTCATTTTGTGACATGTATACATACTGCAGCTATTACAACAGCATGGCTTCATAGTAGAAGAGTCCAGGTGCTGAATTGACCTGCCTGCAGTCCAGATCTTTCATCTATAGAGAACATTTGGTGCATCATTAAACAAAAAATACATCAAAGACGACCACAAACTCTTCAGCAGCTGGAAACCTATAGCAGGCAAGAATGGGACCAAAATCCAACACCAAAACTCATAACCTCGATGCCCAGACATCTGTTTTGAAAAGAAGAGATGCTACACCATGGTAAACATGCCCCCATCCCAACTACTTTGAGACCTGTAGCAGGCATCAAATTTAAGATGAGCTCATTTTGTGCATAAAATTGTACAATTTCTCAATTTAAACATTTATGTTATCTACGTTCTATTGTGAATAAAATATTGGCTCATGTGATTTGAAAGTCTTTTAGTATTAATTTTATTCAAATTTTCAAAAACGTCCCAATTAACATTTCCAGAATTCGGGTTGTATGTCAGGTAGGTTCACATGTAGCCCTTTTAATACAATCAGATTTTGAGTTCACATAACTTTTTCAATCAAGTTGAAGTACATTGCATTTTCAGTAATATTTGAGTGAGATGAACTCATTTGATTTAAATAATTTAAACTTCAGTTTTACAGTGCAGAGTACTCCTCCCATCCTTGGCTGGAATAGGAATAATGAGTGAGGAGTTGAAGCAGAGGAGGGATGCTGGAAAACCTCTCGCATTGATTGGGTAGAGCAGTTGAACATGCTCGTCCAAAACTTTGTTAATAAAACAACATGAAATGTAATCAGGTAATGGAAGCAACTGCATGCAGACATAAACAAGCAGTTCAGATGGTCAATGATCATAAACTAAAATGATAATGATGATAATAAAAAAAGAAGAAAAGACAAAACCACTAGGCGACTATGATTATTTTATGAAATTGTTCCAGTTCAAATCTCCACTGTGAAATTTATTTTTGGGATTCATGTAACTGTTAAAAGCAACATAGCTGAATAAAGAAGTATATTCATAAAGACTAAATTACATTTAATATCTAATACTTCATTGATGGTACAACTGATGCAACAACTGAATTGAACAGAAACAGAAAGTAAACAGGTCATCCATGTTTTGAGGAGCACACAGAGGAAGTTAATAGAGATGTTGTTTCTAGCTGGCCAGAGGTGTAGTTCAGTTCTGTGAGAACATCAGCAGAACCTGCAGAGATACAGACTTTATTATCATGTTTCTATATCCTGGAGTTCAGTTTATGCACAACTAAACCTGTACATTGTACTTACTGGTAAAGCGGCACAGACACATGAATCCTATGAGTCCACACAGAAATAATGCCATGAGTCTGTCAGAAGAAAATCATTTTTAATAATTAATTTTTTAAATATAAATTTCATTATAATTACAATTATTTAAGCCATGTTTATATTGCAATAAGGGAACATACATGAATAATCGCACTAAATCAGGAAAATTATTTGCATTTTTTTTTTTTATTATCATATAGTGCTGTGAAAAGGTGTTTGCCCCATCCTCATTTCTTCTGTTTCAGAACTGAAAACAAAACAACAACAAAACAATTGCAACCTTAGAAAACATTTAATGCTGTGAAAGATTGATCTCTAGTTATCAGAAGTGTTTGGTTGCAGTTGTTGCCGTTAAAATTGTTGCTGTTTGCAGGTTTGTTTGTTTTTATGAATGCTTCAATAAAAATAAAAACTGTATAAGTTGCATTTAATTTGAAGATCTAAAACTACTTAGTATTAAAAATGCACAAAAAGAGAAAAAAATTATGATGGGGGAAATACATTTTCAAACCACTGTGTACCATATGATATGATCATGAAAGCAGGACATTTCAAGGTTTGTGTTAGATTTGACAAATATTCAGAATAGCACTTTGTGTTGTGAGTGAATGAACAACATTCAGAGTGAGTTTGAACAGTGTGAGGAACAGCTGCAACAGAAAAGATCTCAGATTAAATCATATTAGAGTAAAAACTGAACAACTACATAATGATTACAGACATCAGTGTTTCTATCTAGATCATATCACTGTAAATATAAATGTCTTATAATAATTTTTTATTTAACATTTAAAACACAGATTTAATGTTCTTACATGTTCCTGTCTCTCTGGTGGAATCAGGCGGAGTAGAGGCTGCTGTGAAAACAGCTGATATAACCAACAGTGTGTCAGATGTGATGTGATACGACAGACATGTAATTATACAGATACAGTATTTAGTGAATCAGTTGCCACTGACAATGGTCGGGTATACAGTTTAGTTGAACTTATATAACACTGTTTGTCTGCTAAATGCTTTGAGTGAACAGCTACAGTCACATTTCAAGAAAGCCATGAAATAAACAGATACACTCACTAAGAAAGGTTTGTTTGTTTGCTTTTCGAAAAAGCAGTTTAACATGAAATGCAAAATGCCTCTGTTTGCTTGCCTAATACGTTTCATTTTAAAAATGATATTCACTCACAAGCGTTTGTGGGAGCTGCTGCAGTTTTACCAGTAGAGATCATTATTGAGGCTGCAAAGAGATTTCAATAATGTTACAAGCTGCATTTAGTGTGCCAATAATTTTAGCAGCGTTATTAATACAGTATAACATGCAATAATAAAATATTAACATTAAAACATCATCCACCTAGTTGTTTTAAACAACTCATTCAAAATAAAAAGCAAATTAGTATTCAAACGTTTTTTATATACATTGTAAAATCTGTGATGGTGTACAGTGTAATAAATACTGGTATGTTGATAAGTAAGGTATATGTCACACATATGTTTATTTTAAAAATAAATGTCACCCATGAGTTTTTATGACCGTTTGTAAAGCTTTAACAGTAGAGGTCACTGTTCAGACAAAAACATAGGATGCAATGTTAACGTGTCCATTTAGTTTGGAAATAAAACTATAAATATCAGTGGTATTAATATTACAACACAAAATACAATAATATAATATAATATAATATAATATAATATAATATAATATAATATAATATAATATAATATAAGAAATGCTATACTATGAGAATCCTCTACAGATATATTGAGATGTAAAGTTACTCACTTGTTTTTGTGGCTGTTGTCAAAGTGTTACCAGTAGAGGTCGCTGTTGAGACTATCACATAAAGGACAAATACAAGTAGGTATATGGTCATTTGTTCCGTTTTATTGTTGTAAATAGATCAGTTATTTCAACATATTAAAATAATAATAATAAAAAACCTACTCTGGATTGTTACTGTCACTGGATCAGAATGAGGGGATTGTTTTAGAACTTGTCTCTTCTCCACAGTGAAGAAGCAGGTTATTCTCACTGATGAACTCTGACCTCCAGACCAAATACTGATCTGAGATCCAGTGAGTGAGAGCTGACATGATGAGCTCAGCTTTGAGTTACTTTCTCTTCCATTTATGATAAAGACACACGTCTCCATCTTCAGATCTTCAGTATTCTCACAGCTCAGCTCAACTGTGTCTGTTTCCAGAATAACCGAAGCAGACACTGACAACTTGGCCTGAGCAAGACCTTGACCAAATGAAGAAAAATAAAAGGTTCAGAGAGATCTCAGATTAGAAGCAGGTGATTCTTCACAAAGGTGCAAAAACCTTTACTTCCAGTCCCCTTTAATCCTGTCATTTTGGAGGGAAAACAACATCACAAACATCTAAAGTAGCATAGATTTGATGAATTCAGTGATGTTTTGTGGTATCAGTTGGTCTGACAAAATACAAACATCTGTATTATAATATCAACACTTCAAATGACATTCTATATTAACTACATTCGTTTGGTAGCACTTCACAATAAGGTGTCATTTGTTAACATAGTTAATGTATTAACTGACACGAACAAACAATGAACAATGCATTTATTACACTATAGTTATTAATCTTTGTTAATGGTAGTTAATGAAAATACAGTTGTTCTTTGTTTATTCGTGTTAGTTCACAGTGCATTATACGGTGGCCGAGAGAGCTCAACATGCTGCAAATAGATAAAAAAACACCTGCAAATTAAGAAAACAACTTCATCAATTTGACAACACATGCACTGCAAATGTTCACAACACAACCAAACAAAGAAACGTGTTGCAAATAAAACTCTTTATTTGGTTGTGTTGTGAACATTTGCAGTGCGTTTCTTTATTTGGTTGTGTTGTGAACATTTGAAGCGCATGTTCTGTCGAATTGATGAAGATGTTTCTTGATTTGCTGGTGCTTTTTCTATTTCTTGTGTTTTCTGAAGTTGCAGCGCGTTGAGCTCTCTCGACCACCGTAGTATTAACTAATGTTAACAAACAACTTGTGATCTTAATAAAGGCATTAGTAAATGCTGAAATTAACAATAAATAAGATTAATAAATGCTGTAGAAGTATTGTTCATTCGTAGTTCATGTCAACTAATGTTGTTAACTAAAATGAACTAATGAATGTAAAGTTAATGTAAAGTGTTACCATACATTTTTACTAATTTGCATTCATGACTTGCATGAATCATAATTTAAAAATTGCATTATATTACATTTGCCTTTTCCTGATATGTTAAAACTTATGAGTCACTAAAACATTTTACCTCTTTGTTTTACACATACAGTAACTATTTTACATTATAATATAAATAATGCTTGTAAAGTATGAAATGCTCTCACCTCTGATGGTGTATGTGTCACTGTGTGGTGATCTGATCTCAGGCTGAGTCTTGAGTGAATAAACACAGATCAGCTGTCTGCTGTTCACTGATCGTGGGAAGAGTTCACTATGACTTAAATAAAACATACAAAGACTCTCTCCAGACTGTCTCCTCTGAGAGACACCCTGATACAGAAGAACATCATCCTCAGTGTAGAGACTACAGATGAAATCAGCTCGGACTGAAAGTAGTATGTCACATGATATGATGAGCTGGACATCATCATCACTAACACTGATGAAGGGTTTCTGAAGTGAATCTGTTTGAAGAAAAATTATCCAGTCACTAAAAACACTGCAGTAACAGTTTCCAAACCAGAAGAACAGCAATGAAAAATCTCACCTAGAACCGTCACTGTGGCAGGAGGAGAGTGAGATGATGGTTTATGTATGCCTCCCTCATGTATTGCGTAGTAACAGTTAATGTAGATTAATCCAGGTGATTTTACAGCTGCCCATCTGAACACTTCAGCACCAGTGAGATCCAGATCACATGATGAACTGACTTTTATATTCTTCTCTTCTCTGTTTGTGTAGAAATAACACTGATTCACTGTAACATCTGCTGGCGTCTCACACCTGATCTTCACTGAGCTGGACTCTATTATGACATCTGAAGATACATTTACAGTAGGAGATTCTGAAACATCACAAAACAGATCAATTACTACATTACATCTAATCACCAACCGTGTTTACAAGCACAGCATTTTATGACGTCTACATTCTGGCTGAGACTTTAGTCATTCAAATTCAAAGTGCTTCAAGCTACTCAAATATTCCTGTATGAATATTAAACATTATTCATTATTAATTATCATTTAATAATTTTTAATCATCATCACTTTGTATGTTTCAATTTTCTATTTACAGATCAGACATGCAGAAATATTCTAGACAATGTAACTTCATCAAAGATGAGTCCAAATAAGAACATAATGATTTAAATATATATTAAACAACATAAATCACTTACTGTAAGACTGAACCTCCATCAGGAGCTGAAAAGCAATGAAGACAAACATCTCCATTACAGCAAGTGTGAGAAAAGAGACGGAATGAGACCTACACAACATGAGTGAATTAGGAAGTGGTACATCAGACCACAGGAAATCATATCTATACTGTGCATTTTTATGTAGATGGAATAGACAATAAGACTACACTTAAAGACACATGCAATGTAATGTGTATCATAGAGCATTAGCACTAGTGTTAATAACCCAGACATTTTGTATTATTTACTCTATTATTGATTATGGGGTTTAAATTAATTTTAAATGTCATAATTTAGATATAAATGGTAATTCTCTATCCTGACTTTAGCTCTCTGATTTGACCGCTCCATTAGAAGGGATGTGTCTGCTGTAAAACATCAATGTAAACAGCCACTGCTATGATTGGCTAACATCCTTGCATGTGAAATAATCTCTCTCAAAAACTTTTACTGTGTTTTTTACTGTAACAGGATTAACTAATTATAAAAAGTGTTGATTAAATAAGGAATAATTGATGATGGGTCATTGAATTATTACAAAAATAATGCACACCCAAGATAGTAATGCAGGTTGCAGCATTGCACTGGAGCCGAATAAAGTCATGTCTACTGAGCAGTTGGCACACAATGCAGTGAGCTCATTACTGCAATGCGATTTCTGCAAGCTCACAAACAGTTCCATCATACTAAAAAACAATGCAAATAAGAAACAATGTAAATAAGAGACTCATTGAGCAAGCTGTTGTTGACTATAACAGATTTTTATGGCGAAAATGCAGAAATCGAATCACCAATAGACTCATGTTTATCTCACAATAATGGTTTTAATGATGCTAACAGGAATAGTGTGAACTTCGTTTAATCGCTGTCTTGATTCACTATTGCATACAATGCAGTAAACCACTTTTTTTGATAGCTTTTCTCAATCATCTATATCAAGTAGCACCCAAACTTTCTTTCATGAACATGTGCAGATGAACAACTAAGTCTATTTCTAGCACGTCAAATTGGCTTCATCAGGTTATTGGAATTAAGTTACAGGTTTTTTTTCCCCCTCACTATTTTCACAAGATGTACATTTTCAAAACTCATAGTACAAAAATCCACACTGATCACACACAAGATAAGTTGTTCTGCATGTCTGTATGTATGAATGGAGCAGATGCATGTTTTTTTTTTTTTTTTTACAACATACACTGAAGCGTGCCTGACGCTTGCTGTGATTTCATTATCTGCCATCTCAATGAGGACATGAATACATAAACAACATCTCCAGAACTGCTCTGAGAGTTACTTCACAAGCATTTTACCGTTTCATTCGAGTAAAACCAGTGTCGTATCATATAGCTACACACACACAGAAATGTAAAGGTATTCAAGGCAACCCGTCAAAATGAAAAAGACATTATCTTAAAGACATTGTGCCAGAAATATATTATAATGTATGTGGTATTACTACTTTTGAAAAAAATAATAAATCTTTATTTTTAAAGAAATAATCACACAATATTTCTTCCACATTTTAATTGTAACAAAATAAAATGTTTAAATTTCATAAATTTAAAAGAAATTAAATTTGGGTGAAACTTGTATGCTGTTTTTCATACTTTATTACTTGCGAAAAAACTTGAAACACAATTTTAAATAAATATAAAGAATGGCATTGATTTTTGTACATTTTATTTTTGTTTGACTTTATTAATAAAAATAGTATGTTTTTTAATTAGCATGTTTTTGTGTTTTGCTTTGGTACTGAAATTGGTACCGAGAACCGTGGATTTTCACTGGTATCAGTTCTGTAGCTATAGGGATCAGGGCGTGGAGATGGGTAGGTTTAGGTAAATGTAAGGTGGGAGGAGTTGGATCTGGATCCAACCACGCCCCTGAATCTTGTGAAGTGAAGTGACATACGGCCAAGTATGGTGACCCATACTTGGAATTTGTGCTCTGCATTTAACCCATCCAACGTGCACACACACAGCAGTGAACACACACACACCGTGAACACACACCCAGAGCAGTGGGCAGCCATTTATGCTGCGGCGCCCGGGGAGCAGTTGGGGGTTCGGTGCCTTGCTCAAGGGCACTTCAGTCGTGGTATTGAGGGTGGAGAGAGCGCTGGAGATTCACTCCCCCCACCTACAATCCCTGCCGGCCCGAGACTCGAACCCGCAACCTTTGGATTACGAGTCCGACTCTCTAACCATTAGGCCACGACTTCCCTTGTGGGCTGCAGCGAGACGCTCCTCGACACTCTATCTCCGGCATTCGCCTCAACTCCATTTGAACTTGAATTTCATATAATGAAAAGTGCATTAAGTGCACACTGATCAGTAAAGTCTGATACAAAACCAACGCTGACGACGCAGGGTTGTTTAACTATTGATTTTTTTCCTATTGAGCCTTGCTGCAGAATAAAGCTCAGTCTAAGATCTTTGCTAAAAATACAAACAATCTAAATACATAAGTCCACTGTAGTCTGCAGACAAGTAAATAACAAACCTATACGTGACATACACACTTACCAGTCTAAATAAAGACACAACTGTTGCATTCTGCACAGGAATAAAACTTATATCTCGATTTTTCTATTTATTATAACAAACTTACCTCAGGCTGCCTCGAATGTCTTGCCGAGGAGGATGATGATGCTCTGTGAGCCTCCCTATTACTCATCTCGAATAACCCTATTCTTCTTCTTCTGATGTGGAAAATATCCGTGTTTTATAATTAATGTTCTTTAATATACTCTTATTACCATTAGTGTAGACTAATTACGGCTCCACAGTCCAGACATGTGCCCGCGCAACTGAAATACTACTTACGGTTCAATGAGCTGCCGATCAAAATCTCACGAGCCAATAAGAGCGAACCGCTGTTAAGCCCGCCCTCACGAGAGGTTTGTGCCAGAATGGCGAACGTAATTTTAGAAGCGCAAACAAAAACTTGGAGAGCGAAAACAAAAACGCTGGCAGCGCATCAAAAACAGCATTTAGCGAAAGTGAAGCTGAAAGTGAAGTCAACAAAGAATGCAGTTTGTTTGAAGATGTTACTTTTTTTTTGCTATGTAGTTGATTGTTTTTTTTATTTTCAGAGTGTTTTTCTCATCATTGTATATTTTTGTTCGATTTCGCAAAAGTTTCGTTCATTTTATTTGGCACAAAACTAATTCCATACTGATACTGTTAAAGAACTGACAGTCAAATCATAGATATCTGGAGTAATACAGAATAGTAAGGAGGGAAAAAAATTAGTTCAAAAGATTTACGATTTGTTCAGAAAGTTCAGCCTTTATTGAATGCTCAATTAGCATTTCTTACCAGGTGCTATTGGACTAGTGGGCCTTGCCACAGGTCACAGTATATTCCACAACAAACACTAAATGGTGAAAATAAACATCTACTTGTCTGTAGGTAATGATACTTTATTTACAGTGGCTGTACATAATAAACACAGACATGAGATTCATCAGTGCATCTTCACCAAACTGTAGACTTGATCTCCTGCATCTGAGTGAACTGGTTTGTCAGGAATTGTACAGTACAGGTGATAAACATTCTTAAGAAAGAAGAAAGAAAGACAGAAGAGGCATGCAGGATGAGTGTGTTAGTATTCTGGACGGTCATGTGTGTTTGGTGTGACAGTGTTCAAACATACCTCATTTTCCTCCAGATTTCCCTGTTTCTGTTGTTTATGGACCAAAACATCTGTAATGCAATGCAGAATCACTTTAGATCACTTAAAAAAATGCGTTGACCATCATACACTATGCAATTTTCTATGAAATCTGTTATGCTATCTGTTATTCTAGGAAATCTGTTATGTTTCTATGAAATCTGCATGAGGTAAGGAATTGTAGTGTGTTTGTTTTCACCGAAATATGGCTAAACGACAACATCCCGGACTCCGCAAACGCTAAGCGCTTCGTGAACTGTACAGCGCCATCAGTGAACAACAATCAAATTACCCCGACGGCTTTTTCATCATAGCCGGTGATTCACTCAAATTTAAAGACAGTTTTGCCAAAGTTCTACCAACATGTGAACTTTGCAACAAGGGGAAGAAACACACTGGACTTTGTTTACACAACAGTAAAGAGCTCTTACAAGGCTGAACCCCGCCCCCACCTCGGGTACTCGGACCACATCACTGTTATGCTAATCCCAGCATATAGACCACTTCTCAAACTCGCCAAACCAGTTCAAAAGCAGATCACAGTATGGCCAGACAATGCCACCTCAGCACTGCAGGACTGCTTCCAGGACACAGACTGGAACATGTTTAAAGAGGCAGCCACCTACAACAACCACACAGACCTGCATGAGTACACTGAAACTGTGACTGCTTACATCAAAAAGTGCACTGATGATGTGACAGTCACCAAGACCATGACCACACGTGCAAACCAGAAGCCATGGATGACAGCAGACTGTCTGGTACGGGAACTGCAGTGCTGCTGACCGCAAGACCCTCCAGCAGACAGTGAACACAGCTGCAAAGATCATCGGTGTCCCTCTCCCCTCATTACATGTTCCTCTCCCCACATTAACCTTACACGATGCTCCAGCAAAACCAACAGCATCGTGAAGGACTCCACCCATCCCTCACACAGTCTCTTCCAGCTCCTACCATCAGGAAGACGGTACCGGAGCATCAGAGCCCGCTCCGCCAGACTGCTCAACAGCTTTTTCCCCCAGGCTGTGAGAGCCCTGAACTCAAATCAACCCGCCCCCCTCTGAAACCCCATGCAAACCCCTACCTCCTGAAACATGGATATTAATACTTATATATAGTATACTTTTAGTTAAAAATCTGCCAGTAGGTTAGTTGTGTATAGGTTTATAGTGTTTTTTACTTCATTGTTGTATGTCTGTATTTATGTAGCACCGTGGTCCTGCGAGGCACGACATTTCGTTCCACTGTATGTCCCCACATGTAGCGGAATGACAATAAAGCTCAACTTGACTTGACTCAAATCTGCAGACTGGCTCTGACTTTCAACAACTAGCTTGGACGTCTCCAGACTGTAAACCGGTGGGCAAAAGTCATGTAGCGTATTCCAACCTTTAGCTTTGTTAGCATTTTAGCACTTCTGATTCTGCCATCCTGAAGTCAATGGGTTTTTTAAATGGCTTTTGGTAAATGCCTAAAATAAGATCTGTGTTTTTTCATGTTATTATTATATGACATAAAGTACGGCAGTAATATATTAAGTAGTATAATACCCCTTTGTGATTTTCATTGATTTTATAGCTTTTATGTGTCTTGAAAAAGGCACACCAGACACCAGACTCATCTACTCAATATTCTGCTTTTACACCCTCATTGTGTTTATAATCGTGCTTTTACAAACTATTCTAACTCATAATTTAAGGGAAAATAGTTTTTTTAAATAATGACTTGTCAGAAGCAGGACCATAGCCTTTTATCACTACTGGGGAAAAGGCCCCCATCAAAAAAGTGTGCCCATATTTTGATAGTTCTTTTTAATCCTGCTTTGGATATAAATGGACATAAATCATCTTTTCCATATAGGCAGAGGGTGAACCAACTCCAGGGTAAGGCTAAAAGTAGCCTAATGTTAGTGTAACCTGTTAACTACGCACATTATAAACCCGTCTTTTTAGTACCAGATATGGGTGTCATGCCATCCGATATTTTTAAGATGACTGTTGTTTATGATGAGATAATTTGTGAGAGAGCAGAATTCAGTCAGCAGGTGCGTGCACTGAACAAAACTCCATAAAGTGCAACACTATAAAAACCTGTAAAAAGAAATATGATGCAACATTAGCAGATCTAAATTTAATACTACAATCAACACTTTTCAATTAATTTTTCAATTTATTCGCAACATCCGTAATAGATATAATTTAATGTGTAAGGACATTTTGTCCCAAGCCCCCGTTAATTTCTGACCCGTGGCCAGGAGAAGGCTAAACTTTCCCAGCCTTACACGAGCTCCGCCTGTGGTCTTTATCTTTGGCACAGAGTTGTTTATAAGCTGCATGCACAATAAAGAGCTTCTTTGTCATTGACAAACGATAAAAGACATTTGCGGGTTTCTCCTGGCTGGAAGCTTAATGGTGGTGACGTTGAAGTCATGTGACCATTTTGGAACAAATCGTGTAATAGTGCGTTCACACCAGACTCGACTTGAATAAATTGCGCTATTCGCATGTAGTTGGACGCTTGAACATTTTAAGAATGAAACTTTTGTTGGTCATAGAGCTTATTTTCTGCAATAATCTAAAAGCCAATTGACATTTTTATTGGGTTTTTGTAGAGGGAATCAGGGAGATGCTTCTGGGCTGGCCTCTGAAAATATGTCATTGCAGCAAACTACACAACAATGGGGAAAGACTTTCATGTTAAATTAAATCGTATGGACTACTTTTATGAGAAGTTTATGGTAAATGATTTTCATTTTGATGTGAACTGTTCCTTTAAGAGAAAATGTGGCTAATAATACTGATCTTCTGATGACTTGAAAGAGGAAATGGGTGCAGTACCAGTTTCTGAGAAGCTATGCTCACAGAACAGTGTTTCTAACTATAAGATCAGACGGTGATATCGGCTAGCTGCTATGTTTTATCTGCTTTATTTTATCTGAGATCACTTCCTGAGAATGATGTTCTCTTACCTGCAGATATGGGCTGAGATGTGGCTGGTACAGAAGTGATCAGAGAATATGTCTCTGCAGATCCAGAACAACTCTAAATAACATAATCAGTAATTAAGGTAAAGTCCCTTAGAACAATTCATATGAATTATTGTTAAAATACAAGTATTTAGTGTCAATATTATGGTGATACTCACCATACCAATTCCTTGGCTGGGCACATCAGGTTTTACTGACCTCGTTTTATTGCTAAAAACGAAATATCAATCTTTATGGCTTCTTTTCATACATGCATATATCAGATAAGCAGCTAAACATTTACACATACAGCTCCTGGACTACAAAATAGATTACTAACAAACATAGACTACTGAGTTGAATGAATATAAAACTTACAGTTTTCTTCTTTTTTTACCTAGAAAACAATAAGCTTCAGTATTATATATTCAGTTTTTAATCCTGTATTTCACTTTGTTCGACTATCTGTTGTTTTAAAAATAAATTGGCATTGACATTGAAATGCTTACATGCAAATCGGCACAGACAGATGAGTCCCATGAGTCCAGATAAAATTACAGCAACACCAGTGGAAAGCAACACTATAAACCATATATGTGTGTCAAAACAAAACAAACACTTTAATCCACGTTTATGTGTATTATGATATATTTAATATGGTTACTGTAGATACATTAGTCAACCTGAAATTTTAAGTGATAAAAGAAGTGATACATGTAGTATTATTTATTGATTGATTGATTGTATGTATGCAAAGAAGTAAATGTTATGCAGAGTTTTGAAAAAAAAAATGCAATGGTCAAATCAATTTGAATATGAAAGAAAAAGATTTAGAATAATACCTTTGTACTGTAGTGTTGGTGGACCTTCAGTAAGAGGCACTGAAACACTAGAAAATTCTGCATCAGAAAAGACTTCAAATGAAATCACACTTGACTGATGCATGATGATGGTTTTATACAATAGTGTTTCAGTATTTGATGAAGTTGCATAAAAAGAAACATTTTCCTTATATATGGCATTGTACTTATTTTTAAAAACGATACAGTACCTGTTCTGCGGGACACTGGGGTTTCAGATGTAGAAATGATAGTGTCCATTTGTGAAGTTTTTTGTGTGGTTGTTGTTGTTGTTGAAACTGCAGCGAGAACATCTTAAGTTATATTTAGCAAAGACTGGCATATGTATATTTCTTTACATTCTACTGAACTCAGCATTGTAGCAATAACCATAACCATAATCAGATAACTGGACAGTTGTATATTGTATGATACAGAAGAAGCATTCATATGTATGATGAATGTATGTGTAAGTCTGTAAAAATGAAATGCATTATTCAAGAACAGCATAATCATGAACCACGTCATTATTGAATTCGATGCTAATGCTTCCCATGCTTTTGTATAAACTGAATCCCAGCTATATTTTTCAATATGACTTTAGAATCCAACATATTGAAGTGGACTGGGGAAAAAATACAAGGTCCTGAAACATTTTTAAGAGTTGAATTTTAACTTGAACTTCACATTTTTAGAAAGACGTGTCGTGCTCCAGATGTTGCAGAAGACATGACACACAATCTCAACGGTTGAGCACGTCTGTCTGGTGCATTTACATATAAAATGAGTAACGGAATAGAAAAAACATTCTGTGCCATAACCATGTTGAAAAAGCAGCATAATCATGAACCATGTCATTATTTAATTCTCTACTGCTTAGTGCTTACCATGTACAAATAAACTTTGAAAATGAATCCCAGCTGTATTTTTAATATGACCTTTGAATCCAACCAACATATCAATTTTACACAAGGGCAGAATTTTATCATTGATAACTTACACATTGTTTCCTTTGCTGTCTTGGTTGGTAGGTTTGTATTGGAATGAAGGTCTACTAATATAAAAATAACATATCACCAGGAAAATAAATGCTCAGAAGGTAATCATTTCTCAATGAATCTAGAATCATCAGAAAATTTCAGTAACTTACAAGTTTTACTGTACGTTGTGGTTTCAGAAGTCGACATTATAGTTAAAGCTGTTGAAAAAAACAGTGAAATAACACATCACCAGGAAAATAAATGCTCAGAAGGTAATCATTTCTCAATGAATCTAGAATCATCAGAAAATTTCAGTAACTTACAAGTTTTACTGTATGTTGTGGTTTCAGAAGTCGACATTATAGTTAAAGCTGTTGAAAAAAACAGTGAATTTTGCACTGACATATAAGTAAATGTTCAACAAATAATAATGAACCTGACAGAATGATTGTCATTTAGAAGACATTTGGAACAGAGTAAGAATAACTGATTTACAAACTCATTTACTCACAGGTTTTCATGGCTGTTGTAGTAGTTTGTTCAGTGGTGGTAGACGTAGAGACAACTGCAGAGACAATTTATCAGAATTACAGGGGGTCAATTCACATTATTTATTATATGTGTTGTATTATATTACATTATCTTGGTAAATGTACATTATTTGCAACCTTTAAAGCAAAGTTTGTTTCCTGAAAGTAAAGGTCCTTCAAATAAAAAAAATAGCACAGGTCACATACTTGTGATGTAACTTGACATCACCTCTACATGAGTATGAAAATAAAAACCTTACTCTGGATTGTTACTGTCACTGGATCAGAATGAGGGGATGGTTTTAGAACTTGTCTCTTCTCCACAGTGAAGAAGCAGGTTATTCTCACTGATGAATTCTGATCTCCAGACCAAATACTGATCTGAGATCCAGTGAGTGAGAGCTGACATGATGAGCTCAGCTTTGAGTTACTTTCTCTTCCATTTATGATAAAGACACACGTTTCCATCTTCAGATCTTCAGTATTCTCACAGCTCAGCTCAACTGTGTCTGTTTCCAGAATAACTGAAGCAGACACTGACAACTTGGCCTGAGCAAGATCTTGACCAAATGGAAAAAAAAATGGATGGTTGATATGGCGGAAAAATGGATGGTTCGAATGTTGGTTGATATTCTCAAGTAAACTAACTGTCAATTACGGAGCAATGGCTCTTTATTTGCATCATCTTCATTTTATTGCCGCTGTGTAAAAATCATCATCAAGTCATAATCAGTCAGACACATGATGAGCTCATATTGAGCATATTGCTAAAGGATACTTTAATTAAAATTCTTCAACACATATATTTTTGTAGTCACAAAGTTCAAAAGGTGCTGCAAAACATAATGTTAAGAGCTTATAAAGAACATTTTAAAATATTTAATATTTAATAAAAATCACTTTTTGTTAAATTTCTCCTCAATAATTGCAGAAATGAGATTCCATAGATTTGTCAGACATAGTCTGGCTCTCTGACATCTCAACTATAATCACATGATTAAATCAAACAGCTCTTCCTTCCTGTCTAAATGTATCAGACTGTTCACTTGTCAAAAGTCACACTGTGGTTAGTGTTTATCTGAAATGGACCTACAAGTTGTTCTGTGTAGGACTTCATAGATTACTGATTCAGTGCCTGACACACTGATCTATATAATGACTGGATTGCTCTAACTGATCAATAGTCCTCCAAAGATTTCATAGTATCCTACTGCCCTACATACTGGCTACAGAATTATACTGGCATCTCTAATCATGGAATGTGTTCATGTTTTTAAAAAATAAAATCATAATAGTGATAACTAACCTTTGATGTGTCACTGAATGTAAGTAATGAATGTAAAGTTAATGTAAAGTGTTACCATACATTTTTACTCATTTGCATTCATGGCTTGCATGAATCATAATTTAAAAATTGCATTATATTACATTTGCCTTTTCCTGATATGTTAAAACTTATGAGTCACTAAAACATTTTACCTCTTTGTTTTACACATACAGTAACTATTTTACATTATAATATAAATAATGCTTGTAAAGTATGAAATGCTCTCACCTCTGATGGTGTATGTGTCACTGTGTGGTGATCTGATCTCAGGTTGAGTCTTGAGTGAATAAACACAGATCAGCTGTCTGCTGTTCACTGATCGTGGGAAGAGTTCACTATGACTTAAATAAAACATACAATGACTCTCTCCAGACTGTCTCCTCTGAGAATCACGCCGATACAGAAGAACATCATCCTCAGTGTAGAGACTACAGATGAAATCAGCTCGGACTGAAAGTGGTATTTCACATGATATGATGAGCTGGACATCATCACTAACACTGATGAAGGGTTTCTGAAGTGAATCTGTTCGAAGAGAGATGATCCAGTCATTAAAAACATTGTAGTTTCCAAACCAGAAGAACAGCAGTGAAATATCTCACCTAGAACCGTCACTGTGGCAGGAGGAGAGTGAGATGATGGTTTATAAATGCCTCGCTCATGTATTGTGTAGTAACAGTTAATGTAAATTGATTCAGGTGATTTTACAGCTGCCCATATGAGCACTTCAGCACCAGTGAGATCCAGATCACATGATGAACTGACTTTTATATTCTTCTCTTCTCTGTTTATGTAGAAATAACACTGATTCACTATAATATCTGCTGGCGTCTCACAGCTGATCTTCACTGAGCTGGACTCTATTATGACATCTGAAGATACATTTACAGTAGGAGATTCTGAAACAGCACAAAACAGATCAATTACTACATTACATCTAATCACAGAAAATGTTTACAGGCACAATAATACTCCAATATTAATCACATATTTTTTGGTTCTAAAAAACAAAATAAGACAACTGCTGATTATATACAAAAATATTTTACAGCAAAACTAATATGTCAGGTAGGTCCACTTGTAGATCTACTAATCAGATGTTGAAATATTTTAGACAATGACACTTTGTTCACTACAAATGTGAACATACAGTATTTAATCGACATTAAACAATAGAGATCACTTACGGTAAGACTGAACCTCCTTCAGGAGCTGAAAAACTATGAAGACGATCAACTCCATTACAGCGAGTGTGAGTACAGAGACTCACACAATAGATGAATTAGGAAGTAACACATCAGACCACAGGAAATCATACGCTTTGTGGAGCGCGTTTTATGAAGATGAGAGTGATCATGATGTCACACTCACAGTTGTGTGCACTGTGAACATTTACTCTAGTATAGCACTTTTCAAACAGTGGGTCGCAAGTTTTAGGTGGACATAACTTTAATTTAAAGATTTCACCAGTATTCACCAGTTCATGTGCGTGTTAAAAGCAATGTGTATGTTCAAATAATCGAATAAAGAATTATATACATTTAGACTAAATTAGATCTAATATTTAATACTTTAGCTAAATGAACAGAAAGGACATCCATGTTTTGAGGAGCACACAGAGGAAGTTAATACAGATGTTGTTTCCAGCTGGCAGGAGGTGTAGTCACCTGCTTCGAATGATATCAGTCGATTGAATGGCCGTTATCAGTGGTTATCAGGTCACAGATATGGACCAGAAGGGATGTGCTGAGCCTACTGGTAGCTGAGAAGGCTGTTATCATCGATCAACATCCTTAATCACCGCACACATGTATGAACGTGAAGTTACCACTGGAGTACAAGCAGAGGCGATCATTTCCCCAACAACTGCACACGGACCAAAGACCAGTGAAATAGCGCATTAAACATGGATTTAGATGACTTCAGGACACATAGATACCGTCACGTAAAATACTCCATTGTTCCGTGTTTATGAAGTTATTCATTTAAAATTTGCCTAAAGGGATCGTGTAAAAAGTCCACATATTTACCATATGTTTACCATAGTAACTGTTGCTCGGCCATGTCATGTGTAGTCAATGCACTGTAATCATAAAATATACCATGCACCGTAACCATAGATTTACTGTGGAATTTGTAGTGAAAGCACAATAACCTCGATATTTACTATGAGTTTACCTCAGTAACTGTAGATTTACTGTGGTATTTGTTTGGGCTGTCGCGATTCGTCGATTCGTCGCGACTAGTCGATTTTTAAAAATCGTCGACTTCATTTTGCTCACGTCGACTAACCGGCAAAATACCGGAAGTGGCGCATTTCACAGACGAGAATCCATAAAACACATTATTAGACTATTTTCCAAGGCTGCATGATATATTAAACCCATTTAAAAATCATAATTAAGCATAATTGTGAATTCACAAACGCTATGATTTAATTAAATAATTGCATGCGATGCAGTTTTAACACAGTATATGCGCTTTAATTATTTCCATGCGTGTAAGGTTAAGCATGTGCGTCTCACAGCGGCTCCGTTCACAGTAGATCCACAGAAACTGTTATCATTTACATGTGGAGCGACTCATACTCATCTCTGCATGTTGTTGTGAGTTTGTGTTTATTATAACGTTCATCTGGGAACGCAACGTGCACCATTTCATCAGATTTGTGAGGTGAATCATTTATAATTGTTTGTGATTGGTTGTTTGACATGTCGGTCAAAATGCCTCATGGGTGGGGCTTGGCCAATGAAACCTGTCATGGATTCAGTTTGAAGGTCTGGCTACGCAAGACTAGCTGGGTGTAAACTCTTTACTGTTTGTATATTTTATTGTAAATATCTTTTAGTAAATACTGTTTTCTGTTGTTTTTTTATTGGTCAGGTAGGTATAGTAGTCAATATTGTTTTTATTTTTATTTGAGAGAGAATTTAGTTGTCCCTAGGAGTTTGTTGTCTTGGTCTTTGCCCACCACTGAAGTTACTTTCACTTGAGTCTTGTAAATTAAACTGTATAAAGGAGCTTGGTCTCTTTTCCAGTTTATGTTGTGACTACATCCTAGATGTAGCTGAACACCTACACAGGTGTTTGTCTTTTAATTTTTATTACCATCTGTACAAAAAGGGACAACTGAGGAATCATTTTGTACAAATCATGGACCGTGTAACATATTGCAGTGCATTCTAAACAGTATCACCCACAGTACTTTGCACAGAAAATAAATTCACAAACAGCTCATACAATTTCATTATTTAATGCAAGACTTAATTTAAACAACATGAAACAGCAGAGATCACTTGCTGTAAGACTGAACCTACATCAGGAGCTGAAAAACTATGAAGATGAACAACTCCATTACAGCAAGTGTGAGAAAAGAGACTGAATGAGACTCTCACAATGGGTGAATTAGGAAGTGGCACATCAGACCACAAACTATTTAATGCATTGTGTGGTCATTTCAATAAAGATTAATTTAGATCGTGTGACTATATGTACAGCTGTCTTCACTTTAACAGACAGAAAATCTGGGGCAAAGAATCACACTAAAAGAAGGAAGGTATAGTTTTGTAAAAGTAACATAGACACCTATGCCATAGTTATGCCTATAGTTCTTTTTGGGAACTATAGACCGGTTTCCCTTCTTCCTTTCATTGCAAAAACACTTGAACGAGTTGTGTTCAACCAAGTCTCTGTCTTTCTCACACAGAACAACCTCCTGGACAGTAACCAATCTGGCTTCAGAAGTGGACATTCGACCGAAACTGCCTTGCTTTCTGTTGTTGAAGCCCTAAGACTTGCAAGAGCGGCTGACAAATCTTCATTACTCATCTTGCTAGATTTGTCTGCTGCTTTTGATACAGTCAACCATCAGATCCTCTTGTCAACCCTATTGAGAAAGGGCTTCTCAGGAACCGCACTCCAGTGGTTTGAGTCTTACCTCTCTGATAGGTCCTTCAAAGTATCTTGGAGAGGTGAGGTATCCAAGTCGCAACATCTAGCTACTGGGGTGCCTCAGGGCTCAGTTCTTGGACCACTTCTCTTTTCTGTCTACATGGCATCACTAGGTTCTGTCATTCAGAAACATGGCTTTTCATATCACTGCTATGCTGATGACACTCAACTCTACCTCTCATTCCATCCTGATGATCCGACGATAGCTGCTCGCATCTCAGCGTGTCTATCAGACATTTCTTGCTGGATGATGGACCATCACCTTCAACTCAACCTAGCTAAGACAGAACTGCTTGTAATTTCAGCTAACCCATCGCTTCATCACAATCTCAGCTTCCAGTTAGGCTCATCTACCATAACTCCTTCAAAAACAGCCAGAAACCTTGGAGTTGTGATTGATGATAAGCTGAATTTCTCAGACCACATTGTTAAAACTGCCCGGTCCTGCAGATTTGCATTATATAATATTAAGAAGATCAGGCCCTTTCTCTCGGAACATGCAACGCAACTCCTTGTTCAGGCTCTTGTTCTGTCCAGACTTGACTATTGCAATGCTCTCTTGGCAGGTCTTCCAGCCAATTCTATTAAACCTCTACAATTAATCCAAAATGCCGCTGCAAGATTAATCTTTAATGAGCCGAAAAGAACGCACGTCACGCCTCTGTTCATCAATTTGCACTGGCTACCAATAGCTGCTCGCATTAAATTCAAGGCATTAATGTTTGCCTACAGAACCACCACTGGCTCTGCACCCCTTTACCTAAATTCTTTACTTCAGACTTATGTGCCCTCTAGAAGCTTGCGTTCTTCAAGTGAACAACGAATTATTGTACCATCCCAAAAACACAGAAAAACACTTTCAAGGACTTTTTCATTAACTGTTCCCATCTGGTGGAATGACCTGCCCAACTCGATCCGAGCAGCCGAATCCTTACCCATCTTCAAGAAACGGCTAAAAACTCATCTGTTCCATCTTTACTTGACCCTCTAACTCTAGCACTATCTATTCTAATTGTATTTTATCTATGTCTTTTTATTAAAAAATAACAACAATAATAATAATAATTATCTGTACTGCGTTAGGCTAACCAAGACTTGTAATAGCACTTGCACGTTGTTGCTCTTTTGTTGGTTTTGATTGCTTCTTATGTCCTCATTTGTAAGTCGCTTTGGATAAAAGCGTCTGCTAAATGACTAAATAAATAAAATAAATAAAATAAACACCTATACAATTAATACACTAGAAAAAGACTAGATCATAATATCAAACTTAAAAATGTGGAATACAATATTCATTTTATAGTGACTATTAAGTACACATATTTGGTTATTAAAAGTCTAACGGACATAGTTGCTCATTTGACAGAAAATAATACAAATTAAAGGTGCCATAGAATGGAAAACTATTTACCTTGGCATAGTTGAATAAGTTCTGTACATGAAAATAACATACTTTGAGCCTCAAACACCATTGTTTCCTCCTTCGTATGTAAATCTCATGAATGCAAAAAACCACTGAAAAATAGGCTAATCAGAACATGTCGGAATCACAAATATTTACGCCCCTAACATTTGCATATACCTGCCCATGTTCTAGGCCAGCCGCCAGCCGAACCATCAGAAGTTCTGCAGGTATTGTGAAGAAACAAGCGAGGACAACAAACGAAAATGGCAGATCATGGAAGTAAATGCTATGTTCCAGGCTGTGCAGGGGATGTGAAGTGCAGGGATGGGTTGGTGTCAGTATTCAGAAAGGCACGGAAAACAAATAACGCGTTCTAATAAAATAACACGAGCCACTAAAGGGACATGGTTAGCTCCTTGCTAGCGGTAGCCTAGCCTGTTACATTACAATACATACAATTTCACTTACCAAATAAACCAGTGGTCTCAAACTCAACCAGCTCTAAATCACACCTGCTTGGAAGTTTCTAGTAACCATGTCAATGTCAATTTATTTCAATTGACCATGTCAATTGGAGTACAGTTCATGCACAAAGCTTACTTCTAACAAGCAGATTATCTGTACACACAGTAGTGAACACACACCTGGAGCAGTGGGCAGCCAATGCTGCGGCGCCCGGGGAGCAGTTGGGGGTTCGGTGCCTTGCTCAAAGGTCTCACCTCAGTCGTGGTATTGAGGGTGGAGAGAGTGTTGGTTATTCACTCCCCCCACCTACAATCCCTGCCGAACCTAACGTGCCTGGGCTCTTTAGCAGGAAATTTTAGATGTGGGCAGTGTAAACATTGTGATAATATGGTGAGATCTAATAGTTTTACTGATGTGTCCTCTGGGAAAACATATCCAATTAAGTCTTTTATCAATTGCAATTCCTTGTACGTGGTCTATAGGTTAGAATGCGAGTGTGGGCATGTCTATATAGGTCAAACAAAGAGGAAATTGCATTTAAGAGTGGCTGAACACAAATATGCTATTCGTGTGAAAAATATGTTGTATCCAATGGCGAGGCATTACAATGAGGTGGGTCATGTCACTGAGAGTTCCCTTAAAGTGATTGGAATTGAATCTATCCCTTGTTCTATGAGAGGTGGAAATAGACAGAAACAGCTTCTACAACGAGAGACTTTTTGGATTCATACGCTCCGGGCGACTAAGTCCACAGGAGTTAATGAAGAAATTGATTTTTGACCATTTTTGTAATTTGCATCATTGATGTATAATGTTATTCCTATACTGTTGTATGTGTGTGGTGGTGGGTTTTTTTTCTCTCTCTCTCCTTTGTTTTTTTTTTTCTCTCCTTTTTAATTTTTTTTTTTTTTGTACTAAGAAGCTAGTCTTGGCCACACCCACATATTAACCAGCTGTCTTTGATGATTCATTAATTAACACCAGTTTAAGAATATCTGTTTGAGCAACTGTTGTGTGTCCTGAAGAAGGCTGTTTTTTTGCCGAAATGCGTAGATCTACTTTTAACCATTTTGTAATGATTTAAGCCCAGTACATTAAAGGCTTTTTATCTTACCACGTGAGTGCCTTGGAAGTATTTCATCTATATAATTAGATTTTTTACCTCCACCACATCCAATGAGCACCAGTGGCTTTATAATGAAACCCATGTAGCACGCTCTGCTTCAGTTTTTTGTAAGAGTTTGAGGATTTGTTCAATTTGAATGTTTTAGGCATACAAATTTGTTTATGCATTTAAAAAGTACTTTTTATTTAAGTTCAAAATGATTCATCGGGGATGAAGTGAGAAAAAAATCGAACAAATTTATTTTAATGTTTAATTATATATTTCAGGAAACAGAATAGGGCAATTACTAAAATTAAATTCTATACTGTTCCATACTGCAAAGGAACCCAACACCTCGCTAGGTGTGTGAAGAATTTCTATCAAATACTTCTCTACTTCCCATAACTGAAATACATTTATTTTGTACAAAATGGAAGAAAATCACACTTGTGGTGTTCATGGTCAAAAATGACCGGCCTACAAAAAAATAGCTTATATCCTGTATCATCATGAAATACTGGATTCAATCCTTTTGTCAGCTTCTTTTCTTTCTGTTGACAGACCAAGAGCTTGAAGGAGTTGTGTAGCATGTTCCGATAGAAAGGACTGATCTTCCTAATGCCGTATAAGGCAAATCTGCAGGACTGGGCAGTTCTAACAATGTGGTCTGTGAAATTCAGCTGATCATCAATCACAACTCTAAGGTTCCTGGCTGTCCTGGAAGGTGTTATGGTTGATGTGCCTATCTGGATGGACAAATTGTGAAGTGTTGGGTTGGCGTAAACCACAAGCAATTCTGTCTTGACAGACTAAGACTGACATATAAACTAAAGACATAACACAACAGTGACCTATTTAAAGACATCTTTAATTTTTTAATATTTGAAAGCTACATGCTGTGTGACATACAGTTTTAAGAAGACAATCAACAGCAGAGATCACTGTAGAACTGAACTTCCATCAATGCATCTTCACCAAACTGTAGACTTGATCTCCTGCATTCGAGTGAACTGGTTTGTGAGGGATCGTGGAGTACAGGTGATAAACATTCTTATGGAAGAAGAAAGAAAGACAGAAAATACACACATGAAGTAAATGTGTTAGTATTTGGTCCGTGTATCTTGGTATACGGACCAGTATTGTGTTCATGATGGATGTCTCATTTGGTTACGTGGGTTTGGGGTGTGACAATGTACAATCACACATACCTCATTTTCCTCTGGATTTCCCCTTTTCTGTTGTTTATTGACCAAAACATCTGTAATGCAATGCAGAACCTTTTAAACCAGTCATACCAATTCAAGTACTTGTGTTGGCCTTGATGAACAAGCTCTTCTCAACGCTGTAGTGTATTTTAAGCTTTGACACTTTTGACATTATCATCTCTTCTCAGACTCATTCTGTGCAACAGTATTGTGATAAATTTAATAGTTGTCCCAATTCCTCCAAATCAGCGCACTGATTTTGAACACGTAAATGTGTGAATAAAAAATGCTGTTTTGGATTGGAGAGTGTGTTTTTATAATAGGCCTGTATTAACAACTCTTATGTGAAAAGAACAAAGATTTGATTCCTCATGATATTACCACTTTAACGAAAGAAACATTTCATTACCTGAGGGCTGGTAAATTGGATTTATAGATGTAATGATAGAGCGGGTGTTTGTGTCTGTGGGATCTGCTGTGCTGTCCTGATGTGACTCTGGGTGTTCGAGGCCTTTGAAAGAATAGCATGATGAAGAAAGTAATAGTAAAAACAGTACAAAATAAGAGGGAAAAATGTCAAATGGCTTCACTTAAAGCTTGAAACTGGGTGTGTTAAGATGCATCACATTAGACATCCATGACACAAAACGCAATCAATGCATGTCTTGATACCAAACATGATGGACAATGATTGGATCAGTGCATTTGCAAAATAGATGTGAGAGGTATGGAGTGCTGGAGGGATGACATTTTCATAGATAGACCAACACCCAGAAATAAGTTTGCATTTCCAGTTCCACTGTCCTCAAGTCAATGAGGAATGGGTTTTTGGGTTAAATGCCTGAAATAAGGTTGTGGTTTATGACACCATATTTTAGCAAAAATTCACCACATATTAAGTACATTTAAACAGCTGAATATTAGCATAAAAATCACATTTTTAAAATGTCACCAGAAAGACTGCAATCCAAAATCAAAATATTTCTTGTAAGATATACATTTAGAAAATGTCCTGAATTTCCTGAAAAGACAAAGTGTTTCATTCACATGTGGAAATAAAGTATCAGTAATAAACATCTCATCTGAAATATTTTTTAATAATTCTGTAATTCTATCTTAACTATATTATATCCCATTATTAATTTCCCATAACTTAAAGTTTAAAACATGTCATGTCAATAAAGCATTTGTTTACATAATGATAGGGTAAGGTTTACTAAATTCATATTTGTGCACTGAAAAGGCATTAAAATTGTGATATTTTTGTTAGAATGCCAAGTAAACTTAATAATTGAATACATGCTTGGACTTGTTTTATTATAACTATTGTTCATTTATTGTTCATTTAAAGGGGTCATGAACTGAGAAACCAAAATTCCCTTGATCTTATGACATGTAAGGGGTCTTTGTACTATAAAAACATCCTGTAAGTATCAGAACTCAAAACTTTCTCGTTAGTCTAAATACAGCTTGTACTGAAGGCAGTCTGCCAAAAAGACAGCTTGTGGAATATTCGACTCTATGATGTAATAGTGTGGATAAACACCGCCTCCGAAGAAGATCCGCCACGCCTATTCAAACAAAGCGTTCTGATGAAGTGGGTCAAAAACAGGACAGAAAATAGCTTATTACTTCTAAATGATGATGCTTTTGATGTACAAATCTTGATAACAAAAAATAACTTCATAAGTGGACCTCAGAGAACAGTACAAAATAATAAACAGAGGCAGTTCATGACCCCTTTAATACATTTTTTGTCTAGATATTGGTGTTATAAAAAAAACAATTATATATATATATATATTATATTATATATTATTATTATTTTTTTTTTTTTTTTTTTGGTAACATGGAATAAATGTTTTATTTTATTAGTGATCGGGAAATGAGGCAATAGTGTGGAGAAAATAGAAATAAACTGGAAACAAATGAATTTACAACTAATGTTTTAGATTTGGATACTGTGTAGTTGAAATCTGTGAACATTTCATTGCTAAATAACTCGATACGCTGAACCACTGTGCTTACTATGATGACAAATATGAATGACAACTGCAGTGTGGAATTAAATCATAATGTACATAAGATGAGGGATAATTTCAAAGCTTATTAAAAGAACGTATTTATATAATTTGTAAAATTATAATTATTAAATTATAATCAAATCAAACATATTAGCTGAGTGTTTAATTTGTGAGGAGGGAAGGCATGGGATCTTGCTTAGGACACAAAATGGTCAGAAACAGCCCTTGGTTCACACAAGCTCTTTTTTTTTTTTTTTTTTTTTTTTTTTAGGCTTTAAAATTGATACAAGTTGTTCATTTGTGGAGATTATTATGGTGAACAAAATGTGTTAGAAAAATAAGATTTTTGTTCACAGAGCTTATTTTCTTCAGTAATCCAAAATTTGAGGGGATCAAAAAAGGTGATTCTGACTTCTAGATTGGCCTACAAAAATACCTCATCACTGCAACAATCTACACGATGAAGGGAAAAGATCTTCATATGACTTCTGAATATAAAGCTTAAGTTGTTTGTTGTCGTTTATGAGACGTTTATGGTAAATGATTTTCATTTTGGTGTGAAATGTTCCTTTTAAGAGAAGATGTGGTTAATAATACTGATCTGCTGAAGACTTGTGAAGTACCCATTTCTGAAAAGCTGAATCAGTGAATTCTGTTTCTAACTTTAAGCTCACATGGGGAGATCTGTTAGCTACTACACTTTTAGGTTATCTGAGATCATTTCCTGAGAATGATGTTCTCTTACCTGCAGATATGGGCTGAGATGTGGCTGGTGCAGAAGTGATTAGAGAATGTGTCTCTGCAGATCCAGAACAACTCTAAACAACATAAGTCAAGTCTCTTATGAAAGTTGATATTAATTATAGTTTAATATGTATTATTGTAAATATTTTAGTGATACTCACCATACCAATTCCTTGACCGGTCACACCAGGTTTTATTGATCTTGTTTTATTTCTAAGAGTCAAATACTGATCTTTATGGCATGTTTTCATACATGCATATATCAGATAAGAAGCTAAACATTTACAGCTCCTATAGACTACAAAAATATTTTTTATGAAAAAAAAAAAAAAAGGTACATATCACTGACTACTAAATTGAATGCATTAAAAGAAACTTACAGTTTTCTTCTTATTTTACCTAGAAAACAATGATACTGCATTATATAATCAACTTTTGTTCCTTTAAAATTGACATCGGCATTAAAATACTTACTTGCAAACTGGCACACACAGAAGAGTCCCATGAGTCCAGTCACAATTACAGCAGCACCAGTGGAAACCAGCACTATAAACAATGTGTCAAAACAAAATAAACACTTTAATCTATGTGTATTGTGTATTTATTTTATTTAATTTGGTCATTTTAGATACGTTGGTCCATTTGACTACTGATAGTGATACACAAAAGAATATTGAAAAGGAATGTACATGTAGATTGGTTTTGTTTTTTGTGTGTGCATGAAAGAAGTAGGCCTAAATGTTTTACAGAGATCAAGAATCAATTCAAATATGGATGAAAATGACTATAATACCTTTGTACTGTGGAGTGTGTGGACCTTCAGTATGAGCCATAGTATGAGCAAGAGTATCTGCAACAGAAAAGACCTCAAGTGAAATCACGATGATTATACATAGCAGTATACACATACAAACATATACACACATATATATACAGACGTGTTCAGAATTGTTGGCACCCTTGGTAAATATGATCAAAGAAGGCTCTGAAAATAAACCTGCATTATTAATCCTTTTGATCTTTTATTAAAAAAAACAAAAAAAACAAACATCTAACCTTTCATTGAACTAAAACAATTAAAAATGGGGGAAAATCTCATTATGAAATAAATGTTTTTCTCGAATACATGTTGGACACAATTGTTACCCCTAGAAATTCTTCTGAGTAAAATATCTCTGAAGTATATTCCCATCCATATTTACAATTTTGAGCACTCCAGGGTGATTATGAACATGAAATTATCCAGCCGTGGCTTCCTGTTTCACAGAAATATAAATAGGAGGAAAAACTAAGTCCAAATTCCCTTAATCATCCATCACAATGAGAAAAGCCAAAGAATATATTTCTGATGTGCAGCAAAAGATAATTGAGCTTCACAAATTAGTGAAGTGGCTTTCAGAAAAGAGCTAGAGCAGTGAAAATTCCCATTTTCACCATCAGGGCAATAATTAAGAATTTCCAATCAACAGAAAATGCTATGAATCTGCCTGGAAGAGGACATGTGTCTATATCGTCCTAATGCACGGTGAGAAGGAGAGTTTGAGTGGCTAAAGACTCTTCAAGGATCACAGCTGGAGAATTGCAGAAAGTAGTTGAGTCTCGGGGTCAGAAAACCTTAAAAAAATTGTCAAACAGCCCCTACATCATCACATGTTGTTTGGGAGGATTTCAAGAAAAATTCTCCTAGCTCATCCAAAAACAAACTCCAGCATATTCAGTTATCAGACACGGCTGGAACTTCAAATGGGACTGGCTTCTATGGTCAGGTGAAACAAAAAAATGAGCTTTTTAGCAGCAAACACTCAAGATGGGTTTGGTGAACACAGGGATAAAAAGTACCCCATGCATATTACAATGAAATATACTGCTGTATATTTGATGTTGTGGGCCTATATTTCTGCTGGAGGTGCTGGGCATCTTGTTTAGACACATGGCATCATGGATTCTATCAAATACCAACAGATAAAAAATTAACAAGTGACTGACTCTGTTAGAAATCTTACAATGGGCCATGTTTGGATCTTCCAACCGTACAATAATCCAAACACAAACCTCAAAAACAACACAAAAATGGGTCACTGAGCACAAAACCAAGCTTCTGCTGGCCATTCCAGTCCTCTGACCTGAACCCTGTAGAAAATGAGTGAGGTGAACTGAAGAGAAGAAGCACCGTCATGGAGCTGTGAATCTGAAGGATCTGGAGTGATTCTGGATGAAGGAATGGTCTCTGATCTCTTGTCAGGTGTTCTCTAAACTCATCAGGCATTATAGGAGAAAATTTAGAGCTGTTAAACTGGCAAATGGAGGTTTCAAAATGTTTTGAATAATACATTTTGATGTACCGTTAATGAAAAAAAAAAAAAAATGAAGTGACATTCAGCCAAGTATGGTGACCCATACTCGGAATTCGTGCTCTGCATTTAACCCATCCAACGTGCACACACACAGCAGTGAACACACACACCGTGAACATACACCCAGAGCAGTGGGCAGCCATTTATGCTGCGGCACCCGGGGAGCAGTTGGGGGTTCGGTGCCTTGCTCAAGGGCACCTCAGTCGTGGTATTGAGGGTGGAGAGAGCGCTGGACATTCACTCTCCCCACCTACAATCCCTGCCGGCCGGGGACTCGAACCCGCAACCTTTTGATTACAAGGCCGACTCTCTAACCATTAGGCCACGACTTCCCCTAATTGTGTCCAATGTGTATTAGAGAAAAACACTTATTTCATAATGATATTTCCTCCCATTTTAAATTCTAATTCTCCAATGAATGGTTAGATTTTTGTGATTTTTTTTCAATAAAAGATCAAAAGGATTAACAATGCAGATTAATTTTCACAGCCTTCTTTGATCATATTTACATTACCAACAATTCTGACTATGTATGTATCAGATTATTCACCTCAAAGTTACACACACACTATTTTTTTTCTGAAAAGGATTTACATTTTCAGCATAAGAATCAAGAGTTCACAACATATTACTATGCTGATTCAGTGTCTGACAACATCACACAACTGCTAGAATCATTGTCAATATGTTGCGCCCCAGGGATTATGATCAACAACACTCAACTCTTTCCTATATTTTGTATATTTGTCCTTTTTGGTGTTGTACAACCTATTGAAAAGGTCTTTATAAAAAAATGTCCATCCAGACTTATTACACATATTATCTTTCCATTTTTGTCATATTAATTTTTTTGTTTTGGATATACTGACTTGACTTTTTTTATTGACCAATCTTCCTTCGTGATTTCAAATTAATTAATAATATTGGATAATTAGAGTTAAAGTAAGAATTATATAGTATATAGTACCTACTCCGCGCATGCGCAATGCATGAGTGGCGGCACGCTAGCGACATCTGCTGGTCAAAGCCATGCAGGAACACTGCAAACATCGCTTGTTCTGTAATCTAAAACTGTATAATCTATCATTAAATAACGATTTCAGATCAATTATCTGCATGTAGTCTTGTTAATTTGTAGCACGTACCAGCAAGTTACTCTGCCAGATAGTTACGGCTTCAAACATTCCAGACTAATATTTCAGTTAAAAAAAACAGGCATTTTATGAAGAAATTAAAGCCATTATGTATATAAACTTAATTTATAGATGTCTATTTCATTGATCTATTAGTTTTATTAGCTGTCCCTTTCACGCATCACATGCTTCATACAGTAAGCCATCTCATTTCAAAAACACAAAGCATCATTGTTCGTTACCAGGGCAACCGCTTGGTCTTCAGCATCCCACACTCTTCTTGCAGGACAGAAGCTTAACGTGAAAAATGCTTAACGTGGCTTGAAGTACAAAGACAGATTGAGCCAAATTCAGTACATAACTTAATTATTATGCATACTGTATGTGGAGGCTATCCTATAAGCCTCGGCATGGATGGGATGGTGTTCTTAACACGTAGCAGAAAGATCCTAAATCCAGTCATTAGCTCTCTTTGGGTGATGTTCCCGTTTATTATAAAAGTAGAAAAAGGGTATTTTACATAAAATGGTACTTCACCCAGTGTTAATAAAATGCTGTTGTGCTGTTGGTGGAATGGGTGCTCACGGCTACGGTAAGAACCGTGTGTTCCCCACCATACACACCTTTCCCTAACTAATTGCCACACCTGTAAATATACCCAACTCCCAGTGACGTGCCACTCAGTGCAATACTCCCCCAAGTGGCTAAAATGAGTAATAGCTAAATTAACCCATCTAAAAGGTGAATATAAATGGCTCCTACACTGTATATACAGGCATTCAGGTGGACCCAAAATACGAATGCAACGCAAAACAGCAACTCTTATGCAGCATTTTCTATAACGGTTTTCTATAGGAAAACACTTAACATGCAACTTTGGGTGTTGTGTTCAAATTCTGAGTTCTTATGCTTGCCTGTATGCATGATCAATAATACTGTATCCTGAATTAGTCATTGTACTTTAAGCCACATTAAGTATTTTTCACGTTCACATGTCCTGCAAGAAGCGGTGTGGGATGCTGAAGACCAAGCGGTTGCTATGGTAACGAACAATGATGCTTTGTGCTAGGGAGACGAGATTGGGCTACTGTATAAACATTGTGGGCTTATGCATGTGATGCATGAAAGTGACAGCTAATAAAAACTAACAAATCATCGAAATGAACATCTATTCGTTAAGTTTGTGTAATGGCTTTCATTTCTTCATAAAATGCGTGTGATTTTTGTTGGAATATAGTCCTCTATATCTGAAGCCATGAACTTCATTGTCTGGCAGAGTAACAAAAGACTACATGCAGATAATTGATCTGAAATCGTTATGTAATGATAGATTATACAGCTTTAGATTACAGAACAAGCGACGTTTGCGGTGTTCCTGCATGGCTTTGACCAGCAGATGTCGCTAGCGTGCCGCCACTCATGCTTTGCGCATGCGCAGAGTAAGTCTTTATTTATTTTTTTAGGAGCAAGTCATTATTACGAGAAAGTTTCTCATTATAACGAGAAAATAAGTAATTATTACGAGAAACTAAGTCATTATTACGAGAAAGTTAATCAATATAACGAGATACTAAGTCATAATTATGAGAAAGTATCTCATTATTATGATTTACAGAATTATATATTTTTTTAAGGTGGCAGGAACGGGCTTCCATATATAGGTGTCATGTGCTAATATTTATTTATTTTTTTAATGATAACAGTGATAACTAACCTCTGATGGTGTATGTGTCACTGTGTGGTGATCTGATCTCAGGTTGAGTTTTGAGTGAATAAACACAGATCAGCTGTCTGCTGTTCACTGATCGTGTGAAGAGTTCACTATGACTTAAATAAAACATACAAAGACTCTCTCCAGACTGTCTCCTCTGAGAGACACGCTGATACAGAAGAACATCATCCTCAGTGTAGAGACTACAGATGAAATCAGCTCGGACTGAAAGTGGTATTTCACATGATATGATGAGCTGGACTTCATCATCACTAACACTGATGAAGGGTTTCTGAAGTGAATCTGTTTGAAGAAAAATGATCCAGTTACTAAAAACACTTCAGAAACAGTTTCCAAACCAGAAGAACAGCAGTGAAATATCTCACCTAGAACCGTCACTGTGGCAGGAGGAGAGTGAGATGGTGTATTGATGCCTATTGAAACAACACAAAACAGATCAATCACTACATTACATCTCCTCGTGGTCAATGTTTCACAGGCACAAGAATACTCTGATATGTATCACATATATTAGCGTTCTAAAACCCAAATAAGACAACTGCTGAATATACAAAATATTTGCCAACAAAACGGAAATGTCAGGTTAATTCACATATGGCCTACTGATCAACATGTTAAAAATATTTTATACTTTCTTCACTTCAAATGTGAACATACAGTATTTAATCAACTTTAAAAAATAGAGATCACTTACGGTAAGACTGAACCTCCATCAGGAGCTGAAACACTATAATGACGATCAACTTCATTACAGCGAGTGTGAGAAAAGAGACGAGACTCACACAATATGTGAATTAGGAAGTAACACATCAAAACACAGGAAACCATCCACTTTGTACAGTCATTTTATGAAGATGACAGTGTTCATGAGACTCTGCACTACAAACCTTAGTATAGCGGTTTTGTTTGCTCATTGTCAGAGTTACCGGTGTTGTTGTCAGACTTGTGTTTGTTGTGTCTTGTGGTTTGTTCCCCACATGCCCATATTTGGTCCTTCCTGTTTCCTGTCTTCGTTTTGTTTGATTATCAGTTAATTTGGTTCCAAGTGTGTCTAGTCTTCCCCTCGTTATGTTTAGTATTTATAGTGTGTTCTGCCCTGTGTTTCCTGTCTGGTATTGAATTGTCTACACCCTGCGCTGCCTGTGTGTTACTGGCTATCTTGTCGAATGTGAATCTCCCACGTCTCAGCGCTCCTTCGTCTCCTTGTTCACGCACTGTAGCAACCCACATAGTAAATGTTTTCTGGCCCAGCTCCGGGCCAGACAATCACTTTTCCCTCGGCCCAAGTACCGCAAAGAATGACGGCCCTGAAGTGGTCCAGAACTGGATTAAAGACAAGGGCCACACGTGGGCCATAACCGGCCTGAATCTCAGTCAGTAATCACCCTTAACAAAACAGGTTTTATTATTGGTACCTCAGCCTTAAGTAAACCAGAATCCCCAAATCTGAGCCACACCTGAGCCTCATATAGCCCAGATCCAATACAGAATATTAATATTTGATATTATTGCATTTACTATAATTGCCATTATTCCTTTTGTGAAATGTTTTGGTAATGTGTACACAAATTTCAAAAAATCAAAAAAAAATCTGCTCTCCTCTGTTTTACTCAAGATTCAAGAGTTTTATTTGTCACATACACAATTATACAGAGTATAACCAGCAGTGAAATGTAGGTCAGGTCCGCTCCAAGGACAGTGCAATTATAAAGAATACAAATATTAAGAAGAAGTACAAACATAAAATAAAATAAAAGATAAGATAAAATAAGATAAAAAAATATATAAATATAAATGTGCAGGTCAGTATGTTGTTGACAAATAGTAATGAGAGGAATGTGCAAAAAATAATGTGCAAAAAGTTGTACAGGGTATTTGAATAGCAGCAATATGAGGTAGAGAAAAATTATGAATAGCTTATTGATATGATATTTACATGGAGAAAAATTATGAATAACTTATTGATATGGTGATATTACATGGAGTCAAGTGATGTTATGACACAGAGTTAGAGTTTAGGAGCCTGGTGGCCTGGGGGAAGAAGCTCCTCCTAAGTCTCTCAGTTTTTGCCATCAGGCTACGGAAGCGCTTACCAGATGGAAGCAAAGTGAATAGACGGTTACCAGGGTGATTTGAGTCCTTGAAGATTTTAACAGCTCTGTTTTTGCAGCGTTTGAGGTAGATGTCCTGCAGAGAGGGGAGAGCAGACCCTGAGATGCGCTCAGCTAAGCGCACAACTCTCTGTAGAGCTTTGCAGTCCTGATTGGAGCTGTTTCCATACCACACTGAGATGCACTGAGTCAATACACTTTCTATGGTCCCTGAATAGAAAGTTTTCAGGATTGCTGGTGAGACCCTGAATTTCCTCAGCTGTCGCAGATGGTACAGTCTTTGCCTGGCTTTCTTAACCTGTGTTTGGATGTGTGTAGTCCAAGTCAGGTTCTCGGAGATGTTTACACCGAGGTACTTGAAGCTACTCACCCTCTCCACAGGGGTCCCACTGATCCTGAGAGGAGAGTAGGGCTGCTGCTGTCTCTTCCTAAAGTCCATGATCAGCTCTTTAGTTTTCCCCACATTCAGAGAGAGACAGTTGTCCTGGCACCATGATGTGAGTCTCCCTACCTCCTCCAAGTATGCGGTCTCATCGTTGTTGGAGATGAGGCCCAGAACCACAGTGTCATCAGCGAATTTGACAATAGATGTGGAGCTATGAGAGGACACGCAGTCATGCGTGTAGAGAGAGTAAAGCAGGGGACTCAGGACACAGCCCTGTGGGGCTCCTATGTTCAGGGTGATGGAGTTTGAGGTGAACTGGCCAACTTTCACCACTTGAGGTCTGCCGGTGAGGAAGTCTTGAATCCAGTCACAGAGTGAGGAGTTTAGGCCGAGGTCTGTGAGTTTAGATGCCAGCTTGATGGGGACTATAGTGTTGAAAGCTGAGCTATAGTCAATGAATAGCAGCCTTACATAATTCCCATTGTTGCTGTCCAAGTGTGTGAGGGAAGAGTGGAGAACGTGAGAAATGGCATCGTCCGTGGATCTATTTGGGCGATAGGCAAACTGAAGAGGGTCCAAAGTATCAGGGATGGAGGAGCAGATGTGGCTCTTTACAAGTCTCTCAAAAACCTTCATGACTATAGATGTGAGGGCAACTGGGCGATAATCATTCAGGCAAGAGGGTTTATTGTTCTTTGGCACAGGGATAATAATGGATTTTTTGAATGAAGTGGGAACCACGGAGGTAGCAAGGGACTCATTAAAAATGGAAGTGAACAAACCAGCGAGCTGATCGGCGCAGGACCTCAGAACACGGCCGGTTATCCCATCAGGACCGGCTGCTTTCCTGACGTTCACTCTCACTTTATTATGCCAATAAAGTACATTAAACTGAATAGAAAATCAGCCTTAGAATTCACAGGCCATGTAACTGTGCAATAAAAAACGAATTGCATTGAAAATGTTTTATTTTTTACGAAGAACAAGTGTATAAAGTATACAGTCTATAAGAAAAACATAACAGACAGACACTTGTAATCACAAGAATTTATTGCAGAAATGTCAAAGAGCAGTACTACAGTAGTCCAAATGACGATGCGTTGCAGTCGCGGTCCTCTCTGGCGGATTATAATCATTTAGTGTGTGGAGCAGGGCATAATTTAAGTTGTTAAACGCTGAAAATACTTACCCGATCAACTCCGTGAGGGCACGCGTTTCTTATTCAAAACACGCATCACCGGAAACACCCCAGATAGCAAGGTGACATTGATTCAATGTTGAAATTCCATCAGAATCATCATTTTGGTTGAGGTTGAAAATTCAATGCTAAATAATATTGGAACAATGTTGATAATTCAATGCTTTTCAGTGTTGAAAAGACAAATATTGAATCAACGTTGATTTTTGGTCAGCAGAACTGTGACCATTAGAAAGATAAACCAGCAGGATATTATTATTATTATTAGCATCAGTAGTAGTAGTAATGTTTTTACATTAGTAATTAATTTTTGTAATTCACGTTTTTGGCTAGATAAATGGTCTTAAATATGAATTCAACGTTTTAGCTTGAATGTAAACTTAAAATGTCCAAATACTTAGGACCCACCTTCTTTCAGTTATACACTACTACTAATCAAATGTTTTACAACATTGTGCAGTTTTAACATCCTGCTTGGTTTTATACTTTAGAGGCCTAACAACAACAACAAGTGAAAGCTGAGAAAAAGGTGGCGTCAGAGATCATCTTTGCTGTGACGGTGCAAAAATGGCTCCGTTGTGGTCCTAAACGGCTTGTGGTGGAAAGCCCTGAGTTCATCAGACTATCCGTTTAAAGAAGAGCAAAGAATCAGAAAAGTAGCTTCAATCCGTGAAAAGCATCAAGTCCTGCTTGACTTACAAACTGGTAATGTTTCAGTCTGTAGTACTTTAGTGTTTCTGCCTGTTCTGATGGTGAGTTTTCATTTGTATTTACTTCCATTTTGCAGATGCAGTTTGCACTTGTTAGCCTATATGTCGTCACTCCTGGCATATCAATTCAGAATTAACTGTTCCATGTAATTAAGTCACTTTGTCATTCATTTTATCATATTCTGTAATCTGTATGTAAACTGTATTTTAAGCTCTGTCTCCCAGTTTCACAAGGCTAGTCCCAGACTAAAATGCATGTTTGAGCTGTCGTAACTGAAAATAACTTGCTCTGACAGATCTTAATGTCATTGCCATTGCCTGTCTCAAGATGCACACCAGTAATGTGTGTTATATATTTATTGCATTTTTATAAAAACTGTTTAAGTATCCTAATTTAAACAAATAATGACATGGTGTGATATGTCATGTGACGTTGTTCATCTGAGTTGTTTCCAAATTTTAAGACTTTCCAAGGACCAGATAATTTTTTATTATATCCTGATACAGAAAACCATGAAATTCAATAGGGAGTCCTAACTTTTTCACATGGCTGTATATTGAAATTATGTTTGTGCAAAAAAAAAAAAAAAAAAAAATCAATTTAACTTAACATTTTTATTTCAGCCTTTATTGTATAGTAAGCTCTTCTTACAAGGCAGTAATAGGCAAGTGGGCCCTGCCACAGAAGAGGTCACAGTGCATAAATGATGAAAATTAAAATCTGTTTGTCTGCAAGTAAAGACACTTTAATGGATATAAATCATGAAACAAGACTTGACTCATCAGTGCATTTTCACCAAACTGTTGAGAGTACTAGTTTTCAGGGATCGTGCTGTACAGGTGATAAACATTCTTAAGAAAGAAGAAAGAAAGTAAATGTGTTAGTATTTTATTCAAGATGAACAGTTATGTGTTTGTGTGTTTGGTGTGTGAAAGTGTTCGTACATACATACCTCCTTTTCTTCTGGATTTCCCTGTTTCTGTTGTTTATCGATCAAACCATCTGTAATGCAATGCAGAACCATTTAAACCAGTCATATCAATTTAACAAATATGTGTTGGCCTGGTTGAACAAGGTCTCTGTCCGAAAACTTCATGACATATATATTTAAAACTTTGACACTTTGCACAGTGGAATAATCTATTCTCAGACTCATTCTGTGCAACAGTGTTGTGATGAATTTAATATTTGTCCCACTTCCTCCATACTAGCTCACTGTGTTTGGGCAGCTGAGTTTCTCAACACCTAAAGGTGGGCATGTAGCTTTTGTGCTAGTGATGAAGTTTTGAGTTGTGAAACCACTCTTAAGTGAAAGAAATAGACTGATTCTTGATTTGATTCCTCATGATATGACAATTAAATATTTCCTTACCCGAGGGCTGGTAAATTAAATTTACAGGCATAATGTGTAATGTGGGATCTGGTGTGCGGTCCTGATGCGGCTCTGGGTGTTCGAGGCCTTTGAAAGAACAGCATGATGGAGAGGAAAATTAAAAACAAATATGTATATGCTGACTTCTGGATTGGCCTGCAAAAATACATCATCACTGCAGCAGTCTGCACGATGAAAGGAAAAGAGCTTTGTATGACTTCTGAAGACTTGGAATATTAAACTTAAGTTGTTTGCACTATTTGTATGAGACTTCTATGTAAATGATTTTCAATTTTGTGTGAACTGTTCCTTTAAGAGAAGACGCGTAATAATACTGATCTGCAGAAGGCTTGAAGGGGAAATGGCTCTGAGAAGCTGTGGTCACTGAACAATGTTTCTAACTATAAGTATCAGTTGGTGATGAGCTACTTTGTTTTTAATTTATCTGAGATCATTTCTTGAGAATGATGTTCTCTTACCTCCAGATATGGGCTGAGATGCTTCTGGTACAGAAGTGATCAGAGAATGTGTCTCTCCAGGCCCAGAACAACTCTAAATAACATAACCAGTAATTTAGGTCAAGTTCCTTTCAGCCATTCTTACTCGCTATGATATATTAGAAATATATATGTTAATTCATGATTTTAAAGATTTTAAATGCACAGATACTCACTATACCAGTTTCTTGAATGGGTGCATCTGGTTTTATTGATCTCATTTTATTGCTAAGAATTAAATATTGTTATATATGAGACCTTTTCATGTATGCATATACCAGATAGGAAGCTAAACATCTACAGATACAGATACTGGATTAAAAAAATATGTTTTGCTAAAAAGATAAACAAAATATCACAGACTACTGAATTGAATGCATGAAAAATACTTACTGTTTTCTTCTTTTTTTACCTAGAAAATGTTGAGCTGCATTATATTGCTGTGTATCACTTTGGTTGAATTTCAGTTGTGTGTTATTAAATAAATTGACATTAAAATACTTACATGAAAACCAGCACAGACAGATGAGTCCCACGAGTCCAGACAAAATTACAGTGATACCAATGGAGACCACCACTATTAACAATGTATCTGTGTCAAAACAAAACAAACACTTTAATACATGTTTATGTGTATTATCATATTGAATATGGACGCTGTAGATACATCAGTCCACCTGATAATTGAAGTGACACAAAAAAATGAGAAAGATTTGTTTTATTTTTGTTGTGTGTAATGATCAAATAATTTATTCTGTGTTAGTTTGTGTTTAAATCAGGACTGGTAAGAGAACATTTTCCAACTTCAAACCAGACATCTGAATTCAGTCTGCAAAGTTTAAATCCCATCTGTTCGTACTTCAACAACACATCCTCTAATGTTTAAGACTTAGATCAGTAGGCAGAAAGGAGGCGGTCTTTAGTTGTTGTTTGCATTTGACCACGTGAGCGTTACACTATAAAAGCAATCCGGTCAAAAACATTTTCAACTACATCTGAAAGTAGATCAAAACATTTCAGACCCCATTCACACCTGTATTTACTTCGTAGGCTAGACAGTCCGATCTAACAACACTCTGCCTGACACAGCCTTTTAAGACATGACCTTTGTCTTCACAACTTTTGAAGACATGACTTTAAATTATGTGTCCTTCGAAGGATGCAGCCTCTGAATTGGGACAGCTCTAAAATCAGCACAAAAATATCAAACATGTTTGATATCCTCAGACTGAAAAAAAGTGACCATCATACACTACACGATTTCCTATGAAATCTGTCAAAACAAATGTGCTCTGACTTTAACCAACTATAGCATCATTGTATCCAGAGTGTAATTCTGGGCAAAAATCATGTAATGCATTCTGGCCCTCGCCATTTTCTGACATTCGGACATTCTAGTGTTAAGCAGCATAATCATGAGAGTCTTTGTTGAATTCTCGGTGTTTACTGCTTATATTCAGGAACTACCACTATGAGTTACTGATGTACCAATAAACTTTGAAAATAATTCCCAGCTATATTTGAACTTTTGAATCCAACATATTCATTCTACATAGTGACTTTTACCATAGAGAAAGAGTGGATGAACTTACACAATATTTTCTTTGCTGTACTGGTTGGCGTGTTTGTCTTGGATTGGAGGTCTGCTAATATAAAAATAACATCTCAAGGGCAATCAGTTTTCAAAAGGAAATCATTTCTCAGATTTATTCTAGTATAACCAGAAAAGCTATTATTAGCAACTTACTAGTTTTCCGGTATGTTGTAGTCTCAGAAGTGGACATTACAGTTAATGCTGATGAAAAGACATTGTGAATTGTGTGGTGGTGTACCGTATAGTAAATGCTTGAATGAGCTTAAAAGAATGATTGTCATTTTCAGGACTTTCAGAATGGAGTAAGAATAACTGATTTAAACTCAATTACTCACAGGTTTTCATGGCTGTTGTAGGAGTTTGTTCAGTGGTGGTCGATGTTGAAACTACAGAGAGAATTTCCCAGCGTTATAGAGAGTAATTTTTTATTATTATCAAACTTTAAAGCAAAGCTTGCATATAATAATATTTTATATATATATATATATATATTTGTCCTTTAGTAATGTATGGTTTTGGAGGGAAAACAACAACACAAACATTAATATTAACAATTGATTTGATGAATTTAGTGATGTAGCTTTAGGGGTACAACAGCTAATACAGCCTGACTTACAACTGAATTACAAACTCAATTACTCAACTGCGCAATTAAAATTTTATTTGATGAATTTAGTGATGTTTCATGGTGTTAATTGGTTCAATAATATACACTGCCAGAACAAATGTACAAAACATGTACCTTTAGGGCTACAACAGCTTGTCACTGGGACAGTAACCTCAAAGGGAGACCTTTATACCTTCTTCACTCCATAAAGGACATTATATGCATATTAATACCTAAGAGTAGTAATATTTACCCTTACACTCTATTAAAAGGATCTTTACAAATAATATCCAACCCGTCCAGAAGTGCCCTATAGGTGTAACATCATCATCACTAATTGATGATGGATTTCTCAAGTGAATCTGTTTAAAGTAAAATAACCCATGGTTAGTAAAAACACTGGAATAAAAGTTTCTAATACAGAAGAACAGCAGTGAAATAGCTCACCTAGAACCATCACTGTGGCAGGATCAGAATCAGATGATGGTATGGATGAGCCAAGCTCATTTGTTGTGTAGTAACAGTAAATGTTGAGTGATTCAGGTGATTTTACAGCTGCCCATCTGAGCACTTCAGCACCAGTGAGATCCAGCTCACATTTCCAACTGTTTTTTATATTCTTCTCTTCTCTGTTTATGTAGAAATAACACTGATTCACAGGAGCACCTGTTGGCGTCTCACAGCTGATCTTCACTGAGCTGGACTCTCTTATGACATCTGGAGATACTTTTACACGAGGAAATTCTGCAACAAAACAGATCAATCAGTCATTAAATCTCTTTATAGACCATGTTTACATGCATAAAAACTATGGTCCATGTTTTGGTTTAAATTTTGGACATGAGGGATTTGAAAATATGAATTTGTTAATTTATTTTCATGTATGGAAACAATTATTTATTTATTAATTCATTACTTTAAAGGCATCATGACATGAGAAATCTAATTTTCTCTTGATCTTTTTACATGTAGTCTTTGTAAAACATCATATTTCATTACTTGCATGTCCTACATATTATAAAATGAGTAGCAGACTGTCAGTCCTCTGTCGTGTGTCATGTGTTCCCGCCTCATGTTTCCTTATTTGGTTTGTTTCCTGTCCTTGTTAAATGTAATCATTAGTTAATTCTTGTCCATCCTTGTTTGTCTCATTATCTATGATTTACCTGTGTATTTATAGTCCTGTCTATTCAGTTTGATTTCGTCTGATCTACTTGTTACCCCCCCCCCCCCCCCCCCCCCCCCCTCCCTCGGTGTTTCCTGTCTGTAAGCCTTGTCTTGCCCTTCCTTGATGTGTTCAGTAAAGGCTATTATTTGAGTTACGTCCTCGTCTACGCGGCCCTTGTACCTCCCTGCTGTGTGCACCTTGACACAGACAAAGAAGACATGCAAAATGTGCAGCGTTTGACACTGAATCATAGACTGTGATCGTGACGCATGTAAACGAATGGGACATTTTTAGTTCGAGCCAAAATAAAAATTACACTTCAAATAAATTTTTACCAATGACGGTTTCTGTCATTTAGATTCTGTATTTAATTGATTTTTCTAACAAGTTTTGTTTTAGTTATTTGATGCTATAAAACCAGCATGCACAAAACCTTATTAACATTATAAGTGAGCCTCAAGGAACATATTAAAATAATTTTTAAAATCCAATGTCTGGACCCCTAAAAATGTGTATTTTCAATATCTGCACTTTTCTCAATTTCTCAATCAAATCACCTGGAATTACTTTCATATGAACATGTGCAGACGTAAATGAATACTACAGTGGATATTGCAAGGGTGTTTACACGACCAAATCCAGTTAATATAAGCTTCTTATTTCTAGGAACTCAAATGTTTAATCGGGTTATTTCAGTCAGGTAATGACTATTCATGACATGGCTAATGTAAAACTAATACGCCTATAATAAGCAGAGAAGTTGTAGGTTCAAGTGTGTGCAGTATTACTAAAACGTACTGAAGACAAATGCTGAAATATGTTGGACATACAGTATTTAATCAAAATTAAACAATATACATTACTTACTGTAAGACTGAAACTCCATCAGGAGCTGAAAAACTATGAAGATGAACAACTCCATAACTGCGAGTGTGAGAAAAGAGACTGAATGAGACTCTCACAATGGGTGAATTAGGAAGCGGTACATCAGACCACAAACTATTTAATGCATTGTGTGATCATTTCAATGAAGATGAACATGGGTCGTGAGATCACATGTACAGCTATATTCACTTTAACAAGTGACAGATCTGGGGTAAAGAATCACACTAAAAGAAGGAAGGTAGTTTTGTAAAAGTAACATTTAAATGTGCCAAAAACACCTGTACCATTAATACTCTTAAAAAGCACTAGATCATAATATCAAAATTAAGAATGTGGAATACATTATTCACTTTATAGTCTCTTTATTAGGTATATGTTTGCTCATTAATGCATAAAACAAGCAGACAACGTCAAGCAATCAGTTGCTCTTTGATCAGACAACTTAAAGTGAAAATAACACAAATTAAACAAGTAAGGCACTATGCTAATTTTATGAAATTGATTATACCATGCTGCAACTTTGTTAAAAACTCTTGTACTTGTAAATTAGATTTTATATTTCTTAAGCCTCAGATCTATACCAATCACTGATCTTGTGGGTGTATCTGCATCATTTAACTCCACAGACGACTTTCATTTAACAAATTTTATCAATTTAAAATATCAATTGACAAAATCAATGTGTGGGGGGGTGCTCCACAGATTCTGTCTATGTATATGAATTCAGTAGTATATACAGTACTGTATTATTTTTCTGTACATATCATTTTTTGTCTTTAGAGGCAACAAGTGAAGAAAGTAAACAGGTCATCCATGATTTAAACACACAGAAGAAGTTAAAAGAGATGTTGTTTCTAGCTGGCCAGAGGTGTAGTTCAGTTCTGTGAGAACATCAGCAGAACCTGCAGAGATACAGACTTTATTATCATGTTTCTATATCCTGGAGTTCAGTTTATGCACAACTAAACCTGTACATTGTACTTACTGGTAAAGCGGCACAGACAGATGAATCCTATGAATCCACACAGAAATAAACCAATACCACTGAAAACCAGCACTACTGAAAGCCACGAGTCTGTCAGAAGGAAAAATAATTATTTAGTCCATGTTTATCTTACAGTTGTCACAGACTTTCAGTTATTTTACCTTAGTTTCAGTTTTCGTGGACTTTCGGTTGTTCCTTGTTTCTTGACATACTGTTGCATTTGGATCTTTCCATGTGGATTATCTTATTAAATTTACTTTTGTATTTGAAATCTGAGACATGTCATCCTCTTTGAACCTTTAAGTGTGGCAGAACAACTGACCTTAAAAATGGACTATGCAGTAATTTTTGCTGCTGTGGCCCAGAGGGGCCCTGATTTTGTGGATTACTGTATATGGTGGAGGTTTGTTGTCTCCCTGTCAGCACTCCTTTGGATGACGAGACCCTCCAATCCCTGTTCTGGAATGGGGGCAAATACGACCATCCTGTAGATCTCCCAGACAACTCAGGATTAGACTAAAGGCCCCGATATACTTCAAACGAATTTCGTTTTCGTTCTTCATTTGGGGGCAAAAAAGAAGTTTGAAAAGGCTGAACGACGGTATACTGTTTTCGAACATTTCAACACCCCTGCGCTGCTGGAGGCGGGTTGTGGATTAATGTAAATATGTGTCACGACGCTCGCGCTTATGCCTTAAACACAACAACAATGCAGTGATGGTGTATCTAGGCCTTTTATTAAACTGGATAAATTATTACACGTTTTTATATTTTGTGGTGTCATGATTTGATACAAACAAAGGTTTATTATTGTATGTTCTTTTGGCATTTCATTTATTGTATACCTTTTAAATTCGCTAATTGAAAGAACAACAACAGCAGCAGCAGTATGGTGTAACATATATTTGAAACACGTGTGTGGTACTTGCTACCCTATATCTTTACTCTTTCCTTTAATTCTTTTCATGGCTTTGGAAAACTTGCATCTCATGTTTCTCTATGTAGCTTTTTGCATAACATTTTTGGCAGATATATTTGTGGCAGATCAGCTATTTGAAACAGTGTATTTATGTTGCTAGTAACGTGGAGATGTTGTTCTTCTGCCTGACCTCTGTCGAATGAGAAACGAACCGAGAAAAAATAAATAAATAAATCGCACGTCAAAGAAGGTGGAGTTCCAGAACACACCCACCGATTGCGTAATCGGCACGGACCAATGGTAGCTCAGAGGTGTTTAGGAGCCAAAACGAACTTCCCCAGAAAGTTTGCTTTGGTGAGCTGTTTCGAACTGCCGAAACGAACTCAAAATGAACTTCGTTTTGGCCTGATTTTGTTCAAAATGACATCATATCAGTTCTTTCTTCTATTTCGTTTGAGTATATCGGGGCCTTTAAGTGAGGCCATCATCCGGTGTCTACAGAGTGTCTACTCCCGATCCAGACTGCAGCCAGACCCAAAGCCCAGCTCATCAAAACCTTGAACCGCAGAAACTTTGAGAGTCCTTTCGCCAGGATGAGTGAGCCAGAGCCGGGTGAAGAGAGGACTGCACTGACCATCTCCATGGAGCTGGAGCCCCAGAGTGAGTCTGACCAGGGATGTGAGCCAGCGACAGCAGCAGCAAAGGGAATACTGGTGGAATTGGACATGGAGTACTGGCTGATGTGATGGGACATTGAGGTATTACCTCCCACCCTTAATTTATTGTTTCTTCTTCATCATTGCTGTTTCAAAACTGCATTGACAACCTGCGTAGACTTTGAATTACTGTCGACAGACTTTGTACAACTTGTTGGCTCAGCCTTGGCTCCTCCCATCCTCAGCTCCACCAGAGACCCTTGTCCCTCCGGCTCCACCTTGGTCAGTCGTAACTCTACTTACACCACGGACTGCACCCTGGGATCAATTGGCTCCTTCTGTGTCAGCCATCCCCCCTGGATGTCATTGGGTATACAGGTATCAATATCTTGGCTCCTCTCTCCGTCGACTCTGCCATGGGCATCCCCATTGTGCTCTGGGTCTCAACCTCCTGGCTATGCTGTCCATCAGAACAACTTTAGCTGCTTCCACCATCAACACCAGGGTCTTTTCTGCCTGCTGTCATCACCCCTTTGCCATCTTCTATCACCGTCCCTTCACTATCTCCTTGTCGTCCTCCTAAGCCATGTCCCTCATCTTTGCTATCACTGCACAAGGTTGCACCTTCCATGAGGGTGCATAATGTCACAGACTTTGTTATTTTATCTTAGTTTCAGTTTTCATGGACATTTACTTTGTATTCTTTAGTTCATATGTTCCTTTGCTTTGATTCTTGAATTTTCAGTTGTCAGTTGTCACTTGTGTTTTATATACTGTTGCATTTGTTGGACCTTTCTGTGTTGATTATCTTGTTAAATTTAATTGGTATTTGAAACCTGGGGCTTATCATCATCTTTAAACCTTTTAAGTGTGACAGCAATAAGGGAATGGATATGGCACTAAAGCAGAAGTTATTTGTAGATTTATTATTAAATTAATTTTACATTAATTTACTGCATGATATGATCACAAAAGGAGGTAAACATTTTAAGGTTTTAGCTTATACAAATATTCAGTTGCAAGTAAATGAACAACCTTCAAATTTGTTTCTCAAATTTAATGTCGAATAATCAGAAAATGTGTTCTTTTTAAATTACCAGTTTTACTGTATGTGATGGTTTCAGTAGTGGGCTTTGCAATTAAAGCTGTTGAAAAGACGGTGTGGACACTATAGTAAATGTTTGACAAATAATCATGAATTTGAAAGAATGATTGTCATTTTGAGGATATTCAGAATGGAGTAAGAATAAGTGAATTACAAACTCAGTTACTCACAGGTTTTCATGTCTGTTGTAGGAGTTTGTTCAGTGGTGGTAGATGTTGAAACTGTGAATTTACAAGTATTAAAGAGAGTCATTTTACATTATTTATCAACTTTAAAGCAAAGCTTGTGTTGTCCTCGTTGCTGTTATTCGTGTTCCTTGGCATGTTGTAGTCACAACTGTCTACTGCTTATTTTCAGCACACTTCCAACCCTAGATTTTCGCTAGTTCACTGCGTGGCCTCCTTGTGGAGTCAGCTGGAACCTCGTCGCGGCCTCAGTGTAAACGATCCTCCGCTTCAGAATTTGCGGCCTCCTCGTGGAGTTAGCAGGAACCTCGTTGCGACCTCGGTGCAAACAGTCCTCCGCCTCAGAGTTTACGGCCTCCTCGCAGAGTTAGCTGGAACCTCGTCGCGGCCTCCTCGCGGAGTTAGCTGGAACCTCGTCACAGCCTCGGTGCAAACGATCCTCCACTTCAGAATTTGCGGCCTCCTCGCGGAGTTAGCAGGAACCTTGTCGATCCTCCGCCTCAGAATGTTTCAAAGCAGTTTCAGACACCTGGAAAACTCGCTGCCGCCCGCAGGTTCACGCTGGTGATGGAACCAATATTAATGTTGAGCTCTGATTGGCTGTTTCACAGTGCGGCAATGTTGAGCTCTGCTCTGATTGGCTGTTTCACAGTGCCTCATTTCAGTAGCTCACAGGAAGGAAACAGTGAAAATATATATTTCAATACTTTCTCGCGCAGTTATATCGTTGGGTAATTATACTGTAAATAAAATGCGGGCATCAGGGAGCCGCTATTAATATGCTGGGCACTGAAACTGTTTTCAAATGCACGATCGCATTTTACTTTCACTTTCGAGATTCGCGATCGCATGTACTCTGTTTATACTATGGAGCAGCAGTACTTACCCCACATTTTACAAGATCAGATGCTTGTCATGGTGCTCAGGATCTGTAACTCATTTGCCATCTTCCTCCGTCATCTCTCCTTACTTTGTTTATGTGGTAAGTTAAATCTTATGTACTGTAACAGGCTACAGCTAGCAACGAGCTAACCATGTCCCTTTAGTGGCTCGCGTTATTTTATTAGAATGCGTTATTTGCTTTCCGTGCCTTTCTGAATACAGACACCAACCCATCCCTGCACATCACATCCCCTGCACAGCCTGGAACATTACATTTATTGCCATTTTCGCTGTTGTCCTCTCTTGTTTCTTCACGGCTGGCGGCTGGCCTAGAACATGGGCGGGTATATTCAAATGTTGGAGGCGTAACTATTAGTCAAGTCGAGTCAAGTCACCTTTATTTATATAGCACTTTTAACAATGTAAATTGTGTCAAAGCCACTGCACAGTATCAAAAAAGGAAAATAGTGTGTCAATAATGTAAAATGAAAAGATTAAAAAAGATTTTCAGTTAAAGGCATTTCATTATTGAATTCAGTGATGTCATCATCCAGCTCAGTTCAGTTTAAATAGTGTCTTTGCAATCAGGTCGACGATAACGCTGGAAATGAAGTGTCCCCAACTAAGCAAGCCAGAGGCGACAGCGGCAAGGAACCAAAACTCCATCGGTGACAGAATGGAGAAAAAAAAACCTTGGGAGAAACCAGGCTCAGTCGGGGGGCCAGTTCTCCTCTGGCCAAACGAACCAGCAGTTCAATTCCAACTGCAGCAAAGTCAGATTGTAAGGGCTCAACTGGATCCAGTGGTCTTTCCCGATGGCTGTCTAAGGGGCGGGGTCCTCACTGGGGATCTGTCTCTGGCGTTCATCTTGGTGTCCTGGTCTCCGCTGGTGTTCAGAGCTGTAGAGGTTGTCTCTGGTTGCTGATCCACCATCTGGCTGGATACGGACCGGATCGGTGGCTACGGTGACTGGGGATATGTCCCCGGGGCTCATCCAGGTGTCCGGCCTCCGCCAACGATCAGGGCCACATACATCATCTCCTGGCGCCGATCCACCATCTGATCCGGACACGGACTGAGAATGTCATAAGAGCTCGCTCAAGTACTGAGGAGCTAAGCCATTCAGGGCTTTATAAGTAATTAACAAGTTTTTAAAATCTATACGATGTTTGATGGGGAGCCAATGCAGTGTTGACAGAACCGGGCTAATATGGTCGTACTTCCTGGTTCTAGTAAGGACTCTAGCTGCTGCATTTTGTGCTGGTGCTATTAGTGATCCCGACTGTTACGTAACAGTCAGTGTTTTACAAATAATATCCAACCCGTCCAGAAGTGCCCTATAGGTGTAACATCATCATCACTAACTGATTTTTAAAATAAAATAATCCATGCTTAGTAAAAACACTGTCATAAAAGTTTCTAATAAAGAAGAACAGCAGTAAAATATCTCACCTAGAACCATCACTGTGGCAGGATCAGAATCAGATGATTCTCTCTTATGACATCTGAAGATACTTTTACATGAGGAAATTCTGCAACAAAACAGATCAATCAGTCATTAAATCTCTTTATAGACCATGTTTACATGCATAATTTTCCAACTACGGTCCATGTTTTGGTTTAACCTTTAAACAAACTCATAAATGTCTTTGCAACAGCACCCAAATAAACAATGAATAGTAAAATGTTGGACATGAGAGATTTGAAAATATTAGTGTTAATTAATTTATTTATTTAAAGGCGCCATGTCATGAGAAATCAAATTTGCCTTGATCCTTTCACATATAGGATGTCTTTGTAAAACATCATGTTTCATTGGTTACATGTCCTGTATTATAAAATGAGTAGCAGACAAAGAGGACATGCACAATGTGCAGTGTTTGAGGCTCTAGAAATCTGCTTGAGAACTACTAGTATAGGTTATAAACCCTGCCCCTACCATGCTGTCAGGATCCCTGTCTGTGTTTCTTATGTCTCTGTTCATGGGCTGTTCTGTTCATAGACTCACGTTCATAGGATATTCCAAGGATGTTAAAGTGACCAAATCCAATAAATAAAACCTTCTTATTTCTAGGAACTGAAATGTTTAATCAGATTATTGCAATCAGGTAATGAATTTTCATGACATGGCTAAAACTATTTAATGCATTGTGTGACCATTTCAATGAAGATGAACGTAGATTGAGAGACCACAAGTACAGCTATAATCATTTTAACAGGCAACAGATCTGGGGCAAAGACTCACACTAAAAGAAGGAAGGTAGTTTTGTAAAAGTACAAATATTCAGAATAGCAGTTTTGTGTTGTGAGTGAATGAACAACCTTCAGAGTGAGTGTGAACAGTGTGAGGGATATCTGCAACAGAAAAGATCCCAGATTAAATCATATTAGAGTAAAAACTGAACTACAGTAGGCCTATAATGATAAAACAGCTGATAGAATTTAACAATGTTTCAGGCAAGATTTCACCAGTAGAGGTCGCTGTTGAACACATTGGACGAATATACTGTAAGTTTAGTCATTTTGTTCTTGTGATTAATTTTACTTTTACATATAGATCAGCGATTTAAAAATATGAATATAAAAATAACATACTCTGGACTTTTGAACTTGTCTCTTTTTCAAAGTGTAGAAGTAGGTTATTCTGACAGATGACTGATCTGAGATCCAGTGAGTGAGAGCTGACATGATTAGCTCTGTTTTGAGTTTTATTTATGACTTTATCAGTCTCTCACATCGTTCTGGAGGAGTTTTGGCTCACTCTTCTTTACAATGTTGCTCCAGTTTATTGAGGTGTGTGGGCATTTGTGTATACATATGCAGCTCTCACCACATAATTTCAGGATGACGTCTGGACTATGACTAGGCTATTGAAGAACCTTGATTCTCTTATTTTCAGCCGTTCTGTTGTAGATTTGCTGGTGTTCTTGGGATCATTGCCCAATTTTGGCCCAACTTTAGGTGTCAGACGGATGTCCTCATCTAGAAGACTTTGGTATAAGAGTTCACGATCGATTCAGTGACTATGAGGTGCCCAGAACCTGTGGCTACAAAACAAGTCCAAAATCATCAGCCCTCCACCAGCATGTGTGACATTTGGTATGAGGTGTTTGTGATTGCTGATGTCTTACCTCCTTGGCATTGTGTTAACATACACCTGAAGGCTCCAGACCAGCAAACTGCCAACACTTCTGCTTTTGAGGTGCTCAAACTTGCTGATGAACATTTAATCAAAGGTATTTGATTAGCAGTGCCTGACACTTCCGTGAAGCTGGCACCTGATAAAAAGAAATAATCACCAAAACTATGCCAGTCGTTTGTGCTACGTTTGTGCTGATTTGTGCCGCAAAAACGAATGTTTTAAAAACAAAGAATTCAAAGAAATCTTAAAAGACTTGGCTCTCAAAAGAAAGGACCAAACTTCTACAGTCAGTCATTCAAAACCATTTACACAAAGCATGGAAAAGGAATTACAACAAAGAAGCAACCAGAACAAGATCCTACTGGGTAAGCAAAACCTAAATGTTGCAGACTTGGAAATGGCAGAGCAGTCTATTATTCAGTACATTGAAGCAAACATTTTGCAGAAGAAATTTCCAAGAAGATATCAGGAAATGTCAAAAAGGCGAGTTCAATTTATAGGCTTGATCCAATGTTAAAAGATGGAATTCTTTGTATAGGAGGACGTCTAGAGCTGCTCTTCCAGAAAAGGTAAAGCATTCTGCCATTTTGCCCAAACATACCTATATATCCATCTTAATTCTCAGACATATACATGAAAAAATGGGACATGCAGGAAGAAGTTTCATGCTCTCAGAACTTCGTAAAAGATTTTGGATCATCAATGCCAATTCTGCAGCAGGTAAAATTATAACCAGTTGCATTGTGTGCTGAAGAAATAGAGCCAAAACAGGACAACAAAAGATGGCTGATTTACCACAAGAAAGATTGGTTGCTGTTTTGCCCCCTTTTAGTAATGTGGGTGTAGATTATTTTGGACCCATAGAAATTAAAAAAGGACGAACCACAATGAAACGTTATGGAGTATTATTTACATGTATGACTAGCAGAGCTGTTCATATTGAAGTTGCTCATTCGCTTGACACAGACTCCTGTATCCAAGCCATTAGGCGTTTCATTTGTAATAGTTTCAATTGCCCTGGAGCATCTCACCGTGGAGGAGTGTGGGAGCGTCTGATCAGGTCTACAAAACAAGTGCTTCGCTCTATCTTAAAACAACAAAATTTGACTGAAGAAGGATTGCATACTGTATTATGTAAAGTAGAGGCTATTTTAAATAGTCGCCCAATATCGACAGTATCTGGGGATCCACAAGATTTAGAGCCTCTCACTCCAAACCACATTCTGCTCTTGAAATCTGATCCCATCTTTCCTCCTGGATTATTTCACAAAACAGACCTGTATGCAAGACGCCGTTGGAGGCAAGTCCAGTACATAGCGGACATATTTTAGAAACGGTGGATTCATGAGTTCTTGCCTCTTATGCAAGAAGAACAAAAATGGAATAAAACAAGGAAAAACTTTGTGATTGGTGATATAGTTTTAGTGGTAGATTCTGCCGCCCCTCATGGTTCTTGGATTCTGGGAAGAATCCAAGAGGTCATGCCTGACAGATATGGGCTTGTTAGAACTGTCAAAGTAAGAACCCAAACTAACATCCTAGAAAGACCCGTAACAAAGATATGTTTGCTATTAGAAAGCCAAGATTAACTTCTCCTCAATTAACAAGCAAAGATAAGAATTGTTTTTTTATTATTATGTACTTAAATGCATATAATGTGTATATAGCATGGCCCCTTTGTAGAAGCTTAAAGGCCTGGGTGTGGCTTACTGGAGTGTGGCCTGCTGGGAGCACATGGTCTTTAGACCTTACCTTCTGTTTGGTGGCGCGGAAAAAACTTGTTGGATTTCATTAAGCTTGTATTACCTCTATTTCTTTAGTTTGTTTTTATCAAGTTTACAATAAACAACAAGAATGGCACATGCAACCTGGTTTTCCGTGGAATTTCAGACATAGTAAGCGTCTAAACGCTCAGCAGACCCAAGATGTGGCTAATGTGACAATGGATTAAGGATAGTCACAACAGAAGTGATCAGAGAATATGTCTCTGCAGATCCAGAACAACTCTAAATTATATAAACAATAATTAAGGTCAAGTCCCTTAAGACAGTTCTTATTAATTATGGTTTAAAATAAATATTTATTATTGTAAATATTATAGTGACACTCACCATACCAATTCCTTGAGTGGTCACATAAGTTTTTATTGGTCTTGTTTTAGTTTTAAGAATCAAACATTTATCTTTACAGCATATCTTCATATATGTTTATATCTGAGAAGCTAATCATTTACAGCTCATGGATGTGATTTTTTTTTTAACAAAAAAGAAACAATAAATAAATAATTAAAAAACTACATATCACAGACTACTGATTTGAATGAATTAAAATACTTAGTTTTCTTCTTTTTTTTTTTACCTAAAACGCAATGAGCTAATGTATTACATGCTCAGTTTTTATTCCTGTACATATAAATAAATTAAAATTGTCATTAAAATACTTACATGTAAACCGGCATAGACAGATGAGTCCAGACAAAATTACAGTAACACCAATAGAAACCAGTACTATCAACCAGATATTTGTATCAAAATAAAACCAACACTTTAATACATGTTGTATTATGTTGTTTAAAATTGTTTAAGTCCACCTTACAACTGAAGCAATACATAAATTAATTGAGAAAATGTATGTAGATTGGTTTTATTTTTGGTGCATGGTAAGAAATAAACATACAGAGATTTGAAAGAGAATGCAATGATCAAATAAATTCACATATGGAAGAAAAAGACTCAAAATAACACCTTTGTATCGTGAAGTGGGTGGACCTTCAGTATGAGCCACTGGGATATTAGCAGTTAACAGCAGTAAAAAAGAATAAAATTAAAAAAAGAAGTGAAAAAAGTATATGCGTATATGTTCTCTCTTTCTTTCACACGTGTGTGTGTGTGTGTGTGTGTGAGAGAGAGAGAGAGCGTTACCTGTTCTGTGAGACACTGGGGTGTCAGATGTAGACATGACAATGTCAGTTTGTAGAGTTTTTTGAATGGTCGCTGCTGTTGAAACAGTAAGAACAGCTTAAGTTGTATTTACTGGTATATGTATGTTTCTTTACTTTGTACTGAACTAAACACTGGAGAAATAGCCATAATAATAAGCAGATAACTGGACAGTGGACGATAGATTCAAAATGACCTGCATATATCAGAGTGGCATTCTCAATAAAATAAATAAACAAGCAAACAAAAATGAAACACTCAATGTTCATCAGTCGCTTAACATTTTGTTTAGATATCATTTTGAAGCAAAACAATTTGCTTGCTAACTTGGCTTCTACAGTACTTAATATCTTCTGACATTCTACTGTTACCAGGCAGAGTAGAGGTGCCATGGAAACTAACAGTGCCACAGCATGTAGTTATAGTATTAAAGCAAAATTGTTAAGGGAAAAACGTAATTCAAGTAGCAACCATGTTGAAAAAACTTCTGCTTACCATGTACAATTAAACTTTGAAAATGGATCCCAGTTGTATTTTTGAATTTGTCTTTTGAACCCAATATATTAATTCTAGAATGTTTGAACTTACTGAAGGTTTCCTTTGCTGTGTGAGGCAGGCAGAGATGGGCACTAATACATCAAAATGTATGTACATTTATTTGAAATTAATACATTCACACAGAACTTGTTTTTACTTTGAAAATTTTGAAAAATGTTTTTTAAAAGTTGAATTTTAAATTGAGCGTCATGTTTTTACAACACTGTGCCATACACAAGACACTACAAAAGATGCAAGACCCAAGCGCAATGGTCAAGCACGTCTGCCTAGTGCATTTACATATAAAAACAACAGAGAAGTATCGCAATGGAATGGAAAAACATGTTCTGTGCAATATTGAAAAAAGCAGCTTAATCATGAACCACGTCATTGTTAAATACTCTACTACTCTACTGCTACAGATTACTTACCAATACATTTTGAAACAAGATCCTAGCTGTTTTTCTCTCTCATATCTATACTGGTTCACATGAGTATATTAATAAAGAAAAAAAACTCACTCTGTTTTATTGCAAAAACCTTAACTTTCAGTCCTTTTTAGTCCTTTTGTAATATGATTTTGGAAGGAAAACAATAGCACAAATATCTGTATTGGCAACTGATTTCATTTCAAGTTTCCATATTTGTCAGATAGTCTGGCTCTCTGACCTCTAAACTTTGACTAGCTCAAGCGACTCTTCCTTTCTGCCTAAATGTATTCAATTATTCAGTTTCCAAGTCACCCTGTGGTTTTAGTGTTTGTCTGAAAAGAACTTAAAAAGGAAGTTTCAAGAATCAAGACTTCAGAAATGACTGAGTCTGTAGTGCCCCAGTGATTTTGATCAATAACACTCAACTTTTAACTATACTTTGTATATTTGTCCTTTAAGTGTTGTAAAGCCTATATCCATACAGACTTATTACACAAATATTATCTTTCAATTAATTTTTCTCGTATTAATTTGTTTGTTGAAGATACTGACTTCCCATTTGGTATTAGTCAATCCTCATTCATGATTTAGTAATATCCTTTTGGACTATACAATAAATCATACTGGCTAATTAGAATTATAATATGTGTGCTTTTTTTTTTTTTTTTTAATGATAACAGTGATAACTAACCTCTGATGGTGTATGTGTCACTGTGTGGTGATCTGATCTCAGGTTGAGTCTTGAGTGAATAAACACAGATCAGCTGTCTGCTGTTCACTGATCGTGGGAAGAGTTCACTATGACTTAAATAAAACATACAATGACTCTCTCCAGACTGTCTCCTCTGAGAGACACCCTGATACAGAAGAACATCATCCTCAGTGTAGAGACTACAGATGAAATCAGCTCGGACTGAAAGTGGTATTTCACATGATACGATGAGCTGGACATCATCATCACTAACAGTGATGAAGGGTTTCTGAAGTGAATCTGTTCGAAGAGAGATGATTCAGTCACTAAAAACACTGCAGTAACAGTTTCCAAACCAGAAGAACAGCAGTGAAATATCTCACCTAGAACCGTCACTGTGGCAGGAGGAGAGTGAGATGATGGTTTATTGAAGCCTCCCTCATGTATTGCGTAGTAACAGTAAATGTTGAATGATTCAGGTGATTTTACAGCTGCCCATATGAGCACTTCAGCACCAGTGAGATCCAGCGCACATGATGAACTGGCTTTTATATTCTTCTCTTCTCTGTTTATGTAGAAATAACACTGATTCACTGTAACATCTGCTGGCATCTCACAGCTGATCTTCACTGAGCTGGACTCTATTATGACATCTGGAGACACTTTTACAGTAGGAGATTCTGAAACAGCACAAAACAGATCACTACATTACATCTTGACAATGTTTACAAGAACAATAAGACTATATTATTCACGTTTTGTGTTTTTAAAAACAATCTAAAAAAGCTGTTGATGCATACACTCAAGTCGAAACAACACAAACCTTCAAATTCCTGGGCCTGCACATAGTCACTTCTCCTCTTTATTGAAGATAGCCCAACAGCGCATGTATTTTATAAAGCAGCTAACAAGAGCAGGCATACCCTCTCTATCCTCACTGGTTTCTACAGATGTGTTATTGAGAGTGTACTAACCAGCTGTCACTGTCCAACCCAGGTCCTTTAGAAAAACATTTTTCTAAAGATAACATTTTTGCAAAACTCCCAAAAAACGATCTATACATAGGCCTACATTTTTATCTCACTTTGTTTTTCTTTAAAACTATCTGTCAGGTTTAGAGTTTGGTTTAGTGTAGGTGGTACATTATTTTCAAATGTGATAGAGCGATAAACTTTCCGCCATTGCCGTGATATGTGCATAAACCAGCATAACAAAATGTTTGCACAGTTATTTGTTTCAGAGAAAACTGAAAATGTTTTTTAGCGCCACTCACTGGACATATCAATTTGAAACAAAATTGTTGCCACAGGCCCCTGTTTTCACAAGCCTGTGTTGCAGCTGTCTGCTATAGAAACTGTTCAGCAACTGACAATAAAGCTGAGCTGTGGTTGGTGAAGATTGCACAGTATCACTGTTACCAACCTCCTTGAAGACTTTTATATCGCTTGGTGTGTGAGGAAGGTGTGTGTGTCTCCATCAAGAAAGACTTTCCCACGAATTGTTAAAGCCTCTCCCTTCTGGGAGCATGCAGACCAGAACATACAGACTCAAAAACCTGTTTGTGGTTTCCACAAGCAGTCAGGTTTCTGAACTGCTGGTCTAATTGTGTCCAACTGTGGACCCCCTCCACTGAAAGGATTGTGTTGTGACCATCATCATTTTAATAGTGCACTACCATAGACCAAGACTGACCCTACAACAAAAGATGTAACAATGGCCTCGTAATATTCTATTACATAGCTTATATGCAATTACTTAATATTAATTACTGTATATCTATTCACTTTCAAATCAGTCAAATCACACTGCCACTACACTTTGTGACCTATAAATATGGGCATTATTTAAAAAGAAAATAAACAGCAGAGATCCCTTACTGTGAAGTGAAGTGAAGTGAAGTGAAGTGAAGTGAAGTGAAGTGAAGTGACATACTGCCAAGTATGGTGACCCATACTCGGAATTCGTGCTCTGCATTTAACCCATCCAACGTGCACACACACAGCAGTGAACACACACACACCGTGAACACACACCCGGAGCAGTGGGCAGCCATTTATGCTGCGGCGCCCAGGGAGCAGTTGGGGGTTCGGTGCCTTGCTCAAGGGCACCTCAGTCGTGGTATTGAGGGTGGAGAGAGCGCTGTAAGACAGAACATCCACAAAGAGTAGAAAAACTATGAAGATGAACAACTCCATTACAGAGAGAAAAGAGACAGAATGAAACTTACACAATGGGTGAATTAGAAAGTATTGCATCAGACCACAGAAACCTTACCACATACTTTGCATTTTCAAGTATAGATGTAAGTGTCATGATTCACATTTACAGCCATATGCTATGTAACACTTACATATGTGTGTATCATAGCGCATGAACCATCATGATATAACAGATTATGATTATGATATAATCATGATCTGATATAACAGTTTTAGAGGCCTGAAAATTTTAAAATAAAATACAGTTTAAAAGATGAATGTTTAAATTCTACTTTAAGTTTGAGGATGATTCTTAAAACACATACTATACAAATTACAGACCCATTCAGAATTATTAACACACCAAAATACACATTAAAATAAATAAATACTGTAAATGAGCTTTCCTATAGCTCATATAGTAGAGCAGGGGTGCCCAACCCTGTTCCTGGCGATCGACTGTCCTGCAAAGTTTAGCTCCAACTCTAATCAAACACAACTGAAGCAACTAATTAAGGTCTTCATGATCGCGTGAAAATTAAAGGCAGATGTGTTTGATTAGATTTGGAGCTAAAATTTGCAGGACAGTTGATCGCCAGGAACAGGGTTGGACACCCCTGTAGAAGAGCATGCCGCTAGCAACGCCAAGTTCATGGGTTCGATTCCCAGGGAAAGCAAGAGCTGATAAAATGTAAAAACTGTAACTTGAATGCAATGTAAGTCGCTTTGGATAAAAGCATCAGCTAAATGCGTAAATATAAATGTGCAGAAACTCAGCAGCAGCATCAGTGATATCAGTGAGTGCTTGTGTCTTCTGCTTAGAGGTTCTTATGCCCAAATGTGCATAAGTGCATAAGATTACAAAACTTTAGTGAGACACCTCATTGAACCAAGAGTTGTAGTTTGCTATTATAATGTCAAGCCCCATTGGATGTTTTGACCTGCCGTTCAGTCTTTATTGCATATAGCGTCAAGTAGGAAGGATGATGCTTCTTGGAAACAATTATAACATAAAAAGGCAATTTTTAAAGCTAAATACACCGGAATTAATGACTCACTAAAAACAGGATGTAAATCATCTTCCATCTCTGATGTAAGTGGGTTGATTTTGTGAGAGGAGAAGCTAATGTCACATGATGGTTCTTGAAAAACTGATTTAAGCATCTTTTAAATACAGATACAATTTCATCAGAAAAGTTCATTTATCATTACAGTTTTAGTTCAGCTCTTATTGATTCCCAAGCTCCACTAGTGGTATTGTACTAGTGGGTTTGCCAGAGAAGATGCTGAATATTCACTGAGGACACAGTATATTCCACACCAAACACAGAATAAAAAAAAAATAAAAAAACACTACTATTTTTGTCTGCAAGTAAAGACACTTTATTTATAGTCGCTGTACATAAGGAACACAGATATGAGATTCATCAGTCCATCTTCAACAAACTGTACATGTGATCTTCTGTGTTTGAGTGAACTGGTTTTTCTGGGATCGTGCAGTACAGGTGATAAACATTCTTAAGGGAGAAGAAATATTATTAAGGCACAAGTAAATGTGTTTGTATTCTGTTCACGATGGACAGTTATGTATGTCTGGTGTGTGACAGTATTCAAACATACCTCATTTTCCTCTGCATTTCCCCTTTTCTGTTGTTTATTGACCAAAACATCTGTAATGCAATGTTGACCTTGATGAACAAGCTCTTTGTCATAAAATTTTAATGCATGTTAAGCTTTGACACAGCAGAATCATCTCTCAGAATAATTCTGTGCATCTGTGTTGTAATGAATTTAGTATTTGTCCAACTTCCTCCATATTAGCTCAGCATGATTGGGAGGCTAAGTATCTGACCTTCTAAATGGAGGCACCAAAAATGTAGTTTTTGTAATAAAGAGGAAGTCTTGAGTTGTGAAACCACAGTTTGTTTTCATAGTAGGTCTATATTAACAGCTCTTATGTGAACAGAACAAAATTTGATTCTTCATAATATGACCACTTTAATGAGAGAAACATTGCATTACCTGATGGCTGGTAAATTGAATTTACAGACATAATGAAAGAGTGAGGGTCTGTGGGATCTGCTGTGCTGTCCTGATGTGACTCTGGGTGTTCGAGGCCTTTGAAAGAACAACATGATGAAGAGGGTCAAACAGAGTCAATAGTCAAAACTATACAAAACAAGAGGACAAATGGCTTCACCGAAAAAGCTTCAAATTGAATGCATCACATTAGATTTGATTACAGTGACACCAAACACATAAATGCATGTCTTGATACCAAACACTATGACTGAATGAGAGCATTTGCAAAATAAATTGAGAGCTTTACGACAAATGGGAAGATCTCCGTATAATCATACTTGGAATATAGAATTTAAGTCTTAATGTAAGTCTGATGTATGTATAAGTGACCACAAGCTCCTCACGTTCAATTTGATTCCTTCTTCTTTGCAGACTGTGAAAGAACGTGTTATCCGTTTTAGGAAAATTAGTGCTATTGATCTTGACCATCTTAGTCATACTATTGGTGACTTACCGGTTGTGGCTTCTATTGACCAATATGGACATCTCCATGGTATACATGTGAGTTATGCCAAATTAGTTATGAAAGCTATAGGCAGGCAGTTAGAGCAGAAATACAAAAAATCTTGCCTAACATTTCATAGATCAATGTTTGAACAGAATTAGATTGAGTATCACAATGCTCTCAAAGCTGCAAAAATGGCTTATTATTCTACAATTATTAGTAGTGACATCTCTAATCCACAATAAAGTTGTGTTTAGAACAGTCAAACAATCTTATTAAACCTCCTAGTAACATTAACTGTTCCACTACTGAGCAGTGTAACAAGTTTCTCAATTATTTTACATCTAAAATTGAGAATATCTATAATTATATTGCCTGTGATCATGCCTCTGAATTTGTTGAGTTGCATCCTCCAAATTTACCTGATTTTGTTTTCTCAAGTTTCAGTGCTGTTGATTCTGATTTCATTTCTAAACTTTTGTCAACTACTTGTATACTTGATCCTTTCCCTACTACTGTGTTGAAAAACTGTTTGTCTGTTATTGTACCCCACATCACTACTATTGTCAAAGCCTCACGCAGTGTAGGGACTGCGTCTCTTGCTTTAAAAATGGCAGCAGTTACACCAGTTATTAAAAAGCCTGGGAGTGATATTTCTGGGATGTCCAATTATCGGCCAGTTTCCAATTTACCATTCCAGACAAAAGTCCTTGAGCATGTGGTTGTTAGCCAACTCCAAACTCATCTTTATACGAATAGCCTACTAGAGACTTTTCAATATGGGTTTAGGTCTGGACACAGTACGGATACTGATTTAGTTAGGGTCTTGAACAACCTTCTTGTTATAGCTGATTCTAGGACTTGTGGCATTTTGGTTCTGTAAGATCTTAGTGCTGCATTCGATTTGAAATGTCACAGCATATTACAGACTACATACTATAGGTGGATTGGTCTGTGTTGAACTGGTTTAAATCTTACCTTTCAGATTGCTCTTGGTTTGTTTACCTGGGTACTAATAGATCTCAGACTGTGCCTTTGTGTCAGGGTGTTCATCAGGGGTCAGTTCTGGGTCCTGTTTTATTTAGTATTTATATGCTGTGCGTGTTTTGACTTACACATCCTCACGTCACATTACCCCAGTGCTCCAGCAACTTCATTGGCTCTCGGTTAAATCATGTATTGATTTTAAAATTCAGATTTTTTTCCCAACCTTTTTTTCAGGGGACCCCTATTTTATATACATACATTTATATACATTATATTTTTTCACCTAATAAAGAAGATTAAAGATACATATTACAAATACATATAATATATAAATAAAACAAACAGTGCTTTATTTTCAGGTACAATAGGTGTATTTAGCAGGAGCATTCAAGAAATTGAATGAACAAATATAAAAATAAACTATAAAGACTGATTCCTAAAGCAACTGTATTCAAGTTTTTCAGTCAAGAGTAGTGAGTGATTTTTCTCTTTGCATTTTGTTGTTTTATTAACGTTAAAGGAATAGTTCCCCAAAATAAAAATAAAAATTCTGTCATCTGTCTGTCAATTCTGTCATGATGTTTTATTTTTATACCATTATTTACTCAAAAGTTGCTGGTCCACAGTGACTTCCATATGATTTTTTCCTACTATCAAATTCAATGTGGACCAGCAACTGTTTGGTTACCCTTATTCTTCAAAATATCTTCTTTTGTGTTCAGCACACAAAATAAATTAATACTGGTTTGAGACAACATGTGAGTGAGTAAATAATGACAGAATTAAATTGTAGGGTTAACGATCTCTTTAATGACATTCGGCAGCATGTTTAGTACTGACCCTTTAAGACCTGCACGCATCTACAGACACCTATCCATTTTTCTCTCAACAGTTTACTTTCATTTTCGACATAACCGAGTCTATATGTAAACCTTGTGTGTTTTGACAGTATCAGCGCAAAAGATAACTTAGCTCAGTAATCAGGCGCTGTTTGAAAGGGTTTTAGCGAATGAAACATTTAACCGGCAAGGCTTGTATGCAAATAATGTACTTTTGCTATTGCGAATAAGTGCAGTGTCCTGTCAGAGTAACTCTACCGCTGTATGTCATGTTGTACAGAATATAGAGACGGCGGCGCCAGAACTGTATTTGATAGAATATTTTCTGTGGCACGATACTATGATATTTCTTCAAAAGCAGATTGTGGAGAGATTTTATCGTCCACAATCAAAAATCGTAATATTACACACCCCTAATTCATTCATATTTTAATTCATATAATTTCCCTCTGTAAAAGCTTTCACTGCTTTCCACCATATTTTCAAACAAAACGAAACCTAAGCTGCATGCTGCGACTGTATGAGATTGTTTCTACCTTTGCTTTATGATTGACAGTATTTAGGTGAGTTTTTATAATCCTGGAAAACAAATGGTTTTAATCATAATACAGAATATTAAACGGTAGGCACTAACTGTCGGGAATTTCATCTTGTGGTGAGCCCTACTTGGGTGAGCTTGGCGACCCCTTGTAAATCTTTAGCGACCCCCAGGTTGGGAACCAGTCTATAAAGCAGTGTATGAGTTGGCTCCAGATTACATTTGTGACTTGGTTACTCTTTCCACTCGCTCTCTCTACTCTGCTGGTTGTCTCTCTCTCTTTAGTTATGGAACGCATTATCTGCGTTTATTAGGGATGCTACTGCCTTGAGTTGTTTTAAGAAACTTCTTAAGATGCATCTTTTTAGTAACGTTTTTAATTTATGATTTATTACTGTGGTTCTATTTTTGATATTATGTATTTTTGGTTTGATTTGTTATTTTGTTTTGTACATGTTGTAGCGCTTTGAGTTTGAGAAAGGCGCATTACAAATAAAATGTATTATTAGTGTTATAAGTTGTACGATTTTATGGTGAGGTGTTTTCCTTATGGCCTGAACTCTTCTTTTAAAAGAAGATGTGGTTAATAATGCTGATCTGTTGATGACCTGAAAGAGGAAATGGTACCAGACACCGCAGCCCGCAGACACGCACACTGTTTAGGCTCACATGGTGACATCTGTTAGCAACTATGCTTTTAATTTATCTGAGATCATTTCTTGAGAATGATGTTCTCTTACCAGATATGTGCGGAGATGTTTCTGGTACAGAAGTGATCAGAGAATATATCTCTACAGATCCAGAACAACTCTAAACAACATAATCAATAATCAACAAATAAGTCCCATTCTTACTTATTATGGTATATATATATATATTAGTGCTGTCAAAATTAGTGCATTAACGCAGGCGATTCATTTTTTCACTTTACAGTTAACGCAGGAGCGGGGCCTAGGGTTGGCCATCCCACTCATAACTGCTCATTCTTTCTCTTTTTTCTTGACAAGACGTGCATTTATTCAGTCGCAGAACGTCTTTACAAGCACATCAAATAGGAGACGTTTCAGACACGCGCTTCAACTTCATTTCAGTGTCAGGCGCGAGTCAAACGAGCGTGCGCGTGCTCTTCAATACATGCACAAAGGTGCAGGCGCGTGCACAGACTGTATCATTTCATATTAAATCGCGAAAGAAACTACGAGCATGCAATGTCATGATCAGTTAAGTCATAAAGTTACCAAAAAGGCGATTAAAGCTGCCATAAAACTGTACATGCATGCAATATGAGTTACATTAAGAGCATGTCTCTGAAATGGTTTTCAAAACTGTCCTGGAGCAGCCCATGACTGTCTCCCTCATCTAACACACTCGATTCAACTCGTCAGCTCATTAGAAGAGACTGAAATGGGTTAGAGTTGAGAAAATACTATGCGTGTCAGATCCGCGTCTTATTCGGTAGCAGCAGCTCTTTAAGAAACAGCAGCCAAAACAACCTAATAACCAGCGGCTATGATGTCTGTTCATCAAGAACAAATGAAAAAATTAGGAAATCAATAACTTTTAGAGTTTTAAGGATTCGTTTGTATTTAGTTTAGAATTTAGTGTTTGATAACTTTAGTCAATTTCTGTACGTTTCTGCTGAGGGGCACAGGTAGATAAATATGACATTCATTATAATGGGTTTATGTGAAGATTGTTTTAAGTTCACTTAAATTAGAAATTATTTTTAAAGTCTAATAAATGTTAAAATTGATAGCTCTTAATTATAATGTAAAGTTAAATGGCTATAGTAAATGGTCATATGTTAGGGTGAAACATTTTAATAGGGAAATATTAATTGGTATCAGTGATACTGGCCTTCAGTCATAAAAATAAAGATGCCATTAAACAAATATTAAAAATATACTGTCTTTATGTTTGCACATTAATTTGAAGATTGAATGTGAAATTATTGCAATATAAAAGTATATTTTAAAACTTTAATGTTAGGTGGGATTAATCACAATTTATTTCAGAAAAATGTGCGATTAATTAGTTAATTTTTTTAATCGATTGACAGCACTAATATATATATATATAAAGTTGTAAATATTATATTAATATATATAAAGTTGTAAATGCACAGATACTCACCATACCAATTCCTTGACTGGGCACTTCCGTTTTTATTAGTCTAATTTTGCAAAGAATCAAATATTGCTCTTTATAGCATCTTTTCATACATGTATAAGCCAAAGAAGCTAAACATTCACACATTTAGCTCCTGGACTACAAAAGTAGTTTTTATGAAAAATAAATATTTACAACAATATATATCACAGACTACTGAAGTAAACGCATGAAAAAAAAAACTTACTGTTTTCTTCTTTTTTTACCTAGAAAACAATGACTTACATCATTATATGTTTAATTCTAGCTTGCATTATTAATTCTATATTGAACAGTATTAAGCTCAGTATATATCCAACAGAATGTACAATGAGCCTCATTCATGACTTATTTTCGTATTCATAAAAGTGTTTGGTGACATTTTGATAACACCATACAGTATGTACTATAATGATTTTTCACAAGTTTGTTTGCCCGTATAGCCAAGTAATCTTTAAGCTATTAAAGGTTAAACTTGTTTGGCTTGTTGTCTGCAGTGAAGAAGCTTGAGGATAAAAAGATCACATAACATTCTGTACACAATTCAAATAGTTGTAATTCATGGGCGGGGATTATGATGTGAATGAGTGTGCATGCACACACTATTTACAAGTGATTCGAATTCATTTAGATATACACATTTGTGAATCCAGAGGAATTTTTTTTACACACCAGTTACTCTGAATGTACTTATGTGTTTATGAAAGATTGATGAATGAGGCCCAAAGAATGTACGTTTGTAAACTTGACTTACTTGCAGACCGGCACAGACAGATGAATCCTGTGAGTCCAGACAAAATTACAGCAACACCAGCGGAAACCAGCACTGTAAACCATGTGTCTGTGTAAAAACAAAACCAACACTTTAGTCCATATTTATGTGTATTATGATGTTTAATATGTGCTTTAGACACATCAGTCCACCTGACAATAGAAGTGATACACAAAATAACTCAGAAATGTATACTTGTTTTACATTTGTTCTGTGCATGGAAAGAAGTAAACGTTTTACAGAGATTTGAAATGGAATGAAATCATCAAATTAATTAAAATATGGAAGCAAAGTACTCCGAAATAATATTAAAACCTCTGTGTGGCTCTGGATGAGCCATTGACGTATGAACACTACAGCTGCAACAGAAGAAAAAAAAAACCTCACATGAAATCATCTAGCGTCAGCGTTAGTTCTGGCAGGTCACGTTAGTCAAGCTTGCATCAGCTGACTCTCATATATAGACACCACCCCTCACAATGTAGAGCGCTTTGAGTGCTTAGAAAAGCAGAAAAGCGCTATATAAATGTAATGAATTATTATTATTATTATTATCCACATCTACCTATAGGGATGCAACACCTATCACAGCACTCATATATAAGGTCCATCAGTATTCTCACTAGCTTCGCGTTCCTTAATAGCTAAATACCCACCTCCATCCCCAACTCCTCCTCTGTCAGTCAGGATTCATATTCATATCTCCTTTGAATCAGACTAGAGAATCAGTGTGTGTGTGTGTGTGTGTGTGTGTGTGGAAACTGCAGTGAGAGCATCTTAAGTTATATTGAACATGGAAACAACAAACATTTTATGTCTGCAAGCCATAAAAAGTACTAACATTTTATTAAATCAATGTAACTTCCCCAAAAAATTTAAATAAGCAAATATATTGAGTGAAACACAGAATGTTCCAGTGTGATTTAACATTTTGTTCAGATATATTTTTGCAGCACTCGACTCAAAAGTCTGGTAGTGTGTGATCCTCAGTCATTTAGTGTATGTTTTCCTCTGTAACTATTTACAAAGTCGGCAAGTGTATGATGTCTGGTGTTTAAAAATCTGTTCAGATTTTGAACGTTGTGTAGTGTATTCCAGCCTTAAGTACTGACTATGTTCTGATATTCTACTGTTACCAGGCAAAGTGGAGTTTGTAATGGAAGCTGCAGAAAAAAAACCTGCATATAGTTATAGTATTAAAACAAAATATTAATAAAAAATATACATAATTCATAAACAAATATTAACCATGTTGAAAACACCATAATCATGAGTCTCCAACATCCATGAATCCAATGGACGAATCCAACATTAATTTCACACAGTGATTTTTATCATTGAGGAAGAGTGGATGAACTTACTCGTGATTTCCTCTGTAATACTTGTTGACAGGTTTGTCTTGGAATGGAGGTCTAATAATAAAAATTAAAATCGCAAGGGGAATCACTTTTCAGAAGGGAATAGTTTTTTTCTGAATTTAAGCAAAATAGAATAATAGAAATGTGTTATTAGCCACTTACCAGTCATACGGTATGTTATGGTTTCAGAAGTGGACATTACAGGTACTGCTGTTGAAAAGACATTGTGAAATGTGTGATGATGCACAGTCTATAAATATTCAATAAACAATCATGAACCTAAAAGAATAATTGTATTTTGAGGAAATTCAAATTGGAGTAAGAATAACTGATTTCCAAACAAAAAGGTTTTCATGGCTGTTGTTGTAGTTTGTTTAGTGGCGGTTGATGTTGAAACTGCAGAGATAATTTATCAGCATTACAGGGAGTCCATTTACATATTTTGCCAACTTTAAGTAAGGTTTTTGTTGTTGTTGTTAAAGTTACAGGTCAGTGCAGACTTTAAGCTTTAAATCAAGGTGTTAAAGAAAAATGTAACATAAAATGCTTAGGAATTACAACCATTTTTATAAACAGACCCCCATTTTCAGGGGCTCAAATGTAATAGGACAAACAAATATAATCATAAATTAAATGTTCTTTTTTTTTTTTTGCTGATAATCTTTTGCAGGCAATAGCTGCCTTAAGTCTGGAACTCAGTGACATCACCAGAGACTGGGTTTCCTCCTTTGTGATGCTTTGCCAGGCCTTCACTGCAGCTGAATACAGATGTTTGTTTGTGGGTCTTTCTGGTTTTAGTTTTGTCTTCAGCAAGTGAAATGCATGCTCAGTCAGGTTGAGATCAAGAGATTGACTTGGCCATTGCAAAATATTCCACTTTTTTGCCTTCAAAAACTTTTGCTTTTGCTGTATATTTTGGGTCATTGTCCATTTGTATCAAGAAGCGCCGCCCAGTCAGCTTTGCTGCTTTTGACTGAATCTGGGCAGCGAGTATATCTCTATACACTTCAGAATTCATCCGGCTGCTTCTGTCTTCTGTCACATCATCACTAAACACCAGTAACCCAGTGCCACTGGAAGCCATGCATGCTCATGCCATAACACTGCTCCACCATGTTTCACAGATGATGTTTTATACTTTGGATCATGAGCTGTTCTGAGCCTTCTCCATACTTTTTTCTTCCCGTCATTCTGGTACAGGTTGATCTTAATTTCAGCCATCCAAAGAATGCTTTTCCAGAAGTGGTCTTGCTTTTTTAGATGTTTTTTGGCAAAGTCTAATCTGGCCTTGTTTGCACCTTGTGGTGAACCCTCTGTATTTGCTCTCGTGAAGTCTTCTCTTGATTTTGGACTTTGACAGTAACACGACTACCTCCTGGAGAGTGTTCTTCTCTTGGCTGGATGTTGTGAAAGGGTTTTTCTTTACCTTGGAGAGGATCCTCCGATCATCCACCACTGCTGTCCTCCTTGGACGTCCTGGCCTTTTTGTTACTTTTTTTCTCAGAATGTGCCAAACTGTTGATTTGGCCACTCCTAATGTTCCTGCCATCTCTCTGATGGATTTGTTTTGTTTTTGAACCCTAACAATTGTCTGTTTGGAGATTTGTTTGGAGAGATCCTTTGAATGCATGATGTGGGTTCACAGCAACAGCTTTCAAATGCAAACGGAAAACTTAGAATCAACTCCAGACCTTTAACCTGCTTAATTAATGTATAAATAATGAAGGAATTGCCCACATCTGTCCATGAAATGGCTTTTGAGTCAATTGTCCAATTACTTATGGTCCCTTAGAAAAGGGAAGAGGTGCAAATTAAAAAGCTGGAATTCCTTAACCTTTCCTACAATTTTGATGAGAATACCCTCAAATAAAGCTCAGAGAGTGCACTTTAAGCCCATAATCATTATATAACTGTAACTTGAATATGTTTTGGTCAACAGCTAAAATAACAAAAATCGTGCCTTTGTCCAAATATATTTGGACCTAACTGTGTATATACATGTATTGAGAGAGAGAGAGATCTCAAATTACATGATGGTGAGCAACAGAAAAAGTATTAGCAGTATTAGCAGTTAATTTGAATTCAACAGTGTTTTGTGGTGTTAGGTTTGGCAAAATACATCTGAAATACATTTATATATCTGTAATACATTTAAAATTTCCTACCGTAAATATATCAAAAATTCATTTTTGATTAGTAATATGCATTGCTAAGAACTTCATTTGGACAAATTTAAAGGGGATTTTCTCAATATTTAGATTTTTTTTTTTGCACCCTCAGATTCCAGATTTTCAAATAGTTGTATCTCAGCCAAATATTGTCCTTTCCTAACAAACCATATGGAAAGCTTATTTACGATGTATACATTTTATCATAAAGTACTTAAAGTGCTATATTTGATATATTTTAATGTGGAAAAAAGTGCTATTTAAAGACACCATTAACACGTAGTATATCATATAAAGGGAATATCAGCATAGTTACAATACATTTAAAATTAATTATTTAATGTATATTTAATGGGCAATACATTATAAATACATTCTGTATATATTTACTACATATTATTCTTATATTTTAAATAATTTATTTTAAAAAGCACATTTCAGTTCATATTCATGGAGTCTCAAAATAGCACAGTTGAATACACTTAGATGTTCTTAAGATTATCTTAAGAAGGACTGAAGAATAATTTCTAAGTTCAAAATTAGTTAGAGCAGTTTAAGTATATTATGGAAGTGTACTAAGTGTACTGAAATAAAATATATTTTAGTATATTTTTTCACCTGGGTACAGTGCGTTAAGACTTTTCCTGACACTGCCGGTTATGAACTGACAGGGAGAGCGCTCATTTTCCAAAATGCCTCGAGTTAAAACTGAACTGAGAACAAGAATGTGCCAAGAACGTCTCAACACTCTTATTGCTTATAGCCATCGAGTCGATGAAGTGGTAGGGTACATAACTTCACAGACAGGAAGATGAGAAAGAAACTCATGTAAAGTAAGAAATTGTTTTGTTAACCATATGCTAGGTTGGATAATTGTCAGGGCCAACAAAAAAGTATTTGTAATTGTGCTTTTTCTTAATTAACTGTCAAATATACATGTATTTAATGGATCACATGAATAAAAATTATTTGTCTCCATAATCCAATGTGTGACACATACCTTGAAAACATCAAATAATCAAGCAAAATTCAGAAAATGCAATTTAAAGATGTGTAATTCATATGCTTTAATTTGCCTCATTGTTGTTTTTTTATTGTGTAGCAAATATTAGACTTGTGAGAGAAAAAAATTGGTTAAATTTACATTAAGGTTCCCTTTATGTTCCCTTTAAAGAGTTTATAAAGGTGTTCATAAATGACTAATAACTCCTTTATAAATGCATTATAAATGACTGATAATCAGTAATAAATGCATGAATAAAAAGGTGATTTTAATGTAATACCTGCCAAATAGTGAGCCATTTTAAATATAAAGTTTATAGCTCATTAATAAATGGTTCACAGGTGTAAACTTTACATTAAGGTTCATTTTCACAGGTTATTAATGTTTACAACTCATTAATAAATGGTTCTTTACATTAAGGTTCACATGAAACTAATAAAGGAATTACATTTTCATAAAACTTTCATTTAAATTTTTCATTCAAACAGAGTTTGAGAATTTAATCTTGATTAAAAATATATATGTTTCTAATATATTTTAGTATACTTTTTTCACCTGGGTACAGTGCGTTAAGATTTTTCCTGACACTGCCGGTTATGAACTGACAGGGAGAACGCTCATTTTCCAAAATGCCTCGAGTTAAAACTGAACTGAGAACAAGAATGTGCCAAGAACGTCTCAACACTGTCGCTTATAACCATCGAGTCGATGAAGTGGTAGGGTACATAACTTCACAGACAGGAAGATGAGAAAGAAACTCATGTAAAGTAAGAAATTGTTTTGTTAACCATATGCTGGATTGGATAATTGTCAGGGCCAACAAAAAAGTATTTGTAATTGTGCTTTTCTTAATTAACTGTCAAATATACATGTATTTAACGGATCACATGAATAAAAATTATTTGTCTCCATAAAACCAACGTGTGACACATACCTTGAAAACATCAAATAATCAAGCAAAATTCAGAAAATGCAATTTAAAGACGTGTAATTCAAACGCCTTAATTTGCCTCATTGTTGTTTTTTTATTGTGTAGCAAATATTAGAAAAAAATGGGTTAAATTTACATTAAGGTTCCCTTTATGTTCCCTTTAAAGAGTTTATAAAGGTGTTCATAAATGACTAATAACTCCTTTATAAATGCATTATAAATGACTGATAATCAGTAATAAATGCATGAATAAAAAGGTGATTTTAATACCTGCCAAATAGTGAGCCATTTTAAATATAAAGTTTATAGCTCATTAATAAATGGTTCACAGGTGTAAACTTTACATTAAGGTTCATTTTCACAGGTTATTAATGTTTACAACTCATTAATAAATGGTTCTTTACATTAAGGTTCACAGGAAACTAATAATTTTCATAAAACTTTCATTTAAATTTTTCATTCAAACAGAGTTTGAGAATTTCATCTTGATTAAAAAAAATATATGTTTCTAATCACTGATGTGGACAGGCATCGTGAACCTTTGCAGAGAATCATGGGTAAAATACAGAGTAGTTTTGGTAAGAAAAATCATAAGAAAAGTGGCTCGCTATAATAGTCTATTTTTGCTGCATCATGAAATAAATCAGGAATCTGTTTTTGAGTAACAAATGTGAATAAATATATTTATTAAGCATTTATAACAAATGAGTTCAAATGGCTCACTATTTGGCAGGTATTGCAAAAATCTTTTTATTAATGAATTTAATTTAGAACTGCTTATTAATGATTGATAATGCATTTGTACTTGAGTTATTAGTCATTTATGAACACCTTTATACCCTTTATAAAGGGAACCTTAATGTAAAGTGTTATCAAAAAATATATATCAGAAGAAATGAGTGCATTTGGCTCAGAGTGAGACGATGGTTTGAATATTCATGATCATCTTGAATTTCACTTTCTATTACTGTGAATGAGCAAAGGGAAAGAACAGGAATGGTGAAAAAAATGGTGGGGCCCTTGGAGGTAACTGGCCCCAGGGGTTTTGGAAGTCATAATCCATCCCCGGGGGAGAGAGACTGAATCCAGGTTTTCTCTACTTGTATCGCCAAACTACTCACTGTTGATTGCCCAGCTTGCAGTCCTTTGTAAATACTTTTTGGGGGTTGAACATTAAGCCGAGCCTCGGGTTCGAGCATCCGTCGAGGACAGCAAGCCAAGTTCGCTTACCATTAACCGAAACTGTCATTGTAGGCCTACATTTCTGTCCATGACATTTAGATATCTGTTCTTTTTATATTCTGTATATGAAATGGTTATGGTTAGGTTTTAAGGTAGGGTTAAGGGATCTAAAATGGTTAAAATCTATAAAATGGTTAAAATGCAACAATACAAATATTTTTATGATATAAAAGGTTTGCAAATATTTTGTTACTTTAGCTGTAAATATTTCATTTTCATATTTTAGATGGTGTCAATACATACTGTACATTTGAGCATTTATCCAAATGTACAAAAAAAAGTATGTTTTTTTTTTGTTTGTTTGTTTTTACCTGTAAATGTTATGTACTAAATATAAACAATGAGACCAGGCTGGAATTTCTCACCTTGAACCGTCACTGTGGCAGGAGAAGAATGAGGTGATGGTTTCTCAATGCCTCGCTCATGTATTGTGTAGTAACAGTAAATGTTGATTAATCCAGGTGATTTTACAGCTGCCCATCTGAACACTTCAGCACAAGTGAGATGCAGCTCACATTTATAACTGGTTTTTATATTCTTCTCTTCTCCGTTTGTGTAGAAATAACACTGATTCACAGGAAGACCTGCTGGCATCTCACAGCTGATCTTCACTGAGCTGGACTCTTTTATGACATCTGGAGACACTTTTACATGAGGAGATTCTGAAACAACACAAAACAGATCAATTACATCTCATTGACAATCTTTACAAGTACAATAATATTCCAATCACATATTTGAAGTTCTAAAATGTGAATAAGACAGCTGCTAATAAACAGTACAATATACAGGAACATTATATAGTACAAAGAATATCTCAGGTAGGTCGATTAAAACTTCAAACGTCAACTGAGAAAAATATTGCTGAAATATTATAGACAATGAAAACTTGTTCACTACAAATGTGACAGACTTCAGAATTTAAGTGACATTTAACAACAGAGATCACTTACCGTAAGACTGAACCTCCATCAGGAGCAGAAAAGCAATGAAAACGATCAACTCCATTACAGCGAGTGTGAGAAAAGAGACGAGACTTTTACAATAGAATTAGGAAGTAACACATCAGACAACAGGAAACCATTTTAATCCATTGTGCCATCAGTTCTGTGAGCGTAGATCATGTGAACACATGTACTGTTCAACTCAAATGTTAACAGAAGACAGATCTGGGGCAGATGTTGTGGTCAAACTCATATTAAAGACAGAGGGTAGTTTTGTAAACTACTATGCGAAAGTTCAAATATGCCAAAAATAACAATTAATAGACTTAGATATCAAGAATAATAATAATAATGTGGAAATTATTCACTTAGGGGTTACCTTTATTAAGTAAGTTTACTCCTTGATGCATAAAAGCACACAAACAATTAATTTGTTCATTGATCAGACTACTATCTGACAAAGAAAATAATGCAAACAAAACTGACAACGGCAGTGAAATGTATATTGTTAGAACCTGTGTTCATCTGTATATTAAAAGAGCTGATTAAAAAGTGTAAACACTATAGAAATTAAATTTAATGTGCAACAAGTGAAGAAAGTAAACAGGTCATCCATGTTTTGAGGAGCACACAGAGGAAGTTAAAAGAGATGTTGTTTCCAGCTGGCAGGAGGTGTAGTTCAGTTCTGTGAGAACATCAGCGGAACCTGCAGAGATACAGACTTTATTATCATGTTTCTATATCCTGGAGTTCAGTTTATGAACAACTAAACCTGGACATTGTACTTACTGGTAAAGCGGCACAGACACATGAATCCTATGAATCCACACAGAAATAGACCAATACCACTGAAAACCAGCACTACTGAAAGCCATGAGTCTGTCAGAAGAAAAAAATAATGATTTAATCCATGTGTATATTACAAAAAGTTAATTTAACTGCACTAAATCAGATTAATTATGTGTTTTTTATTATCAAATTCATTTTAAATTAATATACATTGTGATGTGATCATAAAGGTATTAGGGCATTTCAAGGTTTGTTTCAGTTTGTAGAAATATGCATAATAAGCAGTTTTTTGTTGTGAGTGAATGAACAACCTTCAGAGTGAGTGTGAACAGTGAGAGGAACAGCTGAAACAGAAAAGAGATTAAATCATATTAGAGTAAAAACTGAACTACTGCACAATATTACAGACATCAGTGTTTCTAGATTACATCTGTCAAGAAAAGGATACTTCTTATTTAACATTTGACACAGATTTAATATTATTTCATAAGCAAAGCAAAAATATACTAAGCCTACATGTTTCTGTCTCTCTGGTTGAATCATGCAGAACAGAGGCTGCTGGGAAAACAAATAAAAATCAACAGTGTGTGATGTGATTTTTACTCTGAATCAGCTTAATGAGTGAAATGTGCAAAATGTCTCTGTGTGCTTGTCAAGTATGTTTTATTTTAAATACAAACTTTTACATACAAAGTTTTTATGGTTGTTGTCAATGCTTCACCAGTAGATGTCACTGTTATGATGTAAAATAGTATTCAACAAGGTTGCAGTGTTCATTTAGTTTGGTAATAAAATTCTGTGTAGTACTGCTGTTGCTGCTGAAACTTCATGGAAACATGCAAACATGGAAAACAATAACCATGATAAGCAGATAACTGAAAAGTGGAGGATAGATTCCAAAAGAACTCATTTATTTTATTTTTTTATTAATATTATTATTTTATTTTTTTGTATTGTGGAACATTAAAGAAGCATTCACAGATAATGTACAATGTATGTGTGCTTATGTAAGCCAGAGTTAAGAATGCAGTCACATCTAAGTGAATAAATGTGGTTGGGGATGCTACAGCGCTTTACCATGTACAAATAAACTTTGAAAGTGAATCCCTGCTATATTTTGGAATATGACTTTTGAATCCAACTAATTAATTTTACACAGTTATTTTCACCATTGAGGAAGAGTGGATGAACTTACTCATGGTTTCCTTGCTTGCTTGGCCACTTTGTCTTGGATTATTAATTGTGTTTTTATTATCAAATTCATTTTAAATGAATATACATCGTGATGTGATCATAAAGATAGGGTATTTCAAGGTTTGTACTTGTTGACAGGTTTGTCTTGGAATGGAATTTGTCTAATAATAAAAATAAAAATCGCAAGGGGAATCACTTTTCAGAAGGGAATTGTTTTTCTGAATTTAAGCAAAATAGAATGACCAGAAATGTGTTATTAGCAACTTACCAGTCGTACGGTATGTTATGGTTTCAGAAGTGGACATTACAGGTACTGCTGTTGAAAAGACATTGTGAAATGTGTGATGATGCACAGTCTATAAATATTCAATAAACAATCATGAACCTAAAAGAATAATTGTATTTTGAGGAAATTCAAATTGGAGTAAGAATAACTGATTTCCAAACAAAATCACTCACAGGTTTTCATGGCTGTTGTTGTAGTTTGTTTAGTGGCGGTTGATGTTGAAACTGCAGAGATAATTTATCAGCATTACAGGGAGTCCATTTACATATTTTGCCAACTTTAAGTAAGGTTTTTGTTGTTGCTGTTGTTGTTAAAGTTACAGGTCAGTGCAGACTTTAAGCTTTAAATCAAGGTGTTAAAGAAAAATGTAACATAAAATGCTTAGGAATTACAACCATTTTTATAAACACACCCCCATTTTCAGGGGCTCAAATGTAATAGGACAAACAAATATAATCATAAATAAAATGTTCATTTTAAATTTTTTGCTGATAATCTTTTGCAGGCAATAGCTGCCTTAAGTCTGGAACTCAGTGACATCACCAGAGACTGGGTTTCCTCCTTTGTGATGCTTTGCCAGGCCTTCACTGCAGCTGAATACAGATGTTTGTTTGTGGGTCTTTCTGGTTTTAGTTTTGTCTTCAGCAAGTGAAATGCATGCTCAGTCAGGTTGAGATCAAGAGATTGACTTGGCCATTGCAAAATATTCCACTTTTTTGTCTTCAAAAACTTTTGCTTTTGCTTTTGCTGTACAGGTCCTTCTCAAAAAATTAGCATATTGTGATAAAGTTAATTATTTTCTGTAATGTACTGATAAACATTAGACTTTCATATATTTTAGATTCATTACAACACAACTGAAGTAGTTCAAGCCTTTTATTGTTTTAATATTGATGATTTTGGCATACAGCTCATGAAAACCCAAAATTCCTATCTCAAAAAATTAGCATATTTCATCCGACCAATAAAAGAATGGCCATTATGTTCATTTATGCACTCAATACTTGGTCGGGAATCCTTTTGCAGAAATGACTGCTTCAATGCGGCGTGGCATGGAGGCAATCAGCCTGTGGCACTGCTGAGGTGTTATGGAGGCCCAGGATGCTTCGATAGCGGCCTTAAGCTCATCCAGAGTGTTGGGTCTTGCGTCTCTCAACTTTCTCTTCACAATATCCCACAGATTCTCTTTGGGGTTCAGGTCAGGAGAGTTGGCAGGCCAATTGAGCACAGTAATACCATGGTCAGTAAACCATTTAACAGTGGTTTTGGCACTGTGAGCAGGTGCCAGGTCGTGCTGAAAAATGAAATCTTCATCTCTATAAAGCTTTTCAGCAGATGGAAGCATGAAGTGCTCCAAAATCTCCTGATAGCTAGCTGCATTGACCCTGCCCTTGATAAAACACAGTGGACCAACACCAGCATCACTGACTGTGGGTACTTGACACTGGACTTCAGGCATTTTGGCATTTCCCTCTCCCCAGTCTTCCTCCAGACTCTGGCACCTTGATTTCCGAATGACATGCAAAATTTGCTTTCATCCGAAAAAAGTACTTTGGACCACTGAGCAACAGTCCAGTGCTGCTTCTCTGTAGCCCAGGTCAGGCGCTTCTGCCGCTGTTTCTGGTTCAAAAGTGGCTTGACCTGGGGAATGCGGCACCTGTAGCCCATTTCCTGCACACGCCTGTACACGGTGGCTCTGGATGTTTCTACTCCAGACTCAGTCCACTGCTTCCGCAGGTCCCCCAAGGTCTGGAATCGGTCCTTCTCCACAATCTTCCTCAGGGTCCGGTCACCTCTTCTCGTTGTGCTGCGTTTTCTGCCACACTTTTTCCTTCCCACAGACTTCCCACTGAGGTGCCTTGATACAGCACTCTGGGAACAGCCTATTCGTTCAGAAATTTCTTTCTGTGTCTTACCCTCTTGCTTGAGGGTGTCAATGATGGCCTTCTGGACAGCAGTCAGGTCGGCAGTCTTACCCATGATTGCGGTTTTGAGTAATGAACCAGGCTGGGAGTTTTTAAAAGCCTCAGGAATCTTTTGCAGGTGTTTAGAGTTAATTAGTTGATTCAGATGATTAGGTTAATAGCTCGTTTAGAGAACCTTTTCATGATATGCTAATTTTTTGAGATTTTTTGAGCTGTATGCCAAAATCATCAATATTAAAACAATAAAAGGCTTGAACTACTTCAGTTGTGTTGTAATGAATCTAAAATATATGAAAGTCTAATGTTTATCAGTACATTACAGAAAATAATGAACTTTATCACAATATGCAAATTTTTTGAGAAGGACCTGTATGTTTTGGGTCATTGTCCATTTGTACCAAGAAGCGCCGCCCAGTCAGCTTTGCTGCTTTTGACTGAATCTGGGCAGCGAGTATATCTCTATACACTTCAGAATTCATCCGGCTGCTTCTGTCTTCTGTCACATCATCACTAAACACCAGTAACCCAGTGCCACTGGAAGCCATGCATGCTCATGCCATAACACTGCTCCACCATGTTTCACAGATGATGTTTTATACTTTGGATCATGAGCTGTTCTGAGCCTTCTCCATACTTTTTTCTTCCCGTCATTCTGGTACAGGTTGATCTTAATTTCAGCCGTCCAAAGAATGCTTTTCCAGAAGTGGTCTTGCTTTTTTAGATGTTTTTTGGCAAAGTCTAATCTAGCCTTGTTTGCACCTTGTGGTGAACCCTCTGTATTTGCTCTCGTGAAGTCTTCTCTTGATTTTGGACTTTGACAGTAACATGACTACCTCCTGGAGAGTGTTCTTCTCTTGGCTGGATGTTGTGAAAGGGTTTTTCTTTACCTTGGAGAGGATCCTCCGATCATCCACCACTGCTGTCCTCCTTGGACGTCCAGGCCTTTTTATGTTACTTTTTTTTCTCAGAATGTGCCAAACTGTTGATTTGGCCACTCCTAATGTTCCTGCCATCTCGCTGATGGATTTGTTTTGTTTTTGAATCCTAACAATTGTCTGTTTGGAGAGATCCTTTGAATGCATGATGTGGGTTCACAGCAACAGCTTTCAAATGCAAATGGAAAACTTAGAACAATTCCAGACCTTTAACCTGCTTAATTAATGTATAAATAATGAAGGAATTCCCCACATCTGTCCATGAAATGGCTTTTGAGTCAATTGTCCAATTACTTATGGTCCCATAGAAAAGGGAGGAGGTGCATATTAAAGAGCTGGAATTCCTTAACCTTTCCTCCAATTTTGATGAGAATACCCTCAAATAAAGCTCAGAGTGTGCACTTTAAGCCCATATTCATTATATAACATTATACATAATAATTCATTATGTAACTTGAATATGTTTAGGTCAACAGCTAAAATAACAAAAATCGTGCCTTTATCCAAATATATATGGACCTAACTGTGTATATACATGTATAGAGAGAGAGAGAGAGAGAGAGAAAGAGAGAGAGATCTCAAATTACATGTTGGTGAACAACAGAAAAAGTATTAGCAGTATTAGCAATTAATTTGAATTCAACAGTGTTTTGTGGTGTTAGGTTTGACAAAATACATCTGTAATACATTTATATATCTGTAATACATTTAAAATTTCCTACTGTAAATATATCAAAACTTCATTTTTGATTAGTAATATGCATTGCTAAGAACTTCATTTGAACAATTTTAAAGGGGATTTTCTCAATATTTAGATTTTTTATTTTTTTTGCACCCTCAGATTCCAGATTTTCAATTAGTTGTATCTCAGCCAAATATTGTCCTATCCTAATAAACCATACATCAATGGAAAGCTTATTTACGATGTATACATTTTATCATAAAGTACTTAAAGTGCTATATTTTCATGTGAAAAAAGTGCTATTTAAAGACACAATTAACGTAGTATATCATATAAAGGGAATATCAACATAGTTACAATACATTTAAAATTAATTATTTAATGTATATTTAATGGGCAATACATTATAAATACATTTTGTATAAATTTACTACATATTATTCTTATATTTTAAATAATTTATTTTAAAAAGCACATTTCAGTTCATATTCATGGAGTCTCAAAATAGCACAGTTGGATACACTTAGATGTTCTTAAGATTATCTTAAGAAGGACTAAAGAATAATTTCTAAGTTCAAAATTAGTTCTTGAAAATAGAGCAGTTTAAGTATATTATGGAAGTGTACTAAGTGTACTGAAATAAAATATATTTTAGTATCCTTTTGTTTCACCTGGGTACAGTGCGCTAAGGCTTTTCCTGACACTGCCGGTTATGAACTGACAGGGAGAGCGCTCATTTTCCAAAATGCCTCGAGTTAAAACTGAACTGAGAACAAGAATGTGCCAAGAACGTCTCAACACTCTGTCGCTTATGGCCATCGAAGTCGAGTCGATGAAGTGGTAGGGTACATAACTTCACAGACAGGAAGACGAGAAAGAAACTCATGTAAAGTAAGAAATTGTTTTGTTAACCATATGCTGGGTTGGATAATTGTCAGGGCCAACAAAAAAGTATTTGTAATTGTGCTTTTTCTTAATTAACTGTCAAATATATATGTATTTAATGGATCATATGAATAAAAATTATTTGTCTGCATAAAACCAACGTGTGACACATATCTTGAAAACATCAAAAAATCAAGCAAAATTCAGAAAATGCAATTTAAAGATGTGTAATTCATACGCCTTCATTTGCCTCATTGTTGTTTTTTTATTGTGTAGCAAATATTAGACTTGTGAGAGAATAAAATTGGTTAAATTTACATTAAGGTTCCCTTTATGTTCCCTTTAAAGAATTTATAAAGGTGTTCAGAAATGACTAATAACTCCTTTATAAATGCATTATAAATCACTGATAATCAGTAATAAATGCATGAATAAAAACATTTCCTGTAAATTTTCCTGTAAATGTTATGTACTAAATATAAACAATGAGACCAGGCTGTAATTTCTCACCTCGAACCGTCACTGTGGCAGGAGAAGAATGAGGTGATGGTTTCTCAATCCCATGCATTGTGTAGTAACAGTAAATGTTGAGTGATCCAGGTGATTTTACAGCTGCCCATCTGAACACTTCAGCACCAGTGAGATCCAGCTTACATTTATAACTGTTTTTTATATTCTTCTCTTCTCTGTTTGTGTAGAAATAACACTGATTCACTGGAGGACCTACTGGCGTCTCACAGCTGATCTTCACTGAGCTGGACTCTCTTATGACATCTGGAGACACTTTTACACGAGGAAATTCTGAAACAACACAAAAAAGATCAATTACATCTCATTGACAATCTTTACAAGTACAATAATATTCCAATCACATATTTGAAGTTCTAAAATGTGAATAAGACAGCTGCTAATAAACAGTACAATATACAGGAACATTCAATAGTACAAAGAATATCTCAGGTAGGTCGATTAAAACTTCAAACGTCAACTGAGAAAAATATTGATGAAATATTATAGACAATGAAAACTTGTTCACTACAAATGTGACAGACTACAGAATTTAAGTGACATTTAACAACAGAGATCACTTACCGTAAGACTGAACCTCCATCAGGAGCAGAAAAGCAATGAAAACGATCAACTCCATTACAGCGAGTGAGAGAAAAGAGACGAGACTTTTACAATAGAATTAGGAAGTAACACATCAGACAACAGGAAACCATTTTAATCCATTGTGCAATCAGTTCTGTGAGCGTAGATCATGTGACCACATGTACTGTTCAACTCAAATGTTAACAGAAGGCAGATCTGGGGCAGATGTTGTGGTCAAACTCATATTAAAGACAGAGGGTAGTTTTGTCAAAAGTTACTATGCGAAAGTTCAAATATGCCAAAAATAACAATTAATAGACTTAGAATACATTTTGATATCAATAATAATAATAATGTGGAAATTATTCACTTAGGGGTTACCTTTATTAAGTTTAATCCTTGATGCATAAAAGCACACAAACAATTAATTTGTTCATTGATCAGACTACTATCTGACAAAGAAAATAATGCAAACAAAACTGACAACGGCAGTGAAATGTTTATTGTTAGAACCGTACTCGGTTACTATCGTAACCTCGGTTCCCTGAGATACGGAACGAGTACTGCGTCTTGCTAAAGACGCTATGGGAAAAAGCCTTTTTTCTCCTTTACTGAAGCCTTATTCAATCACGCAGTGAAACTGCACGATCATTGGTTTGTGCAGTGTGATAAAACGAACCAATGTGTCGGCAGCGGAGCTGCACGAGCCTATGGCGACGGAGCCCGCCAGATCCCGCCAGAATGGGCGGGGTTATCTGGCTATATAATCAGCCGTCTCGCCATAGGATCCTCAGGTTTACTTCGACTGAAGCGACGACTGAGTCGTGCAGCTACCTGACACGGCAAAGTACGCAGTACTCGTTCCGTATCTCAGGGAACCGAGGTTACGATAGTAACCGAGTACGTTCCCTATCGATACTCCACTCGTACTGCGTCTTGCTAAAGACGCTATGGGAACACAATTCAATCACGCCGTGCTATGGTAGAGGAACGACTGTGTAAAATATCTCCATAAGCATTACATGCTCAGAGGGAAGTATAATAGTATACTCGGGCTAAAGCGAGCTGAGCTCATAGAGGTCACGCTCGGCCCGGGTCATTCCATGTATTCCTCGCATACTCAGCACTTTCAGGGCTGAGATATGTAAGGAACCCATCAGAGAGCTTGAGTGCCCATGCAGTCAAGAGATCTCCGTTAGGGATGTTCCCACAACATAAGTCATACTCATCTAAGCAGATAGGACCTTGGCCTGTAAGGTCGGTACATCCAACTTATAAAACTTTGCAAATGTGGACGGCGAGGCCCAGCCGGCCGCCACACAAATGTCTGTAATGGACACACCGCTAGACCAGGCCCACGACGAGGCAATGCCTCTAGTCGAATGGGCTCGTACTCCAATGGGGCATTGAAGGCCCAAGGAAGAGTAAGCCAGCGTAACGGCATCCACTATCCACTTAGAGAGTCTCTGCTTCGTGACCGGAAGCCCCTTGGCGCGGTTACCGAAGCTAACAAAGAGCTGTTCCGTGCGCCTGAAGGAGGCGGAACGCTCAAAGTAGATCCGTAGGGCTCTAACAGGGCATAACAGAATGAACTCCCGGTCCTCCTCAGAGGGAGGAAGCGCGGAGAGTGTGATGACCTGAGCTCTGAACGGAGTGGAAAGTACCTTAGGTACGTATCCATGCCTTGGTTTTAGGACGACCTTGGAGTCGTTTGGCCCAAATTCCAGGTAGGCAGGGCTCACAGAGAGCGCCTGCAGGTCTCCTACTCGCTTGACTGACGCTAGTGCTAGTAGCAAAGCAGTCTTCAGCGACAGCGACCGAAGGTTCGTAGACTGGAGCGGCTCAAAAGGAGTGGGTAAGTCCCACGTAGGGACAGTAAGGGGCCGAGACGGATTCAGCCTCTTGGCACCCCTTAGAAAGCGGACGATAACATTGTCCCTGCCCACTGATTGGCCCGCGATAGGGGCGTGGAAGGCCGCTATAGCCGATACGAACACCCTGAGTGTGGAGGGAGAGCGTCCTTTATCCAGCAGCTCCTGCAGGAAGGACAGAATCACCGCCAACTCAGATGTAGGGGGGTCCTCACCGCGGTTTAGACACCATTCGGAGAAAACCGCCCATTTAAGGGCATAGAGGCGTCTCGTAGACGGGGCTCTAGCCTCAGAAATGGTATTTAGCACTCGCTCTGGGAGGCTGGTAGGCTCCCGTTGAGCGGCCAGAGGTGAAGCGCCCACAGTTCGGGACGAGGGTGCCACAATAAACCGTTCGCCTGAGAGAGGAGGTCTCGTCTCAGGGGCACGGGCCAGGGGGCTGCGGTTAGCAGCTGGGTCAGCTCTGACATCCAAGGCTGGTTCTCCCACAGGGGGGCCACCAACAAGACCTTGTGTCGTTGTTCCCTGATTCGCCTGATGACCTGAGGAATCAGAGCGATCGGAGGGAATGCATAGAGGAGGAGGTTGGGCCAGTCGTGGGCCAACACGTCCTTGACCTTCGAATAATAGGCTGGGCAGTGAGAGTTGTCTTTGGAGGCGAAAAGGTCTACCTCGGCCTTGCCAAAGATTCTCCAGATCATTCGAACCGTCTGCGGGTGGAGCATCCACTCTTCTGAGGGGACGTTGCTCCGTGATAACATATCCGCTCCTTGGTTCAATCTGCCCGGCAAATGTGCTGCTCTCAGCGAGCGCAAGTTGAGCTGAGCCCACTCCAGAAGTCGCTCTACCATAAGGAAGAGGCGCTTCGAGGAGAGACCTCCCTGGTGATTTACGTAGGACACCACTGACATGTTGTCTGAGCGGATCAGCACATGTCGTCCCCTTAGCTCTGGCAGGAAAAACTGGCAGGCTCGACACACTGCTAGCATTTCTAAGCAGTTGATGTGGAGGTTCTGCTCCGCCTTCGACCAAAGGTCGGTTTGCCTTCGCACAGCGCCCCCAACCCATGTTGGAGGCGTCTGTTGTGACAACTTTCCTGCTGCAGACCATCCCTATGGCCACACCCTTTCTGAACCATCGTGGGTTCTTCCAGGGGACCAGGGCTGTTACACAGGCCTGACTCACCCTGAAATGTAGGCGATCATGTCGCCATGCGTGGGGTGGAACCCGTGGTTTCAACCAGCGCTGAAGGGGCCGCATGCGAAGCAGGCCCAACTGTAGCACCGGCGATGCTGTGGCCATGAGGCCCAGCATCCTCTGAAACGCTTTGACGGGGCGAGCGGTGCCGCTCTGGAAGGAGGCTGCGAGCTTTTAAATGGCCAGAGCGCGTTCCGGCGCTAGCACAGCTCTCATCTGAGCTGAGTCCAAAACTGTTCCCAGAAACGACACCCGTCGGCTGGGAAACAGCGCGCTCTTGGCAAAATTGACCCTGAGCCCCAGGCATTCTAGGTGGCTGAGGAGGAGGGCTCTGTGTGAGAGTAGTTGTACCTCTGACTGGGCCAGAATGAGCCAGTCGTCGAGGTAATTGAGAATGCGGATTCCCATCTGCCTGAGAGGGGAAAGAGCCGCGTCCATGCACTTCGTAAAAGTGCGTGGGGCCAGGGACAGTCCAAAGGAAAGGACCGTGTACTGATAAGCCACTCCCTCAAAGGCGAATCTCAAGAATCGTCTGTGATGGGGGGGCTATCTGGACGTGAAAGTATGCGTCTTTCAGGTCCAGGGAACAGAACCAGTCCTCTGAGCGAATTTGCGAGAGGATCTGCTTCAGTGTGATCATCCTGAACGACCTCCTCACGAGGGCGCGATTCAGGCGTCTGAGATCGAGGATGGGCCGGAGGCCGCCATCCTTCTTGGGAACGAGGAAGTAATGGCTGTAAAAGCCTGATTCGCTCTGAGCTGGAGGAACCATTTCTATGGCTCCTTTTTTCAACAGCATCATCATTTCTGAACGTAGAACGTGAGCGTTCTAGCCGTCTACAGAAGAGGAGACCACGCCGCTGAAGCGCGGGGGTCTGCGAGCGAATTGGAGTGAGTAACCTCGTTCTATTATCCGTATAACCCATTCTGACACTCCGGGGATGGCCCTCCAGGCCTTGGCCCGCGTGGCAAGGGGCTGGATAAACTCGAGTGGCAGGCCGCCAAGCGGGGACCTGAAGCTCGTGATAAGAGGGAGAGGAATGTGCTCCCTTTTGAAAATGTTTGTGTCTTATTTCCTTGCTATAACAGCGATCAGTTGTGTGGGCACTTTTTGAAAGGGCCCAGTGTTCACAACAGTATTTACCACAAACTCATTGCCATCGGCACCCGGAGCTAAACGGGGTGTTTGGAGGCATGACAGAGGCCATTTGGGCCGTGGGCACAGCCCAGAAGCGTCAGGAGTCTGAAGCTGTCAGTTATAATCATAGTGACAACTTGCTTTCGATCTGCCTAAAAGGATCAACCACTCTTAGAAGAGGGGTATTAATTACCATTGTGTAAACACACCAGCAGATCAAAAGTGCCGCGCGCATCCTCTCAGATCCGCTCGTAGCGGACGAGGGGAGGGGCCATCTTCACTGAAGAAGGCGAGCCGAGATCAAAGAGTGAAACGCGGGGCTGCCCTGGCGTAAATTCACTCAAGCTTGATCGCGCGAACCCTGGAGCTTGCAGTTTCTTCCCCGAGATAACTGGGAGAGTAGAAACACTAGAGCAGGGGAGGCGTGGCCACCTTCATTGAAGAAAGGGACCGTGAGCGCGGCAGGGACAGACTGAAGCTTTCATAATGAAAGTAGCGCTGGCAGATCAAAGAGCTGCAAGAGGCGCTAATACTTAGTGTAAACACACTGGCAGATCAAAGACTGTATGCAGAGTGAAAAACGCGGGGCTATGCCGGCGCGAAAAATCACTCAAGCCTTTTTTTTTTTTTTTTTTTATCCGTCTCCTTCTCCGAGGTGACTGGGAGAAGAGAAACGCGAGAGTCGGGGCCGCCCAGTGCAGCATGTTACGATGTGCACAGAAGGATTGAGCCACTCAATGTAATGAGGCGCGCTAATCCACACGCGCTGGCAGATCAAAGCGCTGTATGCAGAGTGAAACACACGGGGCTATGCCGGCGCGAAAAATCACTCAAGCCTGAACGCCCAGCCATGCGATTTTACCGTCTTTTTCTCCGAGGTGACTGGGAGAAAATAAACGTGAGTGGGTGGCCGCCCAGCGCAGCATTTTACAATGCGCGCAGAAGGATTGAGCCACTCAATGTAATGAGGCGCGCTAATCCACACGCGCTGGCAGATCAAAGCGCTGTATGCAGAGTGAAACACACGGGGCTAAGCCGGCGCGAAAAATCACTCAACCTGATTGCTCAGCCTCACTCGCTGTTCCTGTCTCCGAGGTGACTGGGAGAAGAGAAGGGGGGAGGCGGGGCCTGCTACATAGAGGACCGCGAGCAAATCAGAGTAAAGCCCGGCTTTCGGTGAAAGCAGGCTGCCTGTGTGAGCGCAGTCTCAGTGACGCACACACATAACTTTCCACTCCGGTCCGCCAAAGAGAATAGAGCCGCCCAATGAAGGAGGAGCTCTGATTCTCACGTGTGAACACCGGCGGATCCGAGCGCTGCAGGAAGCTCCGTGGCTCTGACGTTTCATTCTCCGAGCTTTGCTGAGAGAGGGGAAACGGGAGAGCGGAGCTGCCTCCACAGAGACGGACAGCGAGCGGGAAGAGCGAGACTCATACTCGAACGAGCTGTCTCAGTAAGCGCGCAGTCAGTGCGTGGGCGAGACCCAGACAGGCGGCACGCGCTCACTGCTCTTTTGCATCGTGCAGGATCCCCTGCACGAGCCACACTCGCTGTTGCGGCATTTGCAACAACGCCGATAAATATGCATTTTTATAGCACTCACCGGATGGCGGCAGCGAACAGACCGGGGCTTCTGCGGGGCTGGAGCGCGGTGAAAGCGGCGTCTCAGCTGGCAGGAGGTCTCTGGCTCAGCTGCGAGGCGTGTCAACGGCGAGGCGGCTTCTTGGGATCAGCGAAGGCGAGATGTCGTCGCTGAAGGAGAAGAAATCTGAGGATCCTATGGCGAGACGGCTGATTATATAGCCAGATAACCCCGCCCATTCTGGCGGGATCTGGCGGGCTCCGTCGCCATAGGCTCGTGCAGCTCCGCTGCCGACACATTGGTTCGTTTTATCACACTGCACAAACCAATGATCGTGCAGTTTCACTGCGTGATTGAATAAGGCTTCAGTAAAGGAGAAAAAAGGCTTTTTCCCATAGCGTCTTTAGCAAGACGCAGTACGAGTGGAGTATCGATAGGGAACTGTGTTCATCTGTATATTAAAAGAGCTGATTAAAAAGTGTAAACACTATAGAAATGAGATTTAATGTGCAAGTGAAGAAAGTAAATCAGATTAATTATCTGTTTTTTATTATCAAATTCATTTTAAATTAATATACATTGTGATGTGATCATAAAGGTATTAGGGCATTTCAAGGTTTGTTTTAGTTTGTAGAAATATGCATAATAAGCAGTTTTGTGTTGTGAGTGAATGAACAACCTTCAGAGTGAGTGTGAACAGTGTGAGGAACAGCTGCAACAGATCTCAGATTAAATCATATTAGAGTAAAAACTGAACTACTGCACAATATTACAGACATCAGTGTTTCTAGATTACATCTGTCAAGAAAAGGATACTTCTTATTAACTCAATTACTCACAGGTTTTCATTGCTGTTGTAGTTTGTTCAGTGGTGGTTGATGGTGGTGATGAAACTGCTGAGACAAATGATCAGAATTGTAACAAATTTACAGTGTAGAAGCAGGTTATTCTCACAGATAAACTCTGACCTCCAGACCAAATACTGATCTGAGATCCAGTGACTGAGAGCTGACATGATGAGCTCAGCTTTGAGTTACTTTTACAACTAGACAACTAGAATATATATATATATATATTCACTAAATACATTTTACTAATTTGCATGAATTTTCAAGGCCTAAAAAATTGTGATTTTAAAATTGCCTGATACTTACAGGTTTTCCATTGCCTGATATGTTAAACCTTATGGGTCACTTGGACATTTTTTACCTCTTTATTTTACGCATACAGTAATATCACAGTATTTTGTTTTCTATTTTACATTATAATATGAATGATGCTTATGATCTGTGACAAGGTCAATTCTGGTTGAGACTTTTATTCATACAAATAAGAGTTTTACATGCTTCATAGCTATTCAAATATTCCTGTATACATATTAAACAAAGACATGCAGTTTTCATCATTTGTAATAATTTTGTACTTTGTGTGATTAAATCTTCTATTTACCAATCAAACGCGGACATATTCGAGACAATGAAACTTTATCAAAACATGAATACAAATGTGAATATTAGTTTTTTACAGTAAGTTATGATAAATAACTTACTGTAAAACTGAACCTGAGGAGGAGGGGAAAAATTAAGGTAAACAACTCCATTATAGCCAGTGTGAGAAAAGAGACAGAACGAGACTCACACAACTCAAACAATGGTGAATGGTGAATTAGGAAGTGGTACATCAGACCACAGGAAACCTTATTATATATACTGTATACTTCTTAAATAGGTGAAAGTGTATAATAAGTCTAAACTTAATAACATAATTATGCAATATGACATTCTATTATCAGTGTAATTATATATATTATATATTATATTATATAACAGATTGGATCTGAAAATTTCCTGAAAATGTACTCACCCTCGGTCCATCCAAAATGTAGATGAATTAGTTTCTTCATGGGAAAAGATTTGGATAAATTTAGCACTACATCGCTTGCTCACTAATGGATCCTCTGGAGTGAATGGGTGCCGTCAGAATGAGATTCCAAAAGTTGATAAAAAGATCACAAGAAATCCACATGACTCCAGTCCATCAATTAATGCCTTATGGAGTGGAATGCTGCCTGTTTGTTGTAAATCATTAAGAAGGTTTTAATTTCAAAGCATTGTTTCTGGCCTCCATTCTCCGTTCATTATATTCCTCTCTGCAGTGAAAATCCCCTGCTGGTGTCATGATGAGACACGTTTCTTTCTGCCACCAAGAAATCAGATCAGTTGATCACCATATGCAAAGTTTTCCGTTATTAACTGATTAATTTCATATCATTGGTAATGCTAACTTGATTTTGGTCTTCCAATAACAGCAGTTTCACCAGGAATTGTAGCACTGAAAAGTACAAAGTGGAAATGAGGAAAATAATTTTGGAACCACTCGTCCTTTAACAACAGTAGATGCTATGACATGAACCTTTACTGAACTTGAATTGCTTCGGTGTAATTCAGGTATGTTTTAGTATAAAATTAAAGGTCAACTCACACAGTCCTGTGGCAGTTGTCAAAGCTTCAACAGTAGAGGTCACAGTTGAAACAGCAAAAGGTCTATTTAAGATAATACATTACCTCATTCCCAGTCTTAGATATCACAATTTTAAATCAACTACTCAAGTAAAGCTACCAGAATATACTAAAAGTTGGGAAATACAACAACAAAATAACCTGTTCACATGCAGGTCATTTCCATTGTATATAGGCTACAGTTTTAAAATGTATTTTATTTCATTGACTCAGCTAACCAGTGTCACTATTTCAGTTTTGTCTTTTAGAGATTCATTTGAATAATTGTACAAGAAACAGATAACACAGTGGGAAATTTGTGCTTTTAATTCATGCAACATTTGGCTGTCAAAAAAATAGTCTTGTGAGCTGTGGGTCTGCATTTAAATAGCAGTTTAAAGGCATCACATCTATCTATATATGTCTATGGCATTCTACAGTCTACACTACATGTCACCACAAACAAGTTAGTAACTCATTGTTAGCCGTGTTCATTTTCCTGGTAGTTCCATTAGTTTTTCAATCAAAAGCTGTTTATTTTTTCATGTTGTATTGTTCACACAACTTCGCAGAAGCTAAATCCTCTTTTGCAGAGTTTTGCAGAGTAAAGTCAGAATGCATTTAGTGAATTAGTACTCAATTATGCTGTTGCACTGCAATTCTAGGCCTTATGTATAATGGTCAAAGAAAAACATACACTTACAATTTATTAAAATTTGAAAGGAGACAGAAAAGAGGTCTACCTTGTTTCATGGTGAAATTTCACATATATTGATCAGACATGATAAAATAAAACTTTTCACAATATATGTAAACATACAGTGTTTAAAAATATATATAAAACAACAGAGCTAACTTACCGTAAGACTGAATATTTTAGAAATGTGACCCTCGACCACAAAACCAGTCATAAGGGTAATTTTTTTTTAAATTGAGATTCATACGTCATCTGAAAGCTGAATAAACAAGGATGATATTTAGCTGAGATACAGCTATTTGAAAATCTGGAATATGAGGGAGCAAAACAAAAAAATCTAAATAATGAGAAAATCACCTTTAAAGTTGTCCAAGTCAAGTCCTTAGCAATGCATATTACTAATCAAAAATGAAGTTTTGATATATTTACAGTAGAAAATTTACAAAATATCTTCATGAAACATGATCTTCACTTAATATCCTAATGGATTTTGGCATAAAAGAAAAATTCATCATTTTGACCCATACAGTGTAATTTTGGCTATTGCTACAAATATACCCGTGTTACTTATTATGACTGGTTTTGTGGTCCAGGGTCACAAATATATAAATATAAACGCAGTCTCCTGAAGTGGAGTGATAGAAAGGGTGAATATATAATACTACTATATCTTATTTTTATTTATTTTTTTATTTATTTTGGGGGGGGGGGGGGATTTTTATTCTAATAATGTGGTATGTTGTATGATTAAATGCAAATGTAAAGATTTTGTAAAAAGTCCGTGTTTCAGTTTGAATCGTTATATTGTTCATTGACCAGCAGCTTCACTTTGAGGAGGGGGGGGGGGGGGGGGGGGCAGCTTCTTTGTAATGTTCGAGTAATGAAATAATGTTTGATGTTCTTTGGCTTTAACAAAGAGCAACAATACACAAATTCAAGTATGTAATGACTAAAACCATGCATGTGGTTAAAATGTTCATTTTAAATGACAGATTCTCACTGGTCTGAGATGCAAAGAAAAGTTTAAGGGAGAAGTGAGAGGTGAGAGGCTGGGTATGTATATCCTATATACTGACCACAAACATGAGTCACACAGAAGTGTGTGTGTGTGTGTGTGTGTGTGTGTGTGTGTGTGTGAGTGTAATGTACAGCAGTGATGAAGTTAAAACATCAATGCTATTAATGGACCAACAATATCTGACATTACTTTTTCTGGCATTGCTTTTTGTTTTTGATTATTAGAAAAACAAAATAGTTTGACTGAAACATCCACATTCTCTTTTAATGTCAATTAGTTTAACTATTATAATACAATGAAAGAACATTTAAACTGGCAGAGGATGGTTTGGCATTTGTGCCAGACTGTATAACGCATGAGTGTCTGCAGCGACATCAGGGATGGTGCAGTACACGTGGTTCAGTTTCATCTGTAGAGCAAAGAATGTAGATAAATATACAATATGTGAAGAAATGAAAGAGAAGCAAAACAATAAATACATAAGGTAGTGGATGTAAACATTGGAAGGTGTCTGTCACAGGCCTTTATATACTCACCCAATTTTCTTCAGAATGTTCCTCGCTGGCATCAATATCATCTGATACATTAGAAATACATTTTATAATTATATACTACCACAATATTTAATTTTTCCTCATTAAACTTATGAACATAATCTGCTCATATGCATGACATAATAATTAGTATAAATGATTATGATTTACCTGGGGTCTGGGAAATGGCTGCTACAGAAGTATTCACAGGGCTTAAAATAATAAGAAACAAAAATTATTTATATTTTTATGGTTTTAACACTAACAGCATGTGCACAAAAAAAGTCTCACCTCTTCTTCCTTGGTTGCAGTCCTAGTAAAATAAATCATACCAGTGTATTAATGTGCTGCTCTGCAAGCTGGATATTAAAAAAGGCAGTCTATATTCACATGTGTAGGTAACATACTCATGCAGCACAGACAGATGCCCATGAGTCCGGTCAGAAAAATCCCTGCACTTGTGGCTGCCAGTGTCAGGATGAGCCATGATTCTTTGTGTCACCAAGAAATCAGATTGATTACCATTTGCAAAGTTTTCAGTTTCGGTGATTATTTGATTTATACTGATTGTTAATACTTACTTGTTCTTGATGTATGGACAGCATTTTCACCAGGAGCTGAAACTTTGAGAGCTAAAAGGTTGAAATGAAGGAAGAGACACTTGAACACTGACATCTCTTAAAGAAAAAGAAAGGAATAGTTCACCCCAAAATGAAAATTTGCTGAAAATGTACTCAGCCTCAGGCCATCCAATATGTAGATGAGTTTGTTTCTTCAATGGAACAGATTTGCTGAAATTAGCATTACATAATTTGCTCACCACTGGATCCTCTGCCATGTGAATGGGTGCCGTCAGCTTTTCACGTCATAAGACATTAATTGATGCTCTGGAGTTGTGTGTATCATTGTGAGGCTTTATCAGCTGTTTGGACTCTCATTCTGATGGCACCCATTCACTGCAGAGGATCTATTGGTGAACAAGTGATGTAATGCTAGATTTCTCCAAATCTCTATAAAGACAAAACAAACTAATCTACATTTTAGATGACTTGAGTGTGAGTACATTTTCAGCAAAATTTCATTTGAACAATTCCTTTAAAAGTACAATATGTAACTTTTGGCATTCTAGCAGTGAATAAACAAGACTGCATGCATCCTGCGGAAGAACATTGTAGCCAGAGCTACTTCATTCTGGTAATGGGCTTCTCTGCCACAGTCGGCCTCTAAAACAGTCCAAATATAAACACTTATTATAGGTGTACCATAGTGATTCAGGATAAGACAAAAGCGTGTTTTGGAAGATGGATTCATGATGTACTTGCTCATTATATCAATTTTGTACATTTTGAGCAAAAAAGTTACATAGTGTACCTTTAAAAACAGCATCTGCTCCAACAACAAACTTCACTGTAGTGCAGTAACTCACCCGCTGTCGTGTTCCATGTGACACTGAGAGGTTGCGAAGTATGAGTAGTTTCTACAATGTAGAATTATTAAATACAAATATTTCTTATTTTCTCACTGATTTAGTTCATATTGACTTTAAACATCTCCAAGTAATTATATTTTTCCTGAATAATCATACATTTCTTGCTAACTTTAATAATAAACCGATTGTGTGATATTTCACAGTTTTGAGAACAATATGAGTCATATCAGAAAACGTCACCTCAGAATGACCAAATAATGATCTACTTCCTTAAAGTTTACATCGTCAAATCTATTTAATATTTATTTGTTTTACCTCTTGATCTGTGTTTACTTATTCTAAACCAGAATATTATATTACCTTATTTATCGATTTTTTTTTAAGTGCTATAATACACAATGAAGTCTTTAATGTTATTAGGACTGTGGCTGAATCTACAAACTGTTCCTCAATTCTGAGGGCAACTACAGAATGAAACTTAGTGTTTCAGATCCTCATTACTGCAGGGAAAAACATCTTATCAGACCTCCAACACCATCAGAACTTACCTTGAGAACGAATTTGTCATAATCCCTTTAAATGCTACTTAGTTATTACAGAATTCATAATCATAAAATTCAATCTTAATATTAAAAACATGCTCACCTGTTGTAGGGTTTATTGTGGTCTTATAAAAAGAACTGGATTCTGTAGTCAGAGTTGCTGAAATATTAAGAACTTACTATTCATTAAGTTGTTGGCAAAGAAGAAATCATCCCAATTGTTTTCACATTTAGTTCTCTCACCTTTTGGCTCTGTTGTTGTAGCATTTATAAAGAAAGTTGGAGTTGAATCTGCAAAGAAGATTTTGCCATGTTAAAAAATAATCATCACAAAAAATTAACAATCATAAATATCAGATGAACTTACATAATGTTCTCTTTGTTGTTGGTGGTGACTGAATTTTCACAGGAAAAAAAGCTATAGAGGAAAAAAACTACATTAAAAACATTGAATTAATTAGCATTTATTGTGAAAATGTGAAGATAACACTAACATTACAAACCTGTAAGGTTGAACTTGTCACTATATGATCGTTTAAATGGTGCAGTTTTTGTAGAATAACTGCAGCTCACTACCTTATTCTCGACTGACTTCAGATTATTTGAAAATTCATATTCCAAGACTGTAAAAAGACACTGTGTTTTTCCAGAGAGTTCATGAGATTGTATCTTTTTAAATTGTGGATATTCATCTCCAAGAGAAAGAAAACAAGTATAACCACCATTATCTGATCCAGGTATTTCACAAAGAATTCTAAATTCACCTTTTTCAGAGTCATGGCTGACGCTAATGTCCGGCTGCTCATCTACAAACACACAGGCATGTGATAGTAGAGCATTAGATTATTATCATGCTTAATAGAATAGTTAAATGATACTCAGTGCTAAATAGTGAGATTTTACTGTAAACTTTACAGTACCAAAATAATCCCTTACACTGGCTTGAACCAGATGGTGCGTCTCGTGCATCATGTCTCATCTGTGCTGTGCTTGAGTCTTTCTGAACTGATGCTGGAGATGCTGTCAGCCAAAACTGATCAGAGGACACTGTAGCAGAAATACAGTAAATCTTCAGATAACAATACATCAAATATAAATTGTAAATATAAGCTGCTGAACACAAGGACAATTCCTTGGTCAGAATCAAACTGTAAAATATTACATTATAAAGGCTCATATTTTAAAACAAGATGCCCATTGACATCACTGAACTAATGTGAACAAAAGTAACTTGCTTTGACCATAATAGAGAAGTGATTTCAACCAGGGGCCTACTTGGGGCTTCCACAAGCTTCCAAAAAAAGCCAACAGATTACTTAAAATTATTTAAAAAATAATGAATGTACTAAAAACACAATTAAATCATGAAGTGTTAATGAATAATAACAAACAAAACAAAACTTGAATCTTATCGCAAAATTAACCGTATAGCTAATTATTTCTGTTAAACTTGTTAAAAACAAGCAACACTGTCATGCATAAAACCAAATACCAGAGAAAATAGCCAGTAATAGGGCCCTTGAATGTTGTGTTGGACAATGGGTGGCCTTCAAGTCAAAGGTTGAGAACCACTGGTTGATAAGAACAAGGCAGAGGTTCAGAGGAAATCCAAAATCTACTGCTGTGGCATATCACCTTTTACAAGGTATTTCTGACTACGTGCATCTAATTCATGCATGCAGCTAGAAGAAAGCTGCAACCTACAAAGAAAGTCATCCACCTAAAAATAACACTGGCTTTTGCTTTTGTGTTTACTCACAGCTTAAACAACTAAAACAACTGTAACATACCAACTGAGCAACATACAGCATACACTGTTTAGATACACTGTAACACAAAACATTTGGGCTTTAAATATTGAATGCACTATTTTGTAAATGTTGGTCGTACCTAAAATAAGCACATCTGACAGATAATGGAGCAAATATTAAAGACAAAAATGTGTCTAAAGCCGAGGAGAACAGACACTTGATATGAGATCAAAGTTAATTTAAAAATTGATATTGTGACTTACCTTGAGGTTTTACCTCCAGAAAGAGTGTAAAGATGAGGGGGATGAGCAGCACCATGTCAGCGTCACATGAAAGAGTGATTAACTAACATACAGACACACACGCCACATCAGTAAATACATGAGGAAGTAGGAAGCAATGAAAGGAAACCTATTTTAAAAAATGGCACAATATATATCGGCAACATTAAACACGAAATAAGATATAATATAAAGATCAGTTACTTCAATCAAACCAAATAAATGAGAACACAAACATTATATTTTTTCTGATGCTAAGGGAAGTTCTGAATATAAATTTCATTTTTAAGTCTTATTTTCTCAGTACAGCTTTTGTTATAGTATTTGTCTGAAGTGTTGAGGTCTTTCAAAGCCACAGGACACAATTGTGGTCGAGCTGGAGCTGCAAAAACAAGACATCTTCAAATTAAAGGCTTGTCTGCCTGTGCACAGGAGGACTTGTGGCTTTGGAGAGTGATTTGCAGGGAGAGTGGGATCTTATGCTTTTAAAGCTAGCTTGCTATTGTTTGCCTCTCCGCCTACACCATCTTTACTAGCTTTAACTGTTTGAACAGCTGTGTTCCTCTTCAGGAACTCGAGCTGCGTCCTGAGAACGCTTCGGGGAACGCCTCCAGCGTGAGCGGCTCTGAATATCGTGTGCAATCTATCCAAAGGATGGGCGAGACGTCACGGACGGGGTGACGTAATGACCAGCTGGTATAAAAGCATGTGCAGTGAAACCGGCATCAACTTTTTGTCATTCAGCAAGCGCTCTGTGTGTGTATTGTCTATCAATCTGTTGTGAGTCTTATTTGGTGTTGTTTGTCCATCTTAAAAGCTCCATAAATTTCAATGAGACATTATAAGGGCGAGAGCAGTGTGCAGTACAAGCTGTGTGTGCTCCGCCCCCTCAGTCACCCCAGTATGAGGAGCTGTTGGAGGTGATGACTCATGCTGTGGCCAAGTTAAAAGATCGACTGGCCGGCCGAGGAGCAAGCTGAGCCGCAGACAAGCAGACTGGATGAACGCTTTCTGTGAGCGAAGCGTTCACCTCCAACACGGAGCCTGCCATTCTTCCCCGATCTCCACACCGAGGTGTCGAGATCATGGGCAAGACTCTTTTCGGCCCGCATCTTCATCCCCTCTTCAGAAGACATCCCCTTGACGTCGTCTCTAAAGGCTCCGTCCTTGCCTTCCAAGCCGTTGCGTACAACCTCAACGCTGGTAGGCAAGGGGTACGCAGCGGCAGGTCAGGCTGGCATGTGCCTGCACACTATGTCGGTGTTGCAGGCATACCAGGCTGACCTGCTTAAAGAGCTGGTTGAGCGCGAGGCCATGAGCTCCGATGACATCACGGAGCTTAGGAGAACCACTGATTTGGCTCTCCGCACCACCATGGAGACCGCCCGTGCTATTGGGCGGTCTATGGCAGCCATGGTGGCAGCAGAGAGGCATCTGTGGTTGACCCTGTCTGACATTAAAGATAAAGACAGGGCATTCCTATTAGACGCCCCGCTTACGCCTTCTGGCCTGTTCGGCGACACAGGTACCAGGAGGCCCGTAAACAAGCGGCGGAGTTAAGCGGTTCCTGCCTCGCCGCTCTTCAGCTCAGGCGGCTGCTGGACACGAGCAGCCCCAACTGCGTGCCAGCTCCTCGTACAGGGAGGCACAGAGACGGAGCGTCTCCACTCGCGCTCCTCTGAGTTGGGACCAAGGTGCTCTGCGCCGAGGACTTCTAAGCTGAAGACGGACCTCCGGGCCGTGCTTCAGGCCAAGAAGGCTTCGAAGAAGCCCTGATGCCCAGGTCTTATGAGGGTAGTCCCCGCTGGAGGGGAACGGTTTTCACTGCGGTTCCTGGTGCCCGTTCCTCGCTAGTGCCCTTAGGAGGTCGGTCGGCCAAACCTGGTGCTTCAGGGCGCAGCGATCTCCAGCGAGAATACATCTCAGTTTCTTCCACCCGGAAGCGCGGGACTGAGATGCTCGCTACCCCTTCAGGGGTCTCTAGAGCAGCTAGTTCGGTCGTCCCTTGCCGGTGGGCCGTTCCAGGGCACCGAATTAGCTGCTCTGATTACACCAGAGGCCAGTCTCGAGAGATTGGTTCCCTTAGTAGACTTTTTGGCAGCATGGAAACTTCTGCCAAATGTGTCTTGGTGGGTCCTGCATACTGTAGAGAGAGGCTACAGAATCCAGTTCGCTTCTCCACCGCCTCGATTCAACGGGGTAAATCCCACTCTGGTGGGCCCCGAGCAGGCTCTGGTAATGGAACGAGAAGTAGATACTCTCTTGAGGAAGGAGGCCATCGAGGTGGTCCCTCCTCACGAAAGAGAGTCCGGGTTCTACAGCCGGTACTTCATAGTTCCCAAGAAGGATCGAGGGTTGCGTCCGATTTTAGATCTGCGTCATTTGAACAGCTCAGTCATGCGACTGAAGTTCAAGATGCTTACTCTCAGACAGGTCATGTCTCAGATCAGGTCCAATGACTTATTTGTCACGATCGATCTAAAAGACGCATACTTCCATATCTCCATCCTTCCCATTCACAGGATGTTCCTGAGGTTTGCTTTCGGGGGTGAAAAGCTTTCCTGAGGTTAGCTTACCAATATCGGGTTCTTCCCTTCGGCCTAGCACTCTCACCAGACACTTTCACAAAGTGTGTGGATACTGCGTTAGCTCCGTAGCGGCTACAGGGCATCCGCATACTCAATTACATCGACGATTGGTTGATTTAGAGATGTCGTTCTCGCTCATATGGAAGTGCTGGGGCTAAGACTGAACACCAAGAAAAGTGTGCTTTCCCCGGCTCAGAGAACCACTTATCTGGGCATGGTGTGGGATTCGCTCACGATGCAGGCTCGTATGACACCTGCTCGGATCGAGTCGATCCTCACCGCGGTCGCGAGGGTGAAAGTAAGCCGGTGACTCACTGTGAAGCAGTTTCAGAGACTGCTGGATCTGATGGCAGCTGCGTCCAACGTGATAACTATTGGCCTGCTGTACATGAGACCCATACAGTGGTGGCTCAAGACCAAGGGGTTCTCCCCGAGAGGAAACCCACTTTGCATGATCAAGGTCATGTGGCGATGCCTACGTGCCTTAGACATGTGGAGACGTCTTTGGTTCTTGTCTCAGGGCCCGGTGTTGGCAGCTCCTTGTCGCCGCGTAACGCTAGCGACGGACGCATCCCTCACCGGTTGGGGAGCGGTCATGGATGGCCACCCTGCCCGCGGTCTGTGGAGTGGTCGCCATCTCACCTGGCATATCAATCGCCAAGAGATGTTGGCCGTGCTGCGTGCACTGAAGTATTTCCTCACAGACCTGAGAGATCGCAATGTGTTGGTGCGCACGGACAACACAACGGTGGTTTCTTATATCAACCACCAAGGAGGTCTGTGTTCGCGCCCCCTGTACAGGCTGGCGCACTAGATCCTTGTGTGGGCCCAAGGGAAGTTCCGCTCGCTAAGGGCAGTTCACATCCCTGGGCATCTCAATATGGGGGCAGACGTCCTGTCGAGACAGGGGCAGAGGCCCGGGGAATGGATGCTTCACCCAGATGTGGTGAAGGAAATCTGGAGAGTGTTTGGCCAGGCTCAGGTGGACCTCTTCGCTACACAGGAGACAGCGCAGTGTCCCCTCTGGTACTCTCTAGTTCATCCAGCTCCACTGGGTCTGGATGCTATGGTACAGACATGGCCGAGGCTTCGTCTGTACGCCTTTCCCCCGATCGCTCTGCTCCCGGGAGTTCTGGCAAGAGTGCGCCGGGATGAGGTCAGTCTACTTCTGGTAGCACTGTTCTGGCCAGACCAAGTATGGTTCTCGGACCTGATTTCTTTCCTCAATGGCTCTCCATGGGAGATTCCCGTCAGGAGGTCTCCGCACCATGCAGGTTCCTGCAGGCCCGTCTCTCCACAGGCTTGACCCACTCTACCTTGAAGGTTTACGTGGCAGCAATTTCGGCCTACCACGCCTCTCTTGGTGGGCAGTCAGTGGGCAGAAACCCCCTAGTTACACGTTTCCTCCGCGGTGCGCTGAGGCTGAGGCCTCTAGTACGGTCCCGTGTTCCACCTTGGGACCTGGCTGTAGTGCTAGAATCTCACTGTAGACCTCCCTTTGAGCCTATTGAGGAGATTTATGATCGCCATCTCACTCTGAAGGTAACTTTCCTTCTGGCGATATCTTCTCTAAAGAGAGTGGGGGACCTTCAGGCCCTCTCAGTGGCCCCTACTCATTTGTACTTTGCGCCCGGCATGGCCAAAGCCTTTCTATACCCTAGAACAGGGTATGTTCCGAAGGTCCCCTCCTCAGCACCACAGCCTATAGTACTGCAGACTTTCTGTCCTCCTCCCTTTCAGGATCCTGACCAGCAAAAGCACAATTGTATGTGCCACTGAGCACTGGACGCATATGTCTACAGAGCTGCCATGTGGAGAAAGGCGGACCAATTGCGGACCAATTGCTAGTATGCTACGGTCCCCCTAAGAGGGGTCTGCCTGCTACAAAGCAGACCCTCAGTCGGTGGATTGTGGATGCTATCAACACTGCTTATGAGTCCTCTCAGCTCCCCTCGCCGATGGGAGTCAGAGCTCATTCAACTTGGAGTGTGGCGGAGTGTCCAAGGCCTTTCTCGCAGGTGTCCCAATACAGGACATCTGCAATGCTGCGGGTTGGTCCACGCCCCTGACCTTCGTCAGGTTTTATGGCCTCGATATGCGGGCCACTCCAGGCTCTTCCGTCCTCTCGCCCCAGATGTGCTCTGCAGGGATACACACTGGGCAGGGACTCTTTCCCCTAGCGTTCTCAGGACGCAGCTCGAATTCCTGAAGAGAAAAGTCTCAGGTTACGTATGTAACTGTAGTTCCTCGAGGGAACGAGACACTGCGTCTCGAGGCCATAGTTCCAGCATCCCTGTCAGCGCTTGCTTCATTCCTGAAGCTGATGCCGGTTTCACCACACGTGCTTTTATACCAGCTGGTCATTACGTCACCCTGTCCGCGACATCTCACCCATCCTTTGGATAGATTGCACACGGTGGAGGCGTTCCCCTAGCGTTCTCAGGACGTAGCGTCTCGTTCCTTCGAGGAACTAGGGTTATATATCAAATGTTGTGTAATTCCATTTTTATTGTGAGCACATAGTTTAGTGGTAAGAAGGGGGCTATAATCTCACAGACATCTTTGTAAATTCATGTTTTAGATAGCAGAGGGAGCTGTCAGCTTAAATATTTCTATGATGTTTACACAATTTTCGTTCCTCACCAGTAAATTTGAAGCATTGCAGTTTTTGCAGTTGATTACATATTTTCCCTAGTAGGTATCAAGAAATATATATATATATATGGAACATGCAACACATCTCCTTGTTCAGGCTCTTGTTCTGTCCAGACTTGACTATTGCAATGCTCTCTTGGCAGGTCTTCCAGACAATTCTATTAAACCTCTACAATTAATCCAAAATGCCGCTGCAAGATTAATCTTTAATGAGCCGAAAAGAACGCATGTCACGCCTCTGTTCATCAATTTGCACTGGCTACCAATAGCTGCTCGCATTAAATTCAAGGCATTAATGTTTGCCTACAGAACCACCACTGGCTCTACACTCATTTACCTAAATTCAATACTTCAGACTTATGTGCCCTCTAGAAGCTTGCGTTCTTCAAGTGAACGACCCATTATTGTGTCATCCCAAAGACGCACAAAAACACTTTTCAGCAGCCGAATCCTTAACCATCTTCAAGAAACGGCTAAAAACTCATCTGTTCCATCTTTACTTGACCCTCTAACTCTAGCGCTCTCTATTCTAATTTTATTTTATCTATGTCTTTTTATTTAAAAAAAATAATAATAATTATCTGTACTGTGTTAGGCTAACCAAGACTGAAGCATTGCAGAAGTAATAGCACTTGCACGTTGCACGTTGTTGCTCTTTTGTTGGTTTTGATTACTTCTTATGTCCTCATTTGTAAGTCGCTTTGGATAAAAGTGTCTGCTAAATGACTAAATAAATATATATATATATATATATATATATATATATATATATATATAAATGTTCCATTGTTTATTTTTATTTATTCATTCATTTTACAGAACATATTATTGTAGAATTCTGTCTGTATGCCACACTGTAAAATGATTTTTCGAGGTTGTAAATAAAGAAAATTTTAAAAAGTACATTTTACAAGAAAATATTATTTCAGTCTTTCAGCTTTAAAATAATGAAATTTGAATGTGTTAACTGTGGGTTCTTTGTAATTATTTGTGAAATTTACTAGCAATTTTTGAGTGAAAACTTTCTATCTATTTTTTTTTCAATACACATGAGAAACATTTTAGCACAAAAATTAGGAAAGGCCACCATTTTTATTCACATTTAAAAAAATAATAATAATAATTCAGCAGACATAGCATACCCTATTAACAAAAAGCATACCCTATTAACAAAGAATTTCTCCAAAAAAAAACACATACAACAGTTTTGTTATTGTCACACACTTTACCGTATGTAAACACTTATTTGATGTTTAAACTATCTTTCCATAAAGAAGAGGCATGGAACTGAAAGAGAAGAAAAATTAAAGTATTTTAAAAACAAATGAATTTGGCAGAAGATCTTTATATTTATATATATATATATGCCCATTACTTCAATTTATACATCAAATTGATTTAACTGATTTCAACTTCATTTTTTAATACAAAATCCAACTCAATTTTTATAGTCAGTTTAATCTAATTTAAATTGTAATAGCTACAACTAGTTTGATTATACTTTAAAAAATAAATAAATAAAGCAGCAACTGAGCTTAAGTTTTTAAGTTGAAGTTGGTGGATTTTTTTTTTTCACACATCAGGGATGGTGGTATACATTGTTGGCGTGGACCAACCCGCAGCATTGCAGATGTCCTGTATTGGGACACCTGCGAGAAAGGCCTTGGACACTCCGCCACACTCCAAGTTGAAACAGATATTAAATTAACAAGATGAGAAGAAGAAAAAAAGATGTAATCAATGGGGTTAAACGTGTTGTTTAGGGTTCAGTTTGTGCTCTCTTTAGTTCATTCCCAAGATTAATCCGTCTTTAAGCGTGGCATAAAAATACATAGGCAAAGTAAAGCTCATTTGAATTTGAGATACTGTTGACATTTATTTCCAACTTACGGACCCCAACCTCCATTTAACCCTCTATATAAACCCTGGATTGACATTATAAAACATGTGAAAGATTTACAGAGAAAGAAAATGTATAGTGTTCAGTTTACTTATGTTTAAATACTGAAATACTTAGGGAGGGACCAAAACATCTGATAAGACAACATTTGCATCAGATTTTTAAGTTTCAGTTGTTTTGTTTGTTTTTATTTATTTATATGTACTTGTATTTATGCATGTCTTACCTTGATGCTGATTAGCTGAGCTGTCCTTGATTCTGCTAAAATGACAATAATATATTTTCAGCAAACTAACTTGTATAGTTTGGATATACTGTTTAAATTAAATACTCACATTTCTACATACTGCACTTCAGAATATTCAAACCTCCCCAGATTCTCTGCTAGAAAAATCATATACATTGTTTAAAATGTTTTGTTTTACAAACAAAATGTGGACATCTCACAAATGTTTTGTCTATGAGTGTGTCGTATGTTGAACTTACTGCTGAAGCAGCACAAGCAGATGCCCGTGAGTCCGGCCAGAACAATGACCCCGCTGACCATGATTAACCATATGCCTTTGAGTCTCCAAGAAATCAGATTTCAACATTTGCAAAATATTCTGTTTTAGAAAAATATGGTGGTGAAAAAGACATGTATTACACCAACACACTTGTTATGGTGTTCCTTGAGATTCTAAGGTGTTGTGAAGGCTGAGAAGTTTCTAGAACAGGAGTAAGATATAACAATTCAGTGAAAATGTTCATGAAATGTCAATATTGCATGTTTTTAGTCACATTTCAGTGTTTAGAAATGTGATCAGCTACCCACCAAGAACAGTTTATATTGTAAACAAAAGACTCTGCTACTCACCAGCAGTGAGCTTTGTTGTGGACTTAAAATAAGTACTGGATTTTCTAGTCAGAGATACTGGAATAAATAATAAAATGTTATTGTTGAGATGTAGAGACAGTAAACCATTAAAACACTAATTTCTAAACCGTCAAGTACAATCAGTGGTCTGAATGGACTAAATAAATGACCTAACAAAAGGATTATCTTCTTCCCATTATAATAGAATTATTATTATTTTATGCCTTTGTGAAAGTGTATTTTGGGTTATAGCATATGATCTTTTTGTATGTTTTTCATAGCACGCATCTCTTTGAGCATTGCAAACCACACCAGCACCCTACAACAGCTCATGACTTGCGGTGAAAGAGCACAAGTGATCATGGCATAGGTCTGTCTCAGAGTAAACAGCATTTCTATCTGTAGCATAGACTGTGGTTTTGTGACATCTATTGAAAAAGAGCAGAGGTTATGAAAGCTCTTCTAAGTATATATTATGTAAAGATTTTTATTGTTGTACCCTTGTTCCAGACCAGGCTTTCAATCTCGCAATATTAAGAACTGTTCAAAGTTGTTGGTAAAGAAGAAATCACATTTATTTTATTCACTTTTTGGCTCTATTGTTGTTGCACGTGTAGAGAAGGTTGGTGTTAAATTCGCAGAGATAATTTTGCCATGTTACAAAATAATCATCCCAAAAATTAATAATCATAAATATCAGATTAACTTACAGAATATTCCCTTTGTTGTTGGTGACTGAATTTGCACAAGAAAAAAAGCTACAGAGAAAAAAACCTATATTAAAAAATGAAAACATTGTACAAACTTGAATTAATTAGCATTTAATGTGAAAAACTGAATATTACTAACAGTACAAACCTGTGAGGTTGAACTTGTCACTGAATGATCGTTTAAACGGTGCAGTTTTTGTAGAATAACTGCAGCTCACTACCTTATTCTCGACTGACTTCAGATTATTTGAAAATTCATATTCCAAGACTGTAAAAAGACACTGTGTTTTCCCAGAGAGTTCATGAGATTGTATCTTTTTAAATTGTAGATATTCATCTCCAAGAGAAAGAAAACAAGTATAACCACCATTATCTGATCCAGGTATTTCACAAAGAATTCTAAATTCACCTTTTTCAGAGTCATGGCTGACTCTAATGTTCGGCTGCTCATCTGCAAACACACAGGCATGTGATAGTAGAGCATTAGATTATTATCATGCTTAATAGAAGAGTTAAATGATACTCAGTGCTAAATAGTGAGATTTTACTGTAAACTTTACAGTACCAAAATAATCCCTTACACTGGCTTGAACCAGATGGTGCGTCTCGTGCATCATGTCTCATCTGTGCTGTGCTTGAGTCTTTCTGAACTGATGCTGGAGATGCTGTCAGCCAAAACTGATCAGAGGACACTGTAGCAGAAATACAGTAAATCTTCAGATAACAATACATCAAATATAAAGTGTAAATATAAGATGCTGAACACAAGGACAATTCCTTGGTCAGAATCAAACTGTAAAATATTACATTATAAAGGCTCATATTTTAAAACAAGATGCCCATTGACATCACTGAACTAATGTGAACAAAAGTAACTTGCTTTGACCATAATAGAGAAGTGGTTTTCAACCAGGGGCCTACTTGGGGCTTCCTCAAGCTTCCAAAAAAAGCCAACAGATTACTTAAAATTATTTAAAAACAAATTCATGTACTAAAAACACAATTAAATCATGAAGTGTTAATGAATAATAACAAACAAAACAAAACTTGAATCTTATCGCAAAATTAAGCGTATAGCTAATTATTTCTGTTAAACTTGTTAAAAACAAGCAACACTGTCATGCATAAAACCAAATACCAGAGAAAATAGCCAGTAATAGGGCCCTTGAATGTTGTGTTGGACAATGGGTGGCCTTCAAGTCAAAGGTTGAGAACCACTGGTTGATAAGAACAAGGCAGAGGTTCAGAGGAAATCCAAAATCTACTGCTGTGGCATATCACCTTTTACAAGGTATTTCTGACTACGTGCATCTAATTCATGCATGCAGCTAGAAGAAAGCTGCAACCTACAAAGAAAGTCATCCACCTAAAAATAACACTGGCTTTTGCTTTTGTGTTTACTCACAGCTTAAACAACTAAAACAACTGTAACATACCAACTGAGCAACATAAAGCATACACTGTTTAGATACACTGTAACACAAATACACATGTATGCATTTTAAAATAATGTAAATGCATAAGCACTGAAATATAGCTTTCTTCCCATCTCATTTTTTTTTCCAATCATCAAATTGCTTGATATGCCATAGCTGTGCATATTTTGTCTATAACTGTTAAATGTTTTGCACTTGTTATTTGGGCTTTAAATATTGAATTTAGATTAGATTAGATTAGATTCAACTTTATTGTCATTTATGCAGAGTACAAGTACAGAGCTAATGAAATGCAGTATTCATTAGTGCACTATTTTGTAAATGTTGGTCGTACCTAAAATAAGCACATCTGACAGATAATGGAGCAAATATTAAAGACAAAAATGTGTCTAAAGCCGAGGAGAACAGACACTTGATATGAGATCAAAGTTAATTTAAAAACTGATATTGTGACTTACCTTGAGGTTTTACCTCCAGAAAGAGTGTAAAGATGAGGGGGATGAGCAGCACCATGTCAGCGTCACATGAAAGAGTGATTAACTAACATACAGACACACACGCCACATCAGTAAATACATGAGGAAGTAGGAAGCAATGAAAGGAAACCTATTTAAAAAAATGGCATGATATTAAACGCGATATAAGATGATATAATGATCAGTTACTTCAAGGATATCAAACCAAATAAATGAGAACACAAACATTATATTTTTTCTGATGCTAAGGGAAATTCTGAACATAAATTTCATATTTAAGTCTTATTTTCTCACTATAGCTTTTGTTATAGTATTTGTCTGAAGTGTTGAGGTCTTTCAAAGCCACAGGACACAATTGTGGTCGAGCTGGAGCTGCAAAAACAAGACATCTTCAATTTAAAGGCTTGTCTGCCTGTGCACAGGAGGACTTGTGGCTTTGGAGAGTGATTTGCAGGGAGGGTGGGATCTTGTGCTTTTAAAGCTAGCTTGCTATTGTTTGCCTCTCCGCCTACACCATCTTTACTAGCTTTAACTGTTTGAACAGCTCTGTTTTCTGTCATTGACATAAGCAATGATTAAAAAAATACAAAAAAGAAAGAACTTACTAAAAAAATAAAGATTTTAAAATATACTAAAAAAGTACTAAAAGTTAGAACAGTACAGTATTAAGAAAATAGGTAAAATGTTGTGTAATTAAATTTTTATTGTGAATACATAGTTTAGTGGTGAGAAGGGGGCTATAATATCACAGACATCTTTGTAAATTCCTGTTTTAGATAGCAGAGGGCGATGTCATCTTAAATATTTCTATATTTACACAATTTTCGTATATATATATATCCTTTGTATGTTTTTATTTATTCATTCATTTTAAAAAAGTAACATTTTTAAAAAGTACATTTTACAAGAAAATATTGTTTCAGTCTTTCAGCTTTAAAATAATAAAATTTGAATGTGTTAACTGTGGGTTCTTTTATAAGTATTTGTGAAATTTACAACCAATTTTTGAGTGAAAACTTTTTATCTATTTTTTTTTCAATGCACATGAAAAACATTTTAGCACAACAATTAGGAAAGGCCACCATTTTTATTCACATTTAAAACAAAAAACAAAAAAAGCGCATTCAGCAGACAGAGCAAACAAGCATACCCTATTAACAAAGAATTTCTCAAAAAAAAAAAAAAAAGTACCAAATACAACAGTTTTGTTATTGTTACACGCTGGATCCTTTACCGTATGTAAACACTTATTTGATTTTTAAATGATCTTTCCATAAAGAAGAGGCATGGAACTGAAAGAGAAGAAAAATAAAAGTATTTTAAAAACAAATTAGGCAGAAGATCTTATATATATAAGATATATTATAATCTAAAGTATTATTATATTATTATTAGACTATTATCTATCTATATATCTATCTATCTATCTATCTATCTATCTATCTATCTATCTATATATATATATATATATATATATATATAGATCTATTACAGTCTAATAATAATACATTAGATTATAATCAAAAAGTCACTCATAAATGACAATGTAAACAGTGAGATTTTACTTCAAAAAAGCCAAAATGGCGCGGCTGTGTTCGGACGCCGTTCAGGCCGCTCCGCTGAGATTTGCTTTAACTTATTTGTATACTTTATAATTGCACTGTCCTTGGAGCGGACCTGACCTATATTTCACTGCTGGTTATACTCTGTATAATTGTGTATGTGACAAATAAAAAATATTGAATCTTGAATCTCTTTAATATTTTACAGTGCTATAATAAACCCCCTTTTATTATATAAAAAAATAACTAATTTAATTCTAATACTAAAAACACAAATAAATCAAGTTGTATTGTATAAATGAAAACTGGTTGATTTTGCAAGTGCAGCTCTGCATATTTTGTCATTTCTGAATGATTTAGGCCTACTTTTTTTTGGCTGTACATTTTTAAAATCAACAGTTGTGACAGTTAAAAATATTAAAGATAAAAAGGGGTGGTGATGGCGCAGTGGATAAGACACATGCCTTTGGTGTGAGAGACCCGGGTTCGAATCCACTGTGAGACACCAATGTGTCCCTGAGCAAGACACTTAACCCCTAGTTGCTCCAGAGGCGTGCGACCTCTGACATATATAGCAATTGTAAGTCGCTTTGGATAAAAGCGTCAGCTAAATGAATAAATGTAAATGTAAAATAATGCGTACTATCCTAAAGCAGAGGACAGCAGACACTTGATGTGTGATTAAATTTTATTGAAAATTTCAAATGCCACTTACGTTGAGGTTGAACCTCAAGAAGGAAGGGAGGGTGTAAAGATGAGGGAGATGAGCAGCACCATGTCAGCGACACATGAAAGAGTGATTAACTAACATACAGACACACACGCCACATCAGTAAATACATGAGGAAGTAGGAAGCAATGAAACGTATGACACAGAAGTATAATGATAAGCAACATTTTATTTTTCTGATGCTAAAGGGAATATAATTTTAATATTAAAGTCAATTTATCAATTTTATCACAATTGATTGTGTTTGTCTAAAGTCTTAAGCCACAGGACACCATTGTGGTTGAGCAGACATAGAGATGCAAAACAAGACATCTGCTGTTTTATAATTTTAACTATTTAAATTCTGATGTAAGTCTGTTTTCAGTCATTTAAAAAAAAATATATATATATATATATATATATATATATATATATAAAATAAAATTAATTTCTTACAGTACCCTAAACCACCATTCAACAGGTTGGACTTGGAAAGATTTTTTTAACGTTTTTGAAAAAAGTCTCTCTTGCACACTAAAGTTGCATTTATTTAATCCAAATCCATAACCAGCAGCATTGTGAAATATTATTCCAATTTAAAATGAATCTTAAAGTTCATATTTTGGTTTTTGGGAGTACCCAACAACAGGTTGACATGCATGCAAGGTCAAAAACACTTTGAATGTCTTATAATATGCATTTATTTTTACCTTGTTTGCTCAACGAGAAGCGTCTCGCTGCAGCCTACAAGATCCAGGGGGCGTGGTTGGATGTCTCCCAACTCCTCCCACCCGCCTATACCTAAACCTACCAATCTCCACCCCCGATCCCTAAACCCACCCCATCTCCACCCCTAAACCTACCAATCTCCACCCCCCAGATGTGGATCCAACCACACCCCCTGCATTTTGTGGACTGCAGCGAGCCCTACTTGCAATGACCCCCTAACGATTTGTTCAAAGATTCATTTTTCCAAACCCCTAATCTGCGGTGATTGGTCCGATTGGTCTCATTTTAATTTCATCATGCCTGTAATGCCTGATAAAGAAGTGTTTGTGAGTGCAGTGATGCTTTGTGTACAGCGTTACTGGGGAAACTGCTATTTTAACGCTCCAAAAGCGGCACCTAGTGGCAAAGAATGCATTTGCATTTTCTTTCAGACCAACTCGAAAAGACCAACAAGTGGGCGGACAATATGCTAATGTTGACATCAACATGAATCGTCTTGGGATTAGTCTTAAAAACGACTCCTTTCAATGATTCAGAGTCGACTCTTTCTTTTGAGAGACAATAACTTTATACACCTGCACTTTCAGATTTAAAACTTTTTTCAGGACGTTTTCATTCACTTTGAGCTGTGTTACTCACTGTATGAAAGGTCATTTTCAAAAATCCATAATAGGGGCACTTTAATATATTGTATTCCTGATGGCAAAGCTGAATTTTCAGCTGCCATTACTCCAGTCTTCAAAGAGATTTCAGACATAACTTTGAGGAACAGGGAACAGGTGCTTTAAATAATGAACATCAGGTAAAATATTCACACAAAGCAACAGGACAAAATATGAGTGCCTCTATGTTCATCAATACAACTGCCATTCACAATAACACAGTGTAACAATGGTTAGGTAATTATTATTGCTTAAAAGTATGCATCTTAATGTTGTGTGCCTTCTGATGTGGTTATACTGTATGTGTGAAACTACAGAAAATACAAGTAAAGCGAAATCAGACAGACGTTTATGACAGTTTTGAAAGGTTAATATAATAAAATTAAGAAGCAGAAGACATTTATACACAATAACATTTACAATAAAAGGCATTTGCTATAGAGGATTAAATCCTGTTTAAAATGAAGATTGATCAGTTCTGGCCTGCATTAAAACAGTAGCAGGAAGAGTTGTTTTCTTTCAGTGAACCTTCGGCTGACTGTAAACACTCTTGCTGTCACTGGAGGTTTGGTGAGGATGGTGCAATACAAATGATTCAGTTCAACCTGGAGGAATATTAAATCTTAAAATGAAGTCTAAATAACAAAGAGAGGAAATATTAAAATGATCCAATTAGTTGCTCTAACAAACGTAACTGATAATGGCGTACTTACTGTTTCTGAACTGGCCGCTGGTAAAGAAAGTCCTACAATGCAGACTGACATTTCAGCAAACCTTGGCCATTTCTTTTTGAGTAAGAAATGGCTTAAATTGGGGGGTGGGGTGGGGGTGGGGGGGTTAAAGTTCAAGTTTATTTGTATAGCGCTTTTTACGATACAAATCGTTGCAAAGCAGCTCTTGGAAAATAAGTAGAGGAAAATTACAAGAAGGAAAGAAACACTTACTGGTTATTGAATCTGGATGTTACAGCCAAAGCTATTGAACCCACAGAACAAGAGTAACACTACACGTTAAACAAATTATTAATGGGCAAATTATTGTTAAATGGACATTATAATACAGATTAAATAATAATACAAAGCATGTGTACAAAATGAAAAAGAATTATGTTGGTTGAGAGGATATAGTTGTCAAGTAATAACAATCAATCGAGGCAACTCACATGTTGCTGTGTTCGATGTTGACAGAGTGGACAAATTCACTGAAATTAATGTTTAAATGATTATGAAATTGCATCAGATTAGATTAGAGAGAGCTAGAATAAGAAACTGGCCTTACAAAGCCTTTAAACCCCATTTAATGGGTTAATTTAGCTATTAGATTTGAGGCTGTCTATTAAAAGCTTGTATAATTATATTTTAGCAGATATAACAATCTTTATGACTCTTAAGGGTGTATATAAATTTATTTTCAATGAAAATACAAGGCTCATGCTTATGACATCAATATAATCTTATTGGCTGTTTAAAAAGGGGGGTGGCGACAACCTCCTCTGCACCAATTTACCATTTCAACTGGAAATACATCATCAACTCATGCAACCGAAATTCTAGTATTTTCTTACATGCCAAGAATATGACTTAATTACTTAAATGAGTTATTTAAATGAGAAAATCTGGAAATGTCATGATAATTCCAATTTTGAGAGGTTCCTTTGGGGGTCATTCTAGTTGGGCTGCCCTCTGTGATTGGTGGAAAAGATGACATGGCGGCCAAACCTTACAAGAAACAAAAACATCTGCTTTGAAAAACAAACAAAGCACTTTATCTGTCTATTACAAATAGTTTGTGATTAAACAGCTTACCTCTGACTCTCATTTTCATGTTAGTTCATTGTGCATTAACTAATGCATTACAAACAATGATATCAATATTAGCTAATATTCATAAAGGCTGTAGAGGTATTGTTCATTCTTAGTTCATGTTAACTAATGTATAATTAATGTTAGCAAATGAAACCTTATTGTAAAGTGTTACCAACATTTGTACAAGTCAGGTCTAGAGCTCTAAAATTTGTATATTTTATTATAAAAACAAAACTGCAATGTTTAAGGGGGAAGATGGATGGAAATCACTGTATTATTATCATTATAAAGCATGAGAGATCACTTACCTTGCGATTTAACCTCCAGTAAAAGATGAAAGATTATAAAGATGAACAGGGCCATCTCACAATGTCTGTAGGCACTGTGAGCAAACTTAAGGTTACAACTGAACAATAGACAGTACTCTGAAAGTGTCTGAGAGGGACGTAGGTAATGAGACTTACCTTAAAATGGTTAAAATGTGCTATATGAAAAAATATCCGATTTCCATGTATCAATTTGAGAATGAGAGCAAAACTGAAAAAGTGACCACACAAGTAAGAAAACTAAATGTAAAAATCAACCTCCAGAAACAGGTAATTCGCATGGGTGATGAAGACATTTAAAAGGGAAGTTTACAGAATCACTTTCACTTAATGTATTTTTGTTAACTGAAACAAGAAGTACAATGGTCCTTAAAGTTAGAATATGAATCAGGCTAAGATTAAATGTCACCTTTTATGCAATACATAATGTCTGGATAGCAAATTGTTGGGTTAAGCAAAATGCTGAATAATCAGGCCTATTTGAACAGAGACATTATGTTATGCAATTCTAAAAAAAAAAAAAAACAGGAGCAAAATAGTGGACAAAAAAAAAACATTTTTTTTTTGTCTCATCTGATGTCAGTAAGGGATGCCTTTGTCCTTTTTTGAGGAAACAGTGTCATTAATAAACCCCAGCAAATATTGGCCAACAGCATTGTTTAGCAGATGGAAAATGTATATTTTTAGCCATTAAAGAATTCTGTCTGTTTTAGCTGATATTTACACATCCCCTCATTAATTTTATGGACACACTGAAGACCAAACAATTTAGGCATGTTGTGCGAGGTCACCAATGACGCTTGCAACCGCTTGTGTCAGAGAGATACCACAGGAACAATGCAGTGCCGTTAATTTAAAGCATCTACGGATGGTCTTAATGGGGTCAGTGTAACAACAATCCACACCCATCGCTGTGGCCTTCAAGGCTTGAAAAGGATCTACTGCCTGGGTTCAGAGAAAAAAAATCGAGGTCACCTTAATGTCAGATATTAAACGTCTAGCGCCTGTTTGAACAGGGGGTTTGGTGATTATATAAATCGGTCAAACAGAGAAAAGGAAATTCTTCTTTGAGCAAAGAGGATCTGCTCTGAAAGGTTGCTAGGAGTGACAAATGCAACAGACGCCATCTGAAATGGAAGCGCTTGCCAGACTTTCTCTCTCTTTTGTAAACAATCCCAAGGAGGATCTGATACATTCATTACATTAAAATTGTTTTTAATGGCTGAATTTGTCTATTTACAGCTTTACTGGTATCTAAACTGTCTGTCAAGTCTTCAATCCTGGTAAGAAGAATAAGAGACATAACATACAGACTACCTTTGTCAACATCAGTGACGTACATTGAAGTGAAATATCAGAACAATGCATTTGAATATGCATGAAATACAACCCGAATTACAGAAATGTTGTGACATTTTTAAAATTTGAATAAAATGAAAACTAAAAGACTTTCAAATCACATGAGCCAATACTTTATTCACAATAGAACATAGATAACATAACAAATGTTTAAACAGAGAAATTTTACACTTTTATCCACTAAATGAGCTCATTTCAAATTTGATGCCTGCTACAGGTCTCAAAAAAGTTGTCACGGGGGCAACAAAGGACTGAAAAAGCAAGAAATGTTTTAAAGACTCAGCTGAGAGAACATCTAGCAACTAATTAAGTTAATGGACATCAGGTCTGTAACATGAAAGGGATGTCTTAGAGAGGCAGAGTCTCTCCAATCTGTGAAAGAGTGTGTAAAAAGATTGTAGAATACTTTAAAAACAACATTCCTCAATGTCAAATTGCAAAGGCTTTGCAAATCTCATCATCTACAGTGCATAACATCATCAAAAGTTTCAGAGAAACTGGAGAAATCTCTGTGTGTAAGGAATAAGGCCGAAGACCTTTGTTGGATGCACGTGATCTTCCGGCCCTCAGACAACACTGCATCGCTCATCAGCATGATTCTGTCATTGACATTACTAAATGGGCCCAGGAATACTTCCAGAAACCACTGTCGGTAAACACAATCCGCCGTGCCATCTGCAGATGCCAACTAAAGCTCTATCATGCAAAAAGGAAGCCATATGTGAACATGGTCCAGAAGCTCTGTCGTGTCCTGTGAGCCAAGGCTCATTTAAAATGGACTGTTTCAAAGTGGAAAAGTGTTCTATGGTCAGATGAGTCCAAATTTGACATTCTTGTTGGAAATCATGGAAGCCGTGTCCTCCGGGCTAAAGAGGAGGGAGACCTTCCAGCGTGTTATCAGTGTTCAGTTCAAAAGCCAGCATCTCTAATGGTATGGGGGTGCATAAGTGAATATGGTATGGGCAGCTTACATATTTTGGAAGGCACTATGAATGCTGAAAAGTATATAAAGATTTTAGAGCAACATATGCTCCCCTCCATATGACGTATATTTCTGCAGGACAATGCAAAACCACATACTGCAGCTATTACAACAGCATGGCTTCATAGTAGAAGAGTCCGCGTGCTGAATTGGCCTGCCTGCAGACCATTATTATTAAAGACAACAGCAAACTCTTCAGCAGCTGGAGACCCATATCAAGCAAGAATGGGACCAAATTCCAACACCAGAGCTCCAGAAACTCATAACCTCGATGCCCAGACATTTTCAAACTGTTTTGAAAAGAAGAGGAGATTCTACACCATGGTAAACATGCCCCCGTCCCAACTATTTTGAGACCTGTAGCAGGCATCAAATTTGAAATGAGCTCATTTTGTGCATAAAATTGTAAGAGTTTTCAGTTTAAACATTTATTATGTTATATATGTTCTATTGTGAATAAAATATTGGCTCAAGTGATTTGAAAGTCTTTTAGTTTTCATTTTATTCAAACTGAAAAAACGTCCCAACATTTCCGGAATTCGGGTTGTAATCCAGTAACAAATGCTTCTAATTTACAAAATGTTTGTTTTAATTTGGGAATAGTGTTTTTGGTGCATGATGAAAAAAAAAAAAAAACCTAATAAAAAAGTAATTTTTAAATATTCAGGGTGTAATGTTAAATCCAAACCACCATGAGTGATGACCTTTGACCCTTTCTCATTATTCCATATGACTACCTTGTTTATATATTATTGTTATTTTATTTATATCAACACAAATTGAAAATGCCTGACAAAAGTTGTGATACATGTCATAATATCTTCTATTGCAGTGGACAAATACTTAAAAAAAAAACACACACACAAACCTCAAAATAAATTTTTGGGGAAAAAAGGAGGGAAATGGTTAAACTGGAATACCCAAGAAAACAAAATGTTCTCACCTTCAGATGTAGATGAGTTTGTTTCTTCATCGAAACAGATTTGATGAAGCACTAGTGGAATCATTATTATGGATTATGGACTGGTATTTTGGCCAGAAGCGATGGTTTGAAGTTAAAAAATATCTTGATGGATTTGTTTCTTACAAACACGCAGCTTTTCATTTCACAAGATGTCAATTGATAGACTGGGTCATGTGTGGATTACTTGTAAATTATTGTGATGTTTTTATCAGCTGTTTGGACTCTCAATCTAACGGCACCCATTCACTACAGAGGATCCATTAGGGAGCAAGACGTTACACTAAATTTCTCCAAATCTGATTGATGAAGAAACAAACTCTTCTAGAGTTCTATATACAGTTCATCTACATCTATAGTACATTTTAAGCAAATTTGAATTTTTGTGTGAACTATTCCTTTAAGAATTTGTGTATCAGATTGATAAACAAACCCCCCAACAAATCCACTTTGTACTTTCTCTAATCATATTTACTAGTTCTGCCTAAAAAATTGTGTGAATTTAAGTTTTTTTATGTACATCACACTAGTTATCTTAAGCATTACATTTGCTTAAACACAGTGGCATCAATAGGTTTCTAAGCTTTTACATCAGTGAAAACGTAAGATTTGGTTTTAAGGAAATACTTTCCAGAACAAAGCTTACGAGTATTAGCACTTTTTTGGCATAACCCTCAATCTAGTTTTTATAAGCAATCCAATAGTTTATTAAGACAAAGAGTCACGACTGCACATGTTCAGGAAGCAGACTGGTCCAAAAACTTCACAATATCATCAAGTGGAGGAGAGTATAGTGACCTGTAACTCCAATAAAATGCAGCTATAATAATGCTCTCTGGTAGCTTTACGAGCATTTTATTGAAATTTTCAACAATAAAACATTCTTTGTAGCTGGATTGTCCTATTGTTAGCTGTAACCCACTGAGGTAAGTAGTGTGGACTTTTTTCCCTTTTTTACAAAACCAGCTAGAAACTAGAAATCTCAGCTCATGATGTTTCCACAGATCCAGTATCTATGAAATATATAACAAATCCAGTTTAAAAAATAAAAATAGCAGATTTTGTTATAAATTACAGAATTATATTCTATAATTTTTGAAAACAAAAATGTATCAGTGAAAAACACTCCACTGCCTAGCAATACTTGCTCCTTTTTTCATTGTAAAAACTGAAAAAGGAACACTTCTACTTATATACCACTTCCTAACATACTGTCCTCATCATCTCCATTGTGAGTCTTTTAAAGATCTATAGGAGATATCAGATGAGTGTATTTACACAGCCACCGTAGTGGTAGAAGATACAGGAGTTGCGGCTCCTTCCGGTGTAACCTTGGCCAGTCGATGGTCCTTGTTTTGCGAGCAGCTCCGTCCGCAGAGCTGGCAGGAAGCACAGCAGGAGTTGCAGCAGGGCAAGAATCGAAACACACTCACACGCCACAGGAACCAGCCAGGGGCCCAACAGCACCAGCACATGAGTGCCCCTCCTGCCGTCACACCCAGAACCACATACAGCGCCAGCAAAGAAATGGAAGGCTGGGAATCTGGAGAAGAAAGGATTTCATTAAAGAACAACGATGTACAGTTCCTAGTGAGATTTAAATATATTCAGCACAAACGCTCAATATACTCACTCCATATTCTCCTGCAAAAATGCCATTCATGGAATCAATTAATAAACAGGCCAAAATATGGTAAGGAGGCGTCTTTTAAAATATAACAATAAGCCACAATAGTGTGCATAATATAGTATATTTTGCATGATTAAGTTAGCAGCAATAGCAATTATAAAAGACGCTTTACTCAATAATTATGTTATAATAAATTATAATCATATTATAATAAAGTCCTATTAATAATAGTTATCAGAATAAATAAATGTTCCATCAAGCAATATAGTTAATCAGCCTAAGCTATATTAATATAAAATAAAATACAATTGCACGGTATTTTATGGCTCATCCAATCAGACCAAGCAGGCCACATGCCTACAGCTAATAAACTACATTAATTTAATTGTGGTTACTATTTAATTATGTAATTTAATTACATATTAAATGCATCATATTGCTTAACTTTTTTAAGTATTTCATCGAATATTTATATTTTGATTTAACTCATATACAGTAAAATATGATATAATGGTCCCTAAAGCATTATTTGTGATATCTGTCTTTTCAAGTAGTGTGCTATTGCTATTTGTGGATTTTTAAAAGCAATTTAGATCGAATGTGGAGGTAAATGACAGCTATTAGTTCAAATGCACAAGAGTAGTTTCTAGCAGACTAGTGCTCTTGAGAAGTTACAACAAGCAGCTGATTTACAGCACACTATTTGCAATGAACATTTATGTGCCCCTCAATTAGCTTTTTGTCCTTGGCCTTTCAGAGTTCACCATTATACAGCAATAAAACTAAATTTATGGACACTCAAAAAGAGCTGCCGTTCTTAGGAATAGTCATTATATTTAGGTTTTGTGCTTTGAACCATCTTCTTACAATCTAGGTTTTTCATCTATCTATCCAAATTTATTTTAAGGTCTAAATATACACTTAAACAAGATGTTGGATATTTTACAGACACTTTAGTGACTTCAAACCCACAACCATGTAAAACTGATTTACTGAATGCTTAGACAGTAACATGTTTTGTTAGTTTGGACTTATACAGTTAACCATAGAGAATTCTGGGAAGCCTGCAAAACTTGTTTTTAGGACCAGAAAGAAACTACTGACTTATCTTAAAGGAAGAGATTTTTCAGAAATGAAAATGCTTACGCACCATAACAAAATTCTATAATGAAAGCCAACAGGAGATGTTTACTACAATGTTCAGATGCACTTTTTCACTATAGTGGCAAAATGTTCTATAGATGTTTAAAATGTTATTCAAACTAAGAAAGAAACCATTTTTGGTTAACCAATGAACCTTTCAGTGAACATTTCTAAAAATAACCTTACATTTTTTCTTAGTCTGAGTTTAATAATCTAAAGCATGTTGCAGAATTTTTGCACATTTTATTGTATTTAAGAACTACTTACCAGTCACAGAGTCTGGATCAGGAATGGCGTTTGGAGTGGCACAGTTCTTTAAAGTGGACTCTGTCCGAGTGGGAACATTCAGGATCTGTGCTGGTTGGGTAGCATGATGCTGTGGGGGCTTGGGTGTAGATAGAGGACCTGAAACACACAAAAACAAGAGCAAGATCTATCAAAAACAAATCAGAGATGGAAAAACCTTCTCAAAATAAACTCTTTACTGACCATTGCAACCAGGGTAATCGATTAAGTCACTGCCATCGCCACAGTTGTCAATGCCTTTATCATCTGCACAAACCAGACTCATGGGAATACACTTCCCATTGTGACAGTTGAAGTAAGGTTCTCCGCTGCATTCTGATTGGTTAAAACCTGGAGAGACAAACAATAGGAGCAGACTGTTGATATACAATCATGCTTAAACTTGAAGAAAAAGAGACGTGGTTGTAAAAACATTCTAACCCAGCCTGAATGAAGTAAAGTCTCCAACAAAGTCCACCCTTGGCTGAGTTCCTCGCGTCACAAGACGTAGAGTTAGAAAGTTGCCCGTTGACAACACTGGTCTGGGAGGGCTCTTCCCACAGAGTGGCTGGCCAATAGGGGGTGCGGACTTATCCCTCCCATCGTAGAACTGGATGTAAGAGCCAGCATGGCAGGGGTCTTCAGGCCCCTCCCCAGTGGTTGACTCCAAGCTCAGATCAGGACGTGTTGGGCCAGATGAGGAGGACCCCCTGGGTGATTCTGGGAAGAGGGGTGCGGGGCTGTGCGGGGACACTCTTAGCAGGCTGTAGACCAGAAAGAAGCGAAAGTAGAACTGCACCTTGTCCCGGGGGGTGGCGGACTGCATGGTGAGGTGGCAATCTGTCCCAATGGAGACAAAGTAGTACTTCCGGGACTCCTGGTGGGATTTTACAATCATGCCGTCCCCCTGTATTATCTGTCCACAGAAGTCCACGACGTTCACTGTTGGGAATATTGAGATGGCCATAAAATTCAAAATCAAGTAATCCACACGACTCCAGTCTATCAATTAACATCTTGTGAAGTGAAAAGCTGCATGTTTATAATAAACATCATTTAGAAGTTTTTAACTTTAAGCCATTGCTTCTGGCTAAAATATGAGTCCTCTATCTATAATATTGCTTTCTCAATGCTAGATCAAGCATCATTTACAAGTGAAAACAGTTGAAATAAATATGTTTATGGATTTTGATGTGAGAGGACAACAGGGGATGGACTTTTTCAATGGAGGAAGACATTAACTGATGGACTGGAGTGGTGTGGATTACTTGTGGCCTATAGTTAAGTTTTTATCAGCTGTTTGGACTCATACTGATGGCACCCATTCACTAAAGAGGATCCACAGGTGAGCAAGTGACATAACACCACATTTCTCCAAATCTGTACTGATGAAGAAACAAACTTGCCTGAGTTTGAGATTTTCATTTTTGGATGAACTATTCCTTTAATGGTCATATAGATTAAAATAAAGGCCACGGGTTGGAAGGAAAACAAAACAAATCCAGTTCTAATCTAGAAAGACCACAAGCATGAACTGGCTTTGCATCCCCCCATCTGGGGTACGAACCAAATAATAGGAAGATTTACAACCTCTCCTTGGTTTATTAGCTTTGTTACCAAGGGCAACCGGTAGATCCTTGATGTCTCACTGCCAGGAATGTCCAGAGAAACCTTCCATTGGTGGAAAAAGCACCAATACCTCAAAATATTCTGTAACCATGTGTCCTCAACTGAGTTTGCACAAAAATGAGCAGCAGCAGAATAGTAAGTTCCCATAAATGTTTTAATTGGCCAGACCAAAGTGCTCTGAACTCCAATCACACTCTGGTTCCCACTGTAATTCCAAACTCTAGAGAAACAGCAGAGAGCGTGCCAACTCTGTGGGTAATGACACAGATGCCAGGGGCTTTTCACAGGACCAAATGAGAAGGTGCTTTATCAGTTATTTAATGTCAGATCAAATGAATTATCCTTAGACAGATGTATTGTCTCATAATGAAAAACAATAATTGATTTTTATATCACAGGATAACTATCTATATGTCTATATATATATATATATATAAATAAAATTGATTTACTACAAACATTGTAATGTTTGTATATGTAATTAAATATAATATACATTATACTTTAGATCTTGGTATAAATAAATAATATATACTATAATATATAGGCTATATATAAACAAACAACATTTGTTTATAAAGGGAAACCCATTTTTCTTAAATGGGTGTGTATAGAGTATTTACAGAGTGTTAACTTTTAGTTTTAGTTACTTTTTCTTATTGGTAAGTCGCTTTGGATAAAAGCGTCTGCTAAATGACTAAAAGTAAAGTATATATATAGGCTACACACACACACATACATAGACACATTTTGTAAGATAAAAATTTAATTTAATTTAAATTAATACAATTTATTTTATTATTTAACTGTTTGTGTTTGTTTTTAAACATTTTAGGCATTAAAAACCTATGAAGAGTTGATTTGCAAAAACAGAAAAGTCCGTTTTTGACAATTTTTAAAAATCATGTTTTTTCATTGTGCATTCCAGTTAATCTCAATCAAACTGCAGTTGGGTTATTTTGATTAGGTTAAAAAATAACTAACAAATACAGCTAACTAACACAATAAACATGATAACATAATAAAAAACATGATTTCTGAACATTTATCTATACATTTATTCTGAACATTGTTTTTGCAAATAAACTCTTCATATATTTCACAAAACATTTTAGGAACTGAAAAACTACGAAGCAAAGATTAAATGTCATTTTGAATTTACTTTCAATTAACTTCATTAGATTATAGTTGTCTTGAGACAAATTAGGCCTACACGGGACAAGCCAAATGTCTGTGGTGAATGCCATTGCAATTCCAACTAGTTCTAATGCCAATACACACAAATGAGAATACGAGAAGAAACCTGATTGCAAGAAGTGTCGGAGTCGACGAGGTAATAACGGGATAAATCTTTAGAACCGAACACCCATCACCCTACCTGTCTCAATGGAGTGACTCTGGCGTGTCATTAAGCTGAACAGAACAAACCATCCTGACAGGTGCTGAATGCATCGCACTCTGGCCATCTCGCCGTGTCCAAGCAAAGCACTTGCTGCTCCAATGTTAAATGCAATTGTTCTGTCGCATTTGTACCACGCAAAGTCTACTCTTGCGAAAACCAAACATTCCCTTCATTTATAAAGACGACATATAGCCCATGAAACACCCCTAAAGAAGTGCTTTGGAATGCTTTTGAAGCAGGAATATTTGTCTATGGTGTCTCAGATGCGTCGAGCTTAATCCTTGTTCATCATCCTGGCTTTTGTGCCTTTGGGGACTCTTTGTCAAATTTATGCGTCTGAACTATTTCCATGACAACAGGTCCAATACAGATCTAAAGGAGGAGCCGTGCAGGACCCCCTCAAAGCTGCCTCCTAACCCAAGCACCATCTACAGCTGAAGACAGAACTAAACATCTGTCATGCTGATTACATTCAGACAAGTGTTTGTTGAGCACTAAAAGCCAACGGTTGGAGTTTTATAATTATATGTGTACTATTATAACAGCCTACAGAGGTTTGGGCATAACTAGGCTATTCATTCTGCATTATTATATTTCTCACATTTTAAAAGAATTGTCATTAAAACTATGTGGGAATTAAGTATACTTCTTCAAAGTTGCTAACTTCATGAGGTGTGACATATGAGTAGTTCATATGTTTACTGGATACTTGCTGCTGCTTATCCTTATTCATTCCAACATAGCCATAGTTTTGTGAATAAATGCATGCTTAGACATGTAGACATTGTCTACAGAACACATTTCAGGCTTTTAAGAAGGTTTATTAGAAATAAATTATGTCAAATGTGTCCAAACCTTTAGCCTAAATAGTTCTAAATCTCTATGAAATAATTTACATCACACAATAAAAAATAAATAAATAAAAAACTGTGGTGCTGGCGTGAAACATAAACCCAATAAGAAGCTGCAGTGAGACCTGAAGCAGCTCATGCAAACATACTGATATTTCTTCATTCAAGCAGATGGACTTGGCCAAAATTTCTCCACAACAATACTAGAAAAAATTCAAAGAACCACAATTTTACATAAATTCCTTTTCTCTAGGCTTAAATCATGACCTTCCTGTGACACAGAAACCTCTGTATGGCATGTTCTCATTCAAAGTTTAAAGTCCAATAAAAAGCTTTTAAACCTTTGGGACCTTTAACAAACCTTCCTATTAAAAGTTTGACTGGACTTTTCTCTTTTAAGTTTGTGTATGTGTCTCATGATCTACCATGAGAATCCCTTTGGGCACAATTCCCACAAAAATGTGATTAAAGTGAAGAGAACGCAATTTATCAATACAGGCCTACGGTTTGTATTCTTCAAAATGCCAAACGAATGTAACTAAAATAAAAAATAAAATAAATAAAAAAATACATGCACGGTAGTTAAAGCAGCACACAAGATCACTGCAAATACATTTCTGTTCGCCAAATAGGCTATACCTGTCAAACTTGTTCAGTTTAGGTCTGAGATGCTGAATATTTTTATGTTCATACAAATAATTAGGCCACATTGTTTGTATGAACCTAAAGTTTCTTTAAAACTATGACATCTATTTAACCTTTCCAAGATGCAAAAAAATAATAAAAAAAATACACCAAAATAAATAACAAAATAATAACAAGTGAAGTGGCATACTGCCAAGTATGGTGACCCATACTCGGAATTCGTGCTCTGCATTTAACCCATCCAACACACACACACACACACACACACACACACCGTGAACACACACCCGGAGCAGAGGGCAGCCATTTATGCTGCAGCGCCCGGGGAGCAGTTGGGGGTTCGGTGCCTTGCTCAAGGGCACCTCAGTCGTGGTATTGAGGGTGGAGAGAGCGCTGGACATTCACTCCCCCCACCTAAAATCCCTGCCGGCCCGAAACTGGAACCCACTACCTTTGGATTACGAGTCCGACTCTCTAACCATTAGGCCACGACTTTCCATAACTCTGCTTATAATAATAATAATAATAAGCAGAGAGGAAATGTACAGAAACCTGTTTGGGCAATCTGTGGTGTATTTCAGCATGTCATTCAAATGTCATCTAACTTTAAAAACACACACACACACACATAAAACAGCATATTATCCTGTGCTTTAGTTGCTGAGTTTGATTTGCATTTCAACAACTCATTGCATCGTATTTCTTCCAGAGTAGCGAGAAAGGCAAGGAAAACAGTACGGGGTTTTTTTTTTTTTTTTGGTAATAAAAAAAAAATAAAAGTTTTTTTTTATTAATTCAGGAAAACAGTATGTTGCCATGTGTGGCAACAGCGCGACATTGAGCGGCCTGCTGACGTACTGACGTCAGGCGCCGCGATTACGTCACGCGTAAGTACGTACGTCTCATAGAAGTTTGAAACTGACGAAGGGACAAAAATATTTATATAAAAGCTGACGCAAGGGCGCTAAATACAAACGTACCATCAATAAAGTGTGATTTAAAATTCCTATATTTATGAAACATCTTCACAGTCAAGAATCTCTTGGTAAATTCACGCCAGGTGCATGTGTTTAATGAAAATAAGTCAAGAGCTAGTTGCTAGCATGCTAACTGCGCAGCTTTAGCAGCCTCGATGAAAACATTCAATATTATTGTGTTCACTAAAGATTCATAAAACAATACAGCTGTGTTCAGCCCGTAAACCGGCGTATTTATTTTTGACGGTATGTTTTAATCTCAACTGTGAATTATGTTGATGGAATAATCAAAAATGTTTGTGCTAAGTGGTGCTTCTTGAATAGTATTTGCGGTGCTTGCCAGTTGTTTGCTTGTTAATATAAATTAGCTGTCATTAGAGTGTTTTTCTGATGTATGGGGTGAAATCAAAAGTATTGTGCATGCTGGACCAGTGATGCAAGGCCTGTGCATCATACAGATGTGTGTATCTGTCAAGTATACGTGATGTTATTTTCTGTGTAAGATGTCTGTGTTTGTTTTTTAATTGCTTATTGCTGTGTGCAGTATGTAATCTCTGTGCAACTTTCTAAAAGTGTGTGTTTTCTGTTTTCAGAGTGTCTGTACATGTCTGTTCAGGTGTATTTTGTATAACTCTAAAGACTTGTGCTTTTCTTTGTAAAGAATGGCTCCTCGGTTGCAGCTGGAAAAAGCTGCTTGGCGGTGGGCAGAGACGGTTAAACCAGAGGACATCACACATGAACATATAGAGTTAGCTTATAGGATAGCAGTGCTGCAGTGCAAAAGAGGGACATGCAGGTAATTTGAAGGCAATGGTGATCTGTTCTGTTCTCTCTGTTTAATTCTATCCATGCTGTTGAGTGCATTAACTGTCATTTTGATTTAAAGAGACAATTTCAATGAAACGACTGTGAAAACTTGTTTATTTGTGCAGATTGTTGTAATCACATCACAGTCTCACCCTAAACATTTTTTGCTGCCACACAGGAGGAACTGTAAAGGGAATCCCAACTGTCTAGTCGGTATTGGGGAACAATCATGGTTAGGAGACATTGATGAAAATGCCTTCCACAACATCGATGACCCAAATTCTGAAAGACGAGATAAGGTGCGCTGGATAACATATCTTCATTTAAAATGATGAAAACCATACAGTAGGTGAATCTGTAGCATGCTAATACATAAAATTAAATATTTCTATTTTGGTATTATGTATATGCTATTATTAACTAATATTTTGAAATGGGCTTTTATATTATTATTAATTTCTTTATTTTATATTTTTAATTTTAATTTCAGTTTGTATTTTGTGTGTGTATATATTAGTAATTGCTAGTAATTTTAGTACGTAAGTTTAAACTTATTTTAGTTAGTTGCCAAGGCAACATTTTTCATTTTAATTTTTTTAGAATTTTTTTTTCTTGAATATTTCTATTTTATTTTATTTTATTTTAGCTTTGATTCAATTACGGAAAGTGATCTTTTATAGGCATAGTATTAGTTAACAATAACAAAACTAGACTCCAAGGGTCCTCAAACGCCTTTATTAATCAACATTTATGTGATTTGCTCTCTCTGTTTCAGAACACATTTGTGGGCTTAACGAATCTTGGCGCCACGTGTTACGTGAACACTTTCCTCCAGGTGTGGTTCCACAATCTGGAGCTTCGTAGAGCCTTATATCAGTTTCAGAATTCCAGAGCAGAAGGGCACAACACAGATTCAGGTGAGCTCAAGGGTCCTTCTTTTAAAGCCTGGATGGTTTTATTGTCAACATGCTATACTTGTTATTAGGAAAATATTATGCCATCATTTATTGTAGTGACTATTGCCATTCAGTAACTGAGATGTTTTGAAGCAAAGCGTGAAGGGTACAATATTGGAAGCATTAAATATGTTTTAAAAACATAGAAAGTCCCAATCATTTCAAATGATTTTTGTCATTTGTGCACATTATTCTGCAGATTATGAACCACGGACGATATGTGAACATCTCCAGTATCTGTTTGCATTGCTACAGAACAGCAACAGACGGTATATCGACCCCTCGGGGCTGGTCAAGGCTCTTGGGCTCGACACAGGACAACAGCAGGTAGGCCAGTACAAGATGAAGCAAGATAGAGTGCCTTGTGGATCATGGAAAAGCTAAAAATGCATTTTTCTTTCATTTTTAGGATGCTCAGGAATTCTCCAAACTCTTCCTCTCACTTCTTGAAGACACACTTTCAAAGCAGAAGGACCCAAATCTCCAAAATGTCATTCAACAGCAGTTCTGTGGACAGTTCTCTTATGTTACAGTGTAAGTTATTCTAAACAAATGTTATTTTCAGATGCAGGCATTTATTACTCTCACTCTGAGCTTAATATGTTAGTTATAACATAGTAATAAGTGCTTGTTTTTTTGTGTTATGCCAGATGCAATAAATGTGGACGCGAGTCTCCTCTACCATCACGATTTTACGAGCTGGAGTTGAACATTCAAGGACACAAAAACCTCACGGAGTGTGTAACGGAGTTTCTTAAGGTGATTCCTCACATTTCTTTGCCTGCATGACAGCTCCATATGTCAGTGCAGATCAGATATTGAGGGTCTCAATGTGTTGTTCCTCGTGCTGTTTAGGAGGAGAAGCTGGACGGTGATAATCGCTATTATTGCGAGAGCTGTCAGAGTAAACAGAACGCCACCCGTCGGATCAAGCTCCAGAGTCTTCCCCGCACACTCAATTTTCAGCTCATGCGTTTTGTTTTTGATAGGTGAGTGTCGTAATTTTTAAATTATCAGACCTGTTGCTAAATGTTTACAGACATTTTTAATCATTTGTTTCTGTTTTTCTCTGATTTTTATAGGCAAAGTGGTCATAAGAAGAAACTCAACACCTTCATTAGTTTTCCAGAAGTTCTTGACATGGAGCCATTTTTGGAAGGAAAAGGTATGCTGTGCTTTTAGTATGTACACTGCAGTTCAAAAGACTTGTTTAATGTTTTTGAAAAAGTCTCTTACGCTCACCAAACTATTTATTTGATCAAAACTACAGTAAAAACTGTAATATTGTGATTTATTACTAGAATTTAAATGAACTGTTTACTGTTTAAATATAACGCAAAATATAATTTAATTCTATGATGGCAAACCGGAATTTTCAGCATCATTACTCCAGTCATCAGTGTCACAAGATTCTTCAGAAATCATTCTAATATGATGATTTGCTGCTCAAGAAACATTTCTTATTATCAATTGAAAACAGTTGCTGCTTAATACTTTTTTTTTGTGGAAACCATGATACATTTTTTCCAGTATTCTTTGAATAGAAATTTGGAAAGAACAGTATTTATTTGAAATAGACAATGTAAAATCTTACTATCACTTTTGATACATTGAATGCTGAATGCAAGTATTGAGTTAAAAAATTCAAATTTTACTGACCCCATATTTTTCAGACAATAGTGTATGTAATTTAGGAATCTGAGATAACGAACAGGAAATTGTAATTAATTAAAATTGCTTGATTCTTTTTTTCTTCCTCCACCTCTAAATTCAGAAGAGAAGTGTATGTATGAGCTCAGTGCGGTGTTGATTCATCGTGGCGTGAGTGCATATTCGGGCCACTACATCGCTCATGTAAGAGACGCCCACACCAACGACTGGTACAAATTCAATGATGAGGAGATCGAGAAAATGGAGGGCAAGAAACTTCAGTTGGGCATTGAGGAAGACATCGGTAATGACACATTTGGACAGTTTACTTCTAAATGAGGTCTAATTTTTTAGCTACTTGTTAGTGCAGTTGCTTTTATTTAAAGTTCTAAAAACATGAAAATACAAAAGCGTACCTTATTGCTTATTCTTGTTTACATTGCAGCCGAGACCGCCTCAAAATCTCAAACCCGAAAGCCAAAATGTAGCAAAGGCTATCACTGTTCAAGAAACGCGTACATGTTAGTGTACAAACAGCAGATAGAAGAGATTGACCAAACAGAATCTAACATTGAAGTACCAGGTAAAACTGACTGAAAATATACCTCTGTGGACATTATGGATCAATCACATTTTCGAGTGGTTTTACACAACTGTCTTTGTCATTAAGAGGAGAGTAATTTTTTCCCATTTATTACACAATATTTTTTGTAAGTGATATCTACGTTCACCATTACAAATCTAAGATGTATTTGTTTGGTTTTTAGCTTTTCTCCAGAAGCTGGTTGACCAGGACAATAAGAAGTTTGAGGAGTGGTGCAATGAGATGGCAGACATGCGAAAGCAGAGTGTTGACAAAGGCAAAGCCAAACATGAGGAGGTGCAGGAGCTCTACGAATTGTTACCTGCAGAGGACGGTCCGTAAAAATGCCCTGTGCATTAGTTTCTCCACTAATATGAACTGTTAAATCTCCCTTTTTTTCAATCTTGAACTACCATTCAGAAGTTTGGGATTGGTACAATTTTTCTTAATGTTTTTAAGTTTCTTCTGCTTACCAAGCCTGCATTTATTTGATCAAAGACACTAAACGGTTTTTATTTATATAGTTTATTTCTCCAGGCTTCAGTGTCATTTGATCCTTCAGAAAATATTCTAATATGCTTATTATTATTATAAATGTTGAAAACAGTTGTGTTGCTTCATATTTTTGCCTTCTATGATGCATTTTTTCAGAAAGTTCAAAAGAACAGCATATTTGAAATAGAATCCTTTTTGTATAATTGTTTTGTAATATTTTTAATTAATTGAATGCATCATTGCTAAAATAAAATATGAATTTCTTAAAAAATTTACTAACCCCAAACTTTTGAATTCATATGAAAGCATCCGTTTTCATTTTCGAGAAGAAATTAATGCTTGGGCTCCTTTTGTGCTTTTAGGCCAATCGTATGAGTTTGTGCCTCTGGAGTGGCTCAAGAAATGGCTTGATGACTCCACGGCCATCAAGGAAATTGACAACAGCCAATTCTTGTGTTCCCACGGCAAACTGCACCCAGACAACATTGGCGAGGTCAAAAGAATATCCTCGAAGGCCGCTGATCTCCTTTTCGGCCGCTATGGAGGAATATCTAGACTAGGCCGTAAGACTTTCTTTTGTCAAATCTCTTAATTGTTCATCAATGTGTTTTTTGTCCATGTATTCATTCATCTTGGGTGGTGTTTAGAGTCATCTCTCTGCAGAGACTGTGTCACTCAGCGATGTCGGGTGATCAGACTGAAAAACCAGCTGAATGAAGATTACAGAGAGGTCATGAATCTTGCCAAAGCCCCTTTAAAAAGGTATGAGTGCTTCTTTAACCTGGAACTCCAAAAGATGCTTTTACTCTACAGTTATTTTAGTATCGTTGACATGCTGTTATGGTATTTATTGTTTTGAATGTAGTTTTATTTTTATAGTTTCCATTTTAAATTGTAAATTTTTAGCAATTGTGTTGTTAAAGTGTCTATATAGTTTTTACTGAAATGTTTAGTACATCAAATTAATGAAATATTTTAGTAATGGTTTTAGTTTTAGTTAATAATAATAACCCTGCTAATGCAGTTCTTTAGATATTTGATGAAGCTGATCTGGTGTTTATATTGGGTGTATTCAGTGATGAATCAGGTTTCTGGATCGGTAAGGCTTCTCTAAGGGGCTGGAGACAATTGGCATTAGATCAGCTAGAGGAAGACGAGGAGGAAACCAAACACAGCAGCAGCAAGGTTAACGGAGAGAAAAGCAGCAGTGCAGGATCTAAAGGTACTGAGACTTGCAGATGTTGTTTATGGCTTTTGCTCTTGTCTTTTAGTTGTTTATTTTCTTTTCTTTTTTTTCATTTTGTTAGCCGATGGAGTTAAAGGAGAAAACGAAGAGGGGGATTGTGAAGAGATGAAAAACTTTAATGAAGACATTCTCTGCTATCACGGTTTGTTTTCTGTGGATAAAACTGAAAAAGTAAATTAAAACTTTTCACTGTTTAGTAGCGCATCTTGCCTGTTCAATTATGTTTTTAGTGATGCACAAAATTGTCAATAAATGAACATTTTATATCAATTCATCATTTTAAATGAATATTTAATCATTTCTAATAATTATTAGAAATTCTGTATTATTCATTAGCAAGGTTGATTTATGTAATTGTATTATCTCTTTCTCTCATAGGTGGTCTAAGTATAATGGAGAATGACAGACGGGTGGTTTCTGCTGAGGTGTGGAATAAACTGCGGATGTATTTCCCCAAAGCACCAGAGTTCCCACAAAATCATGAGTCCTGTGAGCAGTGCACGGTAATAAATTAATCAATTAGCACAACTCTCATGGGGAAAATTTGTAGTAGACACTCCTAACCTTGTGAGCTACCTATTGAGCATTTCTGGGCAAAGTTTTTAAGATTGACTGTGTCTTTCAGATGCTGGAAAGAGAAGGTAAAGAGAATGAGGCTTTGAACAGAATGGTGGCAAATGAACAGAAGAGCTCCCTGCTCAACCTCTTCCAGGAGAAGAATCGGCCCACACTGCAGAAATGGCCACAGGTGATGCCATTTTACAAAATAAAGGATTGCATTTCACGTTTTTTTGTGATTGTTAGAGAGGTAGATGTTAGAGAGTGAACACGTCAGTATTTCATTATTATTTTCAGCTGACTTTGGTTTGGATTGTGTTTTAGGACACAGAAGTTCTGTACATTGTACCTAATTACTTTGTAGATGAATGGAGGAAATTTATCAGGTAATGGAAAAAATACTTTTTCTGTAATTATTGAGATTTTTCAGTTTAAATTTGAATCATTTGATGTGTCCTAAATCATTGTAACCTCTTCTGTTATACCTGATCACCACAGGAGGCCAGCAAAGAGCACCCCAGTGTCCACTGTGGGGAACAGTATCCTGCTCTGTCCTCACGGAGGCTTCATGTTCACATATGACTCCATGCTGCAAGGAGATGCTCAACAGTGAGTTACTCACTCCTCGCTTCTCAAAAGTCAAGGATGCATTAAACTGACCGAAAGTTATTATAAAGACATTTATAATGTTGCGAATGATTTCTATTTTATAAATGCTGTTCTCTTGAACTTTCTATTCATCAAAGAACTAAGCAACATTGATAATTGATTACTAAACCCAAACTTTTGAACAATGCACTTTACCTTATGAATTGAAATGTTAACTGTCTATATGAAGAGCACTTTTAAGTCTGATTGTTTGTCTGTCAATGCACAGTATAGCTCTTCTCTGGTCTACTGAATGGGAGGTGATCAGCAAAAACTTTCTGGTGGACCAGGCCATCTCTATTCATCAGATTCATGACAAAACACAAGACAATGGCAATGTGCAATACCAGACTAAACCGGGTGAGCTAAACTGTCAACCCTCAGCCAGGAGTTTCTCCAAACAGGCATTGTGTTTGATGTGAGAATGTGTGTTGTCCTCTTAGATCTGTGTCGGGAATGCAGAGAGGGCTTCATATTCCAGCAGCAGAGGGACATGAGGGAGTACACGCAGGCCACAGTGTATGTTCGCAAAGTCATTGACAAGAAAAGGGTGAGTTTTTGCATGATCGTGTGACCTCAGTTTAACCCTAACCACTATGAGTGTACAACCAGGAATAGCTAATCTGTGTTGTTTCTTACAGATGAATAAGGAATCTGCCCCTGAGTTCAGTGTGAGTGGGTCAGATGTGGAGGATGAAAGAGAAGAACCAAAGATGGATGGAGAGAAAGATCCAGACTTCAGTCAGGTATGTTTAAAGATTGTCCATCCATCAACCTTTCCAGTTATCTATCTGTGTCTCATGCGCTCTTCTTTAAATCAGTCTGAGGGTGGAGCCAAACGGCAGAAGCTGAACGAGACCAGCTCTCTTCCTGTGGCCCCCATGACCGTTGCATCCAAGTATGGCATTAGGAGGAGCACAAGGCACAGGAAACTCCGTGGAGAGAAAGCCCTCATCGTCTCTGCCAACCAGACACTCAAAGAACTAAAGATCCAGGTCTTTTATTGCTGTGACAGTTAAGTATTTCCTTTTTTATGTGATGCAGCATGTTGTTTTATTTGAAATGATTGCATCCACAGATCATGCATGCATTCTCTGTGGCTCCATTCGACCAAAACCTCTCCATAGATGGGCGCTGTTTAACAGATGACTCCGCCACGCTAGGAAGTCTTGGAGTTATTCCAGAGAGCATCATTTGCCTTAAGGTACAACTCTCAAGTATTTTTAATGGGAGCTCATGCATTGGCTGTGTTTTTGAAAGAAGTCTCTTCTGGACACCAAGGCTGCATTTATTTAAAATATTACAGCTGAATTTTCAGCATCATTGCTCCAGACTTGCGTGTCACATGATCCTTCAGAAATCATTCTAAAATGCTGATTTTTTATTAATTTTGAAAACAGTTGTGCTGCTTAATATTCTTGTGGGAACTGATCATTTTTGCGAGATCTCTTTATATGTTCTAAAGGATAGCATTTATTTGAAATAACGTTATAAATGTTGTGACATTTAATCTTGTCCATTCTGAATAACAGTATTTCTTTCAAAGAAAAAAAAATCTTGCTGACCACAAACTTTTAAATTTACTTTGACTTTTTCCTCTACAGGCTGATGAGCCTATTGCTGATTATGCTGCAATGGATGATGTTTATCAAGGTAAGGCTTAAATTCTCTAACCAGTATGTCAGTTTCAATATCTATTTCTGCACTATTTTGATGCCAAGTTTTTATTTTTTCTAGTCTGTATGCCTGAAGAAGGATTTAAAGGTATGAATACACTATCTTGTGATCCTTTCAGACATGCATTTTAATCTTTAAAGCCTTGAAAGAATCCAGAAACATTATTATTCACAATCTACCATATTTGTTTCCTTTTGTTCAGGCACTGGGCTGTTAGGACACTGAGTGAGGCTCCATATGTGGAACAATGCTGACAATGTCTGAACAAGGATAAAGCTTGAATTACACATAGATGTTCATTCTTGGGAGGAAGTCTTTTTTATTTTCTTTTTTGGTTTTGTTTTTTATTTTATTTTTATTGAAATGCTGCAACAACTTCAAAAGTGTCTTTTTGCTTTAAAACATCATGCTGGCTTTTAATATTGAAAGATGTTGATGCATTCTGCAAGATTTTGTGGTCGTGCTTATCATGACTGTGAAAAATACGGGTCGAGATTTCCTCAAAGGACGTTCCATTTCAAGGAAAATCGGAATTCCTCCTTATTTGTTGCAATGTCATGTTCAGAGATTATGGTCTGATCGTATATTGTGTGTAAAACAGTAAGTCTCTGTAAATCCTTTGTTGAAAAGAAGCTTGTGATGGCACTGCAATAGAGCTCGTACACAGTTAAGAATGCATGAGCAACTTGAATATTAAAAAATATTTAGTCTTTGTTTTGTTCATGTAAATAACCTCATCAAAATACAGCAGTGGCGAGATGTCTAGAAAGATGAGTATAAATAGGACACATTTCCAAAAGTGGGAAATATTACAGCATTGCTACATAGTTTAGACATGTTCTGCTACTTGAAATACTAAGCAGGCATTTGTGTGAACTTTTCTGTATGTTCTTTCATATGGGCAATAAATATTCTTTTTACATCTTCAGATGTGTAGTTTATGCTTAGAACAATTTCAGAAATGTTACTATTATAGGACCATTTATATTAATAATTTGTATTAAATATGTATGTTCTAGGGTTGTACGTTTCTGTTGCTGTTTTATTTCTGGTCCAATCAGTCAGCAAAAAAAATTCATACTGATATTTCTATTCTATTTTGTCCAAATCACTATTCATTTCACTATAAATATGAAATATGTACATGTTTTTAACCTATATTGAAAACGGTTTAAGCATTTTGATTCATCAGCTGTTATGAAAGATGCAATACCAACTTTCTGATTTATTACCTAATTTTAATGAACAAATCAAAAACATATGTTCCCAACTTACACACAGTGGCTAATATTTATTTATTTATTCATGGGCTTCGATAAAAAAAAAATATAGAGATTTTTCTTTCTTTTTTTACCGTGTTCAACTGTAATATCAACATATCAAAACATGTCTTTAACGAGAAAACCATAAAGATTGAAAACTTGTTGAAATGTTCATGAGCTGTTTGTTTTAACCCTTGTGCATCAATAAAAAAAAAAGTTAGTGGACAAAAGTGTCCATGTCAAAAAAACGGTCATAAAAATTGGCAGATTATTGTTGAAGTAAAAAAAGTTAAACAAAAAAAACAAGTTATACATATTAAGTTTATGAAAATTATTCATGAACAATATTTTATATATGAAACATGTTGAACTCTAAACCTGCTAGAAACTCAAAGCCATAAATCTAAACAAGTTGTGTTCCAAATTTGAGGTTGATATCTCAAAAAATGAGCTCTCAGTAAGATTTTGTTTGGACGCAGTAGCAAATTTTCCCCATTAGATGCCAGTAAAACTCTACTGGTGCACACAGTGCTTGGATTTGTGATTTACAGAAGAGTTCCTCTCTGAAATATTACAACCACACACACAATTTGTTTTATGACACACCTACAAACCACACTCTGACATCTATACCAACACACCCACACAATTATAGCTGCATTATTTATCCAATTGGCTCTATAATATGCAGAAGTAGAAAACAGGAATAAAGAGAGTATTTGCTTTATAGACCAAACCTGAAATCATGGCACCATCTGGTAAAAAAAAAATAAAAAAATTGAAGCCTTGCCAACAGAATTAAAGCCTATTAACAAAAATTACATAATTTTACAGTTAAACGGCATTGCGATTAAAAATATCAGTTTTTCAATGGGGACATTTTTGTCCAAAAGGTGCTGAGTGTTTCACTTTTTTGTACCCAGTGTAAAATAGATTTATATAATAAAAATAAAAATACACACCTGAGCCTAAATGTATGCAGTTAGCATTAACACAGGCAAAATGATCAAAAACAATAAATAAATAAAATGGATAGAAATGTCCATAAGGGTGCACAAGGGTTAAATAAATGTGAAAATCAAATATATATGACAATTGCATGACAAATTTATATTATACGTTTTCCATAGAATGAAATGAGACATTTTATTAGAATTTTGCAGATGGCAACAATGAATCGCTGGGTCCCAAATGGTTAATACAACATTAGAAAATAATGTTTTGGAGTGATTTACAACTATAAAGCTATCTAGAGATAAAAGACAAAATAGGACAGCTCAAAGGCAATAAAGGGCATTTTAATATAATTAATATGTAATTATTTACACACGATATTCGTGCATTTTTTAATGCATTAAGTCATAATAAAGCTTTTTGGGGGCTTGTACGAGACTACATGATGGTGGAGTGTTTGTCTGGTCCTAATCCTTTTCAAGAGAAAACCAGCTGTTCATTATACGCATGCGTACATAAAATCCTGACGCGCATGCGCATTATGTCATGGCTTGCTCGTCTGTACCGGGAGAGTTTTGGGCCTAATTTTGTCCTTCGAAGGAGTTTAAATAAAGAGCCGGATCATTTGAATTTAAAGGTAAAGGGGAAGTGTGTAACTGTAAGAGGCACAACCATTTAGCTCTAATATTGTGCTGTTTGTATTTTTTCTGCTTTTATTTTTATATTAGCATCAGATAGCATGTCAGGTTAGCAGCAAACTGAAATGTCACTCATTGCATGTGATTATGGCATCGTTTATCCTTATAGTTGCCTTATGCTGGGAATAAACAGGCTAAAATCTCTCCCTATCAGTTATAATAACCCCTTATGAATTGTGTTTTAGAGCAGTTATGAACATTTGCTGTACTATAGTCACTGCATGAGTAGGTTTCTGATCTCTTGCTCTTTTATTTAGGAACAGGATGTTATATTTGATTTCTTTGAGAGCAATGTGAAGAATTTTCATGCTTTTTTGTCTTGTTTCCCATCACAAATATCTAGAAAGTCTTAAACCAAGATGCAATTATTGAGAAGGAAAATGACTTAAGATAATACGTCCTGTTTTCTGGAGAAAAAAAAGTTAAAAATATAGGTAATAAAAATAAACTACGGGAATAAGGGAAAATAATATAAACATAAGCTCTTGCTTTCCAAGAGAAATATCTAAACTTGATTAAATCACAATACATTTACTTGAGCAGGAGAATAACTTAAGACATTAAGCTTTGTTTTAAAAATTAATTGAATTTATGTTTAAAAATAGAAAAGATATTCCACAAAGTATGTTAAAAAAAGAAGAAATTATATGCTTATGATTTGCTTTGAAAATATTCTTATGATATGGCATGGTGGGGAAATCAATGGTTATCACAGGCCACACATTTTTCTTGTTTTAAGCATAAACTCTTGTTTTCCAGTACAAACATCTAAACCTTCTTAAATCAAGATGCGTTTACTTGCAAAGCAACATAATTTAAGATACTGATATGCTTAAAACAAGAACAAGTATCTGTCAGAAACAATATTATTTTTTCTTAACCCATTGACATATTATTTTCTCACTTTAAGGATAAACTTGATACATTTTTCTGCATTTCCTCTTTTCCACCTCTACAGGTACAAGATGGAGCTCCCAAACTACAGCCGACAGCTCATGCAGCAGCTGCATGCTTTACGTAAAGAGAAGCAGTTTTGCGACTGCTCCATCTTGGTGGGTGAGACCCCACACTCCGCTCACAAACTAGTGCTGGCAGCCTCCAGTATGTTATTTAAGTCTGTTCTGGAAGGTTCTGACAGCATCTCCATCGACACAGATTTACTGTCCTCTCAAGAGTTTTCTTCTCTTCTGGACATGGTGTACACTGGTAAACTGCCTCCCGGTAAACACAACTTCACCCGACTCATAGCCGCTGCAGACAGCTTGCAGATGTTTGATGTGGCCGTCGGTTGTAAGAACATTCTCACTGACCTCATGAAGCAGACTTCTGTGGAAACTGAGACTGAATCGATGAACCCTCAAGTTATTAAACATTGTGCTAAGGAGCCGTCTGAATTGGAAGAGCTTAAAAGGGACAAGAATAGTTTTGAAGGTAAAAAATGGACTAATTAATAGTTTGAGATCACTTTATTCCAATGGTTATTATGAATTGTGTTTATTTCTGTGTTCAGAGGACAGTGCAGTTGGGTTGATCTCTCAAAATCAAGCTGGTATCACAAAAATCCTCCAGAATGGACAGTCATATGTTAAAGTTTTTGAGATGTGGGATACAGTATCCACAGAAGAGCGCCAGGTATAATAATAGGGAAAAAAAGTTTTGCATGTAACTGATAATTCACTTCTTAAATAAACAGTTCACCCAAAAAAGGAAGATTTGCTGAAAATGTACTCACTTTCACGCCTTCATCATTACAGATTTGAGGAAATGTATAGCATTACATCACTTGCTCCTCCAATAGAGCCTCTGCAGTGAATGGGTGCCGTCAGAATGAGAGTCCAAACAGCTGATAAAAACATCTCAATAATCCACACGACTCCAGTCTATCAGTTAATTTGTGTTTTAGCCATAAGCGAAAAGCTAAAAATTGTTGTAATGATGAATTTGTTTATTAAAAACATGTAGCTTCTCACTTTACTGGACATTAATTGATGAACTGGAGTTGTGTGGATTATTTCTGGATTATTGTGATGTTTTTAGCAGCTGTTTGGACTCTCATTGTGACGGCACCCATTCACTGCTAGTATCCTTTGGTTAGCAAGTCACGTAATGCAAAATTTCTCCAAATCTGTAACAATGACAAAACAAAATCATCTACATCTCGGATGGCCAGAATGTAAATAAATATTCAGCATATTTTCATTTTAGGATGAACTATTCCTTTGAAAAGTGTTGATGATCTAAAGAAACAATTAGGACTGGATTCAGATCTCACTTCTGATCTTCTGCAGGTCATATTGGAGAGCTTCAGAGGAGATCCATCAGCAGATGAGGTTTACCAGAGGTTGCTAAATTTTGTGAAAGTAGAGAAAGTTCTGTCAGCTCAAACAGTCCTTACTTTGTTAGAACAGCTAAAATGTTTTAATCCTGAGCTGGGATCAGTTTTGGAGGACCAGGGAAACAAGACCTGTCCCGAGCCAGAAGGTAAGCTGACCTGGGTTGAGTGAAAGTGTGAAGTTTTGAATCATGGGGTATTAAAAGGATACTAAAATGACTAAACATTTCAGGTAGAATTTGCTAAACTTTGAGTGAATGTACAAATAAAGAGACTGATCTCTTTACTTGCAGTTCCTGCATCAGGAGTTCGGTGGTCTAGTGGGCTTTTAGCCCAAAAATCAGAACTATCTCATCATCTCTCCAGTGTCAGCAACCTCTCAGAGCTTTTGACCAATGCAGTAAACAGATGTACAAATGAAGTGGAAAAAGAGGTATATTTGCCCCTTACAGTTTCTTATATAGAACAGTACAACAGTACACATTCATTATAATGTGGCCTCTAATGGGGAAGTCGTGGCCTAATGGTTAGAGAGTTGGACTCGTAACCCAAAGGTCGTGGGTTCAAGTCTCAGGTCCGGCAGGGATTGTAGGTGGGGGGAGTGAATGTCCAGCGCTCTCTCCACCCTCAATACCACGACTGAGGTGCCCTTGAGCAAGGCACCGAACCATCAACTGCTCCCTGGGCGCCGCAGCATAAATGGCTGCCCACTGCTCCGGGTGTGTGTTCACTGCTGTGTGTGTGTGTTCACTGCTGTGTGTGTGTGTTCACTTCTGTGTGTGTGTTCACTGCTATGTGTGTGTTCACTGCTGTGTGTGTGCACGTTGGATGGGTTAAATGCAGAGCACGAATTCCGAGTATGGGTCACCATACTTGGCCGTATGTCACTTCACTTCATAATTTTTTATAGATATACAACTATTTAAAGTTTTGAGGTTAGATTTATTGAATGTTTTTGGAAAGTCTCTTATGGTCACAGAGGCTGCATTTATTTGAAAATAATGCAGTAAAAGCAATACTTTAGTAAAATGTTATTACAATTAGAAATTTTGAATCTATTTTAAAATGTAATTTATTCGTGTGATGCAAAGCTGAAATTTCAGCAGTCATTACGCCAATCTTCAGTGTCACATGATCAAACTTTTCTTATTATTATTAATGTTAAAACAGTTGTGCTGCTTTACATTTTTGTGTAAACATGATTTTTTATGATTCTTTCACGAGTAGAAATTTCAGAAGAAAATAAATAGAAATCTTTTGACTAACTTAATGGATCCTTGCTGAATGAAGTATTAATTTATTTCCAACAACAACAAAAAAATCTTACTGATGCCAAACTTTTAAACAGTAGGGTATGTGTCTGTTCCTCCTCAGGTAGTGCTGCAGTGCTGTTCTGCTCCTTCATCTGTGGAGGTGGTGGAAAGTTTGTTAAGTAATCTGCAAGAGAGGACCATAAGTGAAGAAACATTTCTGATGCTGCTCCATGAAGTGAAGGAAAGCTCCTCAGATCTACTTCAGCTTCTGCAGGCCCTGAAAGACGCAAGGGGTATGAACAGACAAAACTTGGCAACAATACCTAATCTGTTTCATCATACAGCAGATTCCCTTATCTAATACTTCTGATGACATATTCTTTGTCAGATGACAAAACAAAAGAAAGCAGTGGGATGGATTTGTTGAGAATATATCAGAACAGACTCATAGAGCTGAAATTGGACCTCCAGTTTATCGAACATAGCCTTAAAATGGGTCCAGATATGAATGCAAATGAGAGAGAGGTACCTGTGTTACATTATTAATCGAATTTTAGAGCGGATTCAGTCCAAGGAAGCAGCTTTAAAATCTATATATTTGTATGCATTCAGTGTATTAAATCTATTCTGGGAGAGAACGGAGATGCTGAGGTGGTTGGAAGGCTGATATCTGCAGCGCTGGATGGTTCACTGCAGGCTGTGACTGTTTGGAGGCTTCTGCTGTGGACAGAGACACACAGTCCAGAGCTGCAGATCCTCATGCTGGAGGTCAAGGAGAAACCAAGCGCTCAAAAACTTCTCCAAACCAGTGAGTGTTAAAAAGACTTTGAATCAACACATTGCTTTTGGTCACTAGCTCTGTAATTCTCTGAAAGGGTGAGTGTAAATTGAGTGTAAATAAACCAAAATGTTTTTGCTATGTTTTGTTTTTTAGTGAAAGACATAGATGTGCTCTTTAAACACAAATCACTCATTCTGGAAACAATCAGTGACATTACCCTGCTCGAACAAGGTTTGAACGCAGTGTATCATGGGACAGAGCAATTTACTGAGGTAAGCGGTGAAGGAAAAATATACTAAATATTTTAAATGTATGCCTTATTTGCATATTACACATACTGAACAGTGTGTACATACAGTGGGGGAAAAATTTATTTGATCCCCTGCTGATTTTGTACGTTTGCCCACTGACAAAGAAATTATCAGTCTATAATTTTAATGGTAGGTTTATTTGAACAGTGACAGAATAACAACAAAATCCAGAAAAACGCATTTCAAAAGAGTTATAAATTGATTTGCATGTTAATGAGTCAAATAAGTATTTGATCCCCTATCAATCAGCAAGATTTCTGGCTCCCAGGTGTCTTTTATACAGGAGCTGATATTAGGAGCACTCTTTTAAAGGGAGTGCTCCTAATCTCAGTTTGTTACCTGTATAAAAGACACCTGTCCACAGAAGCAATCAAATCAATCAGATTCCAAACTCTCCACCATGGCCAAGACCTAAGAGCTGTCCAAGGATGTCGGGGACAAGATGGCCATGTACCGTCAGGGCCAGGGCATTGAAGCCAGCAAGCCAGGGCATTGAAAATGAGTCGTGGATGGGTATTCCAGCATGACAATGACCCAAAACGTACGGCCAAGGCAACAAAGGAGTGGCTCAAGAAGAAGCACATTAATGTCCTGGAGTGGCCTAGCCAGTCTCCAAACTTTAATCCCATAGAAAATCTGTGGAGGGAGCTGAAGGTTCGAGTTGCCAAACTCCTGCCTTGAATCCTTAATGACTTGGAGAGGATCTGCAAAGAGGAGTGGGACAAAATCCTTCCTAAGGTGTGTGCAAACCTAGAGGCCAACTACAAGAAACGTATGACCTCTGTGATTGCCAACAAGGGTTTTGCCACCAAGTACTCAGTCATGTTTTGCGAAGGGGTCAAATACTTATTTGACTTATTAACATGCAACATAACTTTTTTAAAATGCGTTTTTCTGGATTTGTTTGTTTTTGTTCTGTCTCTCACTGTTCAAATAAACCTACAATTAAAATTATAGACTAATCATTTCTTTGTCAGTGGGCAAATGTACAAAATCAACAGGGGATCAAATAATTTCTTTCTCCGCTACAGATAAGATGCACAGACATGCCACTGTCATAACTTGTTGCATAAAAGATTTATTTAAACAATTAAATAAAATTAAGACATCACTAACTGGTAAAGTAAAATATAATGAATATATTGTCTAATATTTTGCAAAATGCTCTTCTCAAAGTTTGGGTTCGGTATGATTTAAAAAAAATAATTAATCTATGCCTGTGATAACAAAGCTGACCTTTCAGCTTTTGGTGGTCAAGAAAGATTTCTTATTATCAATGCTTAAAACGGGTCTTAGTATTTTTGTGGAAGCTGTGATACTTTTTTTTTTTTTTTGCATACTGTTGTGTTTCCTGCAGAGTTTAGTTTTTGTGCCTATGTACAGCATATAAAATAATATACAACATTATATAACATTACTTTTGTGCGTCCTAGTTTCTCAAGAGCTGTCGGAGAGCTGATGGTGAGCTGGAGTCAGTTCATCAGACTGTCGAGAGAGTTTTGAGTCGTGACTCAGAGTTTGCCAGTTCACTGTGCCAGCTGCTGTCTGCCAACCAGCAGAGCTTCCCGCGGCTGAAAGACCTCAAACATACTGGTGAAGGACTTTTCACTGCATAGAGATTGCTGTCCAAGTGATATGATAGTTTGGCATCACTTTTGAAAGTATCTGATGGAAAAAAAAAACCTTTACATTGTATCCATATTCTAAATAGGACCTCTGCCAGATTCTTCTAAATCTGAGGTTGAGCAGGAAGGATCTACTGCAGACTCTGAGGATGATGATGGAGACGACTCCAAAACAAAAGGAAGAAGAAAGGCTGTCCCTGTGTCCTACCGCTGCGAGTGGTGCAAAAAGACGTTTGACTTTAAGTGCCGTCTGATAAAGCATAAGAAAGGCTGTGCCCTCGCTCCAGGGAAGGAGCAGCGCTGCTCCGAGTGTTCACTGGCCTTTCCGACGCTCAAGAGCCTTCATCAGCACTGCATGGAAGTCCATGGTGGCCCTCCGGCTAAGAAGAAGAAAACAGAACAAGTACCATGTGACATGTGCAACAAGACTTTCAAACACTCTTCAGGTATGCAATGATCCTTTTCGAGTTGAAAAATCCTGGCTCATATGTTATTAATTATGAATTTAGTGATGATGATGATGATAATAACAACAACAATAATAATATACACTATTATAGTGGTTATTGTTAGTTTTATCCTAAAAACTTTACGGTTATGAAATGATGAAATGTGAAAATGTGAAAAACCTCCACAAAATTAAAATAAAGGTGAAAAGTGTCTGAGGACATTTTTGGACCCAAAATGGACCTTAGACACCAATCACTCTTTTGTCAGCACTGTGTTATGTGTTCAGTGCTTATATCTTTCAGGACTTTTATATCATAAACGCACTGAACATTTCGAGGAGAGACCATACGCATGCGAGGAGTGTGGTGCAAAGTTTGCTGCCACCTCATCTCTGAAGAACCACATGCGTCTACACACAGGAGAAAAACCCTTCCACTGCAAACACTGTGACATGAGCTTTTCCGTGGCTGCCGCTCTCTCATACCACACCAAGAAGAAGCATGCTGAGGGTGGGATGGTTCAAACTTTTTTTAATTTTTTTTTTATTTTTTTGTATCATGCATATATCATATATACAGTAGCATATGTGGAAACCAACATGCTGAATTTCTGAATTTGCAGGTAAAATGTACTGCTGTCAGTACTGCTCGGCCTCATTTGCTCAGTCCATTGAACTGACGCGTCATGTCCGCACGCACACGGGAGACAAGCCATATGTCTGCAGGGAATGCGGCAAAGGCTTCAAACAAGCCAACGGGCTGTCCGTCCATCTCCAGAACTTTCATAGTGAGCACATTCACACTGGTCACTTGATATATGTCACTTCATAATAAACGCAAACTAAAATGTTATTTGTTCCATCAGACATTACAGAACCACATGACTGCCAGAAATGCCGGGTGAGTTTCTCCTCTCTGGACGAGCTCCGACAGCACATCCAAGAGGTGCATCCGAAAGAGCTGCACCAATGTCCCGAGTGCAGCAAGATCTTCAACAGTGAAGCCAATCTGGAGAAACACATGAACATTCATGATGGAAACAAACCTTACAGCTGCAAGACGTGTAAAAAGTCCTATCAGGTAAGAACGACGCACTTCGTCTGTTGAATGGTAAAGGAGTATTTCTCTTCAACAGAAAATTGTTATAACGTAGCTCTCTTTTTGTGCAATTTGCTTAAAAGGGCAATGTTTATGAATGAAACAGACAAATACATATAAGATAAACATAAAAATGTATTGATTTTATACGTGTTTCTGATTCAGACGCTCTCTGGTCTGTGGTACCACAATCGTACGGCTCACCCTGAGAGCGCCTCTGCCCAGGGCAACAAAGCCATCAAATCTCTGCTGCAGTGTGACAAGTGTGACAAGATGTTTTGCAACCGAAATAGTCTGTTAAAACACCAGATAACCAATCACACAGGTAAAGAGTGACCACTGATCCTAGAAAGTTATTACTACTGTTAGCTACATTTACTGTGTACTGATCGTGTGTGCATTTGTTGTTCAGAAGTGCACTTGTGGAAGTGTGTGAACTGTGACAGCACTATGACGAGCGAGCAGGAGTTACAGCAGCACATATGCAGCGGTCAGGCAAGTCAGACCGGCTCTGTGTTCAGCTGTATGGTCTGTTCTCTCCACTTCACCTCAGAGCCTGAGTTCCAGCAGCACTTCCTGTCCAAACATCTGCAGGTCATGCAAGAGGAAGCACAGACACAGGCCTCCAGTGCTCAAACGGTGACGCCCCAACCTCTCATAATGTCTCAAATCGAAAATCTCTCATATTCAAACTTTTACAGGGATAGTTTACTTAAAAATGACAATTCTGTCATTAATTATTCACCCTCATCTCGTTCCTGACTTGTAAGACCTGTTCATCTTCGGAACACAAATTAAGATGTTTCTGATGAAATCCGAGAGCTTTCTGACCCTGCATAAACAGCAATGCAACTGACACGTTCAAGGCCCATAAAATTAGTAAGGACTTCATTAAAATGCATCCTGGTACTCTCGTGTCGAAGACTGACACGGAAGATATGAAAAGTCACTATTTTTTTTTTTTTTCTTCTAAAATTTTCACAAAAAGTATTGTTTTAGCTTCATAACATAACCACTTATGCCACATGGACTATTTTAACGATGTCCTTACTACTTTTCTGCGCCTTGAACGTGTCGGTTGTGTTTGCTGTCTATGTCGGGTCAGAAAGCTCTCGGATTTCATTAAAAATATCTTAATTTGTGTCTCGAAGATGAACGAAGGTCTTATGGGTTTGGAACGACATGAGGGTGAGTAATTAATGACAGAACTTTGGGTGAACTATTTCTTTAAGATATTAGAAATTGTGCGTTTATTTGTGGGAAGTGAAATTAAATTTATTCTGCAGTGCAAATATTGTTTAAAAGGACGGTGAACATGTATATAGTACATAAAATTAATGAAGACCATACTGTTATCCATGAATTCCATCTGTTTTACTTAGATTCAATTATTTCACTACAATAATAATTATATGCACTATAATTTTTTGTTATTATTAGCATTATTGAAATATAATTATTATTAAATAAATGAACAAATGTTTTCATTAGCACATTAACTTTTACTATTATATCAAAATTATCATGAAATTACGGAAATGTTGTGAAAACTCTATCTTCAATAAATCTATTAAACAAAACATGCCAAATGGGAATAAATAGTAATTATTAATTATAGAAAATGGGTTCCTTGTCAACAATTGAGGTATTTGTGACTCTGTCCAGGTGATTCAGTGTGAGGATGCAGCCGGTCAAGGGGCAGAGCAAGTGATTAGCCTTGAGCAATCCCAGATTGAAGGGTCACCGCAGGTGTTTGTGGCTCTGGGTGATCATCAGGAAGCGGCCAGCGGCACTGGAATCATGGCCGTGAGTATGGAGGATCTACTGAACGGCACCGTCACACTCATCTGTGAAGAGGGCCAGTGAACTCTGGATCACATGGCTTTATGAGACTGATGTTTCTTTTGTGGGATTACACATGGTACTAAAGGATTTCAGCCCTTGTGATTTTACCAATCGGGTTAGTTTTTTTTGGACAAGAATGAATATGATTTTTAATGAACACTTGATTTGTTTTTCTCTCTAGGAAGAGTGTTTTCAGGCTTGGCGTACACAAGCATGCAAAATCCATGTTGAAAATAATGCAAGATAATGTCAGTTTCTTCAGTGCAGTCTGAATCTCTTTTAACTGCGTTTCATTACGAACTATTTATTAAAAGTGTTCAGACAAGCAAAAATGGATTTTAAATGAGAAAAGTCACTTGAATTTGTTTATAACACATTATCTACCTCTGATCAAGCTTCATGTACAGAGATGATTTTTGTTTCTGGCATGCTTTATGATTGTTTTTTCTGCTAAAAATAACTTGTATAAAATATTTTGTGACCAAGCGGACTGTTTGCATTCATCAGATTGTAGAAAAGAAAGTTAATCAATTTTAAACAGAGATGAGAAAGTTTGGCAGAGAAGTATAAATGTTATTAATAAGTGTGACATAAGAAGGTAGAACATTGCAAGTCTTTTTGTAAATAAGTTTATTTTACAAGAAATTCAAAAAGCATTGAGTAAAATCAATCATTTACTGTTCATATGAAAGACCACACCAACCCTCAAATATTTATCATACTGCATAGAGTAAAATAGTCAAATATATATATAGTTTTTAGTTAATATGCCAATAATTCGTAGACAACCCTGAGTCATTGTTTTTTTACATTCATACATTCAGCTTTTAAATCTTAAAATCTGACCACATTGTGCAGTTACACAAATCAATACAGTAAACAGTCTGGGTTAAACTAATTCATCACAGTTCAGTCAGAGTCCACTGCACATAAACATTTTAACATTTGACTGTTAGTATTCAGTACAAACATAATACAGGCATAAACAAGACACAAACAAATAATTTCTAGTTATCATGTGCCACATAATGCAAAGAACTATGCTGGTTCTGACTTTACAAATAAGCTTTAAAGCAACAGGTACACATATTAATTTGCTTATTTTACTGTCCAGACTCAATTTGCTCAATATCAAAATAAATCAAATCTTACTGAAAATGTACTCATCCTCAGGCAATCCAAGATGTAGATAAATTTGTTTCTTGTGGATTATTGTGATGTTTTTGCCAGCTGTTTTGGACTCTCATTCTGATGGCACCCATTCACTGCAGAGGATCCGCTGATGAGCAAGTGATGTAATGCTAATTTTCTCCAAATCTGTTCCGATTAAGAATCATACTCGTCTACATCTCAGATGGTCTGAGGGTGAGTACATTTCTAGCAAATTTTCATTTTTGGAAGAACTACTACTGTAAAAACACACACAAGCTGGTTATCAGCCATAATAAAAAATAAATGTGGGGTATGACATTTCTTCTTGCATTCCTAGCCTATACAAAGAAAAAACTGTCATAACTCATTTTTATATCATGTTGTTTATGTTGGTATCATATGGTTTCATATGAATGAAGGCACACAATGAAAAACTGCAACATAAACTACAGCACTCTAAAATAATGCAAATCTCACACAGACAAGAACGTGACGATGCATATAACATTTCCAAGCTTGCTATAATGCAATAAGCATATTCCTGCAATGCAAATGTTCATTTTCCCAGAGCGCCGCAAGGCTCCCTATTCAGCAGTGCATAGTAACACAACACCAAAAAACAACTTTCAATTAATCATAAAATGTGTCCTGTGCAAAGCACAGCCAGTTGCTTGTATTAAGTTTCAAAAAATATGTATAGAATTACTCATTTCAGTTCAAGCATGTCCTCATGAAGAGAATATGAGTAGTCAACATATACTTAAATGTGCACTTAGGGCGAATTAATTCGATAGTGAGCATCAGTTCACCAGACTCACTATTAAGGTCAAACATTCTTTGTGTTTTAAACCAAAATTATGTAAATACTGAAAATATGCAAAATGCAACTATATTTTCAGTGCATAGTCCTTGGGAACTAGAGCAAGTGAAAAATAAAATCCCAGGTAGAATCTGAAATAAATTACCTGAGGTTTCACAATAAATCACAAGGACTCACTGGATCATGTAATCATTAACAGTATATTCACTTCCTAAAAGTGACTACATAGATTTCACTAACGGCCTAAACGGATAGTTCACCCAAAAATGAAAATTTTGTCATTAATTACTCACCCTTATGTAATATCAAACCCATAAGACCTTCGTTCAATTCCTTCAATTAAAACATTTTTGGTGAAATCCAAGAGCTTTCTGTCCCTGCATAGACAGCAATGCAACTGAAATTTTCCCAGGCCCAGAAAGTCATTGAATAAAGTCGTTATTTTTATTTTCTTTGCACACAAAAAGCATTCTTGCAGCTTCGTAAAATTACAGTTGAACCACTGATGTCACACTGATGCCACTGTTTTACCGATCTCCTTACTACCTTTCTGGGTCAGGGAACATTTCAGTTACATTTGATCGAAAATATCTTAATTTTGAGTAATTTGAACGAAGGTCTTACGGTTTTGTAATGACATTTGGAACACAAATTTTGGGGTGAACTATCCGTTACAGTTGCTCACTTTCGTTGGAAAGACTATGATCACTCTTCGTACTGAAAGTGCGCAAAAATGCTGTCTGGGCTGTGTCAGAAATTGCATACTCACTGAGGTGGTAATTTTTTTTTTCAATACGTAATTACTTCCCTGCTATATAGTATGCAAAAATAGTCATCAAAAGATGTAGTACCTACTCAAACAGTAAGTGATTTCAGATAAACCACTGGACTTTTTGCTGGCTCTAATTTGTTCTCTAAAAATACAACAGTGCTGTTGGACTTTATACTGACACCTACTGGCATGGATGAATTTTTTAGTGTTTACCATTTTATGCAGAAATTAGTATTTCTATCTCTACCTTTACAAGACTGCAAGTACACATTAAGTGTAAAATGTCAAAATGAACAAAGCCAAAATGTTATGTGAGTGTGAGTAGTGCTGCTTCTAAAGGCTACTATAGTTCAGATAAATAGGCTCTAATTCAAGGCTTTAGTTTTCAGCTAGTAATCTTCTTTTTGGGCAGGAAGGCACTAGTGATTTGGTTCATCACCACTAAGGCAGGAAAAAGTGGGAGGAGTAGGAATATATACCAGACTGTGCCTGTCACCGATGACTGAAACCAGTCTGTAAACATGGCTGACATGACAGTGACGGTGGCCAGCAGGTAGGCCATCAGACCACAGGTGGCATGATACAGTCTCAATCGAGGAAACGAGCGAGTACTGATGAGTTTGGGGAAGATGAGAAAGACGCCACAGATCGCCTGCAGCACGGTAGCAGCCATCGTAGCGACTCCCAGCAGGCTGTGCCAGGAAGTGAAGTGAGGATGCTCCTTTATGTTCTTGCTGGCCACCATGAAGCAGAATCCTGTAGCTCCACACACCAGCAGCAGAGCCTGGAAGAACCAGTGCAGACGGACCTTCCACTTACGCGATTTGAAGCAGAACGGGCTGCCCTCGGCGGAGAAAAGCAGGATCCCTTCTGTCATGCACAGACAAAACTAAAACAGAAGAGAGAAATAGTAAAGCTTTCACGAAGACCCTTAAAGGTGCATAAAACAGCATTTTCCTGCTCTTTTGAAAGGGAAATGTTCAATATATGTAGACTAAATATTCTACTCAAAGTTTCTGGTCTAATGAGGCAATTACTGCAAAAAAAAATAAAAAATCAAGATTATCACTGTCACAACCATGAGCACATAGATACTTAGTTAGTATGCAGGATGTGTCTAAAAATGTGAGATGCTGGGCTCAGGAATGTTTTTTTAAAAAGTGCAAAGCAGAATGCCTCTCCTTCCATGTTGCTGTCAACAAAACAGTCACCAAGCCAAATTGCTACTGTAAAAAAATGCTTGTCCCACCTCCAGGGTCCTCTGATTGGTCCATTGTTTTGAACGTTACATTACTAAGCATTATGAGCGTGTAAAACTCCAAATTCTTTCAAATGCAGCACTCGTGTACGAGACACTGCAAAAGACGTGGGCGCAATGGTCATTAACGTCTATCTAGTGCAGGGGTTCTCAAAGTCTACATTCAAAGGTCCAAATCTGAATTTTCATCAGTGTCAAAGGTCCGGAACAATTGGTTATTACAAAACGTGTTTTTAATAAACATACATAACATATAACAAATAAACACTCATTTAAAAAAAAAAGGTTCTTTTTGCATTCAAAATACTTTAATAACAAGTGCAAAAGTGGCAAAACAATTCATTTAAGTGTCAGCAGTAGAAGTCGACCTATAATGTTTTTTCTCTGGCCAATGGCGATATTTAGAAATCATGGCAGCCTATGGCCGATATATGATGCTGATTTTTTGGGCCGATTTTCTCTTTTTTTTTTTCCTTTATATCAAAAGAGAGTTTGCGTAAATGGTTATTGCAGGGCACAAGATAGTAATAGTAGTAGTAGTAGCCTAATTCATAGTAATAATACATGGCTCAAAACTTAAGCACCTTCTCAAAACAGTTCTGAAGCATGCTTTTTTGTTTATGTTTGCTGACAGACACCAGTGTTTCCCGCAGACTAGCAAATGCAAGTTGATTCTCTGCCAGCAGGAGGCGCTGTTGGAGCCTGATGTATAGCTGTTTCCCCGGTAACGACTGTAATCAAATAAGCGCTACTTTATCAGCCATTACAGGAAAGACCAAATGAAAATTGACATCAAAGCTTTTCTGAAGAAAACGGACAACGTTTTCCCTTGAGGTACTTGCACTTGAAAACAGCCGCGTCCCCGCTTTCCGCCATTTTTCGAATATGACGCCTCTCCCGTGGCCTCATGGGATAGTAAAGTGTCCATCGTATGCCTACTACAGAATTCGGGCGGAAGTAGTAGGTCATCCGGGTAATTCTCGCCTACTGTTTTTCGAATACTATGAATTCGGACATACTACTCGCCTCGCATACTGTTTTTCGCATACTATATAGTAGGGAAGTATGCGATTTCGGACGCATATGTCATGAAAGAAAAGTTTCAATATCTCGCCTGCAATTTCGGACCTTCTCCAAAAGACATAAAAAATAAGAATAAATAAACAAATGATTTACAAGTTTAACGTGCGTTTATCAACGTAGGAAATATAATTAGTGTTCTTGAAATATGAAATAGAAGCGGGTCCGGATTGAATTCCCTCCGGGTCCGGATCCGGACTTTGAGAAGCACTGATCTAGTGTGTGGTTACATAGAAAAACTATGGAAAAGTGGTGCATTGGAATTGAGAAATGCATTCTCTGGGAACAGCCCCTTACTCTAGTCTTTAATATCACATGATCCTTCAGAAATCATTCTAATGCTAATTTGTTGCTCAAGAAACATTTCTTATTATTATCAATTTTAAAAACAGTTAGGGCTGCTAAATATTTTTGTGGAAACTGATGCAATTTTTCAGGATTCTGTTATAAACAGAAAGCACAAGAAAAATGTTTTTTTAGCAAAAAAAAAAAAAGTCTTACTGGAAAAAAAAGTCGGACTATTTCCTTTACTGGACATGAGTCAAAATCTGAGACTGACCTCTGTCAGGTCACGTCACAATATTAGTACAGAATGTGCTATCTCTGTCATCAAGGTGAATGTAATCAGATTCCCACGGGAAAGCAGCTGAATTCCATTGTCTTTGTGTTTCTCCACACTCAATTCATTATTTACAGAAGACATATTTTATTCATTCCCTGAGAGGCTGAACATCTCTGAGACACAATGCATTATTAAAAACTCCAGGAGGGCTTATATATTTAAAATATTATCCTTGTATCAGTCTATGGCTGAACATGATAAACTCATCATATTTTATTGTGTATTTGAATGTATAAAAAATTACCCCAAGTGACATGCAGACGGGATGCCATGAGAAGAGACCTGAAATGAATAAACACAGGAGTTAAAGTAAAATAGAGATTTTTTATATTTGGAAATACTTTATATTAACTTTAATTTTATCCCCAAAAAATATATGCTTATGGTCATATTGCAGAATTAAAAAGCATATTTTAATACAGGTTTTTTTTTGTACTTTCAAATTGAAACATCAAAATACTGTTAAATCACCTAGTCAAAAACAAAAATATTCAAAACCATTGTAATATCACAGTACTTTGATACATACCATGGTAGTGACTGATTATTGTATTTATAACCCATGGTACTCCAATATACTTTAAACAATATCATAAAATTTGAATAGTACACTTCCAAAACATGGTAACATCTAAAAACCAAGGTATGTCTAGTTTTGTTGTTAAATGGATACATTTGGAGTAGAAATGACAAGGCCCTTTCATTTCTATATACTCACACATATTCACAAATCAACGTAGGCCCATATTTAATATATGTCAGCCATCGTATGTGTTATGAATACTTATAAAGTATAACCAATACTTTTTAACACCATAAATTGTATTGTATTGAAAATCATATTTTTGGACGTGTACTATGGTATTTTTAAGCAACGTTGCCTTGAATTTCCATGACAGTACCGTCTGATACCATCACTATACTGCCACATAACTTTTTGTAAAAGAAAGAGCTGGTGTACAGAAGCACAGTAACTCACTTGTTCCTGGTCTGGACAGTATGGATGCGAGGATGACCAGGCCCAGTGAGATGATGTGCGCAGCGAGCACAGCGGCTCTGCGCAGCCACACATAGAGCCAGAACTCCCGCATCCCGAGCCCCTCTCCCACCGCGCTGTACTCCACATCCGAGGACGAGCGCGTCCCTCTCGCCATTCCTGAGGATTAATTCGAGACTCGGGACTTTTACATGCACGCCTAAATCACGCAATAGAAATACAGCTTAAGTGTCATTCCTGCTGAGCTTCACAAAACCTGATTTTTAGAGCCGAAACGCATAATATTTTAACTTATGAACTATCTGGGTAAAATGAAACATGCGGTAGCTAGGTTATTCCTGTTGGGTGCCATTTTTATATTCAAAATAAACATGACACTTGACTGTAATCTACTTAATTATTCACGAGCTAAGCTTCTGCCGGTGTATTTACGCATGCGCAAGATTTTTAAAGCAAGAGAGACATCTAATGACGAACAGGTGACCCGTTTCACACACAAAACCAACTTTTGACAATTTTTTTAGGCTTGGCGAAAGGTGCTCTTAAATTAAGGGTTCTACTATAACAAACGAATTTACAGTTTCTTTTCCATGATTACTGAATAAGGATTAATTTTATATATATATATATAGAGAGAGAGAGAGAGAGAGAGAGAGAGAGAGACTGCAGTCAAAAAGAACTCAAACATCACTAATACAGGAAAAAAAAACTAGATATTTTAAATATAAATTTAAGACAATGAGTGAAAAAAAATAGTGTTTTTCTAAAATGTTATACTTTTTTGAATCACGAAGTGGATCATAGAAATAAAAATGTTTCATAAAATTCACCCATTTACCAATTTTTAAAAAGAATGAATGAATAAAGACATGGTGAGACGTGCTGAGTATAAAGAATATTTTAATCCATTTTATAAACAACATTTACGTAGCAGCATTATTCAGTAGATTCTGAGGTATTTTCTGAATTCACAGAGAAATTCACTCCCCCATCTTGTTTCATACACCTCCACATACACACACACACACACAGACAGACATTCATAGTAGCTAAACATGTGCACACACACACACACACACACACAATTCAAACATCCAGAGTCCTGTGTCCATAGTTCTATATGGTAGAGTTCGTAGGGCTTGCTCTTAGTGGCTTGTAAGGCTGGCACTCTCAGTGGTGCAATTTTGGCTGTAGACAAAAAGCAACAGAGAACAATTAATATGATAACCAGTATTAACATCAGTGTTAGAATATTAGCTTACAATTTACTTTAAGGTGTCCTTGTTATGTTGTAATTATACATTTAAATCCATATATAAGTGCTGGGCATTTTTTAATCGTGATTAATCACGATTTTTTGTGATTAAAATCGCATTATGCACAAAATTCAAGAATGAATTCAAAAGTAGTGTATTGTGCATTTTCTCATTTAAAAGTACTGCTATACGAACAAGTGCATAATAACATTTGGTTTGCAAACATTTTAAACAAATAAGGTGCTTTTTTACAGAAGTATTCTTCTTACATAGTAGCAGTTAAAATATTTATTGTAAGTAATCAAATTAAATATAAAACCAAAGCTATTTGCCACTGCCAGGGCATTAATGTTTTTATAGAGAATATTTTATAGTTTGTTATAGAAAAACAAGTTATGCTCAGAGTCCAGAGCCTCGATCATAACATTATAACAGAAACAGGCACCTTCCGAGTAGAGACCTGCACTATCACGGGACCCAATGCAACAGAGTGCGGCGTGGGACAGCACTTGATGGGCGAGTGCGGGTGTGGGTGGGTAGAGACTCGTGTGCACGGGATCCGGGAGAATACGGGTGTACTCACACTAGGCAATCTTAACCATGCCAGAGCGCATTTGACTCCCAAAGCCCGGTTGGTTTGACTAGTGTGATTGCTCCGGGCGTAGTTCGTTTAGCCATCCCTGGCTCGGTTGGAAGAGGTGGGCCACAGCGCGATTAAGTTATATATAGATCAGCGAGTATGAGCGCTAACGTGCAAAATTCTGATATGTGCATCATGATTTCGTGAACATTTCGGAGCAGCAAAAGTGATAGATCTGTAAAGCAATATATTGTGAGAGGGCCGTGTGTTACCGTGTCCCAAACGACTCAAAATAATAAACCACAATGTTAACAAAATGATGCACCTCACTGCGCTGAGTGAGAGTACTTCTCTGCTGCTTTCACGTGCTATTGGAAACTTCCTCTCACTTATGAAGTCGTGAGCTCTTAGGCCCACCCCAAATGGTCTCATTAGTTGAGACGCGTGTGTTCACGGTGTGTGTGTGTGTTCACTGCTGTGTGTGTGCACGTTGGATGGGTTAAATGCAGAGCACGAATTCCGAGTATGGGTCACCATACTTGGCCGTATGTCACTTCACTTCACTTTCACTTGAAGTCAACATGAAACGGCTTGGGATTTGTTTTAAAAACGACTCGTTTCAATGATTCAGAGTCGACTCTTTCTTTTGAGAGACAATAACTTTATACACTGTGCACTTTCAGATTTAAAACTTTGCAGGATGTTTTCATTCACACTGCATGAAAGGTAATTTTCAAAAATCCATAATAGGAGCACTTTAAAATTAAAATTAAAAGAATTAAAAATTGGTATTATTAAATATTGGTAAAACTGCTTGTTTTCATCTAAACAGATGTTGAAAGATATTAAGTACTTATTTACAAATCTAAATGTTCGCTCACCTTTTGTGTGCTGAGTTTCTTTTCCCCTCCTATGGAGAGTCCCGCACCTTTGCTTTCTTTCCAGGGATAGAAGCCAGAATGAGGGGAAGTGGGCACCCGGTGGGGTTTGGAGGGTGGAGAGGAGCCGCTGCTCTTGCGTTTCTTCCCAAAAGCCTTGTGATCAAAGCTGGCTACCCTGCCGTGCAGTCCTGAGTCCACTCCTCGGCTGTGCGGGGCAGCGTCCGTGGGTGAATGGTAGCTCGGGGGGTGAGTCCTCTTAAAGGCCCACGAGGATGGCGTGTGGGAATCAGAGGCTGCAAGTTGGGGACGTGGCTTGCTTCCCGGTGAGAGCGAGCCATTGGTTTGTCCGTGAGAGGCTGATGGTGGCGTTTTGCTGATGAGGGGCCGCCCCTTGTTCTGAGACACACAATTCTTGTCCGGGCTGACAGCGTCCGATTCTTCAAAAGAGGCTTTCCGTTTGCGCAGAGCAGCAGCGTCCGGTGTGGTCGTCCGCTCTGCTTCCCTGAGACGCAACTGCTGTTTGTTGGGGCGGACGGATGAGTTCTTGGGCCGACCAGGGCCAGACTGAGCAGGGGCTCGGCCGAGTTTTGAAGGTGGGGCCGTTGACTGGCCGCCCCCAGAGTTCTCGGATTGACCGTAAGCCTTGCTGGTAGAGGAACTCTGTGGGTTTGTCTCCTTGCCTTGTCCGTGGGAAGAGTAGAAGGAAGTCTTGAGAGAAGTCGAATTGTGACTTCCTGCTTTCTGTTTGGAATGCTGGGAAATGGAGGAAGGAGAGGCAGGAACGGCTGCAGGCTTGGCTGGGGGATCTGGTGCTTGAGGTATTTTTCTGTGAGTAGGAGAGGAATCAGGGGATGCGAGATAAAACATTTAGTTCTGCATGCAGTTCAGGGAGTAAAAACACAGCTGTGTCAAACAGAAACAGGTTAGGGACTGAAGCGCTAATGGAGATTAACCTTAGAGCCACTCTGGTGAAAAAAAACTCCATAAAGCTACTGGATCAGGCTCAGAGCAAATGATCTGTGAGTGAATCTTATGAAACCTGTCGAGAACACGTCCCGCTCAAATTCCACCCCCAAAGTCAAATGACAAAAATGTTTTTTAGGACAATTAGGTTTTTTGCATTGTGTATTGTTACAAAAATTAAACATTCCCCCAAATTTATATTACTGCAATACATCTATTGTTTTAATTGAAGTTGCTGTGTTGCCATTTTTTAAAATGAGCATAAATAAATGCAGTACAAATGCATAATACCTTGATTAGCTCTTAAAAACTTTAATAAATTTTGAATGATATATTTAAACATTTTAATATTTGTTAAAATACTTTTTTACTCATTACAGTAATGCAAATTTCAGAAAGGTCCTTAAATATAAATTAAAATTCTGCAACAATAAATAAAAACAAGCTTTGATGGCAAAACCAGGGTGAAATATTACTTGGACATGTTTGTAACAGGTTTCATAATGCATCTGGATTTCTTTTATATGTGGATTTCTTTTATATCTGGATTTCTTTTATATTTTTGTGATTCTTATCCTCGTTGATTCTCATTGCTGTAATTATTACAATCAGAACAAAAAGTAAAGGACAATAAATAATACAATAATATGTTACAAATATTGTTACACACACACACATACACACATACAATTTTTATTTTTTTGAAATGTTAATATATTTCAATATTTTTTCATTACAATAATGCAAATTTGAAAAGGTCTTAAAAGGGATAGTTCTGTCAAAAAAAAAAAAACAGCATTAATTACTCATACCCTCATCTCAATCCAAACCCATAAGATGTTCGTTCATCTTCGGAACTGACATGTTTAAGACCCAGAAAGGTAAAGACATCATGAAAAAATTCAAAGTAATGTCTTTGGACACAAAAATGATTCCTGTAGCTTCGTAAAATTAAGGTTGAACCACTGATGTCATGCAACAAGGACTATTTTAACGATGTCCTTACTACCTTTCAGGGTCTTGAACGTGTCAGTTGCGTTGCTGTATATGCAGGGTCAGAAAACTCTCAGATTTCATCAAAAATATCTTATTTGTGTTCCAAAGATGAACGAAGGTCTTATGGGTTTGGAACAACATGAGGCTGAGTAATTAAAGACAGAATTTTCATTTCTGGGTGAACTATCCCTTTAATATAGTTATAAACTATACAACAATGAAAATCACATGACATGTTTTGTGAGAGCTGTGCCTGCTTTCGAGCTTTTTGTTAACAACATCACCCCACTTTTGTTTGTTTGTTTCTATGATAGGACATATGTAAGTCAAGCGGTTCTTACTTCCACAGATGGGCGCTGAGGTGATTCTCCACCATGGCACTCATGGCAGACCGTAGATGATGCAACCGCCGATCGAAAGTGAAGACACCATGACCCAGAGAATGACTCCCAAATGAACAAAGCTGCAGCGGAAAGGTAAAAAATGAACACTAATACACTTTCTTTCACTCATTCAATTAAGTCTGTTTGAGAAGTTACAGTCATGTAAAGACAATGTCATGTAATGTCTGAAGCTCAGTTGACAACTATGCAACTTTGCTAAGCATTTACTAAGGGTTTACTCATATCTCTATTATACAGATGCTTGCCTAATACTTGTACGAGAACACACTTCTATAACTCTTATTGCCTGGCTATTGCATAATACTATATGACACTGTGAAAGTGTTTAGCTGTACCGCGGCTGGTTTGGGATGCCATGGAGTTGAGTGCCAGTCTACGAGGTCATCATTCCCCTCTCCTTCGCTCTCATCACCTGAGATGTGGGCCTGGGTGAGAGGAGAGTGTGGCCGTGTGCTGGCATCCTCCAGATGGGGTTTATCCTCCTCCACACTTTCAGACAATGTGGGTGTTCTGCAACACAAACAGGTTTGTTTCTGACCAATAGCAAGCACACAAAATGTACATTAACAATAACAGTTCACATAGAGTGTGTATTGTATTCACATACATGCATAATAAAATTATAAATATAAATTATAAATATAAATATAAAGTGTGTGTCTAATATATATATATATATATATATATATATATATATATAGACACACTGTTATTTGTTTTTTTTACTTTTTACTGTTTCTATTTTTTGTTTTATATTGATGTTTCTAACCTAAATGCAGGGCTGTTCGTCAGAGGTCTCCGGCAGAGAGGGGGTACAGGTGCATCTCTGGGAGGTTCTGGGCTTACAGTCGGAGCAGCTGAACTCTCTGGGGCCTGAGATACCCGATCACGAGCCTTCGAAATCATCTTCAGCTCTGCCACCAGCTGGTCAAAGTTTTTACTCCTGCCTTGCACCTTCCTGCGCTGATGAATGGAATGAATCTGGAGGAGAGATGAGGTTTTGTTTTTTTTGACAGAAGACTTGCAGCACATTTTCAGTGAATCTTATTCATAAAACGTATGCTAAATGGTGAGTGTAAGTGCTTTCATCATGAATTGTGGTTCTTGATTTTATAGAATATAAGGCACTGAAAAGCCTTTAAATTATTTATCAAAACTACACAATCCCTTAGAGGAAGTGCTCAAACCTATGACTACACAAAGCAAACAATGTGTTATTCTCACTTTACGCCCCAAAAATCATTTTATATAACACTTGTGTGCCCTAGATTTTGAACATAATCTAGCTGTGGAGCTGGACATTTATTCTTCCTTTATTTCTTAAAATAAAATGCATCATATCAATTATACACAATAACTTTGAGGTTGAAAACTGTAAATACTGCATGATTTTAATACAATTTTTATTAGGCCATTTAATATACTTTTTATTTACCTTAAAAACAGCTTCATAATCCGGCCATATATTATAACGCATAAATATGAGAGCAGTAAGAGAGGTCATAATATTCTTTTATCAATTAAATATTTAGTTTTTTTATTACCGAGTATCACTCAAAATTTCTCATGCAATTTCATGTGCATAATTTATTATCTATTACAATGTTTTAGTAAATAAACAATATGAAATTATTGCTGTTTATATATTGTTATATTTGTGTTTTATCTAGCAGGCCTATAGACAGCCAATATCTACTGATTTAACAAAAACTTGAAGTCACGCTACTTAAATGAAGTGAGGTTTTTCCTGTAATCCCTTCCGCATTTCCTGTCAGTCATGTCCGCTGAACTTCCTGTCTGTCTACACACTGAAACCAGCGTCCACTGAATGGCTTCAACGCTCTGAAGGCGAGATAGATTTTCACTACTACCACAAGACAGCAAAAAAAAAAAAAAATGCTGCAAATCTGCAACACAATTCTGCTTTCTAGAATATTCTGGGACTGAATGAAGATCAGTACTTAAGACATGTTCACTATGATATGTGATAGTGGTGGTCAACTCACATTGCAGGTCAAAAGTCGAGTACAAACTTTCTTTCTCTCGGGATCCAACACACCACAGTGCTTGTCAAGGTCACATTCTTTTTCTGCAGAAAATGAGAGAGCATTTTTTCACATATATACTCTGTTCTGGTTTTAATGCAAATGTAGCCTAATGTTGATTATCAAACAAAGGGCCTCAATAAGGACTTACTGGAGACCATTTTGTAAGTTCTCGGCCCACGGAGATGTCCGGATGTGACAGCGGCCGAGGCAGCCTCACCTCTTTGGGATTGAGGCCTCTCAGTTGAGGAAGGCCGATTGGGCGACGGGCCTCCATGTGGCCATGGGGGGTCTCTGTGAGTAGGGGAAGGGGAGCTCCGCGTGGGTTCGAGGGGAGGGGGCTGCTTAAAAACAGCTGATTCTGAATGACCCGAGTTTGAAGGTGAGTGCCTAGTGGAAAGATTGTCATATATATAAATAATACAGATTGTATATGCTAATAAACACAGATTACACTGTCCTGCATCATATTTGCTGAATGAATACTTGTTTCTTACTAATTGTGAGATGCTGATTCCAAAAACAGTCCTTGTTTTGCTGTAGCACATCATTTTGTATCTCTTTTTTTTGCTTTCAACAACCACTTGTAAAGTAAAGTCTTGTACTGTCACTTAGTCACCAGAAAAAAAAACTGCCACAAAAACATGATTCCTGTCTTCATCTGAGCCAGGTTACAACTGAAACAATAATGTATAGAAAATTGCTTCAGAATCATTCAAACATTTGAAAACCTTCAAAGATCTGAACAAATCAACTCTCATTTGATTTTCATGTGTATGAATGATTTTGAAGACATTATTTTATGCCTAATCCTGATTTCCACTTTTTCCACTCATTTGCAAGTGCAAGTATACATTTTGAATACTACTTTTGTTATTAAAACTAAAACTTTTGACTTGTTTTGTTATTTTGATTATTTTGTTATTTATCACCCAAAAATGAAAATCAACCTCATGTCGTTCCAAACCCGCAAGACATTTGTTCATCTTCAGAACACAAATTAAGATATTTCTGATGCATTCAGAGTTGCTATGTTTATTTTCTTTAAGCACAAAATGTATTCTCGTAGCTTAATAAAATTAAGGTTCAACCACAGATGTCACATGGACTATTTCAACGATGTCCTTACTACCTTTCTGGGCCTTGAATGTGTCAGTTGTGTTGCTGCCTATAGAGGGTCTGAGAGCTCTCGGATTTCATAAAGAATATCTTAATTTGTGTTCTGAAGATGAAAGGTCTTATGAGTTTGGAATGACATGAGGGTAATTAACGACAGAATTTTAATTTTTGGGTGAACAATTTTTTTTTAAGTGGATACATATATAATTTTGTAAGGAAAAAAACAAGTAAACACCAACCTCTTCATCATCAAATGAGGTAAAATTAGGATTACACTTCAGACCCTCTTTTAACATTAACAAACAAGATCAGATTAGTAAATCTTACCAAACTCCATCTTTCGGAGGTTTCGAGTGTCTGAACTGAGGCGGCGTTGAGGGAGATTGCGGAGACGCCCTCAGCAGCCCAACGTTCTGGTTCCTGGCACTCCAAGAGGAGGCTCCGTGGGAGGGCAGAGTGTGTCCATGACGGGGCCTCTGCTGCTGAGGTGCAGGTGGGGTGGAGCGGAGGTGTGCATAGAGCTTACCCAGAGGGCCGTGTTTCCTCTCGCAATGCTTCTCAAACGCCTGAGGCTTCACCACCTGACTGCAGTGACTGCAAACCACCAGATAGAAGTCATCGTGCCCAGGATAATGACCGAAGATGGACATATCTGCAGAAGCATAGTAAACAATAGCAAACAACAAATTAGCTTTGTTTGAAAAATAAAACTACAGAAAATGTTTCCAAATGCACACAAATGCGAAAGATTAATTCTGTGTGTGTGTATAAAGCGTTATTTCAAAATAACGATCATCACGATATTCAAATTTTTTGAGATGCACCTGTCAACTGATAAGGCTGTTTATAAAAGTTGGACCTGACAGGAAGAACCACCATGTTTTTAATGTCAAAAATCTCAAAACAGCCAAACACCAGCCAATTCATTGGTTTATATATTAGTCCTGCACTAAATGGGTTTAATACTGCTTTGTCCCCTTGAAATCAAAAGAAAATATGTAACGCCTACCCTCTTTCCTCAGTGTCATGGTTTCCACTGTTTTTTTGCCATTCTTGCTGTATTCATCTCCATCGGACCCTATGAGAAATGGTTGGAGGAAGTTTATGTTAGAATGGGTACGTTAAACATGACCATTATAGAAGAACAGACTTCCATGCATTATCATCATTGCTTTAGCAACACAGCTCACACGGGCATCTTATATAAATCCAACCTTCTAAACCCACTATTTGGGCTGTAACCATAGAAACCTTGAGAAGGACGTGTGCCCTCCAATAATCAGACCTATAATGGGCTCTTCTAAGGTGGACTATATTTGGTTCAGAATATGTGGTTAGTCTTAAATGCAATATATTGAGTCAAAACTGTGAGAAAAGGGCCCCATGTTGAATTAAGCATACTATGGTGTTTAATGAGAGTCTTATTATGAGATCCAGTCAATAGTTTAGGTTTTTATTTCCCAAGATTTTCAGTGTAGAATGCAATCTGTGCCATGAACTGGTCATCTGTGAAGCACACAAGCTCTTCTGTGGGTGGGGCCAAAATAAAAACTACCTGTATATGATCCCTACTCTATTAACTGCTTTGATATCGTGCCCGCCGGCAAAAGGAGATTCGTGGTTTAGAACGGAGTGCGTTCGTTTCATTTGAAGTTCCAAAACGAACGCGGAACACGTTCTATTATGACGACACTGATCAGAGAGAGAGCGCAAGCGCGTGACCCGGCCGGCGCTAGGACCCCGCAGGTTCTTTGTTTGGGTAACATGGTTCGGGATGCCGTGCCTTTTCCACGAAAAATAAAGCACATCCGTGAGACTTTTTGGTGGGGGATGGAGAAATAGCGGCGACGAAGTGCTCACTCACCCTCCGATGCTATCAGATTGGCTCTTTCCGTCCAGACACTCCAGCTTTGGCCCACGAAATCATCGAGACAAGGCACCCGCCGTTCCAGAGCAGCCATTACTCTAACTGCGCGTTCACGCACCGCCATCATCACTGCGCGGCACGGCGCTGACGTCAAATTGCGCGCTCCCGTGGGCGGAGGGGGAACACGCGTGTACGCGCACTTGTCATGCTAAATTTAGAAGAAAAAAAATCATGTGGTTGTCGTCCATGTGGTCCATTAATATGAAATTGAATAGAAATATTTCACATTCTTATTATATGAAAAAATATGAAAATATATTTTACTCCACATAAAATAAATCCTTTTATTAGCGTTGTGGCATTTTCATGACCCTGGACCACAAAACCAGTCTTAAGGGTCAATTCTTTGAAAGCCGAATAAATAAGCTGTCCATTGATGTATGGTTTGTTAGGACAATATTTGGCCGAGATACAACTATTTCAAGATTCAAGAGTTTTTATTTGTCACATACACAATTATACAGAGTATAACCAGCAGTGAAATGTAAGTACTGCTGGTTATACTCTGTATAATTGTGTATGTGACAAATAAAAACTGTTTGACTATTTGAAAATCTGGAATCTGAGGGTGCAAAAAAATTAAAATACTGAGAAAATCGCCTTTAAAGTTGTCCAAATGAAGTTCATAGCAATGCATATTACGAATCAAAAATTTAGTTTTTATATATTTACGTTAGGAAACTTACAAAATATCTTAATGGAACATGATCTTTACTTAATATCCTAATGATTTTTGGCATAAAAGAAAAATCGATGATTTTGACCCAAACAATGTATTGTTGGCTATTGCTACAAATATACCCCAGCGATTTAAGACTGGTTTTGTGGTGCAGGGTCAAAATTAAGCATATGGAAAACAAAACAAAAAATCTTAATGGCTCTAAAATAGACTTCATTTTGTCTATGTTTAGATTAGTACCTTATTCATAACCAATGCAATGGTTTGTGATTTAGCCTTTTTTTGTTGTACCTTCGGCCCAAAAGAAACATGTACGTGAAACCAGTGTAATTCAGTTGTTAGATTTATTATGTTTACAATACTACCATCTAGGGGTTATGTAGTAAACTGCAGCCTTTTGGAAATAAAACACGAACCAAAATATACATACAGCTCTCCTCTTTTAATACAAACCAGAACTGCAAACAGTCTTGTAGAGATATTTTCCTTCTGAACTTAGGATACAGATATAAAACACAACAACAAAAATGTGGCCTATATTTTCCAAAAGTCACAACCAAATTTGAGGATCACTATGTGACCCGAGGAAAGACTTAAAGATTTTTTAAATGACACTTATGTTCCTTTTTAATCACAATTATACACAAACCTGTTTTCCTATAATCATTTATATTAATAATTTAATGTGTTTAAGTCTACTTATGTTGATTAAAAAGTGTAGATGTGGCACTGAATAGTTTTATTTTAGGATTAGAATAACTACTGAGGATATTATAATAATAATGAAAAAAAAACAAAAAAAGCTTGACAACTTGGATCGAAACAAATAGTTTTTACCAGAACATAAACTGCACACAGACCATCACTGTTACTGAACAATCATTCAATTTAAGATTTTACTAAATGCAATAACACCAAAAACATTTCTTTCTGTAAAAAAATAAGATGGTAAAACATGCCACAGATGCACAAAATTAAATGTTCTTTCTGTAAATATAAACATCAAGCCATGTGATACAGACGCTTCGTTTACAGTGTCAAGTCAAATAACAGCCAAATACAAATAATGACAACATTACTACTCCAAACAGTAGAAAAACAATCAATTCACACAAACGTTTAAAATAAAGGTTACAGATGAAATATCGGAGGCTTTATGGCTGAAACGAAGACTAATTTTTCAGTTTGTCCTTCCCTGACAAATGTAAGGTAACTCAGATGTGGCTGTGGAAAAACAACCTATCAAGAACAAGGCACTTAAACCAATAAATAGTTATTAAAAACTACAAGGAACGACAAGTTTTAAATGTCTAGAGCTAGATATTAGTGTGCTAGTGTTTTAAGTGCTCAGAGACATTTCAGCTGCAATTTCTGTTTCTCATGAGGTCTGATTGTAGTGGACATTTAGAGTTACTGAAATGCAGGTCGTCAAATTAGACAAATTAATAATAATGAAAATCATCAATAGCCTAGAACAGGTTTACTTCTAAGTTGTAATTCAAATGCTACTGGTCTAATCAAATTTGGCTTCTTTTTTACCTGCTTGACAAAATTAGCTTCTGACAGTCCCATTAAACAGACACTAAAATAAAAAAAATTATATATATATCCATAAAGAATTCAGCTTAGAGCATTTATAATATAGTTTACTGCAATGCATGATGCTAGAAATGAAGCTTTTGCATATCAAAGTGTAGTTTCTTTTCAACATGTGTGGGCATGAACAAACGGTGACATCCTCTGCTTTACGAACAAATGGAGAGGAGAGGAAGGAGCCTGTCTTGTCTAATTAGGAGGTGGGAACTCCCCCCTCTACGTTGGATGGTGGATTGGCCGGCTTATGAAATGGAGTCTCCTTGTAGATGAACCAGCAGTTTCCTGCCCACAATATCAGGTTTAGGAATCCAAAGAGCTGGAAGATGCAGAAAAGAGAAAGATACATGTAATACTTCAACTGCTCATTTCTGAAATGCTCATTTACTTGCAAAAAAGTTATTAGAAGGAGAATGATAATGCCATCACAATGGACTACATTTTTCTCTCATTGAGATTGTTTTTCAAAGGTGATGCAAGCAGTTTTGACACATGAGCTGCAAGTCACAAAGCCAAAAAAGACGACTGATAGAGAAGAAATTGTTGAATAAAGTTATTTGTTTAATTACAGTTGAACCACTGATGCCACATGGACTATTTTAATGATGTCCTTACTACCTTTCTGGCAGTGTTTCCAAGTCCACGGTTTTTCTGCGGAATTGGGCTACTTTAAAACTATTGCTGTGGGTTCTTTTTCATGTTTGTGGGTTGAAGTGACTCCAATAATGTTATATTTAGCCCCTGGAATGCGAATTTCAGCAGGGGAACCCCCATAAAACGTGTATTTTGGCAACCCTGCTTTCTGGGCCTTGAAGGTGTCAGTTGCATTGCAGTCTATGCAGGGTCAGAAAACTCTCGGATTTCATCAAAAATATCTTAATCTGTCTTCAAAAGATGAATGAAGCTCTTGCGGGTTTGGGACGACATGAGGGTGAGTAATTAATGACAATTTTAATTTTGGGGTGAACTGTCCCTTTAAAACATATAATGCAATGCAATACAATGATGTTTGAAAGATGAAGAAAAACTTTCCTTCATATCCTGTATTATATTTGATACTCTCATTTTAAAACAAGTTTTCTAATAAATGATGTATGGACAAACAAGTAAACCTAAGCTGCTTCGATCAGACAACAAATCGGATGTAGTGGATGGTTTTTCAGCAAAGTTTTGATCATTTTGTTCATTTAAAAGCTTTAGAAATATGTGTATAAAATATAAACAAGTAGACTTTATAGGATTAAACATTTGTCCATAACTTTACAAGCTAAACCTAAAAGTAAAAGTAGGACATGAGAACTACATAATGTATACATAGCCTACATAATAAAACAAATATTGCACAATTAAATGTGCTAGATATTAACCAGGCTTCATTTTAAACAAATTAGAGCAGAACTAACAGTTAGTAATTTGACTTACCACAGAGGAGTTGAGACGACCCATTGAAGGGTAGGTCTTCACCGCACAATGATCTTGAGGAAGACATGCCATTATTAGCCTCTCAGGACTCGTAGCATATTTGACATCTGTTAAACCCTTTCCCCAGGCTGAGGAGCAAACCAGCCACAAGAAAGCAAAGATCCCAGTAACGATCAGATCCTGGAGAGGAAAGTTTGGGATATCAATCCTTGTTCATGTAAATGGTAGGGATACAGATATTCTGATAAAGTGGCTGTCAAAAGGAAAAGCACAAAAGTAGGCCAACAGATGAAAGTAGATCATAGCATGAGAAGATTTAAGTAGCACAAGTGTCACTTCCAAAATGTACAACATTTACAAAGGATAATTAATGTTTTCTGTTCAAATTTAAATTTCATTAGTGAATTGATTAATGTAAAACATGCTGTTAAATATGAATATATTATTAAATATATATAAAAATATAATGAATATGCAATATAAATTTTAGATATATGTAAAATGTTTTACATGGATATGTTCATTTGTAAATGTGTATATCACGGTAAAGTTTCAAGTTTTTAAAAAAATATTTAAATGTGTTTTATTTGTACAATTCTTTAATTGGATGAAGGGCTTTGTTAATACTTTGGAAAAGTTTGCAAATAAAATAAAGCTCTTATGGCTATATAAAAATATTTAAATGTCTACCGAAAAAAAAAAAACTCACATTGGTTGGCCACAAAATAATAAACTGTAAATCAAACCAATTTAGAAATCCTCACTAAACATATTTTATTTTCACAAATATTCTGCATCGCAAAGATAATTGTTACAAACGTTTCATGATATTTATGACAAGTGCATTTAAAAATGCAATACAAAATAAATCCACTGATATTAATGACGTTCATACTATCACAGTAATATTTCCAAATTAAAAAAAAAAATGAGTGATGACTCACAATGGTGGGGCCACGGTTAGACTCCCTGTAAACCTGCTGGTAGCCCAAGTACAGGATGATGGTGAAAGTACAGTACAGAAAGCCCAAGACGCCCACACAGACGAAGAACTCAGCTGAAGAGGAGAAATCTCCCTGCAGGTGAGTCACGTTCTTGGTGCTATTGCAGTGAGCAATCACATATGGCTGACTCGGGAGCCTAGTAAGTGGAAGTCTCATGTTTACTAGGGCTCTCCAGTTAACATTCACTTTCTTCAATCAACATATATTTGGATAACCCATTGCATGACTAACAGCAGGACATCATTTTAACATGAAAAAAAAACCTTTCACTTAGAAATAATTTACAGTAGATATCTGGATGCTTTACCTAAAAGGATATCCAAAATGAGCAGTAACGTCATCTTTTGCACCTCCACAATCAACAGTGAACTCAGTGGATCCAACATAACCACCAGTGGTGGCAAAGGCACAAATGGTGAAGACCTAAAAACATAATCAACATAATTAGACATTTAGAAAATAGCATTTTTACATTTCTACAGAGCAGCTGTCAGTCGGCATTATCAGCACTGAATCAGTCTTATTTGAGTATCATTGAGATAGCATTATAGTTTGTATTAATGTTTTGAATAAGTTTTTATTTTTATTTTAAATGTAATTGTGTTTTTTGTAAGTTTTATTAGTTTTTATTCACTTTTAGTTATTTTAGTACATCCAAGTTTAACTAAATTATTTTTTTGGTAACTAAATGGTTTGTGTGGACGGATTTATTTTCAGCAATTTTGTGCAAGCAGTTTGTGTGTGATCAAAACTTTGTTGTGCATGAAATTATTTTCAAGAATCAAGGTGTAATTTCCCAGAATTTTCTGAAGCATCAAAAGTAACAAACAGATGCAGTCCAATTAGCGACAGTTTAATATACACACAATTTTACTTCAAAAACATGAATTCAGCATTTGCATGTGGCAATACCTGATTTCACATCATAATAAAAGTGCTGTCTTCATCCAGACATGCCCTACATCTGTAAATGATCCTTCAACGCTTTGGCCCTCACTGACTCACACATATCCTGGCGCGTGGTTCGCTGCTTTCCTTTTACAAATGCTCCTCTTCCACACAGAAGTGGCTTCTGCAGACATTTGTGAGAATAACTACAGTAGCACAGCTTTGATTTATAGATTTTGCTGGTATTTTTTCTAGTGTTCTCTGAGCCAATCTCTCCTCTCTTTCCAAGGATTTTTTGCTGTGAAAAAGTGACAGGATCCATAGTAATCACGGAAAAGTAACTTTTAAGAGCCATACAGTGAAACAAAAGAACACTGCGGATCTTAGATTCAGCAAATTGTGAGGAACTAATAGGAAACGGCTTAATTTTTGCACCCTCATACTATTTTGAACCATAGGAGAGAATCTTCATTTTTGGGTGAACTGTACCTTTAAGACAGCTCTACTCACAGCCTGAGTCATTGGAAATGAAGCACAAATATTCAAACCCAGTTCAACCTTTCTTTTACATTTCAGCTACATATTAAAGAATTCCAAGGACTGTTTGATCACTGAAGTGTCTCTGTGGAACCTTTCTGTTACACAGGAGAAACAATAGTGGGATGCAGAACTTCCCTCCAGAGCAGAGCCCTGTGTGAGAATTCTTTTTTCAATTATGTTTAAAAATGGTGAATCCGATTAAAAAATGTCTTGGGGTGGAAGAAAAAAGAATGTGGCTTGTGAATTGCTAAATGGCAGGGTAGGCGATTTGGTTCAAAAACTTTTTTTTTCGTCCAATCAAAATGTTCACTATCTTCTCTACACTGGATACAGTATACAGATGCGCGTTCGAGTCTGTCGTCAGGACAAATGGAGTGGAAGAACGTTCGTTTTGACGCATTTGGTTTAAAAAACTTGTTTGCGTCTTTGTACAGATATCAGAAGGATCCCAGCATAAGTAACGAGTGAATAGTTTAATTTTAATTGCAACCCAGATCGTGTCTGAGGATTGGTCGGAGCATTTTATTTTGTAAACGAGGCACAATGTCATGGAGAGTTCACAAAGAAACATTTGTTGAAAGATGAAGCGGAACTAGATCTGACTGCAGCTGCATCACAAACTGTAAGTAAATGATTTCATAATGCTTTGTCTGGAAATGACCGTTTTATTTTGATTATGTTGTCAAAACACTCACATGCAATAGTGAGGAGGCGTTGATACAGTTTCCTATGCAATGACGTTAGCCAATCACAACAGTGGCTGATTACTGAGAAGACTTAAAGGACACGCCCCTTAAAAACAGGTCATTTTAGAGAGAGGTCATTTATTTGTACAAAAAAAACTTTATTAACATTATAAGTAAACCTAGTGCTCGTCACCCCACGGAAGTTTTTTTTTTATTAAAAATCCATGTCGAGACCCCTTTAACATGTTTTTGTAATTTATATTTTCTTTAAAAAATAAATATATTTTATATTATTATTATAAACATAAAATTATGAATTGTATTTAAAAAAAAACGAAACCCTCATGCTATCCAAAATAAATTGTTTTCCCTTTTCTTTAAACCAGATATCTGACCCTGAGACACATTGGTCTGTATTGCACCCCAAAATGATCACAAAAATAGCCCTACATTTTTGCTGCCAAGAAAATACAAGAGTGGGTGTGCGATCCTCACCCTGGCAAGATTTTGGCTTCATTCCTGTTGAGCGTGCGGTGCAGGTGCTTGGCACAGAGAAGCACAGTGGGCCAGCTAAGGGTGCCTGGCACCAAACAGAACCACATGGTTCTGTTGGTTCGTGTGCGGATGCCACGTTCACGCTGGAATGCACACCTACACGCAGCAAGTGACTATTAAAGAGAGCCTTTGTGTGAATGAACCGTCCATGCCACCACCGTCAACATGATCAGAGGTCAGTTTACCTGTTAGCATCCTCTCCATTGTCACATTACTTCTGGGAGATCTGGGTTGTGGTGGTTAAAAGCAAAAACATCACTGCAGACACATGCTGATTTTGAAGGGAGTGGCTGACATTCTTGCTTTACAAGTAAAAAAATGTGTCAAACCACCCATTTCCTCAGATTTTCCTCAATTCAGGACATTCTTGAGAAAAGTGCATATGAAGGTATATAAGCCATATCCTCCTCCACATTAAAGCACTTTTATGCAACTATAGGCAGACGTGTTAAACCTTAAAGAAGCACAAATGTATTAAAGTTTGAAATACGATTTAATATTTTTTGAAAGACATATCTTATGCTCAACAAGGCTGCATTTATTTCTATAAATAAAGTAAAAACTGTAATATTGTGAAACATTATTACAATTTAAAATAACTTTTGTATAGTTGTATTTTTTTAAAAGTGTAATTTAGTCCTGTTGTGGCAAAGATAACTGCGACCTGTGCTGGCAAAAGGAGTCGTTAATGATTACGGGCTAATTTTGAACTACAAAAAGTTAAAAATTTGATTCGATTTTCACAAAAATTAGTTCATTAAGCCCTCATCTAGCGATCTCAATGCTCCAAATAGTAATTAAACATCTAAAATGATCTTTATTTGTTGGTCTTCAGAGAGCAGCACCTTTCCTCCACTCGCCCATATATATATATATATATATATATATATATATATGGGTAAGACTTATTTGGTGGCAAGACATTTATAATGTTACAAAAGATTTCTGTTTCAAAGAAACAATCCTACAAAATGCATCACGTTTTCCACAAAAATTATGCAGCAAAAACGTTCGATATTAATAATAAAAAGAACCACATCAGCACATTGGTGGCGTACTTCCTACTGGGTGAAAGAGCAACACGGGTTTATCTGGAATAACCTACAGAGAGATAACAGCTTCATTTACACCTTATGAACTCATATTATCTTGCACTGCATTGTCTGGAATTATTTCCGATGAGTTTATGATGTAATGTGTCCCCAGCACCTTTGCAGTCCGGATTAAGTTGCAGAAATTACATTACTTCCATACGAATGATCCAAAACAACACACTACTGTGTTAAATTACACCTTGCCTTTTGTCTAAGGCCTTGCATGTTCACCTTGCAAAGACAAAGCAAAATTGTGTGCAAGGTGCAAATATTTACAAAGGCTCAGGCAAAAGTGAAAAAGACGTAGACAGGTGAGATACACATATATACACACACATATGGATACCAATTCAGTAAGTGAACATCTACTAAACTGCATGCTATTTGAGCAACAACAGCTGGGATTCTTTTCTGAAGATACAACATCACTTCTAAAAATGATCTTGGCAGGTTCGGATATTTACGTCAGCGAGTATGCAGGAAGAGTTTCACATATCAACACTGAAATTTGTGGCAGTTAGTTTCTACTTCCGGCCTAATAAACCATATCAGACTAACTGTATCGAATATCAGTCTAGTCTACGACTAAACAGAGGACAAACTAAAATATATGAAGCTCACAAGCCGAAGTAGCTGAGGTTCCCTTGTGAAGAAAGCTATATTATTCTACTATAAATCTTGATCCAGCAAAAGTTTATTTTAGATCAGATCTGATTGACATTAAAAACTGAAGTTAATTTCATATCCAGCCTGGTTTCTTAGTAGGTTAATGAGCTCCAAGCCTAGTTACCCACATCAGCTGGAGAACCCTGCAGATAGGCGTGCTTTATAGCCTAGATTTTCCATTGTTTGCAGTGCTAGTATTAGACTAAAGTCCACCACAGAAGCCTCTTAATGCGCATGTGGCAAACAGGACTGTCATGGTTGCTCCTACAGTTGGCAATGTAAACATCATTTAATCTTCAAGGGACTGTGCAAGGCAGGACTGGTATATATTTGCATGCATTTGTAAATTCTACAGCACATATCCAATCCCATGACACACCTAAAGATGTCTATATGGTTAGATGACCTAAACAGTGGATAATATAGCAATTTTGGTCCATTATTTTGACATGGGTGTTGCCCCTTATATTAACAAAACAGCACCATATGTGACTGCAACGTACTTGTATTATCGTGTAAGGTATGTTATCGCATAATAAAGTGTTTAAAGACATTTATAACTATCATAATGAACGTGTTATTGAAGAGACACGTGACATTAGGATCTGTTGAGAAACTCACCCACTCCATGACTCGGATAAACCCCAGTGGCTCTTTCACTGGTCCCAAATCCAGACTAAACCCCGACATAATTTTCTGTAAATGGAGAAATTAAAGATTAAAACCTTAACTTGGTTTTCCTGAGCGGAAAAAAACGAAGCTCACCAAACTGTTGCTAGTTCATTACCTGCACGATTTCCATGTTTTGGGTGTGTTTTTATATTGACGCTAATAGAAAGTTCTTCGATTAAGGGATAGTTTCCGACTTCGTTATTAACTGAAGAAGAAGAAAACACAAGAGAATGACATTCAAGGTTTTCGGTAGCAGGAAGACAGCACTTATGTTGTCGAGCAACTTGTCAAAGTTTCTACAGCGAGACACGTGATTTCAACTTTCTCTTAAAGGGACACACACGAGTAAATTCACTTTAGTGTTGCCAGATCCCCCAAAACATCGCTTTGTTTCGTTGATAAAATGTTTAATACATATCTTAAAAATATTAAGGACAAACATTATTATCATTATCAAATGTTATAAGTTCAATTACAGTATATTTAAAACAAACATTTTAAATATAAAATTGCTCAGGTTTCCTAATTGTTATAATCAATAACAGAAATAAATAGGCTATATTATAATTATGGACTACACCCATTTATCCTAAAACAAAAAATCCTCATGTTTTTGAAAGTTAAAGTGCCTATTACTTTTCATGCAGTGTGTCATGTAGCAGTATGTGAACATAAACTTTCTGCAAAGTTGTGAAGCCGAAAGTGCTCGATATATAAAGTTATTGTCTATTAAATAAAAGAGTCGACTCGCCTAAACGAGTCATTATGAATTCGAATCTTTTTCTGTTATTTCTGTTTAATCTGTTTTAGGAGACTCATAAAACAATATTAAAAACAATATTAATAGGGGCACTTTAAATTGTATTTTACAGGAAACCAAAATGTATTTTCAATTATAATATAATTTCATCAAAATAATTATACTGTAAAGAGAAAAAAAATTGATCTGTTGTGCATACATGCATACAAAGGGTTGATTTATTGTAATATCTTGATTATAGGTAGGATTGTCTCCAAATTTAGTGGCAAATTATTTGAAAAAAATTTATTATTAGAGCAGATGTTAATTTAAGGTAATTTAATTTCTGGTATAATTTCCTGATTTGGGTATTTTTTTTTAATGTTTAATAATGATAATGCCTGTTTGTTATTTGAAGATGTTTAATAAAGGTTAAAAGATATTCATGCACACATGAATGCACTGAAGTAAGCAGGGAATAGAAAGGCAGAAATATGGGAATAAAGGGAAAATGTGGCGATTAATAATGAAGTTATTTAGAATGCAGCTCCAACAAACAATAACTAGAATATTTGGTCGTCATATCGCACAATAATCATAGCCAGTGTGTTTATGCCAGATTCAATAGGGTAGGAACCTCAGTTGAACCGAAATGCTTTCGTCGGACGATTATGTGTGAACACTTCCGGTGCTGTAGAAACTAGCAAACTCACCCTCCACAGCAGAAGGTAAGACATTTATAACAAACACTTTATAATGTTGTGCCCTACTGCAGTAAACCGCAGATCAGCAGTCAAAAGCATTGTGTAGTATATTGTGTAAAGTTATTTTAACGGCCTGTGTGTTGTTTATTTAGTAGTAAACCTATTAGCTAACGTTAGATGCTCATGTGTTTGTGTTCTCACATGTTTTTTCCTAAATAAATAGCAATGTGCTTAAAAACTTTATGGGAAAGCTGTTTATGCAGCCTTTGAGAGTTTAGAAAAGTGCATGTATAAAAGTAAATAAGATGAGGGTATTATTATACAGCTGAGTTAAAGTGAAACATGCCTTGTCATTGAGTGAAGGCTGGTTCGACCAATCAATTAGACAGTTTAGTGTAAGCCCCGCCTTTTATCTCAAAATCGTCCAATCGGTCTAAGCCTAAGTGATGCCGGTGTTTGATTGGTTGTGAACTTCAGTGCTAAGATCGCGCCGCTTACATAGCAAGCTGTTGCTTTTTCGTGCTAACTCACTACATTTAAAGTTAGATAAGTCTGTTCTTGTTCATTTTTACAGATTTGCATTTCAAAATGTTCCTGACAAGATCAGAGTATGACAGGTGAGATGAAGAATGATCTGTTCTCTTTCACTGCTTTTAATGTCCAGTCAATTGTGTTGTCAGTGGCTGCTCATATATCTATTTTAGGATATTTACATATCTCTTTGTAAGAGAATAATTAAAGCATGTAATATCACACTCTTGTCTTACTTTCACTTTCAGTTCTGTTTTGCTGATTTATTAACTGCATTAACTCTACAATAGAGTATTTTAGTAAAGTATATTATGATACAGATTTGAATACACTTACTATATCATATTTTCCATCCTCAGAGGAGTAAACACCTTCTCACCAGAGGGAAGGCTTTTCCAAGTAGAATATGCCATTGAAGCCATCAAGGTACACTTCTTATTAGCAGAATAATATGTCTGAAATTTCTCAGTTTGTAAGAAATGAATACAAGGGCTAATTTGGTATTTTTTGGCTTTGTGGGTCTTTCCAGTTGGGGTCCACAGCCATTGGCATTCAGACATCGGAGGGAGTGTGTCTCGCTGTGGAGAAGCGAATAACCTCTCCTCTGATGGAGCCCAGCAGCATTGAAAAGATTGTTGAAATTGACACTCATATAGGTAAGAAAAATGCTTAAAATAACATATTTTCCATGTGGGTAAGTCTAATAAAACTAGTTGTGAATGATCATTTTTCAATACAGGCTGTGCCATGAGTGGCTTAATAGCTGATGCAAAAACACTTATTGACAAAGCAAGAGTGGAAACACAGGTCAGTGAACGTTTTCTTCAAAATCTGTATAGTCACTGCTATGATTAGTCAGTGGGTCTCATTCATAAATACAGTGTTCTTACACCAAATGCCATATTTTAAGCATTCTTGTGTTTCTGCAGAACCATTGGTTTACCTACAATGAGACGATGACGGTGGAGAGCGTAACGCAGGCTGTGTCTAACCTCGCTCTGCAGTTTGGAGAGGAGGACGCTGACCCTGGCGCTATGGTATGACCGCCTGGCTAACATTTTATTGCATTATTTTTCAGTTCTATGCTGGGCAGTTGTCTCTGGTTGTAGATATTTGATTACAAATATCCACCTGTTCCATCTTTAGAGCCGTCCTTTTGGTGTCGCTCTGCTTTTTGGAGGTATTGATGAGAAAGGACCTCAGCTGTAAGTACACTTTCTTTGTCTTTAGGACTGTTTGTAGTATTTAGCTATCAAAATATACAGCAATTTGTTTACGTTTTTAATCATTTTACTGATTTAGGTTATTTTTAATGATTACCCAGCTTAACAGTGTACATTCCAAAAAATAGGAATGCACTATTAAATTAAATAAAACCAAAATCATGTTTAGTGGAGTTGTCACTGTTCGCTAAGGCTGTGATTTAATTAAATAAACACATGGGATGATGGGACATGAGCGTAGCACTTCTTTTTATTATAATAATGATATTAATGAAGTGTTTTTATAGTCATATTGATAATATATCATCAACATTTTTGGTCAACTTGTGCAGTGCTTTTTTTTATTTTTATTATAAATTAAAATTTGGATAGCGATTAATAGTTTTTCCCTCCCAAATTTTGTAGCTCTACACTAAATGAATATAAAAAACATTATAATTACTATTAAAAGTTTTTATTTATTAGGTACTCGTACAGACTTGTTTGGTTTGTAAAGTATGTAAATCACACCAAACTTCTTTTAACAGATACCACATGGATCCTTCAGGCACCTTTGTGCAGTGTGATGCCAGGGCTATCGGCTCAGCATCTGAAGGAGCTCAGAGCTCTCTTCAGGAGGTTTACCACAAGGTACATTCACCCATGCTTTCTGCTTCCCCTCTATTTCCTCTTTAAGGTTTTATGGTAAAGTTAGTGACCAAATAATAGTTGGATCGGTTTAATGCGCAGTTAAATGCGCAGCTCAGCATCCTTTAAAAAAGTACAAACTTCCCTACTCATCCATACCTAGTCACCCGTACAATATGAACATTTGTTCACCTTCAGTCCATCCGAGATGTAGATGAGTTTGTTTATTTGTTGGAACAGATTTGGAGAAATTTAGCTTTGCATCACTTGCTCACCAATGGATCCTCTACAGTGAATGGGTGCCGTCAGAATGAGAGTCCAAACAGCTGATAAGACGTCACAATAATCCACACCGCTCCAGTCCATCAATTAACATCTTGTGAAGCAAAAGGCTGTGTGTTTATAATAAATCCATCAGTAAGACACTAAAATGCAAGTCCTCTATCCATTATATTGCTTTCGCCGGTAAAAAATGTTGTCTTGTTTGAGAGAAATATGCACAGGCACCGTTTACAAGTGAAAACAGTCCTAAACAAATATGTAGGAGGCGAACTTTTTCACTGGAGGAAGCGTTATGGATTATGGACTGGTACTTTGACCAGAAGTGACACATTCAAGCACAAACATGCAGATTTTTGTCCCAAAAGATGTTAATTTATGGGCTGGTGTTATGTGGATTGTGGTGATTTTGTTATCTAGGGCTGGCCTGTAAATCGATAGCGATATCATTTTTCTCCATAAAACGATATGAAGAGTTTGATATAATGTTTATGCACCAAAAGCAGAACGAAACCGCGTGACACACGGACCGTTTATCCGCTCGACTCAGTTCAGACAGCAGCGCAACGCAAGAACCGGTGCGATCTGCCAATAAACGAAAAAAGAAGAAGAACAGCAGCGCGAGCTCACTAGAGCACATGCGTCTACTCGGTCACACAAACACTAAATAGCGCTGTGAGATCCAGTGTGAAGCACTTAAATTCAGCGAACAACACTAAGGACTTGCTGATTTAAACGAGTTTAAAGGCAGATGAATCGGCGCTGACAAACAGGAGAAACATTGTGTGAAGGCTTTTCAATCTACAAATCGACCATCATTTGCTGTAGTAACACTAAAAGCACCATGGACTTGTGTCAGAAACCTGGGAATTTGTATCGAATTTTATTCTATTATTAATGTAGACGTGTTAAATGTATTAAAGGAGTGATAGTATATAATTACAGTATTTTCTGTGATAAAGCTATAGCATTTGTGCATTTATACTAACTGTATTCTATTTAGAATACTGATTTTCATACAACACAGGCAACACAAACCTGTTTCTTAATTTGAAACCATGTTACTCATTAGAACAGATATACTCGTATGCAGAAACTAAGAAATGCATTTTTTTTATAGGAAAAATGACTGGTAAAGCATAAAGAATTCAAAAACATGAAGTGTTTGTCATGTTCTGACCATAAAGAGTCGTTTAAAACTACAAGTAACTATCTGGTTTCTACCATTTTAACTTGAGCAAAAATCTGCCTTTAAACTTGAAAAAAATTAAAATAAATTGACATTTATCGTTATTTATAATTATCGATATCAACTGATATGAAAAAAATTATCATTTGAATTTTTTTGGCCATATCGCCCAGCCCTATTTTTATCAGTTGTTTGGACTCTCATTCTGACGGCACCCATTCAATGCAAAAGATACATTGATGAGCAAGTGATGTTATGCTAAATATCTCTAAATCTGTTCTGTTATGATGAAGAAACACATTTATCTACATTTTGGATGGCCTGATGATGAGTACATTTCAGCAAATGTTCATTTTTGGATGAACTAGTAATGTAAGAGTAATCTTCATGAGTAATCTACTTTTTTCTATAGTGCAAACTGAACTGCACACGTCTGTGTATATAACAAAGTCTAAGCCATCTGATCCATAAAGCCACAGTCAGATTATTTCAAGAGGGTATGCTCACAGAGCAAAGTGTTTCTCTCAAGAGAATACTAGAGCAGCAAAGTGAGCCACGTGCTTTGGAAATAAGAGTCCCTTTTTAAATCTACCCCACCCATTTTCCCATTCCAGTATGTCATGCCTTTACTAGTGTAACTTTAGTCACCAGACTCTCCCATGTGATCGTGCAATCTAATAAGCAGCAGCCAGTTTCCAAAAGACTTCCCCATAAATCTAATTGCTTCCAAAAATTTCCAGTCTGAAGTTAAGCATTGATGTCGCTGCCTTTCCCCACCCAAATGTTCATAAATATATTTATCTGTTTCAGTCGATGACGTTAAAGGATGCCATTAAGTCTTCTCTCACTATCCTGAAACAAGTGATGGAGGAGAAACTCAATGCCATTAACATTGAGGTAATACACAAGGGCATTACCTCACATGGTCATGTGAAATATTATTAATTTAAACGTATATGAAGGTTCTGACAATTTCCACCTCTCTGCCTGCAGCTTGCCACAATAGAGCCTGGCAAGACCTTTCACATGTACACAAAAGAAGAGCTTGAGGATGTCATCAAGGATATCTAGAGCTGAATGGAGCTCTGCAAAGCCTGATTGATGTTTAATACGAAAAATCCAGTGTAATTTTGTGTGAACCACCACACAGCTACTGCATACATAATATTCTGGCTGCATCCTACGGTTTGCCTGTTCAGACAGGAATTGTCTTTATACTTTTTTTCCCTTCTGTCAATCCCAAAATTTCTATAGTTCTGTGCAAGCACAGAACAGCAGATCTTGTAGTTGAAGATACATGGAGGGTCCTTTTTGTTACAAATCAATGCGTTAATAAACTGTTTTTGAAAAATGTATGTTTGTTTTTGTTTTTTCTTTTTAACAAGACTACATTTATAGGCTAATAAAAATAAATAAATAAATTTCATATGTGCTATTATAGGTGAACTTGATAAATTTGTGTGGAAAGAAAATATCATCATTTACCATTTATATGTGACTCTGGACCACAAAACCAGTCAAAGTTTTTTAATACATAATCTAAAAGCTGGATAAAGAAGCTTTCTATTGATGTATGGTTTGTTAATATTTGGCCGAGATTATTTAAAAACTATTTAAAAATCTGGAATCTGAGGGTGCAAAGAAATCTAAATATTGAGAAAATCCCCTTTAAAGTTGTTCAAATGAAGTCCTTAGCAATGCATATTACTAATCAAAAAGTAAGTTTTGAAATATTTATGGTAGGAAATTTACAAAATATCTTCATGGAAAATTATTTTTACTTAATATCCTAATGATTTTTTGGCACAAAAGAAAAATTGATGATTTTGACCCATACAATGTATTCTTTGCTATTGCTACAAATATAACAGTGCTACTAATGACTGGTTTTGTGCTCCAAGGTCATAGATAGATAGATAGATATTTGCTGTTATATAATGACTTCAAATTAGTTTACATGTCAGTGTCACGTGTTCAGTTATTTTATTAATGGCTTAGAAATCAGTTTTATTAATTATACACCAAAAAGTTTAATTGTTTGACATGTAGAAAAGTAATTTAAAATTAAATGGGTTTATATAAGCAACAATATATCACATTTAATCATGTATATACACAATATTATTAAATAATATCCATTAATATTAAATGTTTTTGGTATGATGGCTTGGATGTAATAATTATATAACCTTGCAATAATTTAATGCCAGTCAAAACTTTTGCAGTGGCAAAAACAAACACGTTATAAAATCGGAAGGAAGAGAGACTGGTGGTGTCACACTAATTTGTAAGATAGGTTGGTCAGCAGAAGGCGTGGTTAACCCACTTCTACTGTAGTGAACGCTTGTGTAATATTTATAAACCAGGCGCTCGCCATTGGTAAATAGCAGAGTAATGTCGCTATTTTCTATTTAATATTAATGTTAAGCCTTTGCCAATGGAATGCCGACGCGTATCGTCACCCTTAGTTAATTAATATTTATAAGCGAACCCACAGCCTTTAAAGAGTATCCAGATAACGTCAGCGCGACTATATTAATATTCATGAAATAGGCGTGTCGAATGAACGGCCCCGCCCATCTCTGAGTTTAGCAGTGCGAACAGCGGCTTCACTACAGACATGCGTCAGAGCGTAAACACTGCACGTTCTGTTCTGGTACTTATAAACCTGCTATTTATGGATATTTAGACTTTGTGCACACTGAACGGGAACCATGAGCACCGTATTCTGCTGTGTTTTGGTTGTGTTATTCTCAGTGGCTCTTTGCATGGACTTTGAAGAGAGACCCAGCAGCTCCAGGAGGAGTGAACAAACCATGTTTCTAAAGAGTCACAAATCACGAAATCTGCTCAGTTTGAAGGATTTACAGGAACCAGCCCATGTCAAGATGAAAAGGAGTGAAGAATCCGCAGGAAATCAATGTCAATCACTGCACGGCTATGATTCTACCTTAAAAAACAATACTCACACGGTAGGTCAGGATATCTCTTACTTATGTGCTAATATAATATAATGGAAAGTTGTGTGTATATCATTTTTGTGACAATTATTTCGAATTTATTATTATATGATTTTGTGAAACATTCTGTTTTAGATAACTTATTTAGGGTTATTAAGCTTAAGTCCATGTATTTAGTTTAATATTTAGGTAGTACCTTTTTTGTTTACTCTTATTCTTTTTTCTCTCTCTCTCTCTCTCTCTCTCTACTTCGAAAGCTCTTCCTAAATTTCTAGGAACCATAAATCACAAAAGTGAGATCATACTACTGGTTTCTGGTCTGAGATTGCCTAATAATGTACCTACATCACCTTTTTTCCAGATGGTTGATATCAAATTATCAAACTCAGCATGCATCACCTTATAATACCATGTGCCAGAGTTTTTGTGTTTGATGTTCCTTTAAGACATTCCACAGATGTCATCTTTATGCCAAAAGAACAAATGCATTCATCCTCTTGATGTGCCTCTAATGTCTCTGCGATCTGTTTCTTTTACATTTATGTACAGACACCATAGGGTCAGGTGATTCTGCTTAACCAGATCCAGTCAGAGCTCGTTCATTACAGCAGCCCTTGACTGATTACTAGCCCTTAAGATGTCAGTGAACGTGCTGTTTCTCTATATATTACTCTTATCTTATCTAACCCTCTCCCCGAGCACATCAGTTACGCTTTACCAGCAGTTGGCATGACCTCTCACTAGACAGGCATTATCGGTAACCAATAAGCTACATGTATGCCAATCTATATCTTTCATATCAGTCCTGTTCTATGAAAAGCATCCTCTATTTATCCAGATTCAGAGCACATTGTCTCTCAGGGAAAGCAATCGGTCATGAGTTTAGTCTAAGTGCTGATAGAGAAGGACTGTTGTTGCACACAGAGCCAGTTCTTTTATGGCCAGTGCTTTTGGCTCTGGTCCTTTCACATTCTGTCCAGCAGACTGTTGAAGTGAAATGTTTCCTCCAAGAAACGGGAAAAGGCTTGGGGCATGACAATAGTGCAGTGGGGAAAGTATTTGAAGGCAGCATCTCAAATTCTTGTTGAATTCACACCTGTTTGGATATTTGTTCCGTAGAATTCCTGCCAACTATACATGTAAAGTTTCTGTGGTTGCGGGTACTTTGATGTAAAACCTTTATTTTGACCCTTAAAATATTTATTTAAGGCTACTTGAGGTGGAGATTTCATATCTTGTACACTGAAACGCTCAATGTACGCTCAATACTGTATATAACATTTGTAATACTATGTTGGCAACTAGTAACTCCTTCAGCCCCAAAATATTTACATATTGCTAATCTATACATTTTTGGTCATGGTGAAAGGCGTCCACAGTGCTGAGATGTTTACCTGTTCTAGCTTATCTACATTGTCTGCATGAAACAGATGCTGAAATAGTCAGAGCATGTCATTGGGGAAGCACTGATTAAATGTTGCTTTTTCAGACGATGATTTCAGCCCACCAAAACTATTTCGGCCGAATATATTCATTACTGGACATTTTAGAGTATTAATAGGAATTGTTCACCCAAACATGAAAACATACTCACCCTCAGGTCATCCGAGATGTAGATGAGTTTGCTTCTTCATCTGAACAGATTTGGAGAAATTTAGCATTGCATCACTTGCTCACCAGTGGATCATTTGGTGTAAATGGGTGCCGTCAGAATGAGAGTCCAAACAGCTGATAAAAACATCACGGGTAATCCACACAACTCCAGTCAATTAATTAATGTCTTATGAACCGGAAATCTGTTTAATTGTAAAACAAATCCATCATTTAGATTTTTTTACTGTTTTTCAAACAGTTTCTTCTTGAGTCCTCTATCCATAATCTAGCTTTCTCCGGTGAGAAAGCAAGACATGACAAATTGTCTTGTTTGAATCAGGAGAGGGATATTGGTGAGACCCATTGGTGAGCAAGTGATGTAATGCTAAATTTCTCCAAATCTGTTTCAAGAATGTTGGCAACCAAACAGTTGACGGTAGCCATTGAATTCCATAGATTTTTTTTCTCTGCTATGGAAGTCAATGGCTACTGTCAACTGTTTGGTTACCAACGTACTTCAAAATATTGTCTTTTGTGTTAAACAGAAGAAAATAACTCATACATGTTTGGAAGTTACAACTTGAGAGTGAGTAGATGATGAAAGTATTTAGATTTTTGGGTGCACTATATCTTTAATTAACACTTCTCCAGTGTTTTGGATATTTCAGCATCTCTTTCATGCTAGAACACATAAACATCTCAGCAGTGTGGATGCATTTCACAGATGAAGAAACAACTTCATCTACATTTTGAAAGGCCAGAGGGTGAGTACATTTTCAGCAAATTTAAATTTTTGGGTGAACTATTCCTTTTAAAAGTCTCTATTGTTCTGGTCTTGAGATGGTTCTGTAAATGCACCAACTTCTTGTTTCTAATAAAATTGAAACACCACAGTTAACACCAACTATATACCCAGTAAGTTACCAATCAATCAGACTAAATTATAGATAAAATATAATTAGTTATCAGTGAAGCATCTTTTTTATGATCTAAAGGCTTTATGAAGTTGCTTACAGTGGTAAGTTTAAAGTATACATTTCTCAGTCTGTTTCAGTCTGTGCAAACAAACCAACCATGGTGATGTGCAAAGCTCTGTGGTCGGTCGATGTGAAAACTGGCTGCTGATGGAATTTATGATCTGCCAGAGCAATTAGAAACTTTACAAGCTCACAGTAAAGTCTTTTAACAAGTGCCTGTAGATTCTTCAAATGAAGTCATACGCATACGCATATTCAAAAAGCTTTGTGGGTGAATTTGGTGTTTGAATGATTTGAGATGCTCTTTTGGTGGCTGGAAGACTTTTTGAGACTCTGCTCTCAATGTTGTGCCAGTAGGGAGTTATTTATGTGAGTCCAATGAAAACATAAACAGGGCTTCATCTAATGAACTGCTGACCTCTTACCCATTTCGCCTTGGCTTTCCAGTTGAGAAAACATGGTTTAAGTTTTTGATTCCAAGATATTTCTGTGCATGTTTTTTTGATTCATGTGTTTGCATTTGCCCACCTGTCTAAATAGCACTTATTTTAAGACCAACTTGAGTCACGCCTCTAATAAAACTCAAATTCTATTTTTTTTACTGTCTGAGATGAATTCATGCTTGTTATTGGTACAGTCTAAAGCTTCCTTTGGCTGGACCTGACGTTCAAAGACTGTTTACCAGTTCAATACAAGGGAAAGACATCCAGGTTTTTCCCCTGCCCGGTCCTGGGGAGAAAGTATACAGAGAAAACATTTTCTGTCCTCTCTGAAATGCTCAGTGTTGGTGAGATGCCAGAAAAGCAACCCGAATGAAGTTCCTCGTGGTTTTAACATGTCCACTGGAGAGGACTTGTGGAGCTAAGACCATAGATGGAAAGTAGCAGGATTGTATACTGTAAATTTTTGCCATTGTGAAGTATATTTCAGATATTTCTCTTGGAAAAGTCTGTCTGCCATGCGATTTGTTCTGGAGGATTTTGAGGGCCCCATGGCCCCACGCTCAAGTGGCCCATCTGAGTCTTAGTGGAGCAGACTTTAATATTATTTGGCTTTCTCATTGCAGGATGGGTTTTCTCTCCAAATATCCCCATGGGGTCGTCAGACATTTGTAATCAATGCTGATCTGTGACCAGTTTGCAAACCCTTTAATAGTGGTAGGGATTCACAGAGTCTGAGTCTGATTCCAGGATTACCACACAGTGTCTTAGGCTAGACACATACTTACACAAAAACACAGATGTAAATACTTGGAAATGTGTGGTGTATACATGTATTCCTGTATCCATGGCAGGACTAAGGAATTTTAATATACTTGAAGAAAACTGTCACAGTTAGCACAGTGGTTCTCTCTTTATTGGCATGATAAACTGTACATTGTATTGCCAAAGCGCTTATATGAGCAAGAAAAAAATGAAGAATAGGAATATAAATATAATTTTATATAATGTATTAATCATATATGTGTGGGTGTGTATGAACTTTGTGTTTATATAGAATTAAATCGACTTTTATATATTAATGTGCTAATTTTGTTTATTTTTATAAGTGTATTGGACTTCATTTAGGACAGAGTCATAGAGTTTGTTTAGGGCCTTTCGTTGAGTCATGTGTTCTTCTTTGGTCTTCTTCAAACTGAAGGAACATTGTATGTTCACCCTTTAATCCTCCATTGGTGAAGACTTGTTGGCATGGTGCAGCCCATTCTTGGCAAGCCTGTTTTGTTGGCCAGGACAGGGATGTCAGCATGTTTCTTTCCTTCTGGTTTAAATATGGCAAGGAATTTGCCACCTTAGTGATTATTCAAAGAAACCACCGTAGTCATTATTCAAAGGCACATTACTGAGTAGGGAACACTGGCCCTGGAGTTTGTGCAGGTGTTTTAGATGACTTGTTCTTGCTGTTCTGGAACACATGTACCATTCAGGGGTTGCATCAGAAGGACATTGGCTAGGTTGGTAACATGGAAACTTTTGTTCACACTTTGGATTGTAAGAGTCCAAAAAAATTCCATTGGCCTGGATGCTAGTGAGTTTCAAAAATGCCGTGGTTCTTTGGCTTCCCTGGACCAAGTACAGCTGCTTTTTAAGAAGAAGAAAAAAAGGATTGTGTAAAAATTGTAAGATGATGTCATCACTGAGCAGAAGTGAGAAACGGAGTATTCTGTATATTGATCCCTGGGGGCTTTGGAGGAATTTCAGAAATGTAGAAAGGTGTAGGGTGGAGGCCTCTTTAGCCAAACATGTCCATATGGACCATAAAATAGTAGATGAGATACTCAAAATGGATCTTAATATGTGAATTGGGTGTTGCCCCCCATTAGCCAAGTTTTTTCTTTACTTATTCCAGTTGTGGTTTTTGTTCCAAAAACATGTTGGCTCTATTCCATACTGATTGCCATTTTTGATGTTTTGTTTTACTTAACTTTTTTTTTTAATTTTATGCTATTTTTAGTGCTGTCAAACCAGGGGCATCATGCACTCATTATTTTTGAGGGGGTACGAGTTGGGGGGGGTCTTAATGTGACACACAGTAGCCACAACATATGTTTTATTTATTTTTTACTTTTTATTCAAAACTTTCACAAATGCATTAACTATACCATGAAATATCTTGATTCTCACCTTTAGATTATGTTGGTAGATCTATAGTAGGCGATGGTCAAAGTAACCTAATACTGTAATCTATTAACTATGCATGTCTGTTTACTTAATTAACAGATATGGGTGTCATGCCATAACATTTTTAATACGACTAGGCCTATATATGTTTAATGTGAATTTAACATTGAAAGTTAATGTGAATAAAAACATTGTTAGTTAGGCAACTAATCATAACACTTTCATTGTACAGAATGAGAGAAAAGCACATCTACATTATCAAAGAACATTTTCACTGACAGTCTAGAGTTCAAGCACTCTCAAAAACTCCCATTAAAATCACTGAAGCTGTTTACACTGTGAAATTAATATCTTACTTACAGATCCGTACACACCTCTGCACTTTGTTGTTTCTTACGAGAAAATTCGCCAGAAAGAGGTATTCAGTCAGCGAGCAAGTGAAGAAAACACCAGCATTTTAGCGATGACTCATCTGAACACCTCTGATTGGTCAGTGCATTCATAAGCTCAACAGAATCGTGTGTGATTGGTTATAATGCAGCGCTGTACAAAGGTTTAGGTTTAACGCGTAGGTTTAGGAGCGGGGTTAGGGGTGGTCATTCGTATGAATTTGCCACCTCGTAAAATGCATATGATTTTCAACAAAACATATGAATTAGCCACCTCACAAAGGTACAAATTGCCTTGAGATCGGTTTGAATAATCCCAGTATGGTGAGTAGATTTTAAATAAGAATGCTGTAATAATAATGCAGTTCTATTTTACCCTAATGTATGTGCATTTAGCAACATACTCAATTGAAATCAATTTCTCATAATGAAGCAGAAATTGCTTTCTGTGTAGAGCGTCCACTTACAAGGTTCCATATCAGAGCTCACAAGCTTTTGGAGCAGAGCCTGCTCTTGAGTGTTTGGAATCTCTTTATTCTTTTCCCTCCTTTTCTTTCCCACAATCTCTTGGACATCAGTTGCTCTCTTGTTCTCAGTGTGTGAGGCAGATGAAAATGTGGGCACTCGCTCTGTTCCTCACACACACACACACAGACCATCTGGGTCTCGCATTCCAGCGATTGAAACTGAAAGGGAGGTTACACACTCGACTGACAGCGGGCCTGTCCTCTTAAATGTGCCCTTACACACAAACACACACATTCCCTAGCAGTGTGGGGCGGCTGACAGCGGCACAGCCATCTGTTGAATCAGCAGTGGTTTCTGTGTGCATGTGGCTACATGGTTCCGCTTCCCTGTGGTAAGATAAATCCCAGCACTTGTGTTTTTCTTCCTAGAATCACCAGGATTTTTCTGATTAAGCACTGTAAATGTGTTTGCATAGTTGCCTAAATCTAAATGGCATTATTAACATAAATGTTGTGTTTTTAGCTGATTGTTGATTAGTTTAACTTCCTAAAGGCTCTCTTTTAATGTCTCAGTAGTTCATATAGAGTAACGATATTAAATGTAGAAATATCCTGCTTTTCTGATGAAAAGACGCTAATCTTGTTTAGTGTTTTAAAAGAAATCTCAACAATGTCTCAATTATTGCTCTAAATTCTTCCAAGACCAGATTTTCTGAGCAAAGAATCTACATGAGTCTTGTATTGTTTGTCAACAATTGTCTAATTTGTGTCTGATTGTCTTCAAAGAATTGGACCGCTTTGCTGTCAAATCAAAACATTTGCACATAAAATGTGCATAAAATGCAGTTTTTTGTCTATAATAAAGAAATGAGAATTTTTCCCAAGCATGTTTTTCTCATATTAGATTTTTTGTTGTATTTGTGACAACTTTCTGGTCTGTACTGGATGTTTCTTATTTTTAGCTATGTAAAGCTGTGGTCTAGAGTCCTGTTTTTAGTCATTATTATCATTTTTCTCTTGTTTTATATTTTTAGTCCAATTCCAGCCTGCAATCTCATCCCTGTGGACTGCAGTTAAACAGCCTGTGGTGTATAGTTTCACCACAGAAGCGATCTGAAAACAAACCTGCATTAGGACTGAGGGAGCGGAAGAAAGAACAATATTACAATAAAAGAGATTTTAGAGTGGTGCTAATGAAAATGACCTGTTTTGCTTTAGTTTGAATTTATTTTGATAGATGCAGGTTAGCTTTGGAGAAAAAATTTGATTAAGTTCTCATTGCCAGTGCAGGGATTATTAAGATCATCCATCTCCAGAATTTTAACTACAGTACAATGTTAATTTGCATTTTTTATGTCTCTACATCTCTTTTTCAGCATAACTTCAATGACCTGAGTGGTACGGTGTCTCTGGCCTGGGTTGGAGATGGCACAGGGGTGAGTGGAATTTGACTAATTATCTAAGATAAGAATACAGTACCAAAGCATGAACAATATCCAGTTTTAAATGTATCAGGGTTTGGTAAAATGGGAATTTTGGTCTACATCAACTGTAGCAATTAAAGGTGAATTGTGTATATACTTTTATTCAAGAAGGCAACATTAAATTGCAAATAAATTGCAAACATTAAATTGCAAATAAATGCTCACAACTTTTCAACATTTTCTTCAGCAGCAAATCAGCATATTGGAATGATTACTGAAGGATCATGTGACACTCAAGACTGGAGTATCGATGCTAAAATTTTCAGCTTTGCATTACAGGAATAAATTACATTTAAAATGTATTCGAATAGAAAACATTGTAATTATATTGTAATAATCCAACGCTATCTCACGACCACACTCGTACGATTTGTGTGTGTACGACCCCAGTGACGGGTAGGTTTAGGGGCGGGGTTAGGTGTAGGCCATTCGTACAAATTCATACGAATTGGCAACTTGTAAAATATAAATTTGTTCGAGTGAGGTTGTACGAATTCGTACGAATTGGCCACCTCCTAAAATATGTACGAATTGCCGTGAGATCAGGCTGAATAATCACAGTGTTGGGGGGCCCCGCGATAAGACGATGGGGTGCGTTGAAAGACGATGATCATGTATGGACGATAGCCAGAGATATTGTCAAAAGCATTAAATATTGTCATTATTAAGAGTATTTGGCATTTTTTTAATTAACGTCCTTTTACATTCTGGCTATTATTATTAGTTTGCGCTTATTATTAAATTAATATTACAATTAATTTGCACCGCAATTTCGCGCATCACCGTATAACTGACGCGCTGTGAGGATAATAAAAGATTAGACTATTAGCTTAGGCTACTCCTCATTGAAAATGTTTTTTTTTTTTAAATACAGGTCTATTATAGCCTACAATTATAGGCCTATAGCCTAAATAAAACTTCATCAATGAAACTTAAGGGCAGCTTATTTTAAGCGCCGACTTTCAAAAACAACCTGTTCAACACTAAATACCTTTCTCATTGTTTTCAATATGTTCGGGCCACAAGAGAAACATTAAGGAAATAAATAAAACAGTTTTATGCCGCATAGTAAGTAGGAGATTCGTTTCTCGTCATCTCTGAATATGCGGCGTTAATGCATGCGTCGACAAATGCCGAAAACGCCGTAATTTTTTACTTTCACTTTCATGTTGAAAGATGTTCATCAGAGTGTGTGAGCTGAGCGCAGTGTGATTTTTACTGGAGGGAGGAGCGGATTTTTTAAAAGTCAGAGCGTCGTGGTTTTCAGTCGCTCCAAGAGTGGTCCACCATCGCCTCATCAATTGCAATTTTTTTGTAAATATCACCACAAAAAAATGTTACTGTTCTTGAAAAAATGGCACGACAAAACGTACTTCATATCCAAACGTGTTTCAAATCTATCCACATTTTTTGGATATTTGAACACAGGAATTGTTTTTTTTTTAATTTTAATAGCAAATATTTGAGCCCTGATTGCAATTCCCAACTGCTTTGGGATTTGAACCAACAACATTCTGATTAGCCCCAATCCTTCTAATTCACCAAGTTACTTCCACTATGTTTACTAACCAGCAGCCAGTAGCGAAGTCATTTAGCCACTAAGCCGTTCTGCTGTCACTTCATGATCTGACTGAATGTGGCCCCTACAAGCATATGTCAGTGTGAATTAGAGCTTCAGAAGCTGAAAGACTCTTCAGAGCCTATAGTCTGACAAGACCTCAAACCGTCATTTAGCGGCAAAAACACTAGAGGCTGAATCTGTCTCTACGGATGTACAAGCTGTAATTACTCCTCCAGCCCAGCCTTCGCCCAGCAACAACAACACTCTGTGCAAACACTTTCAAAGAATGGCGTCTTTTGAGACACCTTTTCTACTTTTGAGGCGTCATAATTAGCACCTTTCTGGCAATTATTATTGCACTGAATACTGTTCTATTTTTGCAGGCTCGTAAAAAAAGGACTTTCCAGAAATATTTATTTTGCAAGAAGAAACACAAATCAAAATTGATGCTATTTATGTTTTCAAAGATACAAATTTGTTGTGCAAAGGGCTTGTCCTTGTGTTTTAAATAACCTTTAGTTTACATTTTCATTGTAGAAAGCATTTGACTGGACTAAAATCTGTAGTGCAGGATGAGTCATTAATATTTTGGTCTGTTTTCCTAGAAGAGAAAGTCTGAAAGATTTCTGTTTAATTCATTTTTTTTCATGCCATTCTTTATTTTCATCCTTTTTTATAATATTTTTCTATTTTTTTTTACCGTGGACCCTCGTTTAAAAACTTCTAGCCTAGCAAATTTATCTGCCCTGAAAGCTAACGAACATTTACTAAGAAGCACAAAGCTTTGCTTTTGATGGGTTATATACTACACAAGTCATCAAAAATGTCATTTAAATTTTTATTTGTTATAATATTCATTGTAATTGTACTTATTCTGCCTCTGAAATGACTTTAGTAACACCTAAACAGTGTGGACTATTGATTAATGTTAATAATTGATTAATTTCTGGGGTAATGTGTCACATTCTGGAAGAAGAATAGACTGCAAATACCATTTCATTTTGACTTTAAAAGATAGAGACAGGAGTTTAATGAGAATGGCTCGCCGTCCAATCAGAATCTTCTCTGCAAGCAGGAAGCGCCTGGATTTGAGTGATAGCTGGATAAAGTAAGTGTGAAGGCTGAGATTGCGTTGTGCTCAAATCCAGGCATGTGTCCCGCGGTATCTCGGCCGAGCCAGGATCTCTATGAATGCTTCACTACACTGCGAGTTTCTGAAGCACTCTGAGTCTTTCACATGCACATGCTAAAATACTCACTGTGCCCTTCTCCTGTGCAGGTTCTGCTGGTGCTGACCACATTCCAGGTTCCTCTTTTTATCATGCGGTTTGGTCAGTCCAGACTGTACAGAAGGTAAGAGTGTCATTTAGGACAATGTCCAAGCTCTAGCTGGAGTGATTTAGCAAGTTTTTAATGCTGCAGTTCAGAAAGTGTAATGAATCCTTCCACTTTCAATATAAATGTTGGTACACATGTGGTTGATTGTTTTTTTGTTTTGTTTAGCTCTAACACATGATCCATAACTCCCTCTTATCTCTTCTGGGTCAGTGAAGACTATGGAAAGTCATTCCAGGACATCACCGACATCATTAACAACACCTTCATACAGACAGAGTTTGGCATTGCGATTGGTCCTGAAAATTCAGGGAAGGTGAAGATTTACTTCTCTACTGTAATATTGAACTGTTCTTAAAAGTATTATTCCAGGTTATTTTCAATGTAATGAAAGTGTATGTGGTGTGCTGTGAAATTCTGATGTGTGTACAAGCAAACAACAAGTTCTCACAGGTGGAAAAGTAGTCCCACCTCAAAAGGATGAGTTCTAGTAACAAATGAACACTACCATTCAAAGGTTTAGGCTCATTTGGTTAAGAAATTAATACTTTTATTGAGCAAAGATGGCAGTAAAAAAAATATATATATTTTTAATAAAAGTTCTTTTGAATTATCGAACAATACTGAAAAAATGTATCACAGTTTACACAAAAATATTAAGCAGAACAACAGTTTTCAATATCATGTGACTCTGAAGACTGGAGTAATGATTATGATAAATTCAGCTTTGTATTACAGGAATAAATTACATTTTGAAATACATTACAATAGAAAGATATTTTAAATGGTTCTAACACTTTTGATCAAATAACTGCAGTCATGGCGAGCATAGAAGACTTCTTTCAAAAACAAAAAATCTCACCAACATCAAATTTTGGAAGAGTAGTTTTTTTTTAACTAAAAATGCTTCAACAAAAATTCAAATATTAAAAACTTCTCTATCCATTATAAGTGTATTTACTGAGTTTCCTCCACTTGTCTAATTATTTGATTAGGTACTGAACAGGTTTATGATCTGTCCCACAGGTGATCCTCACAGGTGATCTAACTGAGGGGAGAGTCACCAAAATATTCCGTTCGGTTGATTTCGGCAAGAGCTTTGTGACCTCCGAGCTTCCCTTCCATCCGTTAATGCAGATCACATACAACCCCAGAGACAGCAACATACTCATGGTCTACAGCATCAATGTAAGAACTCTGATTAGACATTCATGTGCTGTGCAAAAGTACATGTACTAAAATGGTTTTCTTATTTTTTCAGCATGACTTATGGCTGTCTGAGGACTTTGGGGCCAGCTGGAGGAAGATCCATGAGTCTGTGTGTCTTATGAAATGGTATGACCATAAACATACATTCTGAATCTTTTGATGATGTTATGCACTGTAGATGATGAGATTTGCAAAGCCTTTGCAATTTGACGTTGAGGAACGTTGTTTTTAAAAAGTATTTAATTACGCACTTTTTCACAGATTGGAGAGCCCATCTTTACTTCTCAGAGACTCTGGCTCTCTAAGACATCCGTTTTATAGCTAATCATGTTTACATTTACATTTATGCATTTAGCAGACGCGACTTACATTGCATTCAAGTTACAGTTTTTACATTTTATCAGCTCTTGCTTTCCCTAGGAATCGAACCCATGACCTTGGCGTTGCTAGCACCATGCTCTTCTATTTGAGCTACAGGAAAGCACAGACCTTGATGTTGAAAAGATGTTGTCCCAACTGAATCTTTTCAAAATGTCTTACTTTTTAAGCCCTTTGTTGCCCCCATGCCAATTTTGTGAGACCTGTAGCAGGCATCAAATTTGAAATGAGCTCATTTAGTGAATAAAAGTGTAAAATTTCTCCGTTTAAACATTTATGTTCTCTGTGTTCTATTGTGAATAAAATATTGGCTCATGTGATTTTGAAAGTCTTTTTAGTTTTCATTTTATTCAAATAAAAAAAAAAAACGTCCCAACATTTCCAGAATTCGGGTTGTAGATCTGTAGTAGTCATCCTATATCGGACCATCCTTAACAGAGATAGCTTTGGTTTGTAGTGGTGAATTCAGCATGGACGGATGGAAATTTCTCATTGTATGTTTCATTTCAGGGGCATTGATGACACCATTTTCTTAACCACAAACTCCAATGGATCCTGCAGTGAGTGGCTTTATTTCAGTATAACTTTTAAGGATCATATGAACAGTATTGGAAATGGAAAGATGCTTCCTGCTTGTTGTTCCTCATTCTTCATACTTTTGAATTTCTCTATCTCAGGTGACCGGGGAATGCTTGAGCTGAGGAAATCTTTAGACTATGGCAAAACATTCAAAACTATAGGAAGCAGGATTTATTCCTTTGGCCTGGGTGGACGCTTTGTTTTTGCCTCAATCATGACTGACTCGGTGAGCTCTCATGATGTATTGTGTATAATTCTGTTCCAAAATCAAGTGTGCTGCCTACTTAAATTACATTTAGGAAAAAAAGAGATACTTTTGACCAAAATCATTACATATACACTACTGTTAAAAAGTGTGGGGCTGCAGAGAAGTCACTTATGCTCACCAAGCCTGCATTTATATGATCAAATATACAGGAAATACAGCATCACATTAGGTTTTTTGCTAGAGCTGTGTCATGTGAGGTTGAAATCACATGCAGATATCAAAAACACTTCTTTTGTTTTGCAGGGTTCCAAACGCATGATTCACGTCTCGGTAGATCAGGGGGAGACATGGGATATGGCTCAACTCCCCACCGTTGGACACGAGCAGTTTTACTCCATTCTAGCCGCAAACAACGATATGGTCTTCATGCATGTAGACGAACCTGGAGGTGAAGCCAATGTTTATTGTTCAGCAAAATAAATCTCCCATTTGAAATAATAATGTGTCTATGCAATGCCCAGATATATCTCATATATCATATTTTACTTTAAGTATTTAAGTTTAAATATCTTTTAGTTCAAGTTTTAGTTTTTCTTTTATTTTATAGCTTTAGTTTATTTCAGTTTTAGTCTTTAGTAATTTTAGTACTTCAGCTTAAACTTATTTTAATATTTATGCTTTATTTTATGTCAGCTTTATTTCAATCAATGAAAACTGTTTTAATAGTTGTAGATTTTGGTAACAATAACTGAACTGGTTGGGACTTTGTGTATGTTTTGAAATAAAACCTTTAAAAAAAATTAGAAAACATGATGACTGTTGAACTGTATAAATGAATTCTGATGAATTCTCTGTGCTGTGTGTATATAATATTCCAGGCCAGCCAATATTATATGAATATAAGATTTGTAACCTTGACATCAGAACCTGGGGACTAACAATTGTTTTCACTCCATCAGACTCGGGTATTGGTACCATATATGTGTCGGATGACCGAGGTATAGTGTTTTCCAAATCTCTGGAACGTCATTTGTACACCACTACAGGCGGAGACACAGACTTCACCAACATCACCTCTCTGAGGGGCGTATATATGACCAGTGTGCTCGCCGTGGGTAAGGCTGTGACTGTAATCATAACACATTAAGAAAGAATTTGCATAAATCTCATATTGTCTGATGTATGTCTTCTCTCTCCAGATGGCTCTGTGCAGACAGTGATCACATTTAATCAAGGTGGAGAGTGGCGACCACTGCAGAAACCCTGGAACGGAGAGTGTGACTCTACTACTGAGCATCCGGACAAAGTAAGAGCCTCACAGAAACGACACAAACAGAATGTGAACTTTATTTTAGACATAAATCATGGAGAACACATAGTGTGTTACTAGAGCCAGTCGTCAAAATGATTCTGGTTTGTTCCCCCTAAAAATAAACAATCAATAAGAAATCATTATTGTGTCCTTGAGCAGGACAGTTGCAATATGTAATATGTTCATGGTGCTATTATTGAATAGTTCATATTTCTAAGTGCTTTCTCAGAGCTAAAACTGCAATATCAATTTAAACCTTTTGAAATGCTTTCAGTGTTACTATCTTTACCATTGCCTGTCCTGTTGTGGATAAGTTAATCATTTTATGCAAATGTATAACAATATATTTTTTTTGTTCCTGAAAATAAGCACCTGAATTGCAGAAATAGGATATATGTGTGTGATTTCATGTTAATCTTATATGCATCTCTGTCTTCTGCAGTGTAGTCTGCATATTCATGCCTCCTACAGCATCTCTATGAAAGTGAACGTGCCCATGCAGCCCCTCTCCGAGCCCAATGCCGTGGGACTCATCATGACACATGGTGATTACAGACCACATTCTCCATCACATGTCTTTCTACTAGGCAAAACTATCCCTGAGTCCCTGACTCACATTCAGTGTAAACCTTAGTATAATAATTTTCACCACCTCCAGCTTTCAGGATAATAAAGAGAGTTATATTATTTTATTTTTTTTTTTATTGAAGAAAAACTCACTGCGATTTCTAGTGAAGCTAATTATTAAACTTTTCATTTCTCCAACTACAGAATTTTTATTTATGCCTGTGTGTATGTGTATGTGTGTGTGTGTGTGTGTGTGTGTGTATATATGTGTATATATTATTAATAGATTGTTACACACTTTTATGGTGTGATTAGGAGTTTTACAGGAGTGCTACATTTCTTTGACTTCCGTCTGCTCTTTCATCAGGGAGTGTGGGAGGTGCAGTTTCTGTGCTTTCTCCAGACGTGTATGTGTCTGATGACGGGGGTTACACATGGTTTCAGGCACTGAAAGGCCCCCATCACTACGCCATACTGGATTCAGGGGGACTGCTAGTAGCAGTGGAGCACAACCCCTCACACCCCATATCACAGATCAAGTGAGTTTTAACATTTCTGTGTGTTTATAGTGATTTGACCTCCGCATGTGAAATAAATGTTCCAGTGTTCCAAAAAAAATTATATTATTACAAATTTTTTCAACCGTTATGTCTGGTTGAAATAAGTTGAATGTAATTCGTTTTTGTATTCAATTAAATTAACAATAGAAATGTACGAATGTAAGGATAATCACTTAATTTAAAAAAAAAGTAAATAAATTAAAATTTACAAAAACATTTATATTTTATTTTATATATTTAAAGGGATAGTTCACGAAAAAATGAAAATTCTGTCATTAATTACTTACTCTCATGTGATTCCAAACCTGTAAGACCTTCATTCATCTTTGTAACACAAGATAATTTTGATGAAATCCGAGAGCTTTCTGACCCTGCATAGACAGCAATGCAACTGACACAGTTTATGGCCCAGAAAAGTAGTAAGGACTAGGAATGGCTCGATACCACTTTTTCAGAACCAATACCGATCCCATACCAAAAATTCTGAGTATCTGCCGATACCGATATCGATCCGATACCTGGGCATGTGAGAGTTTACGTGAACTTGAATTTAATATTCATCTGTACCTCAATTAAATTATGTAACGGCTTCAGAACACTTGAAATATAGTGCACCAAAACTTTATGGTGTGTTATAATGTGTTTGTGGCTTTTGTGGGGCTCATCAATAACACAGTAGTATATGCACAATATCGTATTTGGATCGGTCTCGTCTGACCGATACCCGATCTGCAGAAAATGGCAGTATGGAAGTGATACCGATACTGAATATCGAATCGGCGCACCCCTAATAAAGACATCGTTAAAAATAGTCCAAGTGGTTCAACCTTAATTTTATGGCGCTATGAGAATACTTTTTGTGCGCAAAGAAAGAAAAAATAACAACTTTATTCAACGATTTCTTCTCTTCTTTGTCAGTCTTCGACGTGCGTTCATGACACTACCACGATGCATGTGTGTGGTAGGGCCCTGCACGGGCCTAAAATTTAGGCCCTAGCCCGGCCCGTGTCCTATCCAAAGAGGAGACGGCGAGTCAGGATCATCATCAAATGCATGATTTTCCCGAAGCATTGTGAACTTTTAGTAACCACGCTCTAAATTCTCCCTGATGCTCTGCATGGTCAACTGTCACCTGTATGCTAATGCGTGCGAATATGTGTTGCGTATTGTGAAGGCGATGTGTAATAGTTATAATATAGCCTAATCAGTATTTCATACAGTCCCAATTTGTACGTACATGGGCAAAATTAAAGAAGATAAGTTAAACGAGTCCGACCCGAGCCCGATCTGTAAAAAAAAAAAAAAATGGCCCGAGCCCAGCCCGAATAGACTCAGTGTGTCGGGTCCCGACGGGCTTGCAGACCTCTAGTGTAAGGTGCGGCTGACGTAGAACCCAGATGCGCTGCGACTTGTTTACGAGCAGAGGAATGTACACACATGCGTCATGGTGCTGTCGTGAACAGCATCGAAGACTGACGCGAAAGAGAAGAAATTGTTGAATAAAGACATTATTTTTTATTTCTTGTGCACAAAAACGTATTCTCGTAGCTTCATAAAATTAAGGTTAAATCACTGATGTCACATGGAGTATTAATTTGCGTTCCAAAGATGAACATCTCAGGTTTGGAACGACAAGAGGGTGAGTAATTAATGACTAACCCTTTACCTTTACTGGGTGAACTAACCCTTTAAAATTCAAACTTTTATAGTAAATATATTTATTTCATATTTAATTATTTATTTTCACTAGATTTTCCACTGATGAAGGTCAGTGTTGGCATATGTATAACTTCACCGATGATCCAATATACTTCACTGGCCTGGCATCAGAACCTGGTGCCCGTTCCATGAATGTCAGCCTTTGGGGCTACAGGGAAACTGTCCTGAATCAGTACTGGGCTTCTGTCACTGTTGACTTCAGGCAGTTGCTCTCTAGAGACTGTGAGTGATCTAATATCTCTAAAAAGTATTTCATAAACTTATATAAAAGCATACAGAATCCAGTCCAGAAGAGCGATCTTAAAATGTGTAAACAGTGCCCTGAAATAACCAAATACTACTTCTGCAGGTCAGGAGAATGACTACATCCAGTGGCTCGCTCACTCAAGCGATGTTAGCGACCCCACTGATGGGTGCGTGCTGGGATACAAGGAAAGGTTTTTACGGTTACGAAAGGACTCATTTTGCTGGAATGGGTGGGATTACATTGTCACCAAGGAGCCCACGACTTGTCCCTGCACTCTCACTGACTTTCAATGGTACGAATACATACAGACCTATCAAATACACTCAATAAAGTACAGTGTGATTCATTTATACTATTCATGACATACATTCAGTCTGTGATTCTAGTCATTGTCTCTCTCTTTTCCTGCAGTGACTTTGGATTCTATCATGCGGAAAACAGCTCTGTGTGTGTGGAGCAGCCTGACTTTATTGGCCATTCACTGGAGTTCTGCCTGCATGGACGCAAAGAGCAGCTTCAGACCAGCGGGTAACAAATCACTCTATTTCCACTCCGCAGGACTCATATTGAAATGTTCAACAGGTGTAAGCTATTTATTTTTTGCATACATTGCTGTGTTAGAAAATCTACGAGCCTGGTTTACTGAATCAAAATTGTTGCATATGAGTTAATGTTTTTGTCACGGAATTATTTCAATACTAAACATTCTACTTCCTGTGATTGTAGCTACCGGAAAATTCCTGGGGATCACTGTGAAGGAGGAATAAATCCAGAACGAAAAGAGATTGATCTGAGTAAGAAATGCGTTAGCAATTTGCTGAGGACAGAGCAACTGGTAGGTTTTTATTTTATTATTAATGTTAAAATATACAGTAATATTGTGAAATATTATTACAATTAAAATAACTGTTTTACTGATTTTAAAGTGTAATTTATTCTTATGATGCAAAGTTGAATTTTCAGCATCATTACTCCAGTGTCAAGTGATCCTTCAGAAATCATTCTAATATGCTGATTGGCTGCTTAAGAAACATTTCTTATTATTATCAATGTTAAGAACTGTTGGGCTGCTTAATAGTTTTGTGCAAACCGTGATATGTTTTATAAAAATTCTTTGCTGAATAGAAAGTTCAAAAGAGTGACATTTATTTAAAATAGAAATCTTTTGTAACAATATAAATGTCTTTTACTGTTTCTTGATTAATTTAATGCATCTTTGCTGAATATAAGCACCATAAAACTGAGAATGTTGTTGCTTGTTTAAAAAACAAAAACACCACAAAATTGTGTATTTTTCAGACAGAAGAGCATTCATTCAATTCAGCTCCTATAATCGCTGTGGTCATCGCTATTCTGTTGATCAGTGCCGTTGCTGGGGTTATTTTCATCAAAAAATATGTCTGTGGAGGAAGGTTTGTGCTCCCATATTCTTAACATCACACACGGCAGAGCATGATCTATGTCCATTTTTAAATTTTTTATATATATATATATATATATTTATTACTGCTTTTATGCCAGAAAAAAAACAATGTTATTATTATACTATTGTTTTATCGTGCAGTACATATGAGAAGTTCATACAGTTTGATTTCCTACAGAATTATCTGCAATATCTGTCTCATGGCTTCTTTTTAATGTCTTCGATAGGTTCCTGGTGCACAGGTACTCCGTATTACAGCAGCACGCTGAAGCTAACAGTATCGATGGCGTGGATGACCTGGACACACTGGAGGGTGGCAAGACGCACTACCGTGATGATTCAGATGAGGTACATACTGCCCCTCACTGGTAAAACCACAATATTAATTTCTGCAAAGTCTTTGAATTAATCCTGTCATTATATTTTTTGACATCTGTAGGACCTCCTAGAGTGACAGACACAAAGATCGTCGTAAGACTGTTTTAAAAGAGAGAAACCACAATGCCTGCCCTTCCCATGACCCTCTATGTGTGTGTATGAGTTCCAGCACGCATGAGACACATTCTGACCAATTGATTTGCTTCTGGCTACCTGGGGACAGATTTTCAGTGATTCAGCACAGCAGGATTTGACTACAAGGACAGAAATAGAGAAAAGCATGCATTTTCATAAAAGCATCTCCTGAAGGAGTTTTCTAATCCTCTCCTGAAAGAGTTTCAGTCTTTATAATCACTTCATGTTATGTATTTGGGATGCAGAAAGGATTTGAAGCAATTATGTTGCCATATTGTTGAGTATTATTTAAGTAAGTAGTACTTTGAAGGCCACTATAATTGGAGTATAATTTACAGAAAAGAGGATACATCAAACATGAGCTTTGAAGCGTGGTTAAAACTGATATAAGTGCTTATTTTTTCATTGCTGGTTTCCTGCATCAGGTATTTAACTTCACCAAAGGATTTTCAGCTTTGTTTTCTTTGTTTTGCATATTAGGATGGTTTGAAGTCTCCTTGAAGCCTGTTTTTTTTTTTAAATACCTTATAAAAATAGAAGTATCTTCAGAAAATAGCCTGCTCAGAGTTATTGTCTGAATAAATCTGGATGAATGTGAAGTGTTTAAAGGTAATATTTAATATTCCCTGGAAGCTTCGTGTGTGAGTTTCACGATAAACTGAGACTTGTTTATAAAGTTTGTAGGCTTTATTATACTAACATAACTTCCTGAGGATTACAGTTCAAATCTTCAAGAAACTAGTTTAGCCAAGCTTTAAATCAAATTTGACTTCTGTCTTGTCGCCTGCCATTGCTGTGTGCTTGAATATACTATGCACTTGGCATATTTTCTATGCACAAGTAATAATACATTCTTTCTTTTCAGTATTACCAATGCTATTCTCTAATGGTACAGTGTCATGTGATGCAAGAAAAGATGGCACATTGTGTGGTTTTCAATCATCTTGTTATGGTGCACCTTACATAATGGATCTTAGAGATATAATGTGGTATCAGTCTGACACCTTGTTGCTAAGTCAGCAATAATTGTATATTCAATAACAAGACTATATTTAATGTTAATTATGACATTAAGTTTTTTTTTTTTTCAGAACAACAACTTCATTAGGATGTCGACAGCATCTAATTAGCAGCATAATCAAATATGAAAATGTATATTTTCTTTGGTCTGTATTGAATGTCAACTCATAAATAAGCTAATTTTTAGTCAGTAAGCTGATTAAGATACGAGTGCATTTTTTTTGTTTTTGGATGGATACCTCAGGGGTTATAGATGACAGTGGACCACACATTTCATTGATGGGTTTGCATGTTGAAAGCAGGGTCCTCAGTTTTGGATGAACTTGGCTTTTCTGAAGTCATGTGTAAAATGCTGTACCATTAAATGTGACTGCCAACAACAATAAAACAAACAAAAACTTCATAGTCCATGCTTATTGGCTTGACTTGAATCAAATGGGATCTGGACCCTGATGCACCAAGGTGAACTAAATTCACAAAGACTTTGAGGAATATTGCATCTCTTACTAAATCAGGTTTTAAAAACAACCCTGAAATTGGATGTTGTATAGCCTGCAACCTAATGTGCCCAGTTTTGCATTGTACAGAGAAACCGGGTCAATAAACAGCAGCAGCTGGCTAATGTCAAACAGCACAGATTTTGTATTTTCAAACATGTAAATGGAATGAGAGCTGCATGTATTTAATGTGCAGGACAAAATCTGATTGTAAACAAATTTTCTTTTTCCTCTCAGTTTAGAAAATAATATCACATAAAACATATTTAACTTAGAGAACACAGTCTTATTTCTTTTAATTATGTAAGTATTGAAAATAACACAGGCTAGTATAACAATAGAATAATTTTGTTTGCTACAAATATTATTCAAATATAATGGCTAGGTTTTCTTGCTTTTTTTTTCTTGAGGAAGCACAAAATCAGCCGTGAAATCAGAAAACGTCTGGAGACCCAATTTGCTTAAAGATTTGCAAAAAAATAAATAAAATGGATTAATTAATGAAGATAAATATATAATCTATTCTACAAGCTATATTTATTCTAATGGATTCATCCGATTTAAAAATGTAAAGAAAACAAATCATTTAATTAAATAACTATAAAAAAAACATCCAGAATTAATTAATTTTTGTATGAAATTTCTTATTCAATAACTTCAGTAACTATTTATTACATGTATTTTTATAGGTTTTATTCTTACATTTTCTGTATTTATCTGTTCCTGTGTTTATTTTTATTTATTATAGTGTTACTGTATTTAATTATAATTAATAATAAATAATTATTTATTATAAAACGCTTGTTTTGTCCTTTCGCATTGCATGATTCACAGCTCTTCTAGTCAGAGACATGATGCAGGGGTTGAGAGGGGGCGTGGCGTTTGTCTTGTGGGAGGGGCGTTCGAGCTACTGTTCATCACGGGGTTTTTCCGAGTGCGCCATTTTGGCTCCTGAGCGCGACGCTTCGTGTGATTGGGTTCCAGGCGCCAGTATCGGAGCCAATCAGAGGTGCATCGGGCGGCGGCGCAGTCAGACGGTGAGTGAGCGCGGCTGCTGGGAGGGGACGGTTAGCTGGGGATTGGTGTGTGACCGACCAACCAAATGACTAAAACCATTATAAACAGGAATAGTGCTGTTTGTGTATGTGTCAAGGTCCACTGTGTGGACGGCATGCGCGCGTTTACTTCTAATATGGTTAAAACGATAAACAATATCGCTAAATGGTTTATTTTTGTTGTTTTTCTGTTAAGCCGAGCCGGCGTCTCATATAGGCCCAGTTTTGAGCCACTCTTTGTTTTAATATTCGTTGACTTTCGCAGTCTTAAGAGGTCGATTGGAGCCAATAGGTCGTTGTCTAGGTTTTACTCAACTACTTGAGAGTTAATAAATCAAACGATTGATATATATATGTTTGATTTAAACCAAATATATGTTAAAAACACGCTCTTGCGTGAAAACACTGAGGTCGATGTGCTAATGTAGCGCTAGCAATGTTTGACAAAGGGAAAGCAAGCCAACATAGCTATATGTAAACAATATAAATACTGCTGTTTTATGTAATTCGTGTTGTTTAAAGGAAAAAGGCGTTGCAACTTGCAACAACAAAAGCGTCTGTGAAGAACGGCAGATACATTTGACAGAAACTAGTCCTGAAATCCCCACACAGTGTTTTTCTTATACTTTTAATCATGCATTTTGCTCTTCGTTTCCTGTATTTGATTTACTCTACTGTAGAATCAAACATTGAAGCAGCATATATACCTGTCTAAGCTGACTCGTCCTTAATAAATAATAAAAACATTAGTTTTAGGTGTAAATTGCATATAGAGCTTAATGTGTCCTACTGGCTTGTAATGTCATTAAGCACAACATTTATATGTCAGTCATGAAAATACCTTAAGATTTGCATATACTTCATGTGCAGAATAAAATCTGAGCATGACCACATTTTCCTTTTGCTTCTCAGTCAAGAATGAAACTATCAAATTATTAAATGATACTTTTTTTCTTTTTGCTTTAACGGAGAACACTAATTTCTTACTGTTTTAGTTCTTTATTGTTCAAGCATACAAAAAACAATATTTCAAGACAAAAAGCAGGACAGAATTACATTGAGATAACAACAAAAAGGTCATTTAATGTCTAGATTTTCTTGTTTTTACGCACATTTCATATTTTTCAGGGAAAGGGAGTAAAAAAATCACAGAAGCAATTCAAATGTAAACATTGTCTTTGAGAAAAAGTATCAAGTAAGTTGTGGTATCACATGCAATCATTTGATATATGCCATTCATGTACCATTTATATTTAAAGTACTGAACCCTAAACAAAACGAAGTAAGTTTCATAATAATGCTGTATTAGGAAAAATATACAACAAAGGTAACAAAGCACATGGTATATTCACCAGGGAATTAATTTAATACTATTACAGAATTTACTTTTTTCCCCCTGCGGTTAAGACAATCTGTGTCATATATATATATAGAGACAATAATTAAGGGTTGGTGATAATTAAGGGTTGGTGATAGCGCAGTGGATAAGACACAAGCCTTTGGTGTGAGAGACCCGGGTTTGAATCCACTGTGAGACACCAATGTGTCCCTGAGCAAGACACTTAACCCCCTAGTTGCTCCAGAGGCGTGCGACCTCTGACATATATAGCAATTGTAAGTCGCTTTGGATAAAAGCGTCAGCTAAAAAAAAAAAAAGTCAAGCATCCTCATTTAACAGTCTTGTATTAGATGCATGTGCTGTTGCTTAATATTTCGGATTTGTGCGACAACTTGTTTTTGCCATTTTTCAGATTTCAGTTCCATCTCATAACTCAGTCAGACAGCAAACATGGAGCAGTACACCACCGCCACGACAGCTAGTGGAGAGCAGATAGTGGTGCAGACCAGCAGCGGACAGATCCAACAACAGGTAATTTGTGACATTTACATGCAGATAATGCAGATACCATATTGAAGTATGTACGTCGGACATGCATAGAATTGTGGTTTTTAATATATCTAGTAATAAAGCAGATACATACAGTGTGGTATAAAACCACAGAAGAATTTTTTTCATGTGTTTTTACTATTTTGAGAGTCACAGTCCCTTGTCTTTGGCCCAGGGCACAGTGACTGCGGTGCAGTTGCAGACTGAGCCTCAGGTAGGCCAGACTGCAGCCCAGCAGGTCCTTCAGGTAGTGGTTGGCTCTCAGAGCACCTCTGCTGTCTGCAAATCTCCATGCATGCCATCTCAACATTGCACTGCACAGAGATCCATTTGCTAGTATTGCATTGTAATAGCGATTAATGCAATGTTGAAATATCAGATATCTGTGACCTTTGCGCTTTTTGCATCTGTCTCAGTTTATTTCGTTTATCACTCACTATGATTTACAAGAACTTAAAGTGTTCAAAGAACGCTCACATGCATGAGTTTTTTAGCATGCTTTATTTTGCAAAATGCATTGTAAAATTTCCAAGTACATAACAGCTGCACCACCGTGCATTTCGGAAGTTTACATTGCATTTTCTTGCATGCATCTGTGTTTTGCATTGTCATAATGCTTACATAAAATGCATATAAATATCGGTTGTCGTATTATATCTTGGTAAGATGATATTTAAAGGGATAGTTCACCCAAAAATGAAAATTCTGTCATTAGTTACTCAGCCTCATGTCGTTCCAAACCCGTAAGGCCTTCCTTCATCTTTGAAACACAAATGAGGATATTTTTGATGAAATCTGAGAGCTTTCTGACCCTGCATAGACAGCAATGCAGCTGACACGTTCAAGGCCAGGAAAGGTAATAAGGACATGAGGATGAGTAATTAATGACAGAATTTTCATTTTTGGGTGAACTATCTCTTTAAATGCTTTACCATCAAAGCTCTGTAGATGGTGTACAACGGGTTTTCAGCCATGTTTTGATCACGATGAAATTTATAGGCCTTAGAAATTTGCGTATCAAATACAATACAATAGGCTTTATGGTGTTTTTATCTTTAAAGTTGCCATGAAATGAGTTTTTCAATGCATCCTCTTCAAAGGTCCAAGGGCAGCCTCTTATGGTACAAGTCAGTGGGGGTCAGCTCATCACTTCCTCTGGGCAGCCCATTATGGTACAGGCCATGACAGGAGGACAAGGTCAAACCATCATGCAAGTACCAGTATCTGGTACACAGGGGCTGCAGCAGGTGGGTGGAGTTAATGTTACACTGAATTGTTGGTTAAAAATATACTTTTTTCACTAGCATACTGAATTTATCTAATAGTAGTGCAGTGGTTCTCAACCACTGGGCCTCAGAAAACTTCCAATGTGGCCCTGGTTTAAAGATGATAAGACAAAACAATAAAGATTTCATTCATTTTTTGCCTTTGTTGATGCAGCATTCCCACAATCTTGGAAAACCTGTATATATGAGGAGGACTTGTTGTACAATTGTGAATTCTTGACTTGAAAAAGTCAATTAAATGTGAATTCATATAATATTTTAATTCTATGGGCATTTTATAATAAGTATACAGTTATTCCGAGCTCTGAAGTATTTTATTAGGTAAAAATTAAGTAAAAATATATATTTTAAAAACCTTATCTTTAATTCTGATCCAGCAAATCACAAAGATCTGGAAAAGTTATGCAGCCTTGAAAAACTGTTGTTGACATGACAAGGTTGAGAAACACTACAATATAGTGTTCCATCAAAATATTGGGTATGAAGTTATAATAAAATTACCAAATGTGGCACAGATTCAATTTGTACAGCCCAGTCAAATCCAGCTTCCTGGTGGACAGACCTTACAGCTACAGGGTCAACAGGGACAGACCCAACAGATCATCATACAACAGCCACAGACCGCAGTCACTGCAGGACAGAACCAGGTGACTTCATTTTGTCATGTATTTGAAAAAATATAAAGGAGCACCCTCTATAAACTGCGCTCTTGCACTTAAATGCATATAATTAATAAAGTTCATGATAATTGTTTTCTTAGGGTCAGCAGCAGATCACTTTACAGGGTCAGCAGCAGATCACTTTACAGGGTCAGCAGGTGGCTCAAACCGCTGAAGGACAGACCATTGTTTACCAGCCTGTTAATGCAGACGGGACCATCCTACAGCAGGGTAACACTACTCCTCTGCAAAACACTGAGCCGTAAACATCATGCAGTTCAATAGACGTGTATACACTGCTTATGACATGTAATTAATTTGAATGCATTTTGTGATTGTCCATCCAGGAATGATCACCATTCCAGCTGCATCTTTAGCAGGAGCTCAGTTAGTCTCAGCTGGATCCAACACAAACACCACCAACACCGGTCAGGGCACAGTGACCGTCACTCTTCCCATGGCAGGAAACATGGTCAATGCTGGAGGAATGGTCATGGTGAGCATTATCATCATTTTTACCTATTACCAAAAGTGAGTTCTTGCTATAGAGATAATCTATTTAGATCACACTTCCTAATCTTATTGGATGTGTTTATAATTGAATCAGATGGTCCCAGGGGGGGGCGGGTCAGTTCCCACCATGCAGCGCATTCCTCTTCCTGGAGCAGAGATGCTGGAGGAGGAACCTCTCTATGTCAATGCTAAACAGTATCACAGGATCCTCAAGAGGAGACAAGCCCGTGCCAAACTAGAAGCTGAAGGCAAAATACCAAAAGAGAGAAGAGTATGTGTGATTTTTCAGGCAATAAATAACAATGACTTTATTTATATAACTCTTTATGCAAATATAGCAAAACACATTTGTTATATTAATTACATTTATATTATATTTTGATTCATAAATAAATAAATGCTATATACGCATAAGGAGTGTGCATACACACACACACACACACACACACACATATATATATATTATGTATGTATATATTGAACCATTGCATCCTTGCATCTTTTTAATCATTGTTATTAGAATAGCAAAGCAGTCCTGATTATTATTATTTTTACTTTAATAATAAAGCGGTTTTAATAATAATTTAATTCATTTAGAATATTAATAATAGTTGGCATATTTTGGGCCATTTACAAGCCTTTAGCTCAAGCTTCATCTTAAAATTCACATTTCTAAAAATTTCTTTAAAGGATAGAAATGGCTATATAATATCATATTAATATCATTTGGCCCATTATAAATTAGAATATTAATACAATTCATTAATTATACTCCAGCTTTTATTGATATTCCTGGGTTATTTTGCTTGAGGTGTGTTCTAAATTTCTTAAAATATTAAACTACTGCAGTTAATTTAGCTTGATCAGCTTAAATAAAAAACTTTTATCATTAAATAATTTGCATACTGAGTTTCAGGTGGTATTCATAATTCCATATGGCATGCATATGGAATTATGTTTGATCTTTTGTTTCTTGCATCTATTTAATCATTGTCTATCTTTGTCATGAGAACAGCAAAGCAGTTTCATTTTCTGTAGTTCATTAAAAATAAATATTCATAATATTTGACAGGTTTCTGTTCAAGACAGCACATATGCAAATATTCAATATATTTTCTTTACCACCCAGAAATACCTGCACGAGTCCCGTCATCGACACGCCATGGCCAGGAAGCGTGGAGACGGTGGACGTTTCTTCTCTCCGAAAGAAAAGGAAGAAATGGCCATGCAGGCCCTTAAGGTGAGCGAGGGGCTTGAGCTCAGCTCTCATTGGCCAGCCACCTCTGCCCCGCCTCTGGGGTAAACTATCCAATCCCAGCCTGTGTCTGACCCGAGAGACTGTATGCACCTAATTTAATTTAGACCATCCATACCCTGCGGCTCTGTGTCTGAGCTACCTCATGCGTCTGTGGCACACTCATGTCCAAACTGTCTCTGTCTGTGAGTTAACTGACATTTCCAACCAATTAAACTGAACATGCATACTAAGATCTTAGTATATATGTTCTAGCATATAGTATACAATATACACATTAAACCCCATGTTTGTAACTTCTATACTGCCTTGTAGCATTTTTACCACTTGTAATAATTCCATTATTTAGGTGCAAATCTTTATATGCAAATTAAAGATAGTATGTTTGAACTCTGCTGATTGGAAGTGGCTTCTTTCAAAAAGCTTCAGTTGTAAACATGGGTGATTAGCACATTTTATCCTGTCAGTGTTAAAGGTTTCTTATCTTAAATGTCTGACTGCTACTTTAAAAGGAAATCTTCAACCTTGACGTCTTTGTTCTTTCTGCATTTCTGCCGTTTGTCCTACCATGCTGTAAATTTCTACCCAGACTGCACTGAATGCTGCAATGTGTTAAGCGGTGTTTATTTGTCCTTTTTACCATCTTACTGGTATGAATAGCCATTCAAAATGATCTGTTTTCATTTGTGATGTATGGCTTGGCTTGCACCCTTCAACGCTCTTCTGTCTTTGCCCAGAGCTGTGGCTTCGTTATTGCTTTTGCCATTTTATGTTTCTTACAGTGGGCTGTATGGGGGCTCTTGTTTGCATTTATGTTTGTTACTTGATGATATATATATATGCCCTTTTTATGCAAATAAACCTTTGTTCTTGATTTGTACTTGGTTAGTAATGCCTTGCAGTTTTTTTACATGCTGATGAACAGTTTTTCCAGAGTTAACCCTCATGTTGTGTTTCGGTCATTTAGACCCAGAGAGGATTTTCTTTTCCCCAAAACTAGTTATTGTTACCGTGTCAGACTAAAAGATACTGACTTTGCTCACATAGGGTATAACAACTTACCAAAATAATTTAGCACATTTCAAAAGAAACACAAAACCTGTATTTAAACTGAAAGAAGAGAGTTGAGAGAAAAAGCAAATCCAAAATTTGGTGAGAGATTTACAAGCAACATTTTTGACCAGGAACGACAAGTTAGGTAAAGGATTTTCAGAACAGCACAAGGGTTAAATATTAGATTTTTATTGCACAGAGGTTGCATACAAACTAGGCTTGAATTAAATTCTTGAATTAAAAAAGTTGTAGTATATCTTTAGCTTCATTAATTGATGAAACAATCTCCTAGATGGTTTGAAATGAGTTGAGTCAGTCACTAATATTTTGTATATATCAGACCCAATAAAATTCTCATGGTTCCACCAGGTAAGAGTTCAACACCAGTCATTCCCTCAAAGCATGTAGTATGGATGAAATTGCCATCAACCTTATTTATCTTCCTTTCTCCTCACAGAAATCTGAGCAGAATCAATCTGAAGAGGACACAGTGGGCCAAATGATTCAGGTGGCATAAACTACCCATTCCTCCACATATATTTCAGTCAGTCCTTGCTTGTTTAAAAACAAAATTTCAACACATGGTTGATTTCGAATTCCCCTAAAGTCTTTATTTCAGTTCTTGTATAGAACAATGTTTTTGTTATTCAGGACTGCCAGGTAAAACATGCAGATATTGGGAATTTAGTTTTTTTTAAACCATCTCACCAGAGCAAAAGGTGTTTGTTGTATTTATAAGGAACGACTTTTCATTTTAGAGTTCATGATTTGTATAGACGTTTCATTTCAGTCCATTTCTGTATTTGATTAAAAAGTGGCACATAAGAATCGATCACAAAAATGTGAATTACAGTTGAGTTTTGTAATATGGGATGTTTTTACATGTGCTGGATCAGACTGTGAAATGTTACGATTTTCTATGCACTTGCGCTTTTTAGTTGATCCACCAACCATTTGTATATCTTTCTACTCCAAAACATCCTTTAATGAAAACCTTCATTTATCTCTTCGTATTTTCTATTGATGTCTTCTTTATATGAGAATAAAGGTTGACGTTCTGTACATGGTTGCAAAATCTGCTTTTTAACTTTTGTTAAATGCAACGTTTTAGATATGAAGCATACTGATATGTTAGACCATTTTTAGCATCTACACATTCTCATGAGATGTGTCTGGCCATGTTTGTGTTTCCCTTTGCCAAATTACAGACACCCATTTGATTGCCATTATTTATAGATCCATGATGCATCTGTACACCTAAGCTCTACTGGAGTTGTTTTATTTGAGGTAAACGAAGAGATCACCCAAAAATTAAAATTCTGTCATTGTTTATTTTCTGTCAGTTTTCATTTCTGGGTGAACTCTCTCTTGAAAGATTTATCATATGCTTTAAAATGTCATTTTGAAGAGCATTTTAAGATAAGCACATGACAATAAAGAGATCTGGTCTCCCTAACTAGGTTATCAGGCTAAGGCAGATTAATCATTTTTCAGCAGAGGGCGTTATATAACTGAATAAATTGTTACTATTATTTTGGTAGCCCCATATTAGCATATGAAGAGTGAGGCATTTAATTGGATAGTTTGGAAGAAAAGGTTATTTTTCAAATGAAAGAGCATCGAGAATGCTTCAAAGAACACACAATGTGTCCTCAATGCAATGCAAAACAGGTCATCAAAACACACATCAGATGTTAATAGCAGTATGTTTTAACATGATCATTAGCCAAAAGGCAGTATAGCTCGACCCAAACCAGTTGCAGACACATTTTATGGCACCTTCAGTGGGAAATTAAGAAATTAATCAACAAAAAGAAAACATTGACAACGCCTGTACAAAACACACAGGGTTAGTTCTTTGAAAATGGAAAATTCTGTCATTATTTACTCACCGTCTTGTCATTGCAAACCTGTAAGATGGCATTTCTTACATTGAATATAAAGGGAGAATTAAAAAAAGACTGTAAAAGTGGTCCACATTTGTGTTCCACAGAAGAAAGAAAATCACAAGGGTTAAGGGTAGTAAACAGTGACAGAATCATAATTTTTGGGTGAACTGTCCCTTTAAAAATACTTTCATACTGAAGCAAACTTCATGCATTTCCAACTATCTGCTTTCTCTCAGTCGTTGGCACTGAGTTGACATTCATTACGCTTAGCATTTGGGCATGGTCCCCCTTGACATGCACCAGGAGTCAGATGGCCACACATCTGCCCAAAAGTTCAATGTGAATTTCCATTTGAATCGTTTCAAAAGATTCCAGCTAATGTTTCTCATTCCCGTGTGAGAACGACACTAATCCCACTGCAGCACTTGGCTACACTTTGGAAGAACGGTAGAATTATTATGTCTAAAACGCTGCTCCATAAAGTTTGCAACCACCCGGTGTTTATCAAGACAACCTGCACACATGGCGTAAAGAACCTGAAACCGAGAAAAGGTGAAAGCTTAGCATTTTTGTTAAATTTAAGTAAATAAATCTTATAAACATTTATGGAAGCGTAATACAAACATGCAATTCTGACTTTTTTTCTCGCAATTGCGAGTTTATATTTTGCAATTCAGACTTTTTTTTTCTTGCTATTCTGACTTTTTTTCAGAATTGCATGATATAAACTCGCAATTTCCAGTTATAAAGTCAGAATTGTGTGATATAAACTCGCAATTGCGAAAAAAAATATATCATGCAATTCTGACTTTATAACTGGCAATTGTGAGAAAATAAGTCATTTTGCGAGATAATTGTTTCTCACAACTGCGAGTTCATATCTCGTAATTCTGAATTTTTATTTTTCTCGCTATTCTGACTTTTTACTCAGAATTGTGAGATATACCCCCGGTTTCATAGACAAGACTTAAGCCAGGGTTAAAGCTGCATTCAATTTTATCTTTAGACGGTAAATTTAGATTTCAAATTCAATATTGATTTTAGAACTGTTGAAATTATTTACTGTATGTAACGCAAGTACTTTATAAGTAACTGTAATTAAATTACCTAAAAATGAACAGTAATCCCTTTACTTTTTCAGTGGATAAGTAATTTAATTACAGTAACGCGTTACTTAGTAAAGCGTTACACCCAACACTGTCCAAGATGTAGGTGACTTTGTTTCATCAGTAGAACACAAGCGAAGATTTTTAACTCAAATCGTTGAAGTCTGTCAGTCATATAATGGCAGTCAATGCGACCCATGGCTTTGAGAGTAAAAAAAACATACACAGACAAAACCAAATTAAACCCAGCGGCTCGTGATAATACATTGAGGTCTTAAGACACTAGACAATTGGTTTGTGCAAGAAACTGAACAGTATTTATATAATTTTTTACCTCTGATCCACCGCATTGTCCAACTGTCCTGAGCGTGTTCACAACATCAGGCGCGTGATGCATCAACGTGCTCTGGCATAGTAGACACATGCGCGGAAGCGATCTGTCCCGCGTAAAAAATTATATAAATACTGTTCAGTTTCTTGCACAGACCGACTTTTTGCATGTCTTAAGACTTCAATGTATCGTCATGAGCCGCAGGGTTTAATTTAGTTTTGTCTGTGCATGTTTTGTTTTTTTTGACTCTCAGAGCTGTGGGTCCCAATGACTGCCATTATATGACTGACAGATTGCAACGGTTTGAGTTTAAAATCTTCGTTTGTGTTCTACTGAAGAAACAAAGTCACCTACATCTTGGATGCCCTGGGGGATAAGCAGATAAACATAAAATTAGCATTTTTGGGTGAACTATCCCTTTAACTAAAAATTCCAGGGTCATCGATTTGATTCATGGATTTTCAATGCAATCTAGGTCACTTTGGATAAAAGCATTAATGCAAATGTAAGTTCAGAGGATCTACTCATACCAGATGTGAACAAAGCTGAGGACGGCGAAGAGAATCCCAGCGAGGAGGGATACTGGAACTGCCAGAAGAGCCGTGATGATACGGTAAAACCAGACCCTGGACACCTCGAAAAGAGCGTGACTCCAGATCCACACCCGATCCCCGCTGCGCACAGACACCGGCTCAGCTATCACATCCTCAAAGCTAACCTGTCAGAAGTGAACGGTCAGGAAAGTAGCATCTTCACTTCACCCTCATCTACTTTAAAATGAAAACATCCCTTTAAAGCTAGTCGAGTCACTTGACACTTGACTAAAAAATGCCCCCGGGCAGCTATTTTTTTTAAGTATAGTAGGTTAAGTATGAACACTGAGTAGCCTACAGAACATTTTACATGAGCCGGGGTAAAATTAAGCTGGTGAAGATAATATTGGCTAAGCTAATTTTCACTAACAAACATTGGCCTACATCACCGATAAACCTGACAACAACAGTCATATCATGATTTAGATTTGATTTTACATTTTTGTATGTATAGCTTCTACATGAATAGGGCCAAGCTAGCTAAACCAACATTGACTAAGTTTAACTGACACACATATATAAAGTGGACCTAACAGCAGTGGTCATAAATGATCAATTTAAATGAAAGGCGGGACTGTCTACAGGTGCAGTTGCATTATTTAATGTATTTTCATTTATCTGCGATTGATCCCCTCTCTCTGTTTGTGGTACTTCACTGTATTTGGTATGTATCTTAAACTCTTAAGTGAAGTATTTTAAACTGAATACTGCAATCAGCAACTTAGTATTAGCAACGATTCATAACATAAACAATGCTCTAGCAGCCCTATAAAGCTACCGCAAGTCTGTAATAGTTGTGTAATTTGTCTGGTCATCTCATTTAAGAGGCAGTTGCTATTATTGTCCACATCATTGGAGATATTCACACATGTTCATCTAATCCATCTCCTGCTACCAGCTGTGGTTGTCTACAATGTCAAGACATTGTCCTTACTTTGGAATAGAGTGGATTCAATAAAGTTTAATCTAATTTAGCCCAATACAAATGTCAAAATATTGTCAAATAATTTCTCAAAAATCCTATAATCATGATAGATTTACTTGAAAAGGAGAATTACTAAAATTAAGTCTGTCAATGAGGTAAGAAAAATTTCCATATAGTTGCTGTGACCTTCAAAAGTGACATTTCTATAGTGCTACAATGAAGAACTATTGCAGTTGGACATGAAGAGATTACCTTAAGACACTCATTTATTTGTCTTGGGTCCCGTTCATTGATCAGAGGCCTGGTGTCGCTCTGTGTAGAGATCACATCTTCCTCCTCCTCTTCCTCCAGGACAGTTTCCAGCTGTGTCTTCCATGTCTGTTGTCCCTCGTCATCCTCTCCATCCCCTGCATCCCTCAGGTCAATCTCAGTTTCCCTTGTGTCCACACTCCGCATCATGATGCCATTCATCAATATGAAGTTCGTAGGGTCACAAAACGGCTCATCGACAGCATCAAAACAGTTTCACACACTCTAACGCATACACACTGTGTGTGAATGCAGAGCTAGAGTGCTGTCTTGAAGCTGAAACAGGGATATGGGATATATTAGGAAAGTGACCGTGCCCTAACAGGCATTCCCAAACAGGCCCCTATGGGAAGAGGCCAGCCCCCACTGATACATGTGCTATAAATACCCCATTAGTGACCGGTGAAATACAGACTGCTGGTAAGCTTAGAAGAGCTCTTAAAAGAACCAGTGGATCAAGAATATTTAACAGAATGGAAGCATTGATTTTGAGCACTAATTGGGATTTAGTAAGATCAGTGTATAGTATTTGTTTGTAAATTTGGTCAAATATTCTAACATTAAACCCTTTGTAAATTATTTCTGAATGAGTATGTGCAAAATACCAAGAGAACCCAATTGACTTTTGTTTTTTGGCCTTTTTTTATATACCTATAAGTATATTGTATCTATATTGTAAAGGCTGCGAAAATATAAATTTGAAGAAAGAAATTTTGCGTAAGAAAATGGACCAAAATATTTCATATTAATAATGATATTTTATTATATAATATACTGTACATAACTCAGGGGCATCTAAATCTAATCTAATTGCCATTTAGTTTAACTTGTACTAAAATAACTAAACGTGAAGACACTAAAATAAATAAATATTTAACTAAAATGCTTTTAAAATGAAAACTAATTCACAATATCAATAAAAACTATAATAGTATCATTTAATAGTATTAAAATAAAAACGCTGTTGCCTTCTGTAAAATTCTTGGAGACTTTACAATTATGCTCTTTGGAAAATGCATTTCACTGTTAGATCCAATAGCAGATTACTGGTTTCTATTTATAGACTAACACTCATAGCAGATGCTAAATACATAATGAATTAAAAAAACTATCACTTCCACCATAATTCATACATTTATTATTATTATTATTCTGTATACATTTGTATTGCTTTTGAGAAAACAGAGAAATTTTGTTGTAGCCAGCTCTTGCTGGCAGGCTAAGGTGGTTGCCAGGGTGTTCTGGTTGGTTGCTAGGTGGTTGTTTTTTGGCTTAAGGCAAAAGAGCTCAAAAGTCCCTGTCAATGTAAGGACGTGATTTTTTTCCACCTGTTTCATCATCTATTTTTGTCTATAGTATCATGGTCAGATTGTGGAGTTTTATTCTGGAAAACTCTCATATTACTCATTTTTTCCAGTTCACCTTTGCTCACTGTGGCTGTCTTGTGGATTGTGATTGTGATCCTTTTAAAAACGTTCTTTTGACAGCCGCCCTAGTTTAGTTTGCTTTATCCGTTAAGTCTAATCTGCATTCAAATCTCCCCATTAGATTTAAAAACATGTCCCAAAATATTATGGAGATATAATTACAGGAAACACACTTTCAGAGCATAGACTGAGAGCTGAACTGATATATATAGCTGAAATGCACAGAATTCAGAAAATCATCTTTCCACCTGTTTAAATGTGTTGCTTTGCATCAATACTGTCCTCTGGCAGATTTACTATATTATATAATCCTATGTATTTAGGATTTTCATAAACATGCAGAGTTCAACAGGAGAAATGCAACAAAAATGGAGTAAATACACAAACGTTTGGGATTGGTAAGATTTTTAAAAAATGTTTAGATTTTTTTTTTTTCTGACCCCAAACTTCTGGTAGTGTATAGCAGGTAAATACTATTAGTTACTGATTAATATGTGGCTCATTCTTTATTGTACGTCATTGTTGAGTGACTAATTAGCCTGAATGAAGATGTACATCTGAAATAAATAATACAAGAAAATCAGTTGTACAGTACCATCCTTCCCATAAATACGCAAATACAGCTCTATCCATCTCCATCAAAACAAAAACAGTAATGGCCACATTGTTTGTATAAAGAAAGCACAAATACATACATAGTGATGTAATGGGTGGCTCCATATAGCACACCATTCAATCAGCACAATGAACTCTAAATACAACAACTGAACATATGCTGCGTTGAACTGAATCAGTATATGTCAAGCTTTCTGTGACTGTCTTTATTGAACAATGAAACAATTTGTCTTTGTCTCTTCAGCCCATGTGTGATAATTACAGTTTTACAGTAGAACTAAATACAGCAGATAACTGAGGTCATCCTTTGGATTATAAATAATAGAAATAAATAAGTAAAAATTGGTTTAAAACACTTTTTATAAGTTCTTCTTAAAAAGATTTTGGTCATTATGTTGCTCAATTTTTTAAATAAATTAACTATATTAAATAGTGCCGTAGAAATACAGTAATACAACAGAAGAAACGATCATTTCTGTAGTACTTTAAACATATTAATGTAAATATTGGTTTATCCTGAAGACATTAAAAGTTTAGGCAACAAATATTTCATTTCAGTTCATAATGTCATTCAAACCCTAATCAGCTCTGTGTTTGTAAACATGTGGGCGGAGTCACCACTAGAAAGAGTTGTGATTGGATGAAGGCATTTGTTGTTCATTGGTTGTCACTGTGTTGGCAGTCACAGTGTGGCTGACCTATTAAAAGTCTATGTAGCATCAAAACCTACCCTGTTTGCTTTCTTAATGAACATGCCAAATCTTATTGTGAACAATTTGTCATAGCCTTTCAATAAAATGCAACAGGGTTTGCAGTTGATTGTGGAGGGGCAGGGTTTTTCTGGAGAATTTTGCCATATGTCTGTAATTTCACCGGAATATTACTAGAGCAAAACGGTCAAAAACATATATATATATATATATATATATATACATGCAGGGTTTGACGCTTACTTTTTTCCCATAAGTTGAAAAATTTATAAGAGCAACTTTAATGATGCGGTTAAAAAAAAAAAAGTTAAATATTTTAATGTTTTTCCTTAATAACAGGAAGTTACACTAGCTTTTTAAATATTTTTTACTTCAATCTGTTATAAATCTGATATTAAGCAAAGATCAGGTTCCATGAAGATATTTTTTGAATTTCCTATCGTAAATATATCAAAACTTAATTTTTGATTAGTAATATGCATTGCTAAGAACTTCATTTGGACAAATTTAAAGATTTTCTCAATATTTAGATTTGTTTGCACCCTCAGATTCCCGATTTTCAAATAGTTGTATCTCGGCCAAATATTGTCCTATCATAACAAACCATACATCAATGGAAAGATTATTTATTCAGCTTTTAAACTCAGACTCTTAATTTGAAATGTGTATGCTGTACTATTGTACATATTACAATATAAACATCATAAAGTAAACATTGTCATAATCTGTCAACAGTAAATCATAAGCACGTTTTGCATGGCATTCATAGACTGTGAATTGTTTTGAACTGCGCAACAGCCCTGTATTTCTACATGTGCAACACTTATTTAATAAAATCATAGCCTTTAATAATCACATATAGGCTATATCATGATTCCTGTTTTTCCATCCCCAAATGTAAGACCCCTTAAAATAATCATTAGTTATACCATTTAAAATATCATGACCTTAAATTTTAAAGGACCCACATTCATTCCCACACATGCTCCTAAATACATTTTACAGTTTGCACACAGCTATTTTTATCTATTATTTGAGCTCTGCCATGGATGAATTGTTCACGATAAGATCAATAGAATGCATTTAGAAAATAGATAGAGTGAATTTTAATTTCAAAGCTAAAAAAGGCTAAAACAATAATTTATAATAAAAATGAAACTCTATTACAAAAAACATGAATGATTTAGACTCAAAAAATGAAAATCGAAATATTTTGTTTAGGTGATCTCTTCAGGTATTTGCCCCGGTATCCTAAAACTAGTCTGCTCCAGCGTGCTCCTCGGTGTAGCCATGTGATAACTGCATCTAACTCCGTCCCTGTCGCCGCTCCTGTGCAAAAAATGAAAAAAGTCTTCATGTCCCGAACGTTCGTGGCCCGACGCAGAGGGTCGCACTGGTCTGCCAGCCGATCTGCAACAGAAGAGCATCTTACACAACTCCTCCCTGATCTGACGGTTGAGCAGGCCATAAAAAAACGGGTTTACTGCAAACGTTGAATACGCCACCCATGTCACCGGTCCCTCAGCTTCTTCAGAGGTACTATGGGAGAATCCCAGCGACAAATGCAGGTGGAAGGCAAAGTAAGGCAGCCAGCAGAGCAGAAACTGACCCACGATGATGGCCAAAGTCAGAGCCGCTTTCCCACCAACCAGCGTTCTCCTTTTACTGCGAAAGACTTGATTTCTGCGGGCGCTCGTGCTGGTGGTGATGATCGTGGTCTGGCTGTTGACGGAGTCAGACCGACGCTTCAGATGAGCGGTCGCCATCGTCCAGCTCGGGATGGGCCCTCTTTCCCGGGCAGCCGTGTGGGCGACTTTATACACATTCCCATAGACAGCAATGATAATAGCAGCTGGAACGCAAAAGCAAACAGTGCAGAATAAAATAGCGAATACTCTCCGGTGTCCACTGTGGCTCCAGTGGAGAGAGCAATGGGAGGCGGCAATGGAGCTTCTACTTCCATAACTGGGCCAACCAAAGACGGTAGCAAGTCCTAGCAAAGTAGACACCACCCAGACGAATCCCATCACGGCTGCAGATAACCAAGAAGTCATTTTAGCCTCATACCTCATGGGATGCACAATGTAGAAGTAGCGTTCGATGCTAATCACAGTAACCGTAAAGATAGAGGCAGATATGAGAAAGGCATTGAGGAAAATGTACAACCTGCATTCAAGTACAGAAAAGATGATGCCGGCGAAGAAGGGCGAGCCACAGACGATGCCGAGCGGCATCAGCAGAGCGGCACATAGCAAATCCACGATGCAAAGATGACACACCAAACTGAACTTGCGGAGATGTGGCACTTTCACCACTACGGCAAGCACTCCGCTATTGGCCAAGAGCGCGATTGCATTAAGAGTCACCATGACAACGAGGCCCGACATGTCTCGTAAATGCGATTGCGGGTTGGACATGCTCCCTAACTGCATGCTGGGAGCCAGATGCATGGGGTGGACATGACTCAATGTCTCATTAAATTCAGTTTCGTTATGCTGTGCTGGCGGAGGTAATCCAGATGCCTCCATTGTTTACAGCTTGGTGCACCAAACTCAAAGCAGAAACTCAGGCTTCTCCATCTTCCACAAGTCAGGAATGAGGACTCATTGTCTGGAGGTCAAAGGCCAGCACTGTTGAATGTATGAAATGATACACAAAAATTAGTATAACTACAGTACAGATGAACACATGCCAAATTGAAAGGTGCATTAAAGGATTAGTTCATTTCCAGATTAAAATTTCCTGATAATTTACTCACCCACATGTCATCCAAGATATTAATGCCTTTCTTTCTTCGGTTGAAAAGGAATGAAGGTTTTTGAGTAAAATATTCCATGAATTTTTCTCCTGGTGTCTATAGTGGACTTCAATGGGAATCCACATGTTGAAGGTCCAAAGTGCAGTTTCAATGCAGCTTTAAAGGGCTCTACATAATCCTAGCCAAGGAATAAGGGTCTTATCTAGCGAAACGATGATCATTTTCTAAAAATATTTAAATTGATATACTTTTTAACCACAAATGCTCGTCTTGCACCAGCTCGACTTGGAAAGGTCACGTGGGGCGTAGGCGAAGTACCGAGCCAGTGTTTACCAAACGAACATGCAAAGAAAGTCAAACGCCCTTTACTAAAAAAAAAAAAAAAAGGTAAAAGAACGATGTCGGGTGATTTTGAAGTTGAGGAGAAAATTAGATTTTTTTGCTCTACCTTACCTTATAACTGGACTCCACGGACGAAGAGGTAATCACACGTGACCTTTCCAACGTGACTACGTAATGCAGCATTTTTTGAGAAATTTACTGATTGTTTTGCTAGATAAGACCCTTATTCCTCAGCTGGCAGCTGAAGCTGCACTGAAACTGCAATTTGGACCTTCAATCTGTTGATCCTTTTACTGTATTTACAGTTCTTTTTGGAGATCACATGCTTTTTTTAATTTGTAGTAATTCATATCATAATTATATACTGTATAAATAAATAATGCTATAATTAAAAATTAAGTTAATTAAAAATACATATTCTATTAATAAAGTTAATAAAAAAATTAATTATTAAATAAAAATAAAAATAGTCTTTCCCTATATTCAGTTGCTTTTCAGAGTGCTTTACTGAGACCATAATATAGTAACTGAAAATGTCTTTCCTGAAACATTCTGTTTTAAATATATATTATTTTAAAAATGGCAAGCTATGTGTGCAGGATTTTTCCCAAAAATCAGCTATGTTCAGGCCTTTAAATTACAATACAATACTACAGCAGTACTATAGTATACTGTGTCAGATGGTACTGTATTTACATACTTCAAATATATCGAAAAATACCATGGGATTACCGTCATGCCCGTGTCCAAAACATGATATTATAAAAGCACATTATAAAAGCACATTTTGTGAGGGTAGGTTTTATGGCCATATGTTTTGTGGACATGTGTGGCTAAACATTGAGAAAGCGAGGGAGGCTTGATCAGTTCGAATAATTCATGGTGCTCTAACCTTTTGAAGCGGAGTATAATGAGCTCACTTGTTTGGCTGCAGCTGCTGGGGTTTCTCTGGCATTAGTGTTAGCTTCAGCTCCCTGTCACCTGCACAGCACCACAATGCACTCACGCCACAGACGTCACGATACACACATAATCGTTCTCACACAGCCACACACATCATCTCACTGATGTCATTTACTGGAGAGTCACTGTAATGCCTAGAAAACTTCTGATAGCTATAAAAATGAACTCTTAAGGTCATGGGTGTAATTTAGTGACAAATGAAAGTAAGCCAATATGCATAAAGGTGTGGGTAGGTAGGTATGTATATACACTATTCAACATTGGAAATGGATCAAAACTTTTCATTAAAGTTGTCCTAAAACCTAAAACCAAAATGCGTTCTTGTCTTAGAACTTTTTTGATCTACTTCAAATGTTGACTGCTATATTTATATTTAAATTTGAGCTTTGTATTTATCAAAGATTCCAGAAAAAGTTTCCACAAAACTATTAAACAACACAAATGTTTTCAACATTGATAAAAATAAGAAAAGTATCTTGAGCAGCAAATCATCATGTTAGAATGATTTCTGCAGGATCGTGTGACACTGAAGACTGGAGTAATGATACTGAAAATTCAGCGCTGCATCACAGAAATAAATTACATTTTAAAATACATTCAAATAGAAAACGGTTCTTTTAAATTGTAATAATATTTCAAGTCTAAGACAATTCAAAAGGTTTTAAAAAAAAAGCAATTACACTGAATTACTGTGGTTTAAAAGGCTGCAGTAATTCAGTGTAAATTTTATTTTATTTTTACAGTGTCTTGAATAATTCAAAAAAATCTTTTGAAACTGGTTAGCCAAGATTTATTATGACCTCCACAAATCATGTACTTTCACAATGCCAAAAATCCTGATCTCTAATCTTCTATAGTCACAGTTCATCAGCACATGTCCATAGGGGCTATAGAAAATGAATGCGGAGTAATTTGGCATGAAAATGCACAGCGGCTGTATTACATCACCAACATTACGGCTGCACAGGATGTTCTAGCGTGTTTTAGGTTAATCAGTTTGTTTATTGGTAATGCCCTGACCTCGCACTACCTCCATTTTCAGAGCAAAAAATTACTTCGGAAGAGGCTTCTGGGTGAAAAGTAGTTGAAAATTAAGAAATAACAGTGCACCATCCCCCCGATTCAGATACACAGCTCTGGTAAATCAGTGACTTCCACTTTTAATCCATGTTTTTCAGCCAGTAATCTCTCTGCTCAGCCCAGATTGTCTGGTCATCTAATAAACAGATGTGCAGGTTTTTGGTTTTGGTTTATGAAAGAGGTGTCCTGCTTTTATAATGCACTGTTTAATTTAGCAAAACACACACAAGTGGGGACAACCCCACATGCACTGAAATTCAGTTAGATGTGTTGTTGCATAATGCAAAATTAAATCCGAAAGGATTAGTTACATTGTTTGTGGATTTAAATAACTGTGTCATCATTAAAACATTGCTATAGTTCTCCAGGCTCTTGTTAAAATATCAAATTGTTTGTTTTTGTGAGAAATTATGTGTGCTTTAAACACTTTGGACTGAAAATGATGGGAAAACACTTACATTTTCAGGTTAATAAATTAAATGTTTAAAACATGCAAACATACTTTGCCACAGAATTGAGCTTCTTTAAAGAACAAATGAATATACAACATAAATAAAAAATCTCACCTGATGTTTGTCAGCTAAGTCTGCTCAAGCAACATTTAATGTTCCCAAGTCCAGGGTCTGTCCATCAGTCATGTGGAGTCAGTGAAGTTTATCCAGCGCTCACTCTGTCTGTGGTGTAGAGAGCTTGATAGAGTTGTGTTTGGCTCCACGGTCTCTGCACTTAAGACGAGCGGCAGACGTACATGATGCACAGATCAGTCCATTAGGAGACTCTACTGCAACATCCATAGACAGAGTAATTATACTGTGTCAGTTCCCCTCACTGAGGAGCAAGAGAGCTGCAGGTGAATCCAACAACAGAGAGAGAGAGAGAGAGAAAACACAGCGGACTGATCACTGGGGCAAACAGTCACTCACAGTATAGTAATGTCTAAAATATCATAACATGAGAATACACACAAACATATGCAATACAAATAAAAGCCATAATTTATAATAATTATAATAGTAATGTATTAGAATTATTATTAGTAGTAGTGTACTTATCTGTTTTTACGGCATGTTTATATAATATTTGAATTGATTTGTAATATTTACATTATATATTATTTGATTGTTATACTTAATTATGAGTTTTATTACATGTTTGTATATATGTCTGTGTTTTATTTGATTTATTTATATATTCATCATCATCATTATTATTTTATTTCTTTATATATTATTTGCAGTAGTATTAGTGTGTGGTTAGTAATATAGTATGTACAGTAGTATGTGAATTTGTAGTAGTAATATAGTATTATTATAAGTAGTAGTTGTATACTGAATTATGCATTTATACTGCATAATTTTATCCATTAATAATAATAATTATTGTCGTTATGTTTATATTGGTGTTGTTAGTCCCACCCTGTGTACGTCACAGCACCTCAATGTAATGTACAGTCTCTCCATTAGGCGGCGCTGTAGCGCAAACACACAAGCAAACCATCCGAGAAGAAGAGCTGCAGGAAGCATGTGTTTGTGAACATGTGAGTGGCAGCCAACCACCGCTAAATTATCTCATAAAACAAGAAGTTTTATGCTCCATCATGTCGTCTTTCTTCATAAAGAAAAAGGTTATCTCTGCGGCTCCTAATAAAGGAGATTTAAAAAGAAAGGTACGATTACATTTAGTTGATGATACTGAGAAATACTTGTATCTTTTTAGATTTCGTACTGCTATGATTAAAATAAAACTTAATATCAGTATTGTTCTTTTGCATTTCAAGAGTAATGCAGATGATGGCAAAAGCAGATCAAAAAAATTCAGTAAGCGAATGGATGAAGAAATATCGAGTGACTCTGAAAATGAAAGGTAACTGAGCTAAAGGACCGTAGTTTGTTGTGCTTGGTGAACGCTGATGTTATATTAAAAAAATGACCCATGTGTTTCTTCTGCAGTGCTGATCCAAACAGAAAACAACTGGAAGACGACGAGATCGAGGAGACGCCGCAAGAGAAGAAACTTCGCCTGGCCAAACTTTACCTGGATCAGCTGAGAGAGGAAGGTTTGTAAGATCAAGCATCCACACATAGACTGACCACTGCCTCTGTTCTCTGAACCTGAACACTGTGCTGTCTCTGGCAGAGGACAAGAGAGCTGAGCAGGAATCATTTGAAGCGGATCTCATAGCTGGAAGACTGCAGGAGGATGTGGTAAGTTTTTGCTTATTTTTATTTTTTTTAGAAAATGTTCAGCATAAACAAGTTATGAGCATTTACATTAATTTATCACAGGGATTCCCAAACTGTTTTGTTAGCTGAACCCCCTTGAATTCCTCCTGAGACTTTAAGTTAATATTAAATAAGTTAACAACTCATGCCCCCAGTTTCACAGACAAGACTTAAGCCTAGTCCTAGACTAAAATGTAAATCTGAGCTGTTTCAACTGAAAGAAACTTGCACTGACTGATCTTTAAACATGTCAGTGTCTTTGTTTTGTCTTAAGATGCACACCAGTAATGTTTTTCCTACGGCATGTTTATAAACAATTACTTAAATGTCCTAATTGAACTATGGCCTAATCCTGTTTTAGGCTAAGCCCTGTCTGTGAAACTGGGCCATGGTGTGTTTTGAGTGTTAGATTTCGATTGTTTTTATTTTTTAAATTTCATTGTTTTTCTTTCAAATCTGCGTGCATATTAATATTTACAGTTATGGCAAGTCGGGTTGCTCGGAGTTGTTGAATTACTCATGTTTTTATATTAATACAGGAAGGAGCTGTATATTTCTACCAAAGCAAACTCAAAAACATTTCAAATAACTTTTGAAGGACAAATGTGACCCTGGAACACAACATTTTTCACTTATTTGAATAAATAGGCTTTCCATTGATGTATGGTTTGTTAGGATAGGATAATATTTGGCCGAGATACAACTATTTGGAAATCTGAAAAATCTAAGAAAATTGCCTTTAAAGATGTCCAAATGCAAGAAGTCCTTAGCAATGCATATTACTATGTTATATTTACAGAAGGAAATTTACAAAATCTCTTCATGGAACACAATCTTTATTTAATATCCTAATGATTTTTGGCATAAAAGAAAAATTGATAATTTTGGCCCATACAATGTATTTTTGGCTATTGCTACAAATATTCCCCAGCGACTTAAGACTGCTTTTGTGGTCCAGGGTCACAAACAATGGTTTAAAAGAATATATGATTGATTAATTGTAAACAAAAGATTACTTAAAAAATAAAAATGTAAATAACTTGCTCAAAATCTGTGTTGATTGGCCCTAAAACTGTTATTTTGGAAGATGTTGTATATGGCTACAGTGAGTGGATTTTTCATAAACTTATTTTAATAAGAGTTCATCTCAGTTGTCTCATAATCACTTGTTTTTCTTCATCTTCCTTAGCTGGAACAGAAAGGCAAACTGCAAAGACTGATAGCCAAAGAAGTGAGTGATGTTTTCATTAGCTGCTGTGCATCTTGATTCGCCACTGCTACTTCCTGTTTGTAACATCACCGTGACGTCTCTTCTAGCTCATAGCTCCAGACCCAGCAGAGATCAGGTTGTTGAGAGGACACAAGCTACCTGTCACATGTCTCGTCATCACCCCAGATGAGAAATACATCTTCTCAGCAAGCAAAGACTGCTCCATCATCAAATGTGAGTCTGACAGGTCAACTTAGCTCTGCTGAATGTTTTGAGGCATTTAAGCTTGTGTTGTACAGTATGAACTTGAGTCAGTGTGCTGCTAAATGAAAGATGATTATGATCTACAGGGGAGGTGGAGAGCGGGAAGAAGGTGCAGAAGATCGCAGGAGGACGGAAGGGAACAGAAGCGCGTCATATGGGACACACCGCTCACGTCCTGTGTATGGCCATATCATCTGATGGGAAATACCTGGTGAGTGCTGGAATTCATTGGATCATATTATTTATCAGTTTTCTACCTATTAATTTTTCCTTTGTGCCTTGGAATTGAACGGGCTGTATTTTGTGGCCATGTCTTAATATATTCATACCCAAGTGACCATTTAATTTTTTTTTTATTTCAATATGTTTGATCATTTCAATTAATGTTTAGGAATTTTTGAAATCCAGTATTTTCATAGTATGTCGAAGGCATCTATGTCCTTTGTATGTAATTAATAAAGCAATTAGTACTTCAGCAAGGACACATTAAATTGATAAGTGACAGTAAAGACATTTATAATGTTACAAATTACTTCTATTTCAAATACATGCTGTTCTTTTGAACTTTCTATTTGTCAAAGAATCGTGAAAAAAAAAAAATATTAAGCAGCACAGCCATTTTAAAGACCAAATTGCTCTGTTGGCTGTGGAGTCACGACATTTGCAAATATGATTAAAAGATGAATATGAGACAAAACTACAGAATGTCACATTTTATTATTCGCCGTTTCAACACATACATGTTTTACCAAATAAAATGAACAGCACTTTTAGAGTTCATCCCACTCATTGATGCGAGCATAAGTATTGGGACAGTTGAACATAAGCCAGATATAAAAGATTAAAAGATATTATTTAGTTGCAGATCCCTTGCGCACAATCACAGCAGTGAGTCTGTGACCCATAGACATCTCCAGACTCTTGGTCTCATCCTTTGAAATACTTTTCCCAGCCTTTAATGCAGCCAATTCCAATTGTTGCTTGTTTTGGGGAGTTTCTGCCTTTACTCTCTTCTTCAGCTGGTGAAATTCATGTTCAATCTGATTTAAATCTGGAGATTGACTTGGGCAATCTAAGACTTTCCATTTCTTTGCCCTTATAAATTCCTTGACTGAACTGGCAGGGTGTTTTGTGTCATTGTCCTGATGCAATATGAAGCACTTCCCAATTAATCTGGTGGCATTGTCTTGAATATTGGTAGGCAAGATGGTTTTGTACCCTTCCAAATTCATTCTGCTGCTGTCATCATACATTAAGTCATCAGTAAAGTTGAGAGGGCCTGTTCCAAGGCAGTCATGCATGCCCATGCCATGACACCACCTCCACCATGCTTTACAGATGAGGCTGTATGCTTGGGATCATTTGCAGTTCCCTTTTTTTCTCCACATTTTTGTTTTCCCATCACTTAGATAAAGGTTCATCTTTGTCTCATCGGTCCATAAACACAGTTCCAAAACTCTTCTGGCTCACCTTTGTGCTTTTTTTCAAACTCTAATCTTACCTTTCTAGTTTTGGTGCTGGTCAGAGGTTTGCATCTTGCTGTGTAGCATCTGTAATTCTGTGTCAAAGTCTCCTGAGGACAGTAGATTGTCAGAGCATCACCCCAGCTTTCTGGAATTTGTTGGTGATTTTACAGACACGTCTTTTATGATTCATTTTCAAAGCTTTTATGATTTGTCTGTCATCAACTACTGTTGTTTTCTCAGCCGATCAGGTCGTTGTTGGTTGCTGGTGGTTTCCAAACTCTTGATTCCTCCATGCCCTTTGTTTTTGCTATAGCTCTAATTCACGTATGTATGCATGCATGTAATGTTTCTTGAGCAGCAGATCAGCATATTAGACTGATTTCTGAAGGATCGTGTGACACTGAAGACTGAAAAATTATCTTTTTCCTCATAGGAATAAAATGTATTCAAATAGAAAATATTATGTATATGTGTATATTATGTGTGTATATGTGTGTGTTATAATGTTATATTTATGAAGAATGTTTAAAGTGATTTTACTGATATTTTTCTCTATAATATCTGGAACTGCCTTGATCAATTTGATCTGTTACAGTTTTTGTCAACTAGTTGAAAACACAAAGCTGGATGCAATTGAATAGGTGTGATTTTCTTTCTTTTATAGGCTAGTGGAGACATGAATAAACTCATCATGATCTGGGATCCGATGACATGTAAACATCTGTACAAGTTTAAAGGACACAGAGATGCTGTATCAGTGAGTAGACCATCTCTAATATATATTTAGATATTATAGTGTGACTTTAGATGATGACCATTTGCACAAATTGAACTGAATTTATCGCTTCTGCTTCAATGCTTCCTCCGCAGGGTTTGGCCTTTAGACGAGGAACTCACACCCTCTACAGCGCATCACATGACCGCTCAATAAAAGTGTGGAGCGTGGATGAGAACGCTTATGTAGAAACCCTGTAGGTACACCAGCTCCTAAATAAAACAGTTGAACTCGCTCTTTATTCTCAGGTTTCAATTTTGTGTTCATGTGTGTCTGTCGTCAGATTCGGCCATCAGGACATGATCACTGGGCTGGACTGTTTGAGTCGAGAGAGATGCGTGACTGCAGGAGGACGAGACAGGACAGTCCGAGTATGGAAAATTGCTGAGGAATCACAGCTTGTTTTTCATGGACACGAGTGAGTTTAAGTTTGTGGTCATGTCCTTTCTTTAATTATGACCTCAAAATTGGGCCTGGTTGAGACTTCATTTATTTTGTCAGTTTTAAGGATGAATTATCTTCACCTCCCTGCATGTACTGAGGTTTTTGTCCATGTCTTCTGTCTGTCTGAAGGGGCTCCATTGATTGTATCCAGCTTATTAATGAAGAACACATGGTCACAGGTGGAGATGATGGGTAAGACTTTTTTCATTTAAAGGGATAGTTCACCCAAAAATGAAAATTTCTGTCATTAATTACTCACCCTCATGTTGTTCCAAACCCGTAAGACCTTTGTTCATCTTCGAAACACAAATGAAGATATTTTTAATTAAATCTGAGAGCTTTCTGACCCTGCATAGACAATGCAACTGACACGTTCAAGACCCAGAAAGATAGTAGGGACATTGTTAAAATAGTTCATGTGACATCAGTGGTTCAACCTTAATTTTATGAAGCTACGAGAATACTTTTTGTGTGCAAAGAAAACTTATATATGTGCTGTCAATCGATTAAATTAACTAATTAATCGCACATTTTTCTGAAATTAATCGTGATTAATCCCACCTAACATTAAAGTTTTTTTAATATACATTTATATTGCAATAATTTCACATTCAATCTTCAAATTAATGTACAAACAACATAAAGACAGTATATTTTTAAATACTTGTTTAATGGCATCATTTTATGACTGAAGGCCAGTATCACTGATAGTATACCACTGCCAGTATACCAATACTGATTTCTCTATAAAATATTTAACCATTGACTATAGCCAATCAACATTACAGTATAATTGATAGCTAACAGTTTTAAAATGTATTAGACTTAAAAAAAAAAAAATTCTAATTTAAGTGAACTATATACAGGTCCTTCTCAAAAAATTAGCATACTTTTTTTGTATTAAAAACACTTTTCTTTTATTGGTCGGATTAAATATGCTAATTTTTTGAGATTTTTGGGTTTTCATGAGCTGTATGCCAAAATCATCAATATTAAAACAATAAAAGGCTTGAACTACTTCAGTTGTGTTGTAATGAATCTAAAATATATGAAAGTCTAATGTTTATCAGTACATTACAGAAAATAATGAACTTTATCACAATATGCTAATTTTTTGAGAAGGACCTGTATAATCTTCACATAAACCAAGTATAATAAATGTCATATTTACCTGTGCCCTTCAGCAGAAATATACAGAAATTGAAATGATCAAACACTAAATTCTAAATGAATCCTTAAAGCTATAGCATCATATTTGTCAACAGTCAACTGTATGAAATGTAAGATGACGTACAGGTCTGGGGGCAGGGTCAGTGTGTTAACTGCATTAAAATATTTTAATTGCGTTATTTTTTCATAACTAATTATGTTAACAGGTTAAACTGACAGCCCATATATATATATATATATATATATATATATATATATATATATGCATGCATGCATTTTCATTGCACCCCTAACTTTTTTTGTGCGCCTAATTATTTTTTTATTTTTTATTTTTTTTTATAACTTGGGAGCACATGCGCTCCTTGGGAAAAGGTAAGCATCAAGCCCTGCTTTATTGTATAAATGATTCCATTTCACTCGTGCTTTGGTTTTGCACAGCTCTATATCTGTTTGGACGGTTAATAAGAAGAAGCCGGTGAGCACAGTGAAGCAAGCCCACGGTAGCCATGGCAACACAGGTCTGGAGCAGCCCTACTGGGTGTCTTCTGTGGCAGCGCTGCACAACTCTGACATCGTGGCATCAGGTGGCTCAGGTGCACACACACACACTTACACACAACACCAGGTAACACTCATGGCCAACAAACCCACTGCACTTAAAACTACAACCGCCCACAGACTCTCATTTGCCTTTTTGCCCCACGCACACACACGATTACCCGCAAGTGCAATATTACCATCATAATCTGTCCTCGTTCCACTTTGGCCTTGTTCACAAAGCTCTCCGCCTTCTGTATTTCCATACGAGACTGCTCTCCAAACACCTGATTGCCATCAACATCATTGTTGTCCCTCCCCAGGCTCCCATAATTCAGCGGTGCAGCTGTGGAAGTGTGGGCAGGGATTCAGAGGCCTGGAGCCGCTCTTCAGCGTCCCTATGGTGAGCAGTACACATCCATACAGCTCTATTAGACTGGTTATTGCCCATCTGCTATTGAATCACGTCCTATGTGTGTGGATAAAGCAATGTACTTCATCTGGAGAGGTTGAATAATGTATCAGTTCATAATAGCACTATTTTTCTCAACTGCACAATGTCCACAGTGATGATGTGTCTGTCAGATGTGCGCGTCTCTTACAGTAAGTGTACCTGCGGTATAATCAATGCTAATAAGCTTGTATTATTGCTCTTTTAGGCTGGATTTGTCAACAGTCTTAAGTTCTCAAACTCTGGGAAGTTTCTTGTGGCGGGAGTTGGACAGGAGCACAGGTCAGGTATTTTTAATCATTGGGAAGTAGTATTTTTGCAAATAGCATCTGATGATTGACATTTTATCACTTAAAGGAACACTCCACTTTTTTTGGAAATGGGCTCATTTTCCAACATCCCTAGAGTAATACAGATGTGTATTACCGTTTTTGAATCCATTCAGCCGATCGCGGGGTCTGGCGGTCCCAAAATTAGCATAGCTTAGCATAAATCATTGAATCCGATTAGACCATTAGCATCTCATTATAAAATGACTAAAGAGTTTCGATATTTTTCCTATTTAAAACTTGACTCTTCTGTAGTTGCATCGTGTACTAAGACTGGCGGAAAATGAAAAGTTGTGATTTTCTAGGCTGATATGGCTAGGAACTATGCTCTCATTCCGGCGTAATAATCAAGGAATTTTGCTGCCGTACCATGGGTGCAGCAGGCGCAATGATATTACGCAGCGCCTGAAAGAAGTCCCCATCTAGGTAACTTTCAAAGTCACCGGCACTATGTTTGTGTAGTAGAAATAGCACATCATGAATATAAGTTTGAAAATGCATACTGACAGTACGCATTCTATATCTTGCAGTCATGCATTGTAATGATTGCAGAAATCACTTACTCTAGCGATAGCTGTCCGTCAGGTCCACTCGGCATGGGACGTTTTTTCCAGTTTTTGTCAAACCGGAAAAAAAATTTGACCACTGCAGGATGCAGCATTACTAAGAGGTCCTCGGATGTTGCGATACATGCCACTTCCTCATCAGGTAGATCAACCCTTGCCATCGATGGCAACACCTGGTCCCACTCGCTACAGCACAGGCACTCACTTTCGGTCGGCATGGGCTGGCAAGCCCCACACTTGCACCACCAGTTCGAATCAGCTCTCCTCCTCTCTTCTGCCATAGACTGTTCAGCTACACTTTCCAAACTTTCCTGTCTTTCATGCTGTAAAAGTTCGTCTTCTGTGTATTCAGGTTCAAACAGATATGGTTCAGGTTCTGTACCAAAGGAAATGTTTTCTAAATCGTCTCTTACTAATGTCTCCATGGTTGCAAGGCACGCTCCCTGTGCAAACAGGTGGTCACGTTATACTATTAGCAGGCGCTGCGTAATATCATTGCGCCTGCTGCACCCATGGTACGGCAGCAAAATTCCTTGATTATTACGCCGGAATGAGAGCATAGTTCCTAGCCATATCAGCCTAGAAAATCACAACTTTGCATTTTCCGCCAGTCTTAGTACACGATGCAACTACAGAAGAGTCGAGTTTTAAATAGAAAAAATATCGAAACTCTTTAGTCATTTTATAATGAGATGCTAATGGTCTAATCGGATTCAATGATTTATGCTAAGCTATGCTAATTTTGGGACCGCCAGACCCCGCGATCGGCTGAATGGATTCAAAAACGGTAAAACACATCTGTATTACTCTAGGGATGTTGGAAAATGAGCCTATTTCCAAAAAAAGTGGAGTGTTCCTTTAAATTTGTATTGACATTTAAAATTGTCATTTTATATTTTTATATAGTGTCATTTGCAAAGTCCAATAATTATATTGTCAAACAATAGTTAATGCACATTAAATATTCTTTAGTCAAATGGAATTTTGTGTATTTTATTGTCATTATTTAAATGTTGTATATGTATATGTAAGCACTATACACTATAACAGCCACTGGTCTTTAAATATTAGTAATTATCAATTGTATTGGCCATTAAAAAATTCCTTCACATAATGTTGAGTTTGTTCTTTAGTAGGTTTATTTTGCTGTTATATTGATAATTCTGTGTTCAGCTAAAAATCACTAAATATATTCAGAAAGGTAGAATTAATTTTGTCTTCCAGGTGCACTTTTAAATGTATTAATATTATTAATATAACGTTAATATTAATATTTCATTTTTGACTAACCTTTTTTATATTCAATGGTTTATCCTAATGCTGTGTACTTTCAAGGGCATAATTTTATGCAATAAGGCTGTACTACCACTAGATGGCACAAATATGAAGTGAATTGGTTCTTGCACAACATTTACACATTTCATAATTTGTATCTTTTTTCGTCTTTTTTAGATTGGGCCGATGGTGGAGAATAAAGGAAGCTAGGAACGGACTATATATCATTCCTCTTAAAAGACAAGCTCAAGAGCAAGAAGTTAACCAGTAATTTGGTTTGGTATCAGAAAACTTTTGGTTGCTTTGTTTTTTCTTCTTCTTTTGTTAATATGTCAGATCGTGATGTAAAAGAGGAGCTTTTGATTAAATGTCTATGGAGTTGATCTGTTTTGCTGCTCGTTATGTCCAGAGCTCTACATACAAGCTCAAATTTTTATTAGTGGTATAGTCCTTACATTTTCTAACTCCGATGAAATGCATTTCATTAATCTGTGAGCCAAATGAAGACTTCAGTTATTTTTTAAAAATGATTTATTTACATATATTACAAGTATAACACTGACTGCTTCACCGAAGTTCACATTAAAACATTTGTATCGTTCGTTACCTACTTTTTTTTTCAAAACTGACCACTAAGAATTTAATGCAAGTTCAAAAAGGGAAATACAGAATATAGTTTTTATAGTTTACACCTAAACTATTCCAAACATGAGACTTTTTTTACCACAACACTGAAAGGACGATAAACTCCTCTCCAAATGAAATTGGACTATTTTATCACCAAACTAAAACGAGAAATTTTTACAGTCTCCCACTTACTGAAAATACAGCATCTAAAATCACATACCCTTGGGTACATAATTTTTTCTAATATATTTTGTGCAAGTCTCATTGGTGCCGAAGGTCCTGTGTTTGCAGTAAATCACGAGACTTAAACATTCGAATATCATTCCTTTCCCCACTCAAATGCAGTTATAAAGACTGAGAACTCAAAGTCTACTGTTAACATTACTTAAGACTAGTCAATATCTTCTGTAGTGTACATAAATCAGGGACACATAATGCCAAGTCTAGATTCAACATCATGTTTTCTCAATACAGCTTCCATTTTTGTGTCAAGTGGCTTTAAATCTACTAGACTATCACATTTACAATGGTCCTTGTTCTTCCCAAGCTCTTGATCATAAAGAATAGCTTTATTGTGTAACTGAAAGACAAAAACATGCTTGGTCCTTGACCGCAGGATCTTTTGGGACACTTTTTTTTTTTTTTTTTTTTTTTAGATTTCAGATCAGGAGATGAACTGCGTTTGACTGCAAGTACTCAATTAGAGTGAGGAAAAGTCTAAGAAATTGCATTCAACTCCTGATTTTGATGAGATTAAATTCATCTTCACAACGATGATGTCGTAGAGTCCACCACCTCTCGCCCGTTACACACGGTTGGCACTATAGTAGAGGCCGAAGCTGTGGAAATTGTTTGGTATTAAATTGTTGATCTGAAAAAGGCAAATAAAGGAAATGACCAGTAAACCTTGGTTCAAGTTTTAGGAGTGAATGTGGCTACCTTGTGAGTAGGTGGAGCTCGGTGCGGTAACTGCTGTGGAGAATCGGTTGTCTTTGGCCCTCAGAGTTGTCACATTCTTCTGAGGCTGGAAAAGGATAATGTGGATTTTGGGAGCAAAGAGGCAGCCGAGAACCACAGAGCCGCTCAGACTGACAGAGATGCATATGGTAGTGGTCTGCACCTGTATCAGGGTGAAAAGGTTTTAAACATGTTCAAATAAGTGTGTCTTTTAAAGGTTTGAACAGAGTTGCCCAAGTATTCAGTAATGTCAATCTCAAGAAAACCAGCTTAAATTAACACATTAACATTTTTGCATAAACAAAATGAAGCCTGTTTTTGATTGAACGGCATTCTGTATTCATTTTTACCACTGTTTACTGTGCATCCAAGAGAGAAATACCAAGAGACATGTGGTATTACCATAGTATTATGTCCAAATAACATTTGGTAATACCAAATATAATATTTTTGTTGTCTGTGTATGGTTGTATATATGATATATCTGTATCAGTGTTATAAAGTCATCTTTGTGAGATTTAAATTCCAATAATGAGATCCTGGTGAGAAATTGTCGCATCTGTGATACTTTAGTGAAACTCATTTGTGAGAATGTGAGATATAAAGTTACTATTATAAGAAACAAAGTAGCAGTTATGAGATATAAAGTCACAACTGGGAAATCCAAAAATGCAATTAAAAGCAGTAAAGTCAGAATATCCTTTAAAAGGCAAAAACAGGCTTCCATAAGCCGTCTCATTTTGAAGGCTGCGCCCTCTGGAGGTCACATTTGTCAGTATATACATCATTAAGGGCGTCTCATTTCAGAAAAATAACCATCATTAAATTGACTCTTATTCCTTGTGAGGTGTAAATTATTGTAATTTATTTCTCACTTTGAAATGTAATGGCTACTTGACAGCCTCAGTGATGTATGCGGCCAACAAATGTGACCTTCGGAGGGCACAGCCTTCAAATTAGACTCGGCAATTGACCCTTTGCAAAAACCCACCCCCTTCGTTAATGTCCGGCAAGCCATGCCGCTCTCATGCGGTGAAAAATACATTTAAAATACATGCAAGGAGGAAAACGAACAACATGCCGACAGATGAGACAAAGCAGGTTACTTTTGGTGTGAAACACAGTCTTAGCTTTCAAATTTGATCTTTTTTTTTTTAAAGAAATTCAAACAATAAATACCATTTTGTGGCTCTGTGTCATGACAGATCACTGTGGCACCTCAGTTCAAGTGACATGTGAACCGATCATCTTTTTATTTTTACTTTAAGCACAAAATAAACATGAGTGAACATCAGAATTTTATTTCAAATAAAATTGCCGAAAGATGTCAATATACACCATTTTTCAAGTTTAAATCCACCAAAGTTCATCTACTCTCCTGTCTGATTAGTTTGTCGGACAAAAATGGCAGATGCGGCATTTTGATTGGTCAGATTGCCTGTCAGTCAAGCTCCCTGCAAAGGGTCAGTTGTTTTTCCTTTGTTTACTCCAGAGCAGTTGTTCTCAATCCTGGACCTGGAGACCCTCATTCTGCACATTTTGCATGTCTCCCTTAACACACCTGATTCAGATCATCAGATCATTAAAAGAGAGCTCCATGTACTCCCTTATCTAAGTATGCCAGATAAGGGAGACAAAATGTGCAGAGTGGGGCTCCCAAGGAACAGGATTGAGAACCACTGCTCCAGAGACCTTCAACCCTGCTGTTGGAGACCCACCGTCCTACAAAGTCCTGCAAATCTCTAACCCTGGGCAGTCGTGGCCTAATGGATAGAGAGTTGAACTTGTAACCTGAAGGTCGTGGGTTCGAGTCTCAGGTCCGGCGGGGATTGTAGGTGGGGGGAGTGAATAACCAACACTCTCTCCACCCTCAATACCACGACTGAGGTGAGACCCTTGAGCAAGGCACCAATCCCCAACTGCTCCCCGGGCGCCGCAGCAATGGCTGCCCACTGCTCTGGGTGTATGTTCACTACTGTGTGTACACTTGGATGGGTTAAATGCAGAGCATTTGGGTCACCACTTGGCCACACACCACTTCCCTTTCCCCTAATAAAACAGATCTGAACTAGCTAATCAAAGTCATCAGGATCAGTTGAAAAGCACAGGCTGGTGTGTTGAAGCAGGTTGGAAATTTTGCAGGACAGTGGGTCTTCAGAAGCAGGGCAAAGAACATCCCAAGCCAAAAAGTCACCCGTTACATTTCAAAGGTGGTGAAATAAATCTTTTAAATCTTTTCCTGATACAACTTCTAGGACCCATTTCTCCTCACTCCAGCAGCACTGTTGTTAATAGCACCAAACTGATTTGGATATAACTCTCTGTGCATAGTGTGGTTGTGAATAAAATTGTTTGCTGTTGGAGTGCAGGGATTGCCACTCTCAGCCAGGGGGCATTCTTGATGACCGTGTTTACTGTGTCACTCACTGAGCTCTGACATCTCTTGCCCCAAAGCAATGAGTGTCTCCTGATAACATGCGACAGGCAGCCCTCATCCCTCAGATAGTGTTTCTATATCAACTAGACATTCACATCACTGTGCTGTGTTTGAGCTGGCATAGTGAGTTTGTCTGGTTAAAAGAGCCAGAGGCCAGCTCTAAAAGTAATCTCATGTTTGGTGTCATGACTTGCAAAAAACTTCAAGACTGAACTGACTCTTGAGTTATATGAGAAAACAGAATCTTAAAAAAATATGTTTTAAAATGTCTGTCGAATGTTTCTGTTTTCTGAGTAAGTAAAATCATAGAACAACCCCTAATTGGCTGCTTTTTGTAATTAGCATTATTGTTATCTCCTTAAACACGATCAAGGTTTTTTTGCCGTTTGGTAGCTGTGTGTTCACTGCATAGTCTGATAAACCTATTCTTATTACGACTTTTCATTCTCATTCTTTTCATTTTCAAGAAAACTGTAGGTATACATTTAGATCAGGGTGCGGAGATTTGTATCTCTAGCATAAGTAAAGACAGCCTCATGTAGCCAGACATTTATCTACTGGCATAAAGTCTGGTCTATTTTGTAGGTAGTAACTGCATACAAACAGGAAAAATATTTGACATACATTGACCTTGTGTGCCTTTTAGAAGTGTGTCTATGTAAAATGGCTCAGTGTTTCCCATTCCTTGTCCTGGAATACCCCCAACACTGCACAGTCTCCCTAATGTAGAGACTGCTCAGATCTGCTCTTTGAGGTCCACTATCCTGCAGAGTTTTGTTCCATCCCTAATCAAACACAACTCAACAAGCTAATTAAGGTTTTTAGAGTTATTTGTAAATTACAGGAAGACGTGTTTGATCAAGGTTGGAACTAAATTCTGCAAGACCATGGACCTCCAGAAGCAGAACTGAAAAACTCTGCCATAATGTCTTATTAATCCAGTGGTGTCCAATCCTATTCCTGGAAGGCTACTTCTTACAAAGTTCAGTTCCAACCCTAATTAAACACCTGAAGTAGCTAATCAAGGTCTTTAGGATTACCAGAAACTAAACTAGCGAGTCCTCAAACCCAGTCCTCGCCCTTTGAATGGATCCTATACACTCATTTCGAACTGGAATCATGGTGGAATATCCGGTGATATCCACTTCGCAGGGCACTTAATGGTCGAATAGAACAAATGTCGTACGTGATAAGAGATGCATATGAAATATGCAGAACGGGGATCCGCGAGGATTGGGATTGGGAAATGCTGTTCTAAACAGATGTGTCAGGGTAAATTAGCGTTAAATTTTGCAAGAAGGTAGCCTTCTTGGAGCAGGATTGGACACCCCTAGCCTAATCAACAAACCTAATTTAACGTATCAGTTCTTTAGAGGAAACTGCAAATATTGGGTCCAGGAGTGGGGTTGGAAACCACTGAAATGTATATCACTACAATAGATTAGCATTTACCTTCAAACTTGTTTCAACCTATGTCTTCTACTTACTCTGTAGTCACTGGCAGTGACATAGAAGATGGGCTGAAAGGCCAGCCAGATGATGCAGGTGGTGTACATGGTGAAGCCAATGAACTTGGCCTCGTTGAAATTCTCTGGACACTTCCTGGTCTTGAAGGCATAGAAGGTGCAGAGAATGATGAGGATGCAGTTGTAGGTGAGGGACACCAGCATGCTAGAGTCCGGGCTGTTGCATTTCAGAGTCACCACATCTCTCCGATCTGGACCCACCTCTTTCCTCACCCCCGGTGCCTCAACCAGCAGCCAGATAAGAGCAACCAACAGTTGGTTGGAGATCAGTGCGGCACAAATTGCTACTTGAGAGGCAGGGCTGATAAAGCGTGGTCGTCGGGCACTGTCCCTTGCCCCTCCAAAGATCCGAGCAATCCTGTTGGTCTTCGTCAGCAAGGCTGAGTAGCAAACAGCAAAGGAGGTGCCAAGGCCAAGACGTCGCAGGGTGCACACAAACGCTGAAGGTTTGGCAATGTAAATGAAGGTCATGGCATAGCACAGGAGCACACCTAACAGCAGGATGTACGAAAGTTCTCGACCACTAGCTTTTACCACCGGAGTGTCATTGTTTCGCAAGAAAACCCCAGCCACGGCAAGCGTGCACAGCATCCCCAGACAGGCGATAGTGACAGGTCCCACTGCCCATGCATCTGACCAGTGGATATACTCCTCTGGAAGCTCATAGCACCCCGTCAGGTTAGCAAGGGGCCATTCTCCAAATCCACAGTCCATACAGGTAAACTCATCTAGGAGATATTGGTGGGGTTGGCATGGGATGCAAATCCAACAACACACGTCCCCAGGCTGCATGCTTTTAGCTTCATTGGGTTGACATGGATCACTGCACTGGGATGTGGGAACTACTGCACCAGACCAAGGCACCAGACTGGTATTGAGCACTAAGCTTTGTGCCCAGTAGCCAACCTTCCGGTAGACAAACTTGTTTTCCTCTTGGCGGTAGTGAAAGATGTTGTAGCGACCCAGGCTGTCACCTAATGAGGTGAACCGGACCACATTCTCAGTGTCAGCGGGCCTGAAAGGGGCTGAAAAACATTTAAAGACATTATGTTGCGGCTGGAAGCTATAGTGTGTGCGGCATTAATTGTTCTATAGTGATTGTGCAATTTATCTCAAGTCAGAAGCTAACGTGATTGATGTAATGTTAGCTAATCTCTCAAATTTATTTTTCAACTAAAAGATGCAATCTGTTATAACATTCAGTAAATCAGTATATTGTCCAAGGTCTGACAAACTGATTATCCTCTTTGAGATTGCATTCTGTTAGAAACCAACTAGAGCTCTGATAATTTGATAAAGAATGTTTCATGTCTGTAAATGTAATAATATCTGATACTTTCAGTGGGAGACAACAACATGAGTGGCAAATGAAGTTTCAGTGCATTGAGACTATAATTTGTTCGATCTAATTTTAGGTGGATAATTCAAGAGCTTCTTCAGTTGGGAAGGTATGTCCTATAGCAAGAAATTATCTCAATTGGTCGTCAATTCTACTCACCATCAAATTTTGTCTTGAGAATAAACTCCCGGTAGAATCTCTTCCCATTGCCTGGCTTCATGGCATCGCAAACCTTTGTGGTATTGGAGCACACAGCTTGCCGCATGTTGTGTAGGGCATAGGCCATTGCATAGACTGCATTCACCACAAACATGATCTTTGATTCTGGCTTAAATGACCCATCCCTCAGGTTATTACTGGCACAGCCATGTTCATGTAGACGGCAGCCGAACCTGTGCTCCCAGAATTCCCTAAACCATGGGTTCCGCGTGTTCAGCTCCGGTGTTAGCTTGGTAAAATAGTCCTCAAACTCCCTGATGGAGTATGAGGCAAGCTCAATGGTGAAAGCACCGTTAGCAGCCTTCTCGCTGCCATGGACTACGCTTTCCTGTGCTCCCCAGCCATCACTGGCCACCCAAATGAAGGTAGCATTCATCCTAGCTGCAGCAGTGAGCAGTTCCCTTGCATCTTCACTTCGGGTGAAGAGGATCACCACTTTGGCATTGGCTTTTTGCTGGAGTGAGCGAATAACATTTTCGTAATTTCCTCCGTTTACTGAACGGCTGACTTTTACTGAAGTTGCGATGCAGATTTGGCGTACTCTGGCTTCTTGATGAAACGCATCAATACCTGTCTCACCGTAGTCTCCCTCTGAGGCTACAGTGGAAACGTAAGTCCAGTTGAAGTACCGTAGGATTTCAGCAATGGCTTTAGCTTGATAAAAGTCTGGTGGGACAGTTCGGGCAAAATAATCATAACGGGATTTGTCACTGAGCTTGGCACTCGTGGAAGCATAGCTTATCTGTGGAATCTGGAAGAGTCTAAGAAGGTTTGCCACCTGCAAAGAATAAAAAAAATATATATATACATCATTAAGCAGTAATACTTTTGTATAATGCAATTTTAACCAATCATTTTACCACATTTTGCATGCCTGAGATTTTTTTTTTGCATGAACTGAGATTTTAACAAATTTAGCTTTGGCAGTTGTTTCATTAAATTAATTATGCATATATCTATTTTTTAAGCATCTATTAACAATGTAATTTGTAGAAAATTTAATCTTTTTTTTATTTCTCTTCATTGCCAGCTCTCTGTGTTTGTCAGTAGTGCAATGTTAAAGGGATAGTTCACCCAAGAATGAAAATGCTGCCATTAATTACTCACCCTCATGTTGTTCCAAACCTGTAAGACCTTCGTTCATCATCAGAAACACAAATTGACATTTTTTATGAAATCCGAGAGCATTCTGACCCTCCATAGACAGCAAGGGAACTACCACGATCAAGGCACAGAAACGTAGAAAGGACATCATTAAAATAGTCCATGTGACATCAGTGGTTCAACCATAATGTTATGAAGCTACGAGAATACTTTTTGTGCACAAAGAAATAAAAAATTAATGACTTTACTCAATTCAACACTCAGATTTCACCAAAAATATCTTAATTTGTGTTTCGAAGATGAACTAGGGTCTTATGGGTTTGGAACGACAGAATTTTCGTTTTTGGGTGAACTATCCCTTTAATTGCCCCAGACAAATAGCACTGGGTTTCTGGATGTAGGGTAATCTATAATGAGCCTAATTTACATAGAATGAACGTTAAAAGTTAAATCAATAATATTTCATTTAGCATGAGGGACTGCAGGTTGCAGGTTTTTAAACTAAAATAAAAAGCAGAAGTGGTGCAACTGTTTTCTGAATTTGCTCCTTTTTGTCTCAGAAATAAGTCTGTTTTCACCATTCAGCCACATAGTTCATACGATAAATTACAAACCCAATTTTCCCAATGAGTGAATGACCCACAGATGCCCTTTGATAAATGCAAGATGTCCCATAACATTCTTTTCAGTTCTTCATTTTTGGGTTTTTTTTCTTTACCCCTGCCCTGTTTTCCTATCTTACTATCTTCCTATCGTAGTTACCAAGATAACTGTGCTAGCGGACTAAATGATAATGTTAGGCATGGTGCAAGTTTTCCTCAGGCCATGACACACCTTCAAAATCTGAAATGGATGCTATTTGTCATTTTACTTAAACTTTTGTCACATGAAAGAGAAAATGGTCTGTTTTTACTTGAGAACGCAAGAGAATCTTGTTTGAAGAAGATTATGAAATCTTTTTATTTGTATTGTATTGTTAATTAACAAGGTATTATCACAAGAGGATGACAGGACATATTTTCTAATTTGCATTTTCTTCTGCTTTCTTGCAGTCAATGACTGATTTCTAATGATTAGTCTGAGAAGCTTCTCACTCTGCCAATTATGATGATAGCACAGACTCCAGGGGCTTATGTGTAATGACTGAAATTCGTGTCTGAATTCACATCAACATGTAGGTGTTTCAGATGTTTGAAGAAGCTTTCAGCATAGTTATTATCAGCTATTTACTTTTCACTCACATTAATTCAACAATTTAGATTTAAGCTTTTAAATGTCAGTTCCTTAGATGTATCTAGTCAAGGTATTTGTAGCTGCCTTTAAGAACCACACACAAGAAAATGTGTATGTGGCTGAAAGATTATTTATGCTCTTATTTTTCCATTATTATACAGAGGAAACTTTTATTGCTCATAGGTTGATCTTTAATAACTCAAAAGATTTTGAGTTATATTGTTTTAAGTAACTAAGATGTTTCCTCTAAAATCCCTAAGGAGAAATAAACATAGACCCAAATGAGACTGTTGACCTACAGCAATTACAGATCCATACAATTGTTCTCTTGTTCTGAGAACAAAAATCTGAGGAGCAAGATTTGACTGACATGACTGTTTTGTGCTAATAAAGTGGAAAGCATGATTAAATATCAGTCAAAAAAATAATTGGGTTGTAGTTGTTGGGTTTAGCTCTCAACTGACAGACATTAGAGCTGATAATTTTTTTTTCAGGAAGTAGAAACTGCCAGAACACCGCTGAAGCATTTGACAGGGACCACCTGAGTTGAGTCTAATGTGAATGCCGCTGCCCTACCCAGACAGTGAAACATGGAGCTATAGACCTTGCTGCATTTCCCATTGTATGCGGGAACTGCTGGGTAGGTTTTGCTGCAAATCATAATGGCATAAAGTTAAGGCTCCAGAGAGATCCCAAAAAGCAGCAGTATGTGACATTGTCATTGCTACTGAAAGTGCATTATGAAAGTTCAGTTTCAGTCTGAGTAAATCTAAAAGGAGGGATCCCAAGTCATATCTACAAACCAGAATGTCGAGAACCATCTAACAATGCCTTAGCAAACAGTCAGCAGCCATGTAAAAAGATTATTGGAGTATGATTTAAAAGAATTACCATTTCAGTCTTTCTGCTTCAAAATTTCATATTTAATTCAATGTGTAACTTGCTGTGTCTTATTTGTAATTATGTGTGAAAATTAGCAATTTCTGAGTGAAAACAGTTTCAGAGTAAACCCTACAGCATTTTTTCCCCATAGCACAGTGGCTCTCAATCAGAGAGCTGGGACCCACTAGGGGGCTGTAAGATGACCTAAAAGAGTTTATTAAAATAAGAAAGAAAAAAAACTTTAAAAGAAGCTGAATCATCTAAAAATTAAGATGTTAACTGACATAATATTTCTTATTTTACTTTGATCCTGCAAAAATACTTTCCCCCCCTATAAGAATCAGACTTCTCACTGTCATGGAAAACCATATGAGGGAAAATTCAAGGAGACAAATAAAAGTTAAAAAGTCATGCACATTTTTCTTTTTTTTTTCTAGTTATGTCAAGGGTTAAATATTTTAAGAAACTGCTGAAAAATTGACATTTGTCAGTGAAAAATAATAATAGTAAGGAAAATATAAATTCTTTGTTCATAAAGAGGGAATCCTGAAAACATTTTTGAAACTTCTGGAAATAAGAAATGTAACATATTTTAATAATTTTATTTTATTATTTTTTATGTATAACAGTTTCTGGTCAAAAACAAAGCTGCGGCTGGAAAAAGAATGAATAAGTGCCTGACCCTGTCCTGAATGTGAGCTGCACACCCAAATGAAAGGCTAAACAGGGTCAAGTGATGCTCTGTGACTGCAAAACCCCTTTTCAAGCTTTCCCAGCCTCCTACAAACACAACAACACCATCTGCTTTTTCCCAGGACACTTCTTCACCAAGTGCTACACAGCCGAGCGGCGTCTTCACTCTACGGTAAGAGCTAGAGAACTGCAAATGACTAAATATGACAAACAAATAAACACGGTATGCAATGTGGTCTGAAATTGGTTTGTTTCAGTGAGTGCTAATTATAATATAATTCTAATTGTCATTAATTATGTGGGAATCCAAATGAGTTGGCATTTATATGGCATTAATTATAAGCGGTATTTGTCTGTTGTTTTGGCATCCCAAGAACACCACATGCAGTTACAACCTATTAACATTTTCAGTGTCTTAGACCACAGCGGAGATCTCCATATGAGTGACCTTGAGACACGCACACACCTACTCTGAAGACAGCACAATGTGTTTTTAACATAGAAACACTAACAAACAGAGACTCGCAAGCATAAAATCATCTAACAATACTTGCTCCACATTGCTAATTCCACAAAGGATACCATTCTGTCACATATTTTTATGCATGTCATTATTATTTATAATTCTATGCTCACACACACCCTTTTTGTGCTGGAGAAATATGATAATATATTCCGTCACCTTGTGGGGGAGAGAAAATGTGCCGGAGATGAAAGGAGCATGATGACTATTGATTGGTTGGCATTATCAAATGCATAACTCAATATGTGCCAAACCCTCCAAATGTCTCACATGCACAAAAATCTCAACAAACTGTTTTTTGCCTTTTTAATTAGTGTGATCTGACGTGAAAACATTCAGTTCAGATTGTAAGTTTAGTCATGAAAAATCATTTATGCACCCATGTCGTTCTGAACTTTACTTTCTAACGACCATGTATTTACAACAATGGAGCCTGGATCTTTCAATCTTCAAAAAAGACTCATAAGTGGCTCATTTAACTGATGTGGTATTTAACAAGTCATTCCTGAAGTCATATGATAGCGCTGTGTGATCAGAATTTAAGACGTTACTCCCTGATGATCTGCCAATCCAGTGAGCTGTTTGAGTCAGTGAGTCGAACTCGAGAACCTGATCGGTATTGTTGTGAATGAATCATTTAGACTAGTTTTGTGAACTGGATCAGCCATTTAACTTAAAGAAATTCAAATAAGACCACAATTCAGATATGGCCCCATCTCTCATGAAGTGCTTGGGACATTTTCAGTAAATAATCTAAAGTCTCTACCTCACACTAATCATTAGTGAGAAGTAGTGAGGTTCTTTTGAACCTATGGTTCAGAGTGCGAATCAAACTGCCAGCATCATATGATTTTAGGACACGTGGCTTCATATGTCATAAGCTTGAAATTTTAATCTTTGATACTAGTGGAGATTTCAGTGAACTCAAGATACCTGATTTTTACCTGAAGTTTGCAGACATTTTTAATGACATATTTGTGCAATTAAAGGAAAAGTAGTATTTAACTCTCTCTTAAAACACACAAAAACCCATATTATACAGAAATATGTAATTGTATTTGATGATTTGTAGATTGCATTTAACAAATGATCTGTTTCAACACTTTCAGGTTTGTCAAAAGTGTTTTTTATGCATGTTTGGGTTTCATTTTGAGTTTTTGACCAGCAGATGTACATTGATGAAGTTTTGAAATGCTTTGTTTCTTCCATCACTAAAAATCATATGACTTATGAATATGGTGCATGAGCCATATAGACTACTTTTGTGACACTTTTATGATGCTTTTTTTTCTGTCATTTTGGAGCTTGACATCTGAAATTTCCTTAAAAAAAATTATGAATGCGAATTTAACCACGAGATAATTAAGCTATCGAGAATGACGTGTGTTGTGAGTTGTGAAGCCATGACGATTTTGTTTATTCCTTCTCTAGGGACCTGTCACTCACAAAATAAGCAGGATAGTCTGCCAATCTCATCACCACCACCCACTCCAGCACTCGATATAGCTCTGCCTCCCTCCACCATTACCCACACACACATTAAGCTTTGTACCATCAACCGATGAATGGTAATATGTGAGCCCTGATTCCATCTCACAATCCAGGTGGCAATGGGTGAAAAACAGGTGTGAGAAAACCAGTGAAGACATGTGCTACCGCGTGTTATCTCCTTTATATTCATGTTCAGTCGTGTCATGCTTGTTTGGATTCCCTGCCAAGAGCTCCTCTCATTTGCCACTGGGCTGAACAAGCTCCAGGCTGCCTGAAGACCCCTCGAAGCTCTTTTACCCCAGTGCTGGACTGGTGGCATGGGTTTTGGCAGGCCTTGTCAGGGCCCTGTTGGCCAGCACTCTTGGAAGGGCTGTGACATCCTTCCTACACGAGTGAAAATCTAGTATTTCTCTGCACAATATATTTTGTGCATAATTGCATCAATTTCTTGCTGTATTTGTTGTGCTTATGTTGACGACAAAAGGTTATTTTGTCCTAGTTTTTCTGTGACAATCACTTGTCAATATTGCCATGTGTTTAACCACTTTAGGGGTCACAGGAAATGACATTATGGCAACGCTGAATTGCTCATGGCATTGCAAGAATGCACAGAATTTATGTTCTGACATAAATATCATAATTGAGTGATTTTTCTTTAACAACTGGTAAAAATACAGGGGAAAGGGGGGGGGGGGGGTATACATTTCAGCAAATTTCAGCATTGTTTCAATTTTTTATTTAGTTTTTAATAATCTTGAAAAAGCATTAGTTTTTAGTTAAAGGGATAGTTAACCTAAAATGAAAATTATGTAATCATTTACTTGTTCCAAACCTAAACACAAAAGCAGATTTTTTTAAGCAATGCTGATAGCAGTTGATGGTAGTTATTGACTTCCGTAGTAATTTTTCCATACTAAAGTCAGTGACGACCATCAAGATTTGGTTACCAACATTCTTCAAAATCTTTTCAAACAGGTTTGGATCAACATAAAGGAGATTAAATGATGACAGAATTTTTATTTTTGAGCGAACTGTCTCTTTAAAAATGACAATGCTTACTTACTTACTTTACTTACTTTACAATGCTGACAGGGAATGTTATTTTTAAGTTCTGACAATTGTTCTGACAACTCAGTATGTTTTATATTATGTCAATATATTGAACTCTTTTATCTAGAACTCTATTATCAAGGAAAATGTATATTTCACATTATGACCCCAACATTTTGCATCCCTCTTACTAGTGTGAAGCTGGGCTTTGATATGTTTACCGCAGTTAGCAACGTAAATTCCAGCACAACTGATGTAACAATGAAGCCAAAATTCCTACCGTATAAAGCATGAGCGTAGGGCAATTAGCACTCAGTCATCTCATGCTAATCACTGCCTAAAGGCAGAGAACCGTAATTAACAAGCTGTAGATTCCCAGTCTCTGGGCGCTTCACTCAGGAGGAGGTCAGTGTGCACAGACTGAGGAAGCTATTGTGCTGACAGAGCTATGGGCGGATGTATATGTTGCTTGGGTTTGATTGGGAGGAGTTGAGTGTAATGTATCTAAAAGAGATGTGGTCAGAAGCACTTCCTTTTTATGTTACGCTTACTGCGATCATAACTCTTTCTGGTCGTATTTCATGTGTGAGAATGCAAATAAACATTTGAGAAGTTGGGAAACTGAGCTTACTCAGGCAAATAAACACAACATATTTTGCAGGGGCGTAGCAACCACTTTTTTAGAGGTCAGTGAATGACCTCAAGTTATATTGTAAGAGTTGTGCCACTGTGTAAAAACAAAATTGCAGTCAGCTGCATAAAACAATGATTTTAAGCCCAATCAGAAGTCTTTGTTTGCTTTGGTAGTGCATTGAACATATACAAAAGCAGTAATCTACCATTGCTTGTGCTCACTTACCTGCCTTTTAACTACTGAGGGATTGTTAATTCACCTAATTAATATTCATGAGCCAAGTACTTTACAGTTTAAATAATATATATATATATAGATTATTGAATCGGATTAGACCATTAGCATCTCGCTCAAAAATGACCAAAGAGATTCTATAATTTTCCTGTTATTTCTATAATTTTCCTGCATGGGTGCAGCAGGCACAGGGATATGACGCAGCGCCTGAAAGTAGTCCCCAGCTAGGCAACTAGTTATAATATAGCTGGGGACTGCTTTCAGGCGCTGCGTCATATCAACGCAGGAATGAGAGTATAGTTCCAAGCCATATCAGCCTAGAAAATCACAACTTTTCATTTTCCGTCGGTCTTAGTACACGATGTAACTACAGAAGAGTCAAGTTTTAAATAGGAAAATTATCGAAACTCTTTAGTCATTTTTGATGACCAAATGCTAATGGTCTAATCCGATTCAATGATCAATGCTAAGCTAAGCTAAAAGTGCTACCGCCAGACCCGGAGATCGGCTGAATGGATTCAAAAACGGTAAAACTCTACTGTTTATCTCTAGGGGAGTGTTCCTTTAATTGTCATGAAAATACAATACAATTGCTCTAAAACAGACTTCATTGAACAAAATATAATTTCTTTAAATAAAACTAAATAAATTAATTGTTTATTGTTAATGTTAGTTAATGCATTAACTGATGTTACCAATTGAGACCTTATTGTAGTGTTACCAACTTTAAATATTTACAAATAAATAATAGATAAATATATAGTTATTTAATTTTTTTTGTTTGTTTTATAGTCATTTAAATATATTGAATAATTTTATAATTTAATTATTTTAAAGTTGAAGTTTTCATCTAATATTCACTTTTTTTCAGCGTTATTTAAATTGGTGATTCCTTTTTTTAAATAATCTTTTAAAAAGTTTTAGTTTTTAGTTAAAGGCATACCTAAAAATGAAAACTCGGCAAGGCAACATTTTTCTTTAGTTTAAGTAAAATAATTAGAACTAAATAAATTGAAATTTAATTAATATATTTATTTAAAAAAAATTAACATTAACTTAAAATCAAAACAAAAAATATAAAAATAAAATCTAATTTAAAATATTAACAAAAACTATACAATAGTATATGATACTGAAATAGCACTGCATAAAATCATGCATTTAATTTATTTGTTTCTTTATTTATATCTTTATTTCAGTTAATGTTAATTTTATTTCAAGCTATTTTTTGAATCGTTTTAGGCATAGTGTTTAGATTGCTGTACGGTCTACCTTACCTGTATAGAAACATCACTATATGATCCTCCAATCACTCCAGAGATGGCCAGAGGGAGTTCGTCCGGCACAGGATTTGACCCGTCTGGACAGATGAAGCCTGGCTGATGCACCTTTGTGAGAGAAGCCCTCACGAACTCCAGCGACTGCTCTAGTGCATACGTGTCTTTAGAGCAGGTGTCCAGTATATGGGCTCCCAGCTTCAAGCCGGGCAGGATGCGGTTGTCCTGATTAATTTCGTCCAGTGCCAGCAACATGGCCTCCAGCCTCTGGATCCCACGCTCTTCATTTATCTTACCACAATCCTCCGTCCCTTCGCCCTTCTCGTGCACGGGGAACAGGCCTCCAATCACCAGGTCTCCATCCATGATGATCTCCCGCTTGGAAACGGCCAGAGGCGGGGTGTACCTGGGGCTCGTTTGGGCCAGAGGAATTAACAGGAACAGGAATACGGGTGTAACACCAGCCATGACAGGGTTTATGAGAGGTGAAGAGCTCTTATAACTACCCTGCGTGGTTTAGATGGTTGAGATATTTACTAAGTCCGCCATCGACTGTGAATGCATCTCGGAATCTTCTGCACCTGAAAAATAGATACGAATATCATTCACTCAGTGACTTTTCTCATTGACATAATGCAAAATAAACAACTCTGAAAATGAAAAATTTTAATTTTTTTTTATGATTAATACATCGGATAACAGAAGCATACAATGCACAGAGTCACATATTACATAAGAAATGGAATTTGCATAAGGTTTTGTGGTGGCAGTGAGGAGGCGGGCATGTCTAGATAGTAATTCATCCTGATTGAACTCAACATTTCAGAGGTGAGGCTCTGTTTTCTAGCTTCATTAATTCAGATACATCAATAACTCCCAGTGACTATGTAATTTTCTCATGGTGTCAAAGGTGATGGATATCATCTTTTAGGTTATGAAAAATTACAACCTGAGGGAAGAGGATGAAAAGATGAAATGATAAATAATTTCAGCTGATAGGAAAGTCTTTCGCAACTATATTTCACACAGACTGATAGAGATTTCATCTCTGTTTAGAGATGCCAGACTATCTCCTTTACATGTCTACTTCACCGTTGCAAAGATTATTATGTGTTACAGTATGCATTTTCAGATGGCATATGTTTTTTAAGAGCCTTTTCTACTTTCTCTTTGTTTGTTTGGCATTAATTATATCACTACAATCCTGTATGGTGAATTTTATGTTGTGTGTGTGTATTAATATATTTTCTCAGGAAATACACAACCCACCATCACAGCCCAGTTCTGATTAGCTGCTCACAAGTCCTGGAGTAGATATGACTCAGATTCAATGTAAGTCTATGGGCTTATTTCATGTTTTAAAAAATTGAATCAGATTGCTTTGAAGACTAACAGAACATCTCTCTTCAACAAGCGGCACTATTTGAGGTATGGTTTACGTCTGTAGCACATATGGTGCATGATGAGTTACATGCCAAATTAGGGTTAAGGGTTTCGAAAAATTGTGAGCAATAGTAATACTGATGCTTGTCTTAGCCAGCCCCTAATTATAAAATCTAACATATGTTTCTTTTACATTTTTTCAAGTTTCGCATTGATTATGATTCATTTGTGAGTTACCCTCTTCTAAGTGCTAGATATAAAGTAGCTATAAACTGCATAGCAAAACAGTTATAAATAATGCAGTATATATAAACTGAACATTGACCGTTTTATTGCCTTAGATATGATGACTAATATGATCATTTAAATGTAAGGGAGAACTTCCCCTGAGCCTCTGGACACCACTAGCTTTTCAAAAATGCCATACGTGATTTAATTTAAGATAAAGCACATATGTTCCTGGTGTTTCCCCTCTTGTACCCTTCCTGCTGGCGTAATGAGGCAACATCTTGTTTATTAGGTTTCTCTTCCTTAACTTCTGTTACCATGGAAACAAGAAAAAGTGGGTGGGTTGGGGTGGCAATGCACTGTGATAAAGATGTATACATGTTCTAATTAATACAAGATCTGTTATCATAGGAGAATTAAATTGAGGGATCAGAGGAAGTCAATAGAGTTAATTATTTGTAATGCCGGGACCGGATAACATTGCATTGTTTGAATCCTCAATCTTCCCAAGTGTGTCAAAAAATAAATAAAATAATAAATAATAATAAATAAAAGATACAATTGCCAAAGTTGCTTTTACAAGAAAATGTGAGATTGGATCAGAATAACTGAAGTATCTTTTTAGGTGTTATCTTCTAACATTTTCTACATATTTATTATTATACTGATTGCTGACATGTATTAAGGTACAAAAGAGGGCTTGAAATGCTTTATTTATTTATTTATTTTTGCAAATAAATTTTAAACAAAAGATCAATGAAAAGATGCTTAACTTTCAAATTTTTTATTGTCAATCTCGGGATGTCAAGTTTTTTCCTATTCATTTTCAGTGAGGTTTGCAATATTTGCACCCTTGTTATGTGGGGCATGTCTAAATATTTCAAAATTGATTTGTGTGATTCTGTTATTTTTTACAAAGACTATATATATATAAATGGAACAATAAATATACAAGCATAGAAACTGAATGGTAGGGCTGCAGTTTTAGCCTATAATAAGCTGTGACTCAGTAACTAGTTGATTTGTGACAAAATCTTGGTCTGTTTGTTTTAAATGAAAGAGAAATTATGCTCTAATTTTTCATAAAGTAAATTTGGATACAAAACTGTCACTGGGACGGTACACATTTGTACTTTTAAAGTACTAATATGTACATTTAATGTAGTAATACAAACCATTTAGGGTTAAATAAGGCACAAAGATATACATTTTAGTATTTGTGCCATAGGGCACCACCCAAGTGACAGCTTTGTGCCTTTTTTTCTGAGAGCAGTGATGAATTATCCTTCAGCTATTAAAAAGGTGCTGGTGTCTCTCAGTCCCCAAACAATACATTAGGGCTTATAATTAGAGTTCTCATGTTTCTAAATTTCACCAACAGCAGTTGACCAAAACCACAAAAACATTTAAATGACATTAAAAACTAATCACGGCTTTCCCTCTTCTCTGGAACAGATGGAAGCAACGGGCACCCTCTGTTCGCTGGACAAGAGAAAAGTGTCAAGGTAATGAACCGGTCCATGGTAATGAACTGAGGTCATTAGTACATCAGTAAAATAATAGCAGTCACACTTGAATAATAAACATTCACACAAGTTTAAGGCCACACAATGTCCCCAGGTGTAAATGTTAACGTATGCTATAGGTTTTAATGTCAATGTTTCATGTTTGACACTTCGGGGAAAACCGTTAACTGAAGAGTTATGGAGAGGAGCCATCATTACTGTGCTCTTGAATAAGGCACTTCAACCAAGGTTGCTCCAGGGGCACAGCGCTGCAATCAGTTCACTATAAAAGGAAAGCATGAGCAAAATGACAAGCGATCAAAATGATTTAGCCTAACTCTTGTGTTGTGCTGAAAATCCTTTAACTAAATGCTTGTTCATGGTCAAAAATGACCAACCTTTTAAAAATGGCTTGCTTGTAAATCTCACATGATTACCAAATCAGGGATTCAATATTTTATTCTTTCAATTAGCACATTTATGTATTTCTTTTTGGAACTGACGATACATCATTTATCGGAATTAATGCACCTCAGTTTTTAAATATAACACATGATTTGTGGAGAATTTTGTTTTCTCAAAGATTGATGTGCATATGATCAATGAGGCCTATGACCAATCAGATCCATAAAGTAATATGTAACTGGTGCCAATTAAAAGAAAACAAGTTCATGAAAAGACTGAATCCAATAATATAGCACAAGAAGAAGTTTATGCATGATTTTTATATTTTTGTAGGTCAATTTTGAAAAGATGGAGAAAAGAACCCCCCCTAAAAATTATTAAACACTTTTGGGGAAGTTTTTGCCTTGTGTAACCTATAAAATGCAATAAAATTGGACTTTTCAGGAAAAAAGGAAATCTTCTGCAGGTCAAAATGACCGGAACACAAAGTGATGGCTACATGAAACAAATAATGCTGCTTTGATTTGATTTTAGGTATAGTGAAATTAAGCAGCATATGGTTTCGAAAAATTTGCAGACTGTAATCAAGTCCAAGAAATCTGATTCATAACTCAAATCTGATGATGATATCAACTTAGTTTAACATAATAAAATTAATGATCACATCAGTATATAAACCCTTACTAGAGCATACATTTTTCTTAATGACATGCAATAAAATTATTTAAATTAATGCTCACATCTGATGGGAGAATAAACCTTTTCCGTCAGGTTACAGCGTAATAATTATGATTAATGGGCTTAATTTCATTGTGTTTTTTTGCGGTGTAATCTGATTGAGGAGCGCACCACACGGATCCAGTCTCTAACCCCAGGTTATTTTGGCTATAAAATCCATAGACAAATGCCCAAGCTTGTGGGAGAATGAGTTCCCTTGATTCTAGTGTTGGCAGCATTTATGTGTAGACTGAGAGACCAGATGGGATTTTACCAGTCTCGACTGCTTGACTGCTGATAAGTTTAAATGAAGTGATTTAATATCTGTGAAATATATCAGTGTAAAAATATTACATTTCTATAATATTATTCCCACACACTCTCACATACAATTAAAGACCAATTTCCTTTTTATAGGACCCACTTTGGTTTCATTAATAACTTCTGGAGCGCAGCCAGACCAGTTGAATGGCTCGGTAAGGTTGCCAAGGACGAAAGCATTCACAGACATGGAGTAAATTAACTGAGATGTTTATCTCAGCACGTCCAATCAGCTCTGCTCGATAGGTTGCTATGGATGCTTTACACTATTCAGATTCAAAGTGTCAGCGGATAAACAGAACAAGGGTGTTAAGTTGTGCAAGAAGTTTCCTCCTCGACAGAAAAATGGTTCACATTTCACAGATTGTGAAAGGTGTTCGAAGGCAAGGCTTGTGCTTTTCGTATGTTTATGAATATACTTATTCATGAAGACTCGTGAAATGTTATTTCTCTCTGGCTTCATCTGGTGTCAACAGAATAAACATTAGAGAATTTATCAAACTGTGTCACTGCGATTGCTTTGTTGTTTTTTAATGTGGCTATAATGATTTGACTGTCTTCATAAACTGTTTGAATATTAGCTTGACATGAATTTCATTACAGCAGTCTAAGCACCTTAAGGAACCAACAAGTCTGAAAAGCTTGAAAATGTTTGTGGTGGATGGTTTTAACTTCCAAATGTGTCCAACATCTGTCTGAAACCTGGTTTTCCTCAACAAATTTGCATTAATCCAGTAACTTAAAAATTAAATAACGATTATTTCATTACTAAATATGCTATCTTAAAGCCAAAATATGTCAAAAGATTAAAAACAGTGACTGTTTGCATAATGCACACCGTGTTTCTTTATTTCTCATAATGTACTGATCCTGTGTTTCTTTAATGTGTCTATCGGAGGCAATATAAGTTGATCAGAGAGTTGAGTGTGTCAGATTGTCGATCACATTTCTTTTGTGCTCTAATATCAAGTGCATTTATAGTCAACAAAGGAGCAACATCTCACTGAAATCCTAACGCAAGCCTGTCCTGTTTGTATTCTATCACACGACAGGTTTGTGCTCAAGAAATGCCAAAGCATCCGTGCACGCGCGCGATAAGGCAATTTTCTGGCACTCTGACTTGTTTGTTGCATGTAATAAATCGTTCCCTACTATAATAAGTACTTCCCCATTGGTGGTAAACACAACCAATCTGACATGCAAATGATTTAAAAATGAACCAAAGTGTACGCAAATAGGATATGGGAACTGAGGCGCGTAAATAAAAATGCATGCATGCTTACCTGAAGAATCGATTTGGCAGAAATTCAAAACTTGTTTCAAGGATGCAAAGTTGATTTTGCTTTGAAGTTAGTGAGAAATCAGCTTCCATTCATGATGTCCTCACAGGTGCAGGTGTTTGATGTGTTTGGATCTGTCCTTGGTGCTGAAACAAAGACCTGATGAAGCGCAGGGGGTGACGAAGAGGAGGAGGAGGAGGAAGATCTTACCTGTGCACAGTGGAATTCACTCGAAATGATGAATGCTTTCTCATTAAAAGCGACGTGCACTACAAACACCCTCTTCAGCCCACCTATGTCCACTTAATGGCCAGTTCGCTGCTTTCTCCTCAGTCTCGGGGTTTTGAGAGAGCGCAGGAATTCAGTCCACACACCTGCCATCGTGAGAGGTTTAATAAACTCTAACTAAATCTCCACGGATCACGCTTCGGTTTTCTCAGTCACGACTTTCCAATGTCTTTTACTGAAACTTGAGAGGTTGTTATTGAACAATATTGCCCAGATATAGCCACACAGTAACAAATGGTGGGTCCCTCTGTTACGATTTGATCTTTTAATTTTAAGTAATGGCTGTTGGTGTTCAAGGTTCGAGCTTCATGCATTCGTGAGGTTCAGGTGAAACAGCTACCCCTGCGCCTTTGTGTACCTCTCTCTCTCTCTCTCTCTCTCTCTCTCTCTCATTTGGCTGCTATCTGTGAAGATAGGTGGAGTCACAAACGATTTCTACGCTTGAAATTATTCATCCAAAATCATTTTTTAATAATGGGAAAAAACGTTATCTTGTTGTAATTCGTACTTTATCTTAAGTAGCTTGATTTGTATTAGGCCTACAGGTTTCGGAATTTCACTGTACATTTGTAAAACCTGAATTAACGTCGAAATCAGGGGCGGACTTACCCATTAGGCAAAGGTAGGCGACTGCCTTGGGCCCCCAAAAGCTAAGGGCCCCCTAAAATGCTTTTCATATACGAGAAGCAGGACAGCCATCTGCTTGTCCGAGTTGAACCTGCTTCTTGTGTATCCTACATGTAGCAAATATAAATATAATGCATCTGAAGCTGACTGCCGCACGAGCGCGAGGTCTCTCTTTCCCAGCGCGCACACACCTCTCTCCCTGAGTCTGCTCTGTTCAGCGCGCGGCTGAAAGGAACTGCGCTTTCAGTTAAAACACAGATATGTTGCTTCTCTAATTTTACATGCAAATATAGCCGAAATCACAGCACAGCTGTTGTCTTTATCTTATGTGTAGCCTATTTGATTTTATCAGACGACGGCTCGATTATAAATTTATAAATAAATCAGGATTTTTGTGCAGATTAACATCTTGGAAGGGAGAGGTGGTTATGTAGTCTTAATGGGTTGTATTTCATATTCATCCCGTTGTCTAACAACAGAAAAAGACAAATATACCAATGAAAACAGAGAATTTAGCTGTATGAGGGTCAAACAAAAGTAATAATAAATAATAAATGTACATTTTGCATGTTCAGAAGTGAGCTGCCCTGTCCTGCGAAAATGTAAACAGGTTTGTGTAAATAAATTGCTCAGTGCAAAGAAAGAGACGTGATGGGAACCTGGTATTTCTATGTTCTTTTTTCATGTGTCTAATAGACATGAACAAGTTCTTTGAAAAACATCTATGGCCTTTGAAACATGTCTTCATGCTCTATGTTAACTATGTTTTTTTGTTTGTTTGTTTTTTTAAAGTGTGTTTCACTAATAATAAACATATATTGCATAAAGCATCCATATTTGTCCATGTCCATGTTGATTAGAGTATTAAAAACTTGAAAAGTATTAATTTAAGGTACATTTAGAACAGATAAAAACGTGCGATTAAATTCCGATAATTTGCGAATTAACTCATGACAATAATGCGATTAAACACGATTAAATATTTTAATCAATTGACAGCCCTAAGTTAAAATGACTAAAATTAAATGTAGGCGTATGCTGGCAACTCATCAGTGGACATTTCTCATCAATATAGGTTATATTTTTTTCACACTTTTCTCATTCTTGCTAATTCAAGTTTTTATATAAATGAACCTCTAAAGGGAACCGAATGTCTTCAGGAAAATTTCAATGGCATTTTCATTTTACCTGATAAAATATAATTTATGAACTGAGCACTGCTTTGTTTACAGCCGTTACCGGGGAAACTGCTCTATTTCTGACATTCCAAAAGCACCTATGGTAGAAAATTAATCTGCATTTTCAATAATCCAGTCTGCAGTTTTTGTTCAGACCAATGCGAAAATCCACCCAAATAAACCCGTTTTAAATAACATAATAATTTATACTTCTGGCTCATCCCTTTTCTTAAAAAAAATGTTTTAAAGGTTCAATTGTGAGGTTAAATATAATTTATTTAGTTTTTGTTAAAACTTATATTTCAACGGTAAATCAATTGTTATTTTGTGGTCTACAACATGAAATAATAAAAGTGTCTGCTAAATGAATAAATGTAAATGTAAATGAAAGAATCCCATTATAACATGTACATGAAAAATGTAGAAACATTGGACTCAACTATGCAGCAGGCATCACGACAAAAAAAAGGAACCTCAAGCTTGATCTAGGTAAATGTGTGCAAATCTATAGGGCCCCATACCCATTCCTATATTTGCCTGGGGCCCCCAGTTCACTAAATCTGCCCCTGGTCGAAATATGCATATAATATGCAGAAATATTATTTAAAATACAATAAAACTCTTAAAAAAGTTATACCATTTCAGTCTGTCACGCCCTCGCGTAAATCCACTCTGTTTTTTAAGTCTTATGAAGTGTAATACAAAAAATAAATATATAAAATAAAATTAGTAAAGTGCTGTTTATCGACACATTTTCATCTTTTCCCCTGCCTTAACAAAGCTTATGAATATTTAATGATGCAAGCACTGAGACCGATTGTGATTGGCTGTCTGCTTAGGGCTTACCCTCTTTAGAAGTACAGCATATTGTGAGCATGCAGCAGGTTTAGAAATGTAGCCCCGCTTTATTCGTCTGGAATATACTATAAAAAGATTTTTAAATATCAGAAAAACAACACAAAAGTGCCTTTATCACCACGTCGTGCCCCCTGTCAACAAGCTTGGGCTTGCCTTTAAATATGAAATTGTATTGCGCCAAACATTTAGGGGTGCAATGCGCAGTTTGGCCTGGTGGTGGCAGTGATGAAAAAAGTCATTTATTGTGCCGTAACTTTTATGGCAAGAAAATTTTACGCAAAACCATTGACTGCATTGGTTAAGTTTATGGGGTTGTAACGTGATGAACGAACGATTCAAACCCGAAGACTTGTCAGATAAGAGGTGAGGTGAGCTAATCATAGACTAAAGCCCCTTTCACACTGCACGTTGGTCCCGGAAAATTGCCGGAGTGCCTTCTGTGTGAACGCAAACACGTCCCGGAATTGATTCCGGGATCGATCCCGGGTTGGGGACCTAGTAACATTGCTAGGTTCAGTCCCGGAAGGAGCACTGTGTGAACAAAAGCCAGAACCAATGCCGTAAAGGCTGATGACGCACGTTATCATGCGACTCTTTTACTGGGTATCTGAAGGCAGATCAACATTCACACAACGAAAAATGTGTAAACTGGAATGAAGCAGCGATTGGAGCTCCTCACTATCTGCGCTGAAGCTGAAATCGTTCGCCAGTTTAGTGAAATGGTGCGCGGCTCATTATACACGTCACATGAAGTGTCACGTGTCTTTACGGGATCTTTACGGGTTGTGTGTGAACGCACGCACAGATTCTGGAAAGTCTCTGGCAGTGTGAATGAACCAAAATCAAACAATCCCGGGATGATTCCCGGAACACATTACCCGTGTATTTTCCGGAATCTCTGTGTGAAAGAGGCTTTAAAGACCCAGGTTAACAATGAATTCATTTTTTTTCTGTTTCTTATACCATTATAGTTTTGTATTGTTTGTAGTGTGATCAACATTTGCATAAGTAGTATATGTGTTAGGGAGCATGTAACATTTTAATTATATTTTGCTAAAATGAACGAAATGACTGGAAAAAAGATTCGTTCATTTTGCTGTACAAGACTCAAAGGTCCGAGTCAGTGAAATGATCCGAACTTCCCATCAGTAGTTGATATTTGAAATCACCAAAATAAACACGCCCCTACACGCCTTGATAGCTCTGCCCCACACATATGTATGCATCCCAGGCAACTATTAGTTTTGTGAAACAAAGTAAAACCAATGTTTCACCATGTCTACACCGGACGCGAGCGGACACAATACTGTAGAAGTCATTATAATCAGTGATGCTGTCTACACTGGATGCTGCGCGGCGCGACAAATTTCCGACAGAAAACTGTTGCCGCGTTCTATTTATGACGTGCTGACACAAATTTCGAATCATTTTCAATGGTCGCTTTGTCGGCTGTTCACTGAACGCTCTCTCCATATCATGAGACAATCAAGTTTGTGTTTTCACAACGTTCTATTTCAATGCTCTATTTTCAATGGTTCCGGTCGTTCCTATTAATTGTTGTATGTGGGGCCTTAATTAGTAGGACACCAAAGGAAAATATATCGCTTCTCCTTTAAGCGTTCGCACTCAGACGCATAGTGTATGCGGAGGGGGAAGCAGAGGTAGTTTTTCTCTCTCATATTTGTCTTGCATTTATTGTTTTTTGTAATGTAATCACTATGATTATGATGTTAAAACACTGTTAAGAGTTTATTTCATAATGTGTATCAGTGTGATTAGCTTATTTTCTTTGAAAGTGGTTCTTTTAACGGTGCTAAAGTTAGCGCCTCATTTTCACGTGCATCTTTCAATGCAGGAATGAGAGAGTAGGCCTTGTGATGTCTGTGTACTAATCTTGCCTCACTACTCCGTTTAAGGTATGTTGTTTCAATTTGTGATTATTAATTTGACTGTTTACTATGTAATTTGTGAATTTAATTTGATAATCGTGTACCCCAGTATATATTAGAACTATCTTCATATTAATTGCCTTGTGGTGTGCTTCATGCATGAGACTGTTTGTGTGGGAAAAAAGTAACTTTATTATACACACAGTGGTTCAACAATAACATTTTGATGCAGTTAAGAGATTACAGTACATTATATGTGCCTCTCTGAATTTACAGCATAATTGTATGTTAACCTTTACAATTGTTATGCCTTTACAATTATGTTAAGCATTTTCCATTTATGTTTCCTATGTGTGCTATCCTGTTATGTGAGGAGATTCAGCGCCGACATTTACACGTTAAATGCTATGTATCGCTACTCTTTAAGCGTTCGCGCTCAGATGCATGGTGTATGCGGACGGGGAAGCAGAGGAGTAGGCCTTGTGATGTCTGTACTAATCTTGCCTCACTACTCTGTTTAAGGTGACTAAATTCCATGTCCATCATCCCATTTGTTGTGTGGTCGTGTTTCCATGGTGTCCGGAGGTTACCACTTGAAGTCTGCTACATAGACACACCCCTTACTGCTGATTGGCTACAAGTTTGTTTTGGTACTCGGCCCCGACTCGGTTTTCTAAAGCATTTTTGAAAAATTACATACCCCACCTTTAAACTATCCAAATGTTGCTTATAATAAACGTTTTAAGGATTTTGAAACTACACCGAGGGAACGAGTACTGCCATTCGTGCCATGCCATTCAGCTGCACAACTCAGGTCGTCGCTTCAGTCGAATTGGCCGGATTTCCTATGGCGACGCGCCCGCTTACATAGCCAGATGGACCCGCCCCTTCTGGCGGGCTTTGCGCCATAGGCTCGTGCAGCACCGCTGACGAGCCATTGGTTCGATTTTAAATCACTGCACGAACCAATGGATGTGCAGTCACACTGCATATTGCAGCACCTGCTGTCAAATTGATGATGTTTTCTTGATTTGCTGGTGCTTTTTCTATTTGCATGTGTTTTCTGAAGTTGCAGCGCCTTGAGCTCTCTCAGTAGTTTTGCCTATATTAATTGTTTTCCTTTGACGCAACAGTGCAAAGACAAAATCTTTTATTGATTTATAAAGGACTCGTCAATCAATCAACAAATAAGATGTTAGAAGTCTAAAATTTAGATTTAAAGCAATAACCTGACCAACAATGGAAATTTGCTCATTATTTTCAAACTCTGTCAAAATATCAGAAAATCACAGTAAAAGTATTGCACAAAATTACAGTTACTGTGGTCCAGTCTACTTTTTAGCAACAACACGAGATGCAGAGAATTATAGCCTTGTATTACCAACCTCTACAATCCAGCAGTATATCAAAGAAGCCTAATTACACATTTACATTTAAGCCAAAGTGAAGGAAATGCTGCCTACTTGCAGGATTTGATTCGCAGGGTTGATTCGAACCCAAACTCTTATGAAAGGGCTTTTAATGATGAGGTTGTTCATCTGCGCAAGACAGCATAAAAAAGGTGTAATTACAGAACGAAACTTAATGTTCTGATGCTTCTGGGAGGAATTCAAGTTCATACTGTAAGTATGCATCAGGGAGTGCTTAAGATCCAAGTTCCAAAATGCTGTGTTAAGACCCCTCAAGCGCTGTTCAAGTTCTGTTCTCAACCAATTAGAGGGGAATCAGGAGGGGGTTGGTCACTGATGGAGAGACACACACCGATGGGAGCACAAAGCCTGCTTTGTCTTCCATACACACAAGTAATTTGGATATTTTCAGAGGACGGTGGAGAGAAATGCACATGCACCACAGTGATGATTAGACCAGCAAACACTCGCAATAGATTATATAATAACCACCTCTAACACAAAAGGACCAATTTTGCCTTGAAAAAGAGGTCTGTTCAACATCATAATGGCAGAGAGATCTAGAGGAACGAGACAAATAGAATGAAGTTTTGGGGAGTGCAAGGACACATAGATATGATAACCAGAAATTGCTCCAAACTTTTCCACCCAAATGGAAGTACAGTAGTGTAATTTGTCAAATTCTCAGATCAGTCTGAAAGCTGTGGTCAGCCCTCTGGGAAAAAAAAATTGTCTGATGCAACAGCGTGTAAAATGTCTATTGCTATGCTAAATAACAACAAAGCTTGTGAATCATTCATGCAAAAATAACATCGATTTGTTATAGTCGGAGGTAAAGTAACCGTGAAAGTGAGGTTTATAAATAGGTCAGCCATAATAATTGAACGCTCAGGCTGCGCTCTAAAATGCTGCAGAAACGAATTGTTGATTCTGTTAAGGTTTAATTCAGTTTAATTTAACAGGGTCGAAAGTTCTCATTCAATCCAAGTCAAAGGCAAGAGGATCGGGACAAATTAACTAGTCTATATTTGCCAAACTTCATGGGTGTTGATATTTTGCTTTGTTTTCTGTCTGTGAAATAAGCACATTACTTCTTTAGGAGCTGAAATTAAATATTTATATATTTCTCTAATTTATTTTGTGTTTTCAACAACCATTTTCAAAGACTCCCATGCCATATTTTAAATAAATTGTCATACACTGTAAAAAACTGATCCTTTTAAGTCATCTATAAAATAAATAAATTAAAAAAACCCACCAAACTTTAAAAAAATACATGAACATTTTTATGGGTTTCCAGTGATTTTGACCTCGAGAGGACTGCCACTACTGACTTTGCTTACACAAGGTGTAACAATTTTCCAAAAACATTTTAAGTTTTTTTTTTTTTTTTTTTTCTCCCAAACTGATTGATCTGAGCTTATGTACCTCAGTTTTTGACTAAGTATTGCCAAAAACATGCACAAATAATGCTTGTTCACTAAAACAGTTATTAGGATTTTCAGCATAACACGAGGGTTAAATTTACTGTATATTTTATTAACTGGTATAATGTAAATATATCCACCTAATATCTGTTGTGTACCTTTATAACACATGGATAACCAGCAAATAGGATTGAGAAAACCACATGAAGATTCACAGCTCATTAAAAGTAGCTTTTTCACAAGCTGAGGAGGTAAATACTAATATATACATAAACACATGGCATTAAAATAGTGTAATAAACTTTTAAATGTAATGCTTTTTTTAACTGTAAATTATAAGATGACTTGTAAATTTAAAACTGTAAACGTGTAAATTAAAAAAAAAATTTAACAGAATTTTAAAGTGTCCTGTTAGATTTATTACAGTTTTCACTGTATATGGTAAGGGAACTTACTGTTAGATTTTTGTTTATTGTTTAAAAAAGTATTTTTATTTTTACAGTACGCAGCCTCAATGGTCCTGGTCCAGAATAAGCTGTAATGTGGACCAGACTTGATGTTGAGGATCAAACACCATCTGTTTGAAAGAAGTGAAAGTATTTTATACTCTTGGCCGTGTCTGTGAAACTTCTTTAGATGTCTCAAGAGGCAGTGTTCTGATGTATTATTTTCAATTAGTGCCTCAACAGTGTGGATTTTGATGAGAGTTTGAAGTTGACTGTGTACATACGCCCTCTAAAAACTTTAATGTGTAGACACAACATAAATCCATCTCTTGGGAGAGCAGACAATTGTTTTGGTTTTTACAGAAAACAAAGAAAGCTGTACCAGACTTAATACAGAGAGGGATTTACAGTAGTTTGTGTCTGTCTGGAGGGCAATGAAAAACTAGACATCAAAGTTTTGAAGTTTATTGGAACTGGTTGAGTTTTAGTGATCAGTCACTACAAGACAAATAAACAACTAAGGCTGTTTGTCAGATGTGTGGTTGTTGTTTTAACTCTAGACAAAGAAGACAAGTCAAGCTAATGAAATCAAATGAAAATATTATGTAAATATGGCTCGTATAAAACCCTCTATTGTAAATGCTATATCCCTCGATTTTTATTTAATTAAACAATTTTTTTTTTTACAAAAAATGTAAACAAAAAAGTATAGTAACAACGTTCAACGTATAGAAAATATCACTGTATTAAAAAAAAAACACCACAAATATTATTACAGGGAAATCAAGTATATGCAAGACCATTTATATGATAAAATATGATCAGATAATTATGTGCTCCAAACACCTTTAATTGCAAACAACAAATAAATAAGTGTTGGAAATGTGCTACAATCATGAGAAAATCTTATCTGTCAGTTTTTTTGTGCAAATAAAGATTTGTTTTGTCTATGAACATATGGCTTTTGATGAATGAATATTCAAGTCACATAACTCTTCATTTTTTGGGAGTTTCTTTAGGTGCGAATTAGCAATTACTGAAGGATGAAGACAAGAACGTGTGGATAGAAAATAACAAATAAGACTCAAATAATTGAAAGCTGAACATTACCTAGATTCACATGAATAATCACTAACATCACTGTCAGTTTAACTTGAGTCATTAGGAACTAACGATCAATAACAAATAAACAACAGATTCGCTAATGTAATACTAATGAGGTGCACTAAATAAAATATGAAGATGTTTTCAAGAAATTCAGGTTACCTGGTTAAATTGTTTGTATACAGACACAATTCTGCGATTCCCTTTGGAATGGAAAACAATCCTGACTAAACGACATTCTTTTCCATTTATCAATAGAAAAAAAACGTTTTACACACAAATCCACCATAATACTTAAAGGGATAGTTTAACCCAAATTAAAATTGTCTATTTCTTCACCCTAATTTTTTTTTCCCTGTAGATGACAAAATTGGGAAATCCCCAAAACAGTAAAAATGGTTCATAGAACATGGAAGCCATACTATAGTTTTATGTGAGAAACAGAGCAAAATAAAGTGTTCATTCATTGATAATCAAGAATTTACTCAAATCTGACCCTTCCTTTTTCTTATTTACTCAAGTCTGAACCTGCTTGGCTTTTCCCTAAACCAATAACTTATTGTTATGTATGTAGTAACCAAATATTTGTTAGAATGTACCACGAACTTTTGAAGAGGGCAAGATTTTGGTCTTTTCCTCACACAAACGTTTCAAATAGACTTAAATCATTTTTTATTAACTGAAATATTTAAAACTAAACTAAATTTACTAAAACTAAAATAAAAATTAAATCTAAAAAGCAGCAAATTTTGTATTATTAATAGTATATAAATAATACTAATATAAAACTTCATGGAATAGAACAAACAAGTCATATGGACCACTTTTATGATGCTTTTTTCTGAGTTTGAAAGTTGCCATTTTTCTGCACAACAAAAACAATGACAATATCAGTTTATTTTGGTAACTATTTCTTTAAAACCAACTAAAAACTATATTCACTTCCTTTCACATTTCCCACAATTCTGCTCTCTCACTCTTCCTCGATCATCATCTCTCTTTCTTGGCCCTGCAGATTGTTTTTGCCGCTTCCTGTGATTGGTGGAGGGGTGTGGTCACACCTCTCCATCCCATCTGAGTCGAGGTCCAGCTCCTCGAAGGAAGAAACGCTGGAGTTGTCGCTTCTCTCCACATGGTCGAAGTCCCAGGATCGGTCTCTGTCGTGTGAGTGCGTCCGTGTGTTGGACGGGGCAGGTGAGGTGTCTTGGGCAGGCGGCTCACAGAACTGCACTCGCTGTGGGAGTCAGCACCTGTATGTAACACACCCAACACAAACACAAGAGGTGATTCATTTTTCTCCATAGTGTCACAGCGAGCAAGCAGCACCTCCGCTAATGAAAGCTTCTCCTATACGGCTAGCATACAAAAGCTATAAATTATTTCTAGAACTCCTGGCCTCTTAACATTTCAGAGTAAAAAAAATAGACTCTCGTTTTCTTCTGTTTAATCAGCTACTCCAGGTTGTTTCTGCTGCGGTGCTATTTGCTAATTAGCAGTTGTGCTTGTGTATTCATGGAAGGGAGATGATGAGTGTTTGGAGAACTGCATGTGTTGTCATTGAAATGTGTGAACACAATCCTTTGCAGAAAACTAGATTTCTGCTCACCCATTCAAAACTCACTGCCATCAAGCTAAAGATATTCCAGTATGGTTGTTATTCTTAGTATACATTATGGTGGTTGCCTACTTTAAAAGATCTCTGCACGCGTCCCTCCTTCAGTGCACATCTATGGAATTCTCCAACTGTTTTATTAGACTACTAAAGCTGTTTTGACTCCTTTGACCACCTAGCAACCACTCAGAACATCCTAGCAACTGCAAAAAAACACATTTAATATTTTAATAATGCAAAAATCTAGTTTTTCATTCTTTTTTAATGCATTATTAAGCATATACAGATGGACATTTAAAAATAAAAAGGGCAATACCAATAATTTGATAATGATAATTAAATGATCACAGCCAATTAATGGCTGATATTAAAATTCTGTACCATTTTGTATAAATCAATTAAAAATCTAAAATCAGTCATTTTTAAATACCTCACGTTGCTTTTGTTAACTAAATTACTAAAATAAATTTCATGAATTAAAATAAAGCTGATATAATATAAGTTATATTATATTAGTGTTATTTTAATTCATGTTATATTATATAACAAATACTGAAAAACTTAATTCAATATCTTGGCAACTATATGAAATTAAATAAAGCCAAACAGAAATATAAAAAAAGCAAACATTTCTAAAACTTAAATTAAAATATTAATGTAAAATATAAAAATAAAAGCTAATTCAAAATATTAATAAATACAATAATAGTAATGAAATAATACTAAAATAACACTGGGTCTCACTCAAGATTTTCGTCTGAAATGTAAAATATAGTTTTGTATTTTTATTCCTGCATGAAAAAAAAAAAGTTTTGAAATGTACTGTAGGGTGCAGAAATATTTAAAAATTCAGCCCAATAATGACAATCTGGTTATCATGATGATCATTGTGAGTGATTACCAAAAGATATTATATTAAAATTCTATAATATTTTATCTAAATAAATCAACTAAAATAATTTTAAAAGCTAAATAGAAATATAAAAAACTAGTAATAATAAAAAATAATAAAGCACAAAAATTACTACAACAAAGTGAAATATTAATTTAAAATATAAAAATAAAGGCTAATTCAAAATATTAATAAATACAATAACAGTTCTGAAATAATACTAAAATAACACTGGGTCTCAGATTTTTTTCAGAAATGTAAAATATAGTTTTGCATTTTTATTATATTATACAAATATAAAAAATTCAGCTAAATAACGATAAACTGATCATAATTGTGACCATTGTGACTGAACACCCAAAAATATTAACCTGATAATAAAATTCTGTAATATTGTCTAAATAAAAAAAATTAAAAAAAATTGAGATTTACTAAATAATATATTTAATATTGTTATTTTTTTTAAAGATGAACTTTAAGTCAGGGTTAGATAATGACATAGGTAATCACAGGGGAAATGATCAAATATTGACCAATGGGGATACATTAAAAATGGTGAAATATCAGTATAGCACTGGTATGTTGTGCCTCCCTATTGAAACATAATCTGCTGTATCACTCAGGAGTTTTAGACACACACACACACACAGACACACAGAGTAAGTGACAGTATGAGAGGACAGACAGACTAACAGATTGAGAGAGGTGCCACACAGCCTGAGTTTCACTGAGAGGTGTGTGTTTGTGTGTGCGCTCATGCTGCTTGTGAAGGAGACCCTGCGTGCTCACACTCAGCGTGTCAGAGTGACAAACGTGTCAGGACCTCCTGCGTCTCAGCTTTTTTTCTGCTTATGTCAGTGCTTCCAAGATGAAGGGATGTTTTGTGTGTCTAATAGATGACCATTCACTTACTGTTTATCTGCCTCCTGCTCCTCCTGTCAACGTGGCATTTTTGTAAGTAGGAACGGACAGACTAGATGAAGGGAGGATAGTGAGGGATGACAGGGGTGTGTGAGAAAGTGAGAGAGGAATAAAGATGAAGAGACTGATAGTGGCAGAGAGAGAGAACAAAGTGTCCTTCATTTGCCATCAGCATGCGTGCCGGAGGCTGCGGGAAACTAACATTTTTCTTCATAACTCAAAAACTACTACAAATGTGAGTCAGAAGTAATAGTAGCACTGAAATATTTGCATTTAGAAAAACTCACTCAAACGAATCAGAAGAGGGAAGAATGAATTGCCTCATCTCTTTTTAATTGTTTACCACCTGCTTTCTGCAGGAAATAGCACATTTGCATTAAGCAAATAGTGCTGAGTTTTGTAAATATGCACTCTATAATAATTTACATAGACAGGACGGATCTTTGCACAAAAAAAACGACAATTTAGCACTATTTCTACTAATTTAATGCCTAGTTAAACTGGACTGTAAGTGTTTTCTGAATTTTACGGTGGCCGAGATAGCTCAATGCGCTGCAACTTCAGAAAACACATGCAAATAGAAAAAGCACCAGCAAATCAAGAAAACATATTCATCAATTTGACAGTAGGTGGTGCAAATGCTCACAACACAAACAAATGAAGAAACGCACTGCAAATGCTCACAACACAACCAAATAAAGAATTTTATTTGTAGCGCGTTTCTTTGTTTGGTTGTGTTGTGAGTACTTGCAGCACATGTGTTGTAAAATTGTTTTCTTAATTTGCAGGTGTTTTTTCTAATTGCAGCACGTTGAGCTCTCTCGGCCACCGTAGAATTTAGTGGTCTGGTCATGAAACAAACTAAAACAAATCTAATGTACTGTATCTAAGACAAGGGTGTGAGAATATTAAATAATATGTACAGTGCCTTACGAATGTATTCATACCCTTTCATTTTTTTCACGTTTTATGTTGCTGCCTTATGTTAAACTGCTTTAAATTACTTTTTTCACCTCCACAGCAATCTACACTCCATACACCATATTGCCAAAGCAAAAACAGAATTGTCACAACGTAAATTTATTAAAAATAAAAAAACTCAAATAAGTACATTACGTAAGTATTCACACCCTTAAAATCATGATCAGAAAGCTACCGGATTTCATCAAAAATATCTTAATTTGTGCTCTGAAGTTGAACAAAGGTCTCATGGTGTGTTCACACCGGACGTGACTTGCGCGAATAAATCGCGCTATTCGCGCGTAGTTGGACGCGAGAACATTTTGGGTTTACTCGCTTCATTCGCGCGTGAAATTCGCTTCATTCGCGCGTGAAATTCACTGCACAACAGACGCGAATTCGCGTCATGGGCGGGGCTTCTGCCAGGGGGCACAATGACTGCCACAGAGAGCATATGTATAGAATTTGGCAAATAAAATCAGCCCTTTATGTGCTATGGAAACACTGGACGCGTGTATTTCAGCCGAGAATGTAGTTCTTTAAAACTCAAATCTGCGGTTTATTTATAAAAACAGCCCCTATTTGAAAATGTGCTTTGCCGATTTCGGAGCCGTGAGCTCCAGGCGATCACCGGGCGCTCGTGCTCATGTATCCCGAAGAGAGGAGCATAACCTCAGCTAGTCCTTCTGACATTTGCCGCTGGCTCTGATGTCTCTGTAGTGGATAAACATAAGATATAATTTGTTTTGGGTAAATCTAACAGGTAATCTTTGGTCTATAGTACAGCTCCGGATACAGCTACTATGATTTAGTCCTCTGTTGTTTTGATTTCTGCCTCGCTCGTAATCACGTCACTACTAGAGCAAGCTCCTGATTGGTTAGCGCAGCGCGAATATCCGCAAAAGTTCCGATTTTTGAACTTGCGCGTCATTCGCGCCGCCTCATTCGCGCGAATCGCGCCGCAGGATGTCAATTCACGTCTTTGCATTGACTTAACATGTAAATCACTCGCGCTTAACGCTTCATTCGCGTCCGGTGTGAACGCACCATTACGGGTTTGAAACGACATGAGGGTGAGTAATAAATGACAGAATTTTCATTTTTGGGTGAACTCTTTAATTTGAATTCAAATTAATAATAAAAAAATGTAATTTTTATATCTCAAAATAATTTTTGTTGTAAATTTCTCACAAAGAAATGGACTCTCATATCTTTCAAGCAAAGAGAGAAGAGAGTGAGCTTATGCTTAAGTGCAATCACTCTTTTGTGAATTTTTTTTTTTGTGAAATTTAAGGTGTTACAATTGCCCTTGGGTTCCCATATGTGACGACCCACCGCACACAACACACACACAGACAGTCCTTGCCATGTAAAGCACATTTCAGTGCAATATGCCACTTTGACAAAACTCATTTTGAAGCTGTTTCGTGAACTGCATCTTTCACCAGGGAACAGATGTTGAATGCTTAAATCTGAGCAGCGAGGTCAGCTTCACACCACTTCAGCAAAACACAGCGATTCCTTCAGCATGACTAACTAATATCACTTGACTACATCACTTGCAGAAAAAAAAATGCGTAGCTGACACAGCGCTGAAACTTCATGACATTAAGTAATTTTTTTAATTACTGCAACTTAACACAGTCTTCAAAAAGAGATGATAGTGCATATTAATAATTAAATGGTTAGTCATTTCTGAATTTACAGCTGCAGTGAATATCCCTGGCAATTTCAATACACAGAGACAATCAGAAGTACTAGGCCTACTTCATAATCAAGGACTAGAAAATCTGTTTTCTTCTGTTCACATCTGTTCTCTGCACTTTGTCACTACAGGCACACTGCTGGAAGACTTCTGCTCATTAATAGTCGAAAATTTCACAAAGTGTCAATTTTTGGTGTACTGTTATGTACACTAATAAATCATAAGCACGTGTTTATTTTGGTAGTAGGAAGACAGACCAAATAAACTGACAGAAATAAAAGTGTAAAGGTTCAGAAAAATATTTCTATATGGAAAAAGTCAAACAGGGTTGCTACTGTACTTGTAATAATGCTATAAATTCTGAAATGGTTATTGGTAATGGTCAAGTTTGATTCCTAGGAAATACATGAATTGAAATTATGTGTAGCTTGAACGCAATGTAAGTCACTTTTGTAATACATGACCCTGGACCACAAAACCAGTCAGAAGAGTCTTTTTTTTATTTTATTGAGTTTTATACATCGTCTGAAAGCTGAATAAATAAGCTTCCCATTGATGTATGGTTTGTCAGGATAGGACAATATTTGGCCGAGATACAACTATTGGAATATCTGTCATCTAAAGGCCTTTCCACACGAAAACGTGAGGCGAATCGCCCGCGAATGTTGCTTTCACACCAAGCGCGAAACGAATGTTCGCCTTCTGCTAATTCACGCCTACACGCTAGGGGGCGCCGACCAACAATGTATTTTTCGCGTATATGGATTTAAATGGATCTAAATTAAGATAAACAAAGTTTAGTTTATGTGAGAATAAATCTGTTCTCAAATACCAACAATAACAAGAACTCAGCATCCACTGAGTTCAATATAAAATGTGGGAAACTATTAGTTGGTTATTCTAAAATTAATTGTATTACAAATTATACTACGGGAACATTTCACATTCTCAGAGTCAAGTCAAGTCACCTTTATAGAGTGGACTCTGAGAACGTGAAATGTTCCTATTTACAGGGTGTTTTTGTAGTCGTGGAAAATCTAGCCAATCACAGACATGTTTGTTGATCTCTTGGAGGCAATAGCCAATCAGAGGTGTTTAAGTTAGAATCCACTCACCGCTCATACAAAACGCTGGAGATTTTGGTCAATGCTGAGTTATGCTCGCCCTCACCAATTGTCTTTCATTACAAACAACGATACAAAGTAAGAGATTCATTATGCAGTGTAGACAACTTTATTGATTTTAATGGAACATTGTGAGATCACAAATTGAGATTCAGTGACAGCTTTTTAGTAATTGTAAAGTGACTTTTGACTTTCGCACTTTCGAGGCTATATAGCTATAATCCGTTGACAAAGTATAGTTTATCATGCTGCTAGGAAGAACGATGGCCAATTACATGCTGCAAAATTTTGGAAGGGACGTCTAGATGTAAATGCACGATTAACTCTGAAGCTGCAGTTGACAGTGATACGAGCACAGGACAAAAACATGGCATGTCAAATTAGATACGCGCAATGTAAATGCAGACTAATATACTAGAAAAAGCCACGTGGTGCGGCTGACACAGAACAGCGAACACAGTTTGCGTCCAGCGGATATTCTCCAAAATGGCGCTATGGTGACGCGGAAGAGTCGCGGAGGAGACAAATTGTTGAATAAAGTTATTATTTTGGTTTTCTTTGCATACAAAAAGTATTCTCGTAGCTTTGTAAAATTACGATTGAACCACTGATGACCGATGGACTATTTTGACGATGTCTTTCACACTTTTCTGGACCTTGACAGTGTTATTTACACTTTATTGGCAGTCAATGGGACAGTCACAAGCCTCCTGGTTTTCATCCAAAATATCTTCAATTGTGTTCCCAAGATGAATGAAGCATTTACAGGTTTGGAACGGCATGGGGGTAAGTGATTAATGACAAAATTTATTTTGGGGTGGAGTAACCCTTTAATATATAGCTCTGCTTGACACATTTTGTATCAGGGAGTCCCTGCTCCATCATACAAATCTCCCAAGGGGTCCTTGCCCTGTAAAACGTTAAAGACCCCTGTGCTAGAGGATCAAACGTGTGCTTGAATGACAAGAGGACAGTAGGAACAAGACATGCTGTGAAACATATTCAATTTAGCAGCACATTTGGACCCCAAAAACCAGCAGGCTTCAAATTTGTCCTTTAATTGTCTATCTTCTCAGCTTTAATCTTCTCCTCTATCATATATTATAGTCATTACTATGTGTTTGTTTCAAGGTAACAGGTGGAACTGGCATCTCTAGGACTCACACACACACTGTTCAGGACAGCTGGTGTGGACAACACCCCCCCCAGGTCACAAACAGCTCACGCTTGTTTCATATTTGCTTGGTAGTACCTCTGGGCTTTGGTCTGACCAGGGCAATACGCCATACATACACACAGACTGCGTCTCATTATCACTAGAGCAGGTGTAGGTGACCGCACAGTTCAGCCAATATGACACATCCATGTCAAAACTCCATAAGGGGGTGGTTAATGCCTATTAAAACACTACGCTGCTAAATGTCAACCACTGAAACACACGCGTTGCACTAAATGTGAACTTGTGAAATTGATGATAGGCTAATATTAGTGCTCAATAAACAGTTGGAGAGTAATTCGGTAGTTAAAAAGTTTGGCTGGGAACCAAAACATTCATACCAACATCACGGAAAAACCAAACAAATGATGTTTAGTAGTTTATTTACATCAGTTAGACCCTTTCTTCTAAAATAGGTGGTTCTTAGCCAAAATAAGGCTTAAAGTGTGCAGATGATCAAAAGTATGCCTGTGTTAAACTTTTATTCCTTTAATAAATGTGCTGTGAGTGATTTTAGATAAGAAGGCATCTGTGAATTGAATAATTAGTTTACCTGTGATGTCTGACCTCCCGTCCTCTTCAAACTCTTTTCCCAATAACCATCTTTGGGCCTCTCTAACTTCGTGAACATAGAAATCCCCCTGCCGAGCCAGCAGAGCCATATAGTGGATCATTCCCCCTTTGTATATCTCCAGAAATGGATGTGCGCACAACTTCCTTTCCTAAGAAAAAAAACAACATTATAGGTTAAACTTCATTTAGTCCAACTCATTTATCTAACAAAAACTCAAAAAGGGAATGTTTTAAGCACTTTTCCAAGCTGAAATTCACAAAAGTTTGGGGGAAATATTTTCTTTAAGAAATGACTAGTTCATTCAGCAAGGATGAATTAAATTGGTCAAGTGACAGTGAAGACATTTATAATGTAACAACGATTTCTATTTTTAAAAAAAATGAAGAATCCTGAATACAATTTAGGTTTCCACAAAAACATTAAGCAGCACAAGTGTTTTCAACACTGATAATAAAATAATTTATTGAGCAGTAAATCAGCATATTAGAATGATTTCTGAAGGATCATGTGACATTGAAGACTGGAGAAATTATGCTGAAAATTTAACTTTAGATTTTAAAATAGTAAACAGTTATTCGAAATTGTAATATATTTCACAATAGAACTGATTTTACTGCATTTATAATCAAATAAATGCAGCCTTTGTGAGTATTAGAGACTATATACAATCAAATAATATAGCAATAATTCAATAAAATATTTTGTCTCATTTCATACAAACAGCCTCTTTCATTTCACATAATTTCAGCTCTAATTAATATTTAATTTGCATTTATTTTAGTTCATGCTGGGATTTATTCTGTGATAATTGCTGGCTAGCTGGATATTTTTACTGTTCATTATCTCTTACATAATGGCATGTTAGACCTATAGATATTGTCTTATCTAAAAATGATAAACTCCCCTAAAGGATAAACATTTGCAAATGTTCATATTTAAGCATAAAACACACTTAGAAGAGAAATGTGTGGCACTCAAGGCGATGGGTTAACAGAACATTTCCTTGTTACCGTTGCTACATTTCGTCTGGAAGGTCTAACAAAGACAGAGAAAGACAGATGAGAAGAGCAAATATAAGAAAAAGTTAAAAAGCTAAGAGCAGGTTTTCCAGAGACACTAAGATTAGAGAGCTGTGTCCACCCACTGACATTTCCTGTTCCTCCTTCCTCTCCACGGTTTTCTTCCTTAGTACTCGCTGATTTTAACAATGAGGCTTGGACCATTGTAATGCCCTTTCCATCTCTTAAACATTCTGAACACAAACACATTTTATCAAAGCTTTCTTCATTTCAACTGATTTTAAAGAGCCCCCCCCCACCATGTCGTTAAACCCCCTATTGAGCCAATTCTTGTCTTGTGATCTTTTCATTAAAATCTTACAAGCGCTAAATCACACTAATTGAAACGGGCATTTTTTTCACCATCGGTATACACAGTAACCAAAAGAGGCTCTGTTTGGGATGCTCAGGATGTGAAGTGTGAAGTGCTCAGGAAGTGTAAATGTGTTAAAGACATCCAAAATGCATAATTCTGATAATTACATTCCTTTCAAACCCCTAAAAGGCTTATTGCTGCATCCAGACTGCAGACTCTATGTCGCTTTCACTTCAGGCAGAGTGTAGTTAACAGTAGTCAAATGTTATATCAATATTCATTAAGCTGATTAATATTTTAAAGTGAAGTGTTGAATATGCAAATCAGAAATGGTCTTATGTAAGCGACTGAAGCACAAGAAAAAAAGACGGTTGGACAGAAGTTATATTTGTATAAATTACTTACTTGAAAACACATCCTTTCAAGTCAGACAACTGCTCCCCCCTAAAAAGAGACCCCCTGATATTTAGTTTACATGTACTCAAACAGTCTGGAAGATGAGGGATGTTTCTGTTCTTCAGCTTTTACTGAATCTCTCTCCCACCATCTGTTTCTCATAGACAAAGGCTTTCAACACCTGTATGACTCAGTTGGGCTGTTAAGTATAACCTAATTCTGATAGGTTTCAGTCTATATAATGACCAGAATCCAACTCTTAAAGGGATAGTCAACCAAGAAATGAAGTTCTGACAATAATCACTCGCCCTCATGTCGTTTCAAACCCACAAGATCGAACCAGCAACACAACTACCATGTTCAAGGCACAAAAAGCTACTAAGGACATCATTGAAATAGTCCATCGGTGTGTCAACATTAATTTGATGAATCTTTGAGAATACTTTTTGTGTACAAAGAAAACAAAAATAACCCAGAAAAATGGCCCGAAATAGAATAAATAGTTGAATAAAGTAGTTATTTTTGCATTCTTTGCACACAAAAAGCTTCATACAATTACAGTTGAACCACTGATGTCACATGGACTAGTTTAACAATGTCCTTGCTACCTTTCTGGGCCTTGAAGTTGTCAGTTGCATTGCTGTCTATGCAGGATCAGAAAGCTCTTGGATTTCATCAAAAATGTTGTAATTTGTGTTTTGAAGATGAATGAAGGTCTTACAGATTTGGAACGACATGAGGGTGAATAATTGATGACATAATTTTCATTTTTCGGTGAACTATCCCTTTAAAATTATAGGTATATAAAAATACCTAATTATACTTACCTGACTGACTCATCACCTTGCCTTTAGCATTAGCATATATTCTGTTCCTGCACTCTAAAAATAAAGGTTCCTTATTGGCATTGATGGTTCCATCAAAAATGGTTCTATGGCATCACTGCAAAAACCCCTTTTGGAACCTTTAACAAATTCAAACAAACAAATTCAAAGTCTGAAAGCGGAAAAGGCCTGATCTGAAACCTTGATCTCACCGCCACAGCCTTATATTCTACTTCTGACAGATGATTGACGTGTGCTGCCACGAACAAAGCTGGAGGACTGGGGCCATAAACAGGGACAGGAGACAGAAGGGACTGGAAGCTGGGGAATTACGTAAGGCTATTAATATTCCAATATCATAAGCAATGTATACGTGCCATACTGTTTGAGATCTGGTCCCTCAAGACCTGAAAAAGGAAAACGCACAGATGAGCAAATTTAAACAATGTCTGTTGATTAATTGACTCCAACTCTTAGGTCACAAAATTGGGACAATTGTTTGTGCAAGGATCTTTGGTAAAAATAAGCTCAGCTAATTTATCATTATTAGAAGTTTTGGCTTTTTTCTGTCGAGTACAACTTAAAATGCTGATGCATAATCCATAAGTGTATTGTCCTGTTCTCTCTTTTGGGATTTTGTAATTGGTTTATGGCTGAACAATTGATTTTAGGTAATTAACCAGCTCACAGTCCCATGTGGCACTCTGCAATCAAGATAAAGCTGAAGGGCAAGAAGATTCATATCCACCATCATCATCATCAGGTCAGTAGTCTCTCATGTCATTCCTTTACCTCAAAGAATCAGCCATTGTTCCAATATTTTACCTACAAATGCAGCTCTATAAAGTAACCATTTCATACAAGTCTAGGTTTGTATTTACATCCAAAGGCATTTCCAAAACACCTCAATGAGTACTTCAACCAAAGCAATCAACCCAAATAAAAACTGTTGGAAAAGATTCAAGTTTGTGTACTTCTGAGGGACTTAAATAGAGCTACTGATGCTACGAAGCATGTCTTTTTTAAATCTAAACTATTACATATAGATATTAACAAAACATCTATTTTAATACTAAAAATCTCAACAAAATCTTTTACACTATTGAGAACTTGAATATTGCACTTTTACTTTCGGAAACCTGAAACCTGAAACAACTTTTCATTGTAGTACAAAGCAAGTGAGATTTAAAGGACTAGTTCACTTCAAAAATAAAAATTCAGTCACTATTTTAATCACCTCATTCCAAACTTTCTTTCTTCTGTGGAACCCAAAAGGTGAATTTCTGAAGAATATCAATATTTGAAGTCACTCTTTTCACTATAGTTAAAGTGAATGAGGACAGAGTCTGTCAAGCTCCAAAATGACAATAACATGGCATAAAGGAGTTATAAAATATTCATAAAAGCAGTCCATATTAACTATCAAGTCATTTAAACTTATTTCCAATGGATTTTGGACATTAGCTGGTGCTAAATCTGTACATGGTTAAAAATACAACTCTGATGAATGGCATCTCAAGGCATGGGATATTTGTATATTTTAAAACAATGTAGAAAACGAAATTAATGATGCTGGATAAGGCATAAAAAATACAGAAGCAAAAAAGGCTCCATCACAAACTCCAAGAAGAAAAGAAAACAGACGGAGAGGAAAAGAAGAGGGATGGCTGGGAAAGCCAGAGACGAAGATGAAAAGCTGTCAAAGTTTCTCATTCAAATTCAAGAGGAAAGGTTCTATCTCACAGTGCTGCTGTTCTCTGTATATCCTTTTAATTAATGTTCCCTCATATAGATTCAGCCTCGCTAGACTCACAGAGAAAACAGGGCATGGAAATGTCTCACTTCTCTTCTTCTCAACAATAGCAGAGGGTATGATAAGCATGGATTGCCTTTCTACTCTATGAAAAGAATCTTGAACTCGGCGATGCTCTGAGATCAGATTCCAGGCTTTTATTCATTCAAAGAATCACAGAAATAACAATCTGCATGGAGTGAGATACATAGTCCAATAGAAAATGTGTCAAGCGTGATATTACTTCAATACATGTCTAATAAGATTTAATATTCATGAGGTCGATGACGTTTTCAGAATACAACCTTTAAGAAATTCTAATATCAACTGAGATCTTTTGCATTGCTTCTCATAGAAAAGGAACATTTATTGGAGATTGAACTGATTTGATCCTGTTGCGATATTGTGAGAAACAGAACCCAGTAATCTCACACGTCTCCTCAAGAATTTCTAGAGATCGACACCAACATCTGCAATCCAAATTCGTAAAACTAAGATTTTGCAATATGTTTTAGAAAGCATCTCATGTTCATTAAGACTGCATATTCTCCCCCAAAATACAGTAAACTGGTAATATTGTGAAGCATTATTACAATTTCAAATAAATTTGTATTTTAATATATATTCATCTGTAATTTATTCCCGTATATTTATTTTGTTCAAAAGAACAGTATTTCTTTCAAATAGGAATCTGATGTAGTATTATAAGTGTGTTTACAGGTATTTGTAATCAGTTGGAATGCATCCTTGCTGAATAAAAGTAATAATTTCTTTAAAAAAAAACATCTTACTGACGCCAAACACTTAAACAGTAGTGTGAATGAGTCTCGAGCTCTAAAAGAGGAACCTTTGACCAATTCATTTTTTTCTCTCTTGTAGAACATGATGGTGCAACCAGATCCACACTTTGACCCTGAAGCAACAAAAATGACTATTAACTAAAAAACAAAACGCCATACTGCTCTTTCAAGGCGATAGTGATAGTGGTAACTATTTGATAGTGATGGACCACTACTAGTGATGGGTCGTTCTTGAACGATTCGTTCATTATTATTATTATTATTAAGTCTTTTTCCCTCAGACTGCATAGGTTAAGCTTATGGGGCTGTCACGTGATGAACGAACGACTCAAACCCGAAGACTTGTCAGATATGAGGTGAGGTGAGCTAATCATAGACTAAAAGACCCAGGCTAACAATTAATACTTTTTTTTCTGTTTCTTATACCATTATAGTTTTGTATTGTTTGTAGTGTGATCAATGTTTGCATGAGTAGTATATGTGTTAGGGAAATAGCACATAACATTTGAATTATATTTTGCTAAAATGCACGAAATGAATGAAATGACTCAAAAAGATTTGTTCATTTTGTTGAACGTCCGAATCAGTGAAATGATCTGAACTTCCCGTCACTAACCACTACCATAAAATATCCCCTATATCTTTAGTGCCTCCAGGGATTACACATCTCATAACCGAAAGATAAGACGCAAAGAGAGACTCCATGCTATTTATGAGAAAAGATGTGAATGACAAGGAGAAAAGGCCCCTGTGGTGACTGCTGGAGAAGCACATCAAATATTTTGGCTTGGTGATTGAGTAGCTTTAAGATTGTTTGGGACGTCCCTCTATTGCGATTCAAATCGGCTCTGCATTTAGAAACGTGTTGTTTTTCTACTGCAAAAAAAACAGCAAGAATACCTACAGTGTGTTATTGAAATTGCTGTGATGTAGTATTATATTTATTATTATAATAACATAATAATATAATTCTTTTTTTTTTTTTTACTCTTAATTTAAAGCATTGATACCTATCATAAACCAAAATCCCTCTCACACACAAACAGACAGTAAAAAAGGAAACAGAAGGTCAATCTGGTCACCACCAACAGAGAATGCTTGTGAGAAATAAAAGATTATTAATGTATTTGTGTAACTTTATTCCTCTCACACACCACAGGTTTTCATGTGAGAACGGATGAGTGTTTTCTTTTCTTTGAGTTCCTTGGCTGGGATAAACATCTAATGGAACGTCAGAGGAAAACCCTTTCCAAATATACCCTGGGTGTTTTCAGAAAAATAAGCACTCCAGATAAATTTGGGACTAAACAAGACCTTATGGCCCAACGTACAAATGTACTGTTTCTAAACACAGCATATCCTGTCACTAGCATCACACACACACAAACATATGCTTTGTTTTGGGCAACCGCAGTGGGCTGAATATCTTACGAAGAGATGAATGTGCCAAGAACAGCACCAAACCACACATCTATGAAATAGGTCAGCACATTTCTGAAGTGCTGATTCTGGAACAGTTTATGTCTTTGTTATTAAAATCAATTATGTTGATAGGTGAACCCCTGATCCTCCATATTTCATAGATTTGTTGCTGTTGGAGATGAATAGCCTTAGTGTCTAAACTGCTTTGCAGAACTTATATTTTTCTCCTGTGTTGAAAATTGTCAGCGGTGATATCACCTGAAGAGAAAATGTCAAAGATCAATCAGAAAGAAATCTATCTAATAAACAGTTAATAATGGTGCTTTGCTGTCTAAGGCTTAAACCTAGGGTAGATTTGAACAAACCTGCAACCACCCAGAACCCCTAGTCACTCCTAGCCAACGCTTAAAACACTGGCTACTTCTTAAAGGAACACTTTTTTTGAAAATAGGCTCATTTTCTAACTCCCCAAGAGTTGAGTTTTACCATTTTCGAATACATTCAGCCGATCTCCGGGTCTGGTAGCACTTTTAGTGTAGCTTAGCATAAATCATTCAATCTGATTAGACCGTTAGCATCTCGCTCAAAAATGACCAAAGAGTTTCAATATTTTTCCTATTTAAAGCTTGAGTCTTCTGTAGTTACATCGTGTACTAAGACCGACGGAAAATTAAAAGTTGCGATTTTCTAGGCTGATATGGCTTGGAACTATACTCTCATTCTTGCGTAATAATCAAGGAACTTTGCTGCCGTTCCATGGGTGCAGCAGGCGCAATGATATTACGCAGCGCCTGAAAGTAGTCCCCAGCTATATCATAACTAGGTACCTAGCTGGGGACTATTTTCAGGCTCTGCGTAATATCATTGCATCTGCTGCACCCATGATATGGCTGATTGGATTTGAAAACAGTAAAACTCAACTGTTTAACTCTTGGGGAGACGGAAAATGAGCCTATTTTCAAAAAAAGTGGAGTGTTCCTTTAATGACTGCCCAAAAACCTTAAAAAACTCCTAACAGCAACACAGAACACCCTAGTAACCTAGTAGTAAATTGCTTACAATAAAATAACAGATTTAACTGTATTTTAAGATGTACCATTCTATGTTTACACCAACCTCAGAATCTAAAACAGTCCTCAGCTTCAACAGACACATCATAGCGCAATATTCCACAATAGACTGCTGTCCACTGGAATTCTTTTCTTCAGACACCTGCTCTTGTGTCCTCCTCTTTTAATGAGAGTAATCTAGAGGATTACTGGGTGGACAACTGTCAGACGTCAAAGAAAAATACAGGGGATGGACAACAAGTGTATCTTTACCAGCAGTAGACAACCATCACCATTATCTGCCACTTAATCTCTGAAAATACATTTAATCTTTCTTGTCTTGACACTTGAATAAAAAAAAAAAGTCCAAAGAAAGGTTTTCTGCTACAAACATACAATTATTTTGACAAAAAAATATATTTTCAAGTTTTTATTTTTTTCAAATAAACAATGCAGACTACATGCAGCGTTCGACACTATAGACCATGACACACTCATAGATTGATTACAAAACTATACTGGTATTCAAGGGCAGGCTTTAAGATGGTTTAGATCCTACCTGTCCGATCGCTACCACTTTGTTCATTTAAATGGGGAGTCATCTCAATTATCACCAGTAAAGTATGGAGTACCACAAGGATCTGTCCTAGGTCCTCTGCTATTTTCAATATACATGTTGCCCCTTGGTAATATTATTAGAAAATACGGGATTAGTTTTCATTGTTATGCTGATGATACTCAACTATATATCTCAACAAGACCAGATGAAACTTCTCAACTATCTAACCTAATAGATTGTGTAAAAAATGTAAAAGATTGGATGACCAATAATTTCCTCCTATTAAATTCAGATAAGACAGAGATATTACTTATTGGACCAAAAAACAGTACACAGAATCTCTTGGATTACAATTTACAACTAGATGGATGCACTGTTACGTCCTCTAAAAGTCAAAAATCTGGGTCTTATATTAGACAGCAACTTGTCCTTTGAAAATCATAGTTCCCATGTTACAAAAACAGCATTCTTCCATCTTAGAAACATTGCCAAGCTTCGAAACATGTTACCTGTTTCTGATGCAGAAAAGCTAGTTCATGCATTCATTACCTCTAGACTGGACTATTGTATTGCACTGCTAGGTGGTTGTCCTGCATCTTCAATAAACAAGCTACAGATAGTCCAAAATGCAGCAGCTAGAGTTCTTACCAGGTCAAGAAAATATAATCATATTGCCCCAATTTTACAGTCTCTGCACTGGCTACCTATTAAGTTCCGTATCATTTACAAAATATTACTACTTGCCTATAAGGCCCTAAATGGTTTAGCTCCTGTGTACCTAACTCGTCTTCTACCACGCTACAATCCAACCCGCTCCCTAAGGTCGCAAATCTCTGGACTTTTGGTAGTACCTAGGATAGCAAAGTCCACTAAAGGAGGTAGAGCTTTTTCACATTTGGCTCCCAAACTCTGGAATAGCCTTCCTGATAACGTTCAGGGTTCAGACACACTCTCTCTGTTTAAATCTAGATTAAAGACACATCTCTTTAGCCAAGCATTCACATAATGCATCTTATGATCTTGTACTGCAGTTATATCTGATCAAATGTACATTATTATTATTCTTTAGCTTGAACAAATCATTTTTGCTTAGATGGAACAGCAGCTACGCTAATTATGTCTCTATTTGTTTCTCTGTTTCTGTCACGGTATTAATATCCCGTGGCAACTAGGAATTACAGAAGCTTCAGTCTGGATCCAACCCTTAAATGATCTGAGATGACCGAACACCTGAGAAAAGATAATGCCAACCCCTCAGAGGACCTCAGAGGATGCCAATGCTCAGACAACATACAGAATTACCAAATTTTGCCATAAGTTAAATATATTAAGGTTCTGCCATATATAAATATATTGTGGAAACTTAATTTCCTGTAGAGCTGCTTTACAACGATTTGTATCGTAAAAAGCGCTATACAAATAAACTTGAACATGCTACAATTTAACAGATTAACTAGTCTATATTTCACATTTCCAGAAGACAATAAAATGCAAGGGTGGTTGCAAGGGAAGTTGCTATGCTGTTTCTAAGATGTTAGCGTTTAGTGCATTTCTAAGTGGTTGCTTGGGTGTCTTACTGGGCAATCAAAAAGAGCCCATCCTATCTATAATATTTTAGGCAAAAGATAAGGCTTGGATCAATGTAAATGTTTTTTTTTTTTTTTTTTTTTTTTTTGCTTGCTGCAAAATAAAAAAGGTCCAAACACTTAAAAGGATAGTTCACTCAAAAATGAAAATATGTAGGTAACCAAACAGTTGACAGTATTTTTTTTTTTTTTTTTTTTTCACACTATGGAAGTCAGTGGCTTCCATCAACTGTTTGGTTATCTACATTCTTCAAAATATCTTCTTTTGTGTTCAGCAGAAAAAGAAACATACATATTTGGAACAACATGAAGGTGAGTAAATGATGACAGTTTTTTTTTTTTTTTTGGGTGACCTAAAAGTATTCAGGTTAGGGATTTGTTCAGTTCTCTTACATTATGTGTGAGAAATTATAACCGTGATCATTGCTTAGTAATTTACAGTAACATTAGATCAAATAGATTAAACCAGATCTGATGTAGATCATATAAACAACACCAAAAAGACCCCATTATGAAAATTTTGTGCACAAAGCACTGACTTTATCCTCTTTCACAAATAACTTTGTTAGAAGAAACTTGCTTTCTCAGATTAGTGTGGCCTATTTGCACCAGCTAAATGCATTCAATTGGTCTTCCCTTGCAAATCACTGACCCGAGAAAGACGTCCCAGTGTTCTGTCTTTTGTCAAAGCCATTTCTTTAAGCTAAATGGATCTGGTCCTCCTCAAAGCTCTGCCGAGCTCCTGAGACTCCAAACTCACAGTCGACTGCTCCTAAATTTCATTACAGGTCTGGCTGAAAATCCCCTGGCAGGAAACGAGAAGGAAAGCTGAAATTTGCATGTGTTATCTTGAAGGAGAGGTTCACCGGTTTGGCAGGATCCCCTTTGTCAGTTCTTTAAAAAGTAGGACTTGCGACTATCCTAGTAGTGAAAAATGTCCAGTATGACCAAGAAATGATTAAGAAAAGTAAGTGTTTCAGACCATCTCTAAAGTTCAAAAGAGACAATTTCTTATTTGCTGGAAAATGGCTAGTCTGTCAGAATGGTGGAAGAATCACTCTCCATGATGAATGAAGCATCCCAGGAGCTCTAGGGAAAGACGGAAAGAGAATCCAAGAGAGAGTAAAAAAACGGTGTTCATATTTCACATTTTAAGGAACAGACCGGAAGAAGAGATTGCTTCGCCTATCTTAAATCGCACCTTATCATTATGTGGTCCACAATCTTCCCCAAGTCCGCATCAAACTTGTGCCATTTTCCTGTAAGAGGCTTTAGTGCTTTTATCCTTTCCAGGAGAGGCTTGACCAAATACAGTCTGTAGATAGCCGATAATACTGACATTTTTTTAAGGCTACTTCATGAACTGTACAACTTTTATAACCTCCAAGATAAAAGTTATAAATTAAAAAATGAGATGAAAATCTGAACCATGTGAAACTCAGCCTGGTTACCAAGGAAACCTTTGGAAAGATTTCCATGGAGATTAGATCCTTTGATATTCCAAAGAGAAGAGGGATGGGAGAGAGGGAACCTGATGAGACGAATCGATGAGAAAATCCATCATTAGATTATTGTTTTTTTTGTTTAATCTGAGAGAGTGAAAGACAAGGAATCCCCATCAGTGCATATCATTACCGGACGAATCCAGACTTCAACATGGGCTACTCACAATAGCCTACTTTGTTAATGGGGAAGCCTTGCAATTAACCCCAGCAATTAAATTTCTCTTTACCATAGATGAAAGAAAACTACCTCAAATTTGCTTTGATTTGGATCTAAAACTAGTTTTGTTATTTTTCATGCACTAGAAAAGGTCAGATTGTGAGTAAAGGAAGGCTAGGCATGAAAGATCACGGTGACCTTAGTGTGCCAAAAAGTTGAGAATCTTAGATTCAACTTACACAAACATAAATGTTTTTTTGTTTTTTTTAACTTTGGAGATACAAGAACGAAGTAGCAAGTAAAAGACATCAAACACATTACTTCAAAAAAGAAAAGAAAAAGAAACAGAGGTGACATATTGTAATTGTGGAATTATAATATGTAAAACTGCAATATTGTAATATATTATTAAATTTTAAATATTTTCTATTTTAATATTTTTTTATTTCTATTTTCTATTTTTTAAATGTCTTCAATGTCACATGATCCTTCAGAAATCATTTTTAAATGTTTAAATAATCCTGATAAATCTTTTTAGGAATCTTTAATAAACAAAGTGTAGAAGGTTCGAATAGAAATCTTTTGTAACATTAATAACAAATGTTTTTAAGTCCATTTTGATTATTAAATTAAATGCATTCTTGCTCACTTCAAACTTTTAAAAGGTTGTGCTAACTATAAACAAGTCAATAGTAGCTGCTAAGATTGCAATATTTTTTTTTGAAAATGCAGTCTAATACAGTATAGAATGCAGTAATGTGTAAAACAGTGTATGTTTCAGGCCTAATAAGCAACAAATAAAAAAGTGCACATGCAGTACTACTACTATTGTGGATGGTGGTTGGGAACACCAGGAGGATTCCAAAATCCTCTCATCTCTTCAAAATGGATGTACAGAAATCCAGTCACCACTATTCAGGTGTGATTGATCCAGCTGGGATTTAGCTAAAGGAAACCAGAGGGGGAAAGTGCAAAAATGATAAACACAGAGGGAAAAAAAGATGCAACCAGACTATATGACAAGCCGAGAACCGCTAGTTCATTTTCACCTCATGGGTCAGAGTGCCGTTTCATTTACACCTCGATGACCACACACACACACATTCCCACCTACACACACTCCTCCAGCCACAGCTTGACCGTCTCCAGCATGCTGCCTCGATACATATCAGCCAGCTTGCTTTATCTTTTCTCACCTCATACACACAGATACCCAAAAACACACTCATCTTGTATTAAATAATTCAGCTAATCAAAATCTTTGACTTCCTGTATGGTTTGTTCCATATTAGCAGCATCTACTTCCACAGTCATTGCAGATGTTACAAACACAAATCCTCTTTAATTCAGGGTTGATCATGTGTCCTGCAAAAGCTGATGGGAGATTACTGGTCTTATGCCTTGAGTGTCTTTGGTGCTGAATTATAACACTTCTTTCAGCTTGACTGATGCGCGCACACACACACACACTCCCTTTGAGGGGAAAATCAGCCCCCAGCCTTCAGTTTTGAAAGATTATTCATCCACCTTGTAATTTAATGCATGATAACAACACCATCAAGCAGCCTCTTGAATCCTCAAAAACAAAAAATAATCAATTTCCAGCACCACAACCATGCAAATATCTTCTCCCCTCCTTCCTGTACTAATTTCGGATTCATCTTATCTTAATTCTCAGCCACTTTCGCACAGAGGGCTGATCAATCATATTCAAATGTGACATTTACCTCTCGCAAATGTTCCTGAACTCCCCCGGGCTCTGGGACAAAAGTCATGTTTGAACTGCTGGAACGGAACAGGCCGGGCAGAGGGACGTGTTGGCGTACCTCTTGTGGCCTGACCAGACATCACCGCTCACCAATGTCTCATATCGCACAGTCCCGGCGGACACGCACGCACGCGCACGCACACGCACGCGCACACGCACACGCACACGCACACACACACACACACACACAAGCTCTCTTCCAAACTGTGCCAGAAACACTTTTATATAAGCTTCCTCAACTTTTTCTAGTTTTTTTATTACATTTGACACATGTGAATGTCACAGATTTGGATCAAGAGTGATCTTATTACCTATACTGGACATTTCCACTACAGAGCAAGAGAGTATTTTATTAAAATGTTAACACATGTCGTATATGCAGTACATGTAGATAATACAGTGCCGTTCAAAGTTGTTTTTGTTTTTTTGTAAGAAATTTTATTTTAATAATAATAATTATATTTTATTACTTTAATTTAATTATTGTAATTATAATTTTGTGGTTGCATTAAATTGATCAAAAGCGACAAAGGCATTTATGTAACAAAAGACTTGTGTTTTAAATAAAAATAAAAATATTAAGCAGCAAAACTTTTTTCAAAAATGAAAATTAGAGGTTGACCGATACTTGTTTTTCAGGGCCAATGCAGACACCGATTATTACAGATCAAGTATACATAAAATACATAAAAGTATATATTAAAAGTATAGTTCTGGCTCTTTATTCTGATTGGTTGAGCCGTGTTCAAAGCTATTGTAAATTACATAGACATAATAAATCCCTAGACGCCTCATTAGCCGCTCGACCGCACATCAACGGTGCCGCCATGTTGGTCCGGGCAACTCTCCATAAATCTCATATCGGGACAGAAGAAAACATACCTGACTCGGCGGCAGTTTGGGGATGTGCAGACCGTCGCACAATAATACAAACAGATGCCGGGGTAGCATCTTTCACAGGTAAGACTGAACACTTGTTTCTGGATGCTTTTTGGGTCATTTTTAACATTATGTTGACAGCTTAATTAGCCACCAGTGTCAGACTATTAATAGCTAATGTTAGCGATATTGCTAGTAAGCTGTGAAAGCTGAGACTTTATAAGAAATCCAAGTTTAAAATAATTCTTATTAAGTTTGAACTTATATTGTAGTTTATATCATAAACTAAATTGTGTTATGAGCACAATATGTACAGTGAGGACTTTGACAAGAAGGTGCCAGACTGTCAGGATTAGAGATGGAGCTAAAGCATTAATTTCACTACTCATTTACAAAGAGTAAGCTTATCACTAGATTAAAGGATTTCATAGCTTATCATAAAACTGTGGACTGATTATATATATATTTTTTTCTTTTTTAGCCAACTGCAAACAGGACAACGCAAGCCTTAAGGAAATCTGAAGAAAGCCTGTTCTGTTGGGGTTGAAGACAGAGAAACAACTTAAAATTAATTTAACGTACATTAAAATTACATTACATGTATATGTCACAGTTATACTACATTAATATTAGAATTGTTAACCAAAAAAATCTACCAAATCAACACGAGTGTGAGTGTGAGCTTTCACAATTTCTTAAGAAAATTAATAATTTTCCAAGCCTAACTAAATAATGGAGGCAGAGTTATTTTTAACTCCATGTAGATCACAAACCACTGAAATCAGTTGATAAAAGTAAACATTATCGTGAGTTTATCCTGAAAAAAACGCAGCTCCCGTGCTTACCTCCATTTGTTTTTAAGGCAGTCTTGCCCGGATAAACATGGCGGACGGTTGACGTATCGTAGCAACGGCTCAAAGCGGCCAATGAGCTATGTCTATGGTAAATTACTCTACAAACATACACCTTTTTTATGTCTGTGTGTTGCTCGGCAACCACTTTGATGCAACCACAACCGTTTCTGAGGAACTACATTGCTTGGCGGAAGAATAATGTTTTTATTAATATCATTACATTTTATTTGCTTTTTTAATTTATTTCGTGAAACCTTGCTACATATATGGAATAACTGTTTTATAAAAGCAATAAGCCCCGTGAAGCCATGGTTTACAGTGAATTCATAACAGCTAAGGGGGTTAGCTGTAATAAAGTCACTGTAAACCACAGCTTCTTGGGGATTATTGCTTAAATATATATATATATATATATATATGTGTGTGTGTGTGTGTGTGTGTGTGTATAGTATGTCTGGTGTAAAAATTAAAATTAATGTCAAAATTAAGAATGACAAGAGCTCTGACAAAAATGTCTTTAAATGCTTTTATCGGCAAACCGGTTTTGAAAATGACCAGAAAAAAACATGAAAATACAAAAATAATCGGTCAACCCCTATATCAAAAATAATAATAAATGTTTCTTGAGCAGCAAATCGGCATATTAGAATGATTTTGAAGGGTCATGCGGCACTGATTAATGACAAAAATTCCGCTTTGCATATATTAAAATTGTTCAAATAAACAGTTATTTTAAATGCATTTTTACTGCATTTTTTTTTATAAAAAATGATTAATTCAGTCTTGGTGAGCATAAGAGACTTGCCAAACCCAAACTTTTGAATTTAATGGTATTATTTTAAATAATCAAATCCAAATACTATGGCACATGAATATGGTAATTATTGAGTTTCATGGTACAACCACAGTACTCATCTGGACGAGAAGCCCACCTGTCTGATTTAAATCTTCATTGCTCTGGAGTAATGAGTGTTAATGATTCAGCAAGGAATATAAGGTGACAGAGGAGACAAACTAATGAATATTTCATGACACGGGGGGAACAGCTGAGCCACGGGTGGCGACAGCTGGAAAAAATAACAGAAAACAAACAAACGATTCAAAGCACAAATTAGGAATAAGTGTCACTGTCTGCACCTGGAACTATAAAAATACACTACTCTCATAATGTGTGTGTGTGTGTGTTTGTGTGCTACGTCTTCTCAGACACCATCTGAGAGTCTAGTCATAGGTCACAAACAGCTTTGGCTCACAGTCAGCAAGGCCATATGGTTGAGTGGGCAGTAGATTGTCTAGAGAGGGAAACACACAAACACTGGCAGCGGTAAAGGCCAGCAATGTCAATACACACAGAACACATACACACCTACTATTCAGTCAACCTTTCAGGTTTTCCATGTATCCGTCAGTGCCCTTTACTAGCAATGATCTTGGCGTAGGCCTGCAGGGTGCCCAAAAATGCCCTCAAGTCCAACAGATGTGCTGCGGTCTCTGCAGATGCTGAGGGCACCTCTAACAATTAAGTGAACAGCTTCCATACAATGCAACTCAAAAGACACCGTTCAGCAGTGGCAGCTGGTGGAAAATTTTCACCGCATCCACCAATTTTAGCATAGCTACATCCCAGTATAACAAAAGGAAAAATATTAAACCTTTGAAACCTTTTTTAATAGAAGTTCAAGATTAAGTTTAAGGATGTTTCGCACAAAACTATATTTTAAGGATTAAAATATAATAAGGATTTTACAAGATAAATTAAAACATTTTTTAAGTTTCATAATTCACAATTTATGTATAAAGTGCAACAGCAAAAATTGTGAGGAAAAAATAAATGTCACATTTGTTTAGAGTAAGGCTGTGCAATTAATAATCGCATTCATAATCACAGATTAATCGCATTTGATTATGAGATACTCGAATGCAATATTGCCTAGCTTGTCAGTGAACTACGGCTCTGTGTAGTAAATGCTGCTCCATCTGAAAGCAGGTGATGCGATTTACTATCAATCACGGAACCGTCTTTACTGAGATGCACATGACAATCGCATGCGATTAATTGCACAGCCCTAGTTTAGAGCATTTTCCATAATTACAAGTCAAGCTGTAATACCAAACAGGACCACACGGAGATGCCAATATACCAGCCATTTACAACCTGACTGTGTATAAATGTTTACAGATCCATTCAGAATGATTAAACAGAGCAAAACACAAATTAAAAAAGTAAATAAAAACCATTCTGAATTTGCTGAAGTCAGAGTGAGTGTTGATGCCCATATGTATATAAACACCACTGACCATTGCAAACTCCTATAAAAAAAAAAAAACACTTCTTCAGTGAGTGTGCACTTTAAATCAGACATGCGACCATACTGAAATGTGCTTGTTCAAAAAGTTATCAAAGAACGCACATAAACGGTTTGTTTGTACATTAATAACAGATTCACGTGTGTCTAATAATGTATGACTCCTGTATGTCACAGTAATTGTCTTTACCTCCATTACAGTTGTCTTCCATCAAAACTTTATTGGTGAGATACTGGTTGCTTTATTTAGCCCATACAGACTAGTCCTGACTTCAGCTTAAAGGAGCACTTCGTAAGTTCTGAAATTTCTAACAGTTACTGACACCAGTGGCCGTTAGAGGAACTGCAGCCAGTCTCATGCTCGTTCTCGGTGCGCATTTTATTTTATTTTTTAAGCTTACGAGGAGTTTCCGTGGGTGTCTGGGTTGTGCTGGAGGCTGGTCGCTTCTTTCCATCCGCAGAGTCCATTTCAAACACTACCGCTAGCGATTGCCGCTGTAAACGAGAACGTGCATGACGTCACATTTTGTGTGTGACTCCTCCAGACACAACTGAGCCTACAGGCTGATAGAGGCAACTGTGGTGGACAGTCAAGGTGTCATTCTTCCTATTACATTATGGTTGGCTCATAAACGGACAAATGAAAACTCTATCTTAAAGATTTTTTTTAAGTAAAAACCTACACATAGCCCCTTTAAGATAATTAATAGAGGTAAATCACAGCACAAGTTGAGGTTACATATGATGACGAAAGCACGTTCTGGAACTCATAGAGATTGCATTGCAGTCACTGCAGTTCGAAAAAAAAAATCTTTGTATGGATGTTTATGAGAACACTCGGGGCGATTCTCTGCACGAATGAAATCGCCCAAAAAGAGGCGGCACTCCACAACGTGACTTGATGCTGATTAGATTATATATCCAGAGGCAGAACAAACAGCGAACATTGCAAACTAGAGTAACACTGAGGTTTAATGTGATAGGGTGACATACCACCTAAGTGTGAAAGGGAGGGATTTTTTCTATCGCCCTAATGAAGAAATGCCCAAGCTGTTGTTTACTCAGACAAAACATATTGTAGGAAATTCTGATGAACTATGAGCAATAAACTAAAGTCGTTCTGTAAATTCATGCAAGGAAATTGGGAGGGGTCATTTCAGATCAGTGGCTCTCATCTTTTTGTTTCCAAGGCCCCTCGCATAGGCCAATATATTTTCTTATATCTTATACACACACAGAGGTAAAATAAACATATATAATTTGTGTAAATAAATTAAACTTATCAAAAACTTAAATTTCAAGTCATCATTGATCTATTCTGGCTGAAAAAGCTTCAAAGCCTTTCCATTATTGATTGATTGGTTAATGGTTTTTAAATCTATACAGTGTAAAATTAATTTACAGATTGTGGCAATTTTAATCTAGCAGTAGACTTCAATTTCGATTAAGTACAATGGCTTTAAGGCTTTCAATTATGCTGCTGATCAACTGTGTTCAGGTTTATTATTAGAAACATTATGTGCATATACTTCAATAAGACGATCAAACGGCACTTAAAGCAGTAATTCACCTCTAGCAAAATGGGCTTTTAATAAAACTTGCCTATCTATGCAGTAGAAAGTCTGAATCTTTTTTAAATTGGTGCTGCATTCGAGAAAGAGTACACTATTAAAAATTAATGTATTTAAAATAAATGTATTACATATATAAATCAAATCTTTTAAAATATTTACTTCCATATCACTGGAGACTTACTGAAATAAAAATTATAATTAAACTTTATTTTGGAGTACTATTTGTGCACAATGCACAGTTTAGGCACATATTAAGCCTAAAATGCATAACAATACAAAGTTGGTTGAAAATCAGCAAAGTCAGACTAATGGTTTTCTTTTTTGCTGCAAGTCTGCAAAAAATACATTTATGTCATTTGTTAATGGGGAATTTTAGAGAAGAACAGGCTAGACAAGTAGCTTGTGTAAAATTCATCACGCGTTCTGCTAATATGACACCCTTTCACCTGAAATACCAAACAGCTAATTAAGAAAGCAGGCAACTGAGAGTGTGAAAACACAGCGTGACACCTGGATGTCGATTCCATCTAAACTAGATGCCAATAAAATACCCTGAATGGGAATTTAATCTTTATTAAACTTTTCCTTGTAGATGTTCACATTTTGTGCATCTTTGTGTGGATTGAGGAAAGTCTGCACAAAATATGATGCATCTCTCCTGCAGCGTGACAATAGGAGATTATCAAACAGAGCTTTTTCATGAGCAAACAGCAGGAAGGTTTGGTTCATGTTGTCATCCTTCTCCAATAATCTTTACAGGGAGCTTTTGAGCTAAAATGTCAGTGTGGCATTTTGAAGAGCATTTCTTCTGGTCCAAGAAGTTCATGGACACATTGGCTATTTAATTGTGGACTTTCAGCTTGATGCTGTAGGATGCAGAGAGGAGATAGAGAAAGACCAAGAGAGGTGGACACAGCTAGATAGATATAAATTTGTGGTACAATGTGAACAATATCAAAATTCTGATCAGAGCAAAAGTATTTGACATTCCAAGTGCTTATGTACTGACTGTCAGCTAGATGCTGCAATACATATTCCAAATGACAAGGCAGACAGCTGCCCACACAATCAAGAATTTAGAGTAGTTTGAGGTCTGAGTTCATGACAACCTACCAATCAAGTAAGAAACTGCAAACGACATTATGTGCAACTCTCTGTGTATTGTGGTTTTCAATTAAGTCTTTTTTTTCCTCAAAAGTTGTCTTTAATTATAACATTTTGATTTGATTTCACCCACTTCACGCATTTAAAAAAACAAGTACACTTTAGTATACTTTTTTAAAAAGAGCACTGAAAAATATGCTTTAAAAGAATATAGTGTGAACTGAATGTAATGTTTTCAGACACTTAATTGCATGTTAATTGCCATTAATTGAAAATGCATTTTAGTTTAAATTTATAGTAAATGCAAATAGCTTAAGTTTAAAGTGCTTTTTTGACCCACTCAACACTTAAGAAATCTTTATATGTCATTTTCATAATTACTTATTTTCTTTGAAATATGGGTAAAGCTTACAGCCGGATGTATTGACAAGCACGTATGATTAACTAAAATATCGCCTACTTGTCATATCTATGAAAATGTTCTATGTTGTGTGTGTGTGCACGTGTGTGTGTATACAGTGCCCTCCACTAATATTGGTACCCTTGGTAAATATGAGCAAAGGTGGCTGTGAAAATAAATCTGCACTGTTTATCCTTTTTAGCTTTCATTCAATAAATTCACAAAATTCCAACCTATCATTGAAGTAAAACAATTCAAAGTTGGGAGAAAATCTCATTGTGAAATAAATGCTCTCGCTAGTTCATGTTGGCCACAATTATTGGCACCCAATTATTGCAATGTCCTTTTTCCAGGGTAACAGCTCTGAGTTTTCTCCTATAATGCCTGAAGAGTTTGGAGAACACCTGATAAGAGATCAGAGAGCATTTTCTTCATACATGATCTCTCCAGATCCTTCAGATTCACAGCTCAATGTTAGTACTTCTCTTCAGTTCACCCCACTCATTTTCTGTAGGGTTCAGGTCGGAGGACAGGGACAGCCATGGTAAAATATTCATTTTGTGCTCAGTGACCCATTTTTGTGTTTATTTTGATGTTTGTTTTGGATTGTTGTCCTGGTGGAAGATCCAAACACAGCCCATTATAAGATTTCTAACAGAGGCAGTCAGGTTTTGATTTTTATCTGTTGGTATTTGATAGAATCCATGATGCCATGTATCTGAGCAAGATGTCCAGGACCTCCGGCAGAAAAACAGGCCCACAACATTAAAGATCCAGCAGTATATTTACCCGTGGACATGGGGTACTTTTTTTTTTTTTATCCCTTTTTGTACTAAACTCATCTGGTGGGTTTGCTGCCAAAAAACTATTTTTTAAATTTCATCTGACCATACAAGCCAGTGCCATTTCAAGTTCCAGTCGTGTCTGACAACTGAATATGCTGGAGTTTTTGGATGAGCGTAGGGCTGTCGCGCTGAAGGAATTTCCCTTGCTGTAATTTTGAGTGGCTCAATAGCACGGTATGACCGATTTTTTTTTTTGGGAAAGATCAAAAGGATAAACAATGCAGATTTATTTTCACATCTGCCTTTGCTCATATTTATCAAGGGTGCCAATATTAGTGGAGGGCACTGTATGTATATGCATAAATGTATGTATATATTATATAAATTAATTTAATGCATTTTAATGTATATTAACTTTAAATGTAATATCAAATAAAACACTACAATTACTTTATTAATTATTATATTATCTGCAAGTACAGTTTTTTTTTTAACAAATAAACTTTGAAGCTCACTACTAGTGCACATTTAATACAATTAAGAGCACTTTTTTCACAAGGGAACCCACATGCTGTTCTTAACCTGTATGAGTTTCTTTCTTCTTCAGAAGACAAACGAACATAAGTTTCTGAACAAGTTTCTGGTCCCCATAGACTTCCACTGTATGACAAGAAAAAAAATAAAATACTATGGAAGTCGATGGTGACCAGACACATTCTTTTGTGTTCAACAGAAGCAAGAAAGTCATACAGATCTAAAGCCCAAAACACACTGCACGATTTTCAGCTGTCCCAGACGAAAGATTGTCATCGTGGCCAATCAGAAATTGCCGCGAATGCTTCACGATGCCAGTCTTTCGTCTGGGACAGCCGAAAATCGTGCAGTGTGTTTTGGGCTCAAAACAACTTGAGGGTGGGTAAAGGATGTCAGTTTTTTTTATTTGTGGGTGTACTATCCCTTTAAATCATTTGAGGCAAGTATGTAATGACTTAACACATTTCAGGTGTAATTTTGGCTCATGTTGCAACAGTTGTTCTAGTTAGTCGAATGTCACCTGTGACTGGATTTCTCAAATTGTGCTACAGATTCTCAAACTGGTTTGGGAAAACGGCTCTGACTGACAGTCACCATTCATCCAGTGTAAATAATTTTCTAGGTTCTCTTGCAAAATTTTCCTGGATATTTCAACATATGATTTTCCTTCTGTTTTAACAAGATACCCAGTTCCAGATAATGAAAAGCCACCATAGGATTGATGCTAACTCCACCATATTTCACAGTAAGTAAAGTGTTTTCTGAAATGTTAGATTTGCACCACACACTTTTTTTGGCTGGTCTGGCAACAAAATATTTCCTACACTGCAACTGGGTCACTATTATACCATTTGCCATTTCTTTATCATTTAAAATAGCATCAATTATGCATTTCTGTTTTTTTCTTGGTTTTCACAGTTTGTAACTTGAATAATGACATCTTAATTAGAAGAGTTAAATCTAAAATATGATGTGGTTACTTTAAACATTCCCATAGTAGGGAGCATAACTGGAGCGAGCCAATTTAACGGCAACTGTATTATGGCTTCTCCAACACTAGGACAAAACAAAACAACATAGTTCAGCAATTTAGAAGAACATTTTGAACATAAAGTCTAATAATTAATTATGAATTTTAGTGCTTATGACTAAAACTGTCCCAGAAAACAAAACATCAACATGGAATTTTAAATAAAGCATTATGAGTGATCTATACCAAAGCCTGAACTTTTTGGAGGCACTGCAGTGTATATTGAGAAAAAAACAAATAAACTTCATCTTCAAAACTGGCCGTAATACTGAAGATTTTAGATTTGATCTCGGTCGATGAACTGCAGCTGTGTCTTGAGAAGAAATCAAATTGCAGGGCTGAGGTTAGGAAAGACCAAGATGTAATGAGCATGTAGTGTTATCTTAGCAAAGGTAACCTGAACCTGCTGGATCAATACAGACCAACAGGAGAACAGGGAAGCAAGCGGGGGTCTAAAAAATTGCTGTTTCTCCTGTGTGCTCACGTAAGAGAAAATGGAGGGCTAAGACTGACCAAATATTGATCTCATTAATTCAATCATGATCTCCAGACACTTTCTGCCGTCTCTTGCCCTTCCTGTCTTTGATGAGGACCGCTGAGGTTCTGCGTGACGTGTGAGTTACATGGGGCCGTTGTTGATGTGAAAGCTCGTTCTCTATGCTGTCTGGATGTCTGTGATGATTCTCGGAAGTGCTAAACTCAGGTCAGCGTATAAGAAACAGTTGGTAATGAGGTGAGTTTCATTCTAAATTAGTCTCTTTTACCTTTTCTGAAGAAATTGGAGAAATATAGCATTACATCACTTGCTCACCAATAGATCCTCTGCAGTGAATGGGTGCCGTCAGAATGAGAGTCCAAACAGCTGATAAAAACATCACAGTAATCCACAACTAATCTCCAGTCCATCAGTTAATGTTTTGTGAAGCGAAAAGCTGTGTGTTTGTAATACACAAATTGATCAAGACCTTTAACTTCAAACCATTGTTTCTGGATAAAATATGAATCCCCTATCCATAATATTGCTTTCTCCAGTTGATTAAATCAGGAAAGAAACATGCACAGATAAAGTAACATTTACAAGTGAAAAAAACTGTAAAACAGTTCTGTATGTCGGTAAATTTTGATGTTAGAGGACAACAGAGGATGGGCCTACAACTGGGTAAGTCATGGCCTAATGGTTAGAGAGACGGAGGTTGCGAGTTCGAGTCTCAGGTCCGGCAGGAATTGTTGGTGGGGGGAGTGAATGTACAGTACTCTCTCCCACCTTCAATACCACGACTGAGGTGCCCTTGACGAAGGCACCGAACCCGCAATTGCTCCCCGGGGGCGCCGCAGCATAAATGGCTACCCACTGCTCCGGGTGTGTGTTCACGCTGTGTGTGTGCACTTAGGATGGGTTAAATGCAGAGCGCAAATTCGAGTATGGGTCATCATACTTGGCCACGTCACGTCAGTTTTCACTTTCACATAATTCTTGCTATATGCCAGAAAAAATATCCATAGTCTGTGAAAATTTTAAAGTTCAAAGAAAGTTTAGAAAAGGTTTTACTTAATTGCACTGATTTTTTAAAAAAATGTTTTTTTTTTTCATTTGTAGGCTTGTTCAAATTTATACACCCTAAGCTTGAGAACAGTATTAGTGATGCCTGCCTTAGCAAGCAACTGTGACCAAAACGCATGCACAATTCTGTTAAATTGAGTTTGAAGAATTATATTTTGTGGTCACGCATGCATGGGTAAGTGATACCATAATGTCACTTTACAGCACATTATAAACACAAAGAAGCAGAACAAGGTTTCCACTTGAACAACCTCATGCAGGAACGGGTCTGGTTGCCATAGGGATTCCCTTCTACTGGCCTAGTCAGAATTAGAAGCGTCTGCAATCTGGCCACGAACAAGAGAGGACCAACATTCCGTCTCACATCACCAACTGCCTTCAAATTACTCATTCTGACTGTACGCAAAGTTCAATCATCTGCAGCCCACGCAAGCTACGGACAGACAGCCTTTGCTATGGATTATTCATGATTAGAAATATTAGCCTTTTGTTGGTGATGTAAAAAGAGAGGGCTGTTTAAAATGTAAATTCGCTACTAAAAGATATATTTAAGAGTGACTTTGAAAACGCCGCCTGTGAGGCGTCAAGAGAGCAGAACAAATGTAGGCGCTAGAAAAAACGCTCTGTTTGGCAGGCTCCTAGGTGTTGATTAGAGGCAGGTATCTGCAGGTCTCTCGTGAGGCGATGCATATGCAAGGTATGTTGATAAGACTGTGGGAATCGTGTTATGTAATGTAAACAAAGCCACACTGGATCTGAATCTCAGGTTTGATGTGGCTATCTGAGATGTTCAATGTGATCAAAAAGAAAAAAATTTTCGTAGTTGCTATCGCTGTTCGAGACCACAGACATCTACAAACATTTTGGGAAAGAGGATTTAAATAATCTGAAGCAATGTTTTTACTGAAGCACTGCCATCCCTATGTCCAAACAGATGGAATAATTCAATGTAATGATCCCTAGTGTTTGAAATAATAGATGTGAACATTTAACACCGCTTGGTGTACACAGATGTTCTTCAGACTTTCATGAGCCTAGAACTGCAAGTTGACGATATCAAGATTTCTATAAGGGACAGAAAGTGAACATGCATGAAAAGAGGAAGGACTCAAACAGGAGGCGATAAGTTATCTAGCAGCTGAGCAGACAGATCTCGAGTCTGGAAGAGGCAGGAGGCTGAGCTTGTTGGCTGTGTTCACACTGAACCTGCATCAGGGCAGATGGCGGGGAGAGTTGAGGGGGCTCATGCACACACACACACACACACACACACACACACACATACACACACAAAATGGTGCCAAAAATTACGAGAAACTGTGAGGCCCATTAAAAAGGCTACCAAAAACACTAACCTTAGCCAGTGGCTTTTGCATAGAAAAGCTCCAAACAGCTTTTTCCTCAGAAAATAAACTACCATTGGTCCATGGTGATTATGTAATAGGTGGGTGTGGCTCCAAGGCCCCGCCTCCTTTGACAGGCACGAGTAAAAACAGGAACACACTGGATAGCTGCTTTATACTAGAAATTGAGCTTGGAATTCTAATTTAAATAACACTGACACTGTTTTTGCCTATTTAGTACTGTAAAGCTTGAAAGAAATCTGTTGTATAAAGCACTATATAAATAAACTAGTGCTGTCAAAGGATTAATCGCGATTAATCGCATCCAAAATAAAAGATTTTATTTACATAATATATCTGTGTGTACTGTGTATATTTATTATGTATATATAAATCACACCCATGCATGTATACATTTAAGAAAAATGTTACGTTTATATATTAAATATATTTATATATATATATAATAATAATATAAATATATACATGTAAATATTTTCAAAACAGATACTGTCTGTGTGTATATTATGTACATAATACACAGATATATTATGTAAATAAAAACTTTTATTTTGGATGCAATTAATCGCGATTAATCCTTTGACAGCACTAAAATAAATGTGATGTGACATGACTGGAAGGCTGAATTGAGCTCATGCTAACATATCCACATCGCTATGATCAGGTGCTTGACTGTTATTGAGAGGAAAGCATGCAGCAGTATAGACAGCATTGGGATGTTTGCTATTAGTACGCTAGTATACTAAACTAGTAAAATTTGACCCCTAAGCGAAGAACAAAAATGAACATTGCTGGAAGTATATTGGGGCCTTCAAAATCTTGGAAATGTGGATCTTTACTTCCCTTCCACACCGAATCTCTGCACTTTCCTCCACTTACCCAATTTGCAATCCAGCAACTCTCATTTGTTGCTTTCTTTGCTCTCATCCAGAGCTTTTCTTCTCTCCCTTTGTCCTTAATTGCTATGATTAAGTCTACTGCTTAATAATTACTGTCTCCATCCCCTCCAGAAACACTGACAGACTAGGTGTTCATTCCCTCATAACCTCTATGTGCCAGCACACCAATCATGTTGAAGGAAACTGAAGCACGCTGGCGGTATCAATCACACAATGGGGATGACTTGAATTAAACACACCTGAATTAGGCTACTGCACCAACATGGCCTTCAAATTAAGAACAGGCATTTGGTAAACGAGGAAGATGATGATGTTACCTTGATGTAGCAGTTCAGCTGTGGATAAACCCTCTGCACCCCCAGGAAAATGGAGAGAGAGGTTCTGTGAGGGAAGGAGGCTGTGACGACATGTGTGACCTCTGGGAAAGAGAAAACCCGGAAGCCGTGCTTCTCATACAGCTGCTGCTGTTCCTCATTGGGTGCATCCTCGCCTTCACTCAAAATACTGCCCACCGCATAGCGACACTTCTGTGCTGGAACCTACAACACACATAAACACTCATTTCTTACTGCAGAAGCATTGCAATTCTTGAAACTGCTGTCAGAAATGTTTGCCGAGAAAGGTTTTCATTTCATTAAGACAATCATTGTCGAAGAAAATGACAAGAAAAAAAGAACTGCAACATAAGTAATGCACAAACAATAATTTAGAATGTAAAAAACATTTAAATAATTTAAACATAAGTACATAAAAAAATTAAATTATATATTTTTAAAGAAATTAGTTTATAGATGCATTAAATTGATCAAAAGTGGCAGTAAAGACATTTTAATGTTATAATGAGAAAGGGAAATAAATTTAAAAATGATCAGTTTCCTCAAAAATATGAATCAGCAAAACTTGTAACACTGGTAATAATAAGAAATGTTTCTTAAGCAGCAAATCAGCATATTAAAATGATTTCTGAAGGATCATGTGGCACTGACGACTGGAGTAACAATGCTGAAAATTCAGCTTTAATCACAAAGAATAAATTACATTTTTTAAAAGAATTACAATAGAAAACATTTATTTTAAATTGTAATATATCACAATATTACTGCTTTACTGTATCTCCGATCAAATAAATTCTGTCTTGAGTATAATAATATATATATATATATATATATATATATATATATATATATATATATATATATATATATATATATATATATCTATATATATATATATATATATATATATCAAACCGACTGAATGCAAACTTAAAACAAGTCTCATGGTAGTCAGATTGTGTTAGCTCACGTATATATGCCACACATAATGTAATGTCATGTCTCTAAACATGTGAAACACACATGTAGCCTACTACACAAAGCAAAGAGTGGAAAATGAATGCAACCCTTTCTACAGCTCTTTAATTAGTTTGGCCCAGCTAGCTTTCACCGTAATCAACTTTTCCCAGTGAAGCAGGATTATATCAAAGACGAACACTTTTCTAGCCAACAAAAACTCATATTCCCAAACTGTTCCCCAAACAGCATATCCACAACAAAAACTTTCCCAGCCCCATTAAAACCCATCAGCTGCCTGCAGTAATCACCAGAAGTAGCCATACACATCTCACAATGCTTATCTTGTGCAACAAATAAGCAGGAAGAACTCCCTCACTCTCGCAAGCACAGTGGCGTTCAAAGACAACAGGGAGCGTCCACGATTCGGTGAGTCACAGAGGAAAAGCTAGCTTAATGAGAATAAATAAAGCCACGACTGAGAAAAGCATATAAATACAGGATTAGATGGAGTTGCATGAGCAGGTGGCACTGTATGGCGAAAAAGAAATAAACAGTGAAGCTGTAGTTTGATAAGACTGTGACTAGTTGCCACGCGTCGTCTGGCAGCTTCGAGACCAGTGTGGATGGATGCCCAACTGTCATTTTTCACGCAAGCCTCTTGCTTTTACCAACCAAAGAAATATATGCTTGCAAATGAGGGCAACGGGGAAATTTGAGATGGATTGTACGACCCAGTCTCGGCTTGGGGTTCAGGTCTCTCAGGATTTGGAGGGAAAAGGGGTAGATCGCTGAAGCTAGACTGTGACAGATGAAGGTCTGTTTAGAAAAGAGGCTGCAACAGTTCCCAGAACATCCATCCTTTAAATTGGAGGAAAGTGTTCATTCGTCTCGTAGTCTTCTGGGTCACTTTTGGCCTCCTGCCGAGCCCACCAGGAATAGATTGCACTGCCAGTCAGGAGAAATATCAGTCAGACGAGTTAAACTAGTTTTAGTTTTCTCTCAAGATCGTTTGGTGTTTATACTAGAGTCCTAAACTATTCTGATCCTTCAACAGAATCACATAATTCTTCAAGTAGCCTGTTCACAGCTGGATGGTTCTGAGGCCCTGGTCTGTGGGAGGTCTGGATTCCCAGTGTGTTCGCAGCAGGTGTTGTTCACGGGGAGTGTGTTTTAACAGACTGGCCTGTCACTAAGCCTCCATTTGCCCAGAGCCTTTGACAGAAATTGTGATTAAGTCTCTTCCAACATGGCATTAGATTATAAATAAATGAGATCAACAACAACAAAACTTCAGGGAGTGCCAGATGTTCTGTCAACAGTTTAGTCAACAGAGCATATACAGGATGCTTTTTTTTTTTTTTTTACATCATGTCAAATATTACAGGGGAACTCCACAGAAGCAATGAATCATCATTAGTGTATTTTATTCCAAAAAATACATAACTAATATAACCAAGTGCATATTATACAATATATAAACTATATATTAAAATCTATTTATATTATAAGGTCCACGAATTGGCCCAAGGAAATATTTCGAGACAATATTTCAGAGGTTAAGACTATTTAATAGACCGCCCCATGCTTGTCATGTTTTAAATTGTGGTTCTGTTTAGCCCCCTACAGTCACCTATGTAACAACTTAGTTAAAGCTTAAACAATAATCAGAGGTTATGGCTACTTCAGTAGTGTTTTTATCTAGCTCCCTATAGTTAGTCTAAATATATAACAACTTAACTACAGCCGAGACAATAACCAGAGGTTATGGCTAGTACTATGAAATCTGCCCGAACCATGCTAGTATTTCAACAGTATTTTATCTAGCCGCCCATAGTTAATGCAACTGCATAACAACTTAACTAAAGTCAAGCAGTTAGTCAGAAATCTAGAAACTCACCTGATGTGTCCCATGCTCCATCTAGTAACCTGAGATCTAGTATGTACATAACCCTGGACGCATGTTTGCGGTAACATACGCCTTCACTTAATCTACTTGAGAAAATCATTTCTGTGCAAGTCAGAATAAAATTAAATGTAACAATTATTATTAGTAAGGTAAATATGTATTATGCCAATTACACAGCCAAATCAAAGACATCAAAACCTCAAAGATGAATCTAAGAGTAAGATGCATACCTGACTTGAGAAAAGTAAGTTACTTGGCTTAGTAACACACTTCATACCACAGGCTCATTCCGGCTACAGAAGGCCCCGACCCTTTTGCTGCAATCCTTTAAATAAAAAAAACAAGATAAAACATCCCCCAAATGGAGGCATGTACAAACAATTGGAATTTGTTTTAATCAATATTTTTATTTGATAGCTTACACCTCAATGGGAACAGAAGGTAATTTGCATAAAAGACCTTGGGAGAGCACACACCCAATTGCAGAAATATCTCTAAAATCTTCAAATCTTTATTACCTTTTAGTTTACTTCTGTAGAACTGAGACCATTGTACCAGTCGCAGACATTTCCAATGATACCAGACATGAATGTAAATGCATTGGCATTTTCATGTAATCATTTTGAGCAGACTGAGAAGGAAGGAAGGGTGAAGTAATTTAAAAAGAAATAAATGGGCAGAAGGGAAGGAAGTTTCCTGTACCTCCACTCTGTGGGGAGTCTCGAAGATGCCCGTGTATGTTTGTATTGTCTGTTTCTCAGGAGATCTTTCATCCTTACAATATTAAAATACATTTCAGTCATTTTTTTATCGTTTTGACATTTTTTATCTTTTATCTTTTAAATTTAGTTCATAATTCACTTAGTTTCTCAATTTTACTCTCCCTGAAATGGCATGTCATTTATTTGACATGTATTATTTTAGTAGATGAAAATATGCAAAACTGAAAAAAGTATGTTTGTAACAAACCAATTTATTTTTATTTCTTATTTAAAAATAGTGAAAAATGTATAAACATTAAAGGCATAGTTCACCCAAAAATGTTCATCTTCAGAACACAAATGAAGATATTTTTGATGACATCCACGACCTTTCTCACCCTATATAGACAGCAATACAACTACCACGTTCAAAGCCCAGAAAGGTAGTAAAGACATTGTTAAATAATAATATAAAATAAAATTTTTGTTTTCTTTGCACACAAAAAGTATTTTCATAGCTTCATAAAATTAAGGTTAAACCTCTGAGGTCACATGGACTATTTTAATGATGTCCTTACTACCTTTCTGGGCCTTGAACGTGTCAGTTGTGTTGCTGTCTATGGAGGGTCAGAAAGCTCTCGGATTTCATCACAAATACCTTAATTTGTGCTCCAAAGATGAACAAAGCTCTTACAGGTTTTGATCGACATTAGGGTGAACAATTAATGACATAATTTTCATTTTTGGGTGAACTATCCCTTTAATGAATTTAAAAAAGTATTTAACAACATCAAAAAAAGATACAAAGTTAATTATTGCTTAAATAGGATCATAAATTTGAATTTACATTGTCATTTAGCAGACACTTTTATCCAAAGCGATAAATTCGGACAATAGAAGCAATCAAAATCAACAAAAAAAGAGCAATGATATGCAAGTGCTATGACAAGACTCAGTTAACAGTACACATAGAATTTTTTTTTGTTGTTAATTGTATAATAAATAAAAAGAAAACAAACAGATAGAATACAAAAAGAATAGATTAAGCATATTAATTATAATAAACATGCGCACACACACACACACAAAGTCTTGGCCAATTAATACACCACAATAATCAGGTAGGTTGAATGAATAAAGTTCACTGAAAACCAAGCACCAAACCAGTTGGTAACACTTTAGTATAGGGACCAATTCTCACTATTAACTACTTGCTTATTAGCATCCCTATTATTACCATATTGGCTGTTTATTTGTGCTTATAAAGCACATATTCTGCATGACCATGTTCTGCATCCCTAATCCTACCCAACACCTAAACTAGCTTACTAACTATTAATAAGCAGAAAATTAGGAGTTTATTGAGGCAAAAGCCATAGTTTAATGGATTGTTAATGGCAAGAATTGGACATTAAAAAAAGAGTGTGACCAAAAACATATTTACGATCCAATGAATGCCCGATGGCTCCTGCTCCTGCTTCTCTAAAGCACATTACAGTGTGTAATAGATTACCACTGCCATTTCACGTTGACTTTAAGTGTCTGTTTAAAGGCAAAATGGTGATGGTTTATGGAGTCAAACCAGCAACCTTATGACTTGCAGTCTTCACTGAGCCTTAACCACTACATCACACCACGCCGTACAATAAACTACCTATCAAAATACCAGTAAGTCATACCACAATAATCATATCCTCCTGCTGACAACTGGAAAAGCTCATACATACTCTGAAAATTGAGTTTAAAGGAGTTGCGATGTGGGTACAGGAAGGATGTTTAGTCACGACTGAGGTAAATGTCTGAAAAGAAAAGCTTGTAGACATTGAAATATGGCGAGAAAAGATAGTTCAAGACACTGAACTGACAGAAAGACAGAAGTAGTGATGAGTATATGTAACTATCAGCGTAGCGATTCGGTTTTATTTTTGTCGTTTTACTTGTCAACTAGCAGTCAAATCCATTTCAGGCAAATTTGCCAAATGTCACTGAGGTTACGGTGTTGCAGCAGTCCTCTGGGAAATCGACACCAAAATATTTTGGACTCATTTATTCATCACTTCAGATGCGCTTTAAAAAAAGCTCTCGGATGTCCCCCCTCTTCGCTGTCACTGCCGCTATCCACATCTTCACAGCGGACTGCCTTTTCATGTTCCTGCCATCCTCAGACTGCCAGGATGCTGTGAAAATACTAATAATTTTGATGGCGAGCCACGTTTGTTGACAGCAGGATGCTTAGGTTCCTTCGTCAAAGTGGCAGTTTGTTGACATTATCTTTTCTGTCACTACTCAATTTTCATCAGGACTGATGGATCATGAAAATGATCAGATTAAGCCATCAAGCTCATCAAATCATTCTCAGTTCTTCACAAAAGAAAACACTCAATTAGGGCCTGTTTTTGACATGAGTTGAAGGCATCTCAGGAGCCTTCTGCTACAAGCCAGAATATAACATTTGCTTTTAAATCAAAATTCTGTGAATCTCCCTTCCCAATGTTGCAAAACACAATAAATCTGCATACTTCTAAGTATGAAAAGTACCTCAATGGTGATGGTGAAATACAAACTTTTGAGCAAAATGTGAAAAAGTTGAAACTTTTGCTTGCCATTGATGAAATCCCCTCAAAGAAACACGTTTGTACCTTATCTACACCTAAAGTGTGCAAATTCGTACCTTGGAGAAATAGTTCACCCCCAAAAATTGTTGCCACTGACTCCAATGACTTTCAAAATACCAGTTTTATTTGAGAATTATATATATACTATTCTAATATTTCGTATTTTAAAATTATCTTTTATTTTTGTATTTTCAGGTTTCATTTCAATTTTAATTTTGGAATACTTTTTTACTTTTATTTTTACTTTTTTAATATATAAAATTTAGCAGAACCTGCAAAAATGTCAGCCCGATCTCATTGCAATTCGTACGAGGTGGCTAATACGTACGACCTCACAAATTCACACAGTTTTTACGAAATCGCACGTATTTCGCGAGTTGCACAACTCCCTAAAACTACACATCACTGGGGTTTAGACAAATCGCACAAAAATTAGCCACCTCGTAAAATACGTATGAATTGGTCGTGAGATAGCATTGAAAATGTTCCTAATTTTAACAAAGAAAGAGGGATCATATACATTGCATGTTATTTTCTATTTAGCACTGTCCTGAATAAGCTTTTTCACATAACAGATGTTTACATATAGTACACAAGACAAAATAATAGCCGATTTCTTTAACTATCCCATTCAAAAGTTTACATATTTGATGTGTTGTTACCGAAATGATCCATGATTGTTTTTATGTTTTGGTTGGTTGTTTGTACTGCATCTGAAATCTGAAAATGCAACTCTATAGCATCTTTGAACCCTTTCCAGCAGTGACTATATGATTTTGAGATCATCTTTTCACACTGAGGACAATTGAGGGACACATACACAACTATTACGAAGCTGCAAACATTCACTGATGCTCCAGAAGGAAGCACAATGCATTAAAAACTTTTAAACAGGATGATGTTTTTACTTTGTTTAAAGATCTTTTTTCTTCTTCATTTAGTCCTGCCGAAAATGCCAAAGATATTTCATTTAGAACTTCACTTAAGAGAGTTTTATGGCTCGTTTCCACTGAGTGGTACGATTCAGTACAGTACGGTACAGTATGCAATTATGTCCGTTTCCATTGTCAGAAGTTGTGAATGGTACCAAAATAGCGAACATACTGTGCCACTTTTTTGGGGTGAAGGGTGGAGCTAAACTAACTGTAGAACTTTGATTGGTTTACTAGAATCGTCACTTTTGCGTGATACAAGGGGATACAGCTTCTCCTTTACTCGTTCCACTCTGCTGTGTTCGGCTTATTACGTCAGTGTGCGCAAACACACAAAAAATAAGTGTATTTTATATTTTTATATTTTCACACAGACAATAACCGTTTCTCAATATGTGTTCTTGTCTGTTCTTGTGGCCTGTCATTGCCCAGAAACTCACGTAATTCTCAAAATATTACTGTTATTCTGTCATGAAATGTAGTTTTAAGAGTTTTTCAGGCGAGAATGTAGATGTTTAAAACTCAAATCTGCGGTTTATTTCTAAAGATATAGTGCCTATTTGAAAATTTGCTATGCTGATTTCGAAGCTCCAGGCGATCACCGGGTGCTCCGTGCTCATGTATCCGCCTCGAGCAGCCTTACGCTCGGCTAGTCCTGATGACATTTGCCGCTGGCTCTGATGTCTCTGTAGTGATTAAACAAGAATCAATTCGTTTTGTGTATATTTAACAGGCATTCGTGGTCTCATGAATCTATTATTTGTTCCTGGTCATACCATTTTGACTGAGCACAAAGTTTAACTTTATATTTATTTTGAACTTTACCATAGTAACTTGCAACGCTGACTTTGTAGCAAACGTTTGACTGTGAATTGTTTGCTTTTGTCTTTATTTCCTCTTATACTTTGTACTTATACTTTTATAACGGCTGTTATTGTTCATAAAAACTGACATAAAAGAGGCAGAGTCGTGCTTAATGTCGCGCTTTATTGTCGATCGATACTTTCCGGAATACACCATGCCTATCAAGTAAAGGGTACTGTTGGCAGTGGAAATGCAAGCCTGATCAGGGATCGTACTGTACTGTACCGTACTGCTCAGTGGAAATGAGGTATTAGTTCACAATAATAACGACACTGTTTGGAATGACAACAAGTTGAGTATGTAAAAATGTAAAAAAAAGTAACATTTTTTGGACATTTTCTCTGATAGTGTAGTATTGGGACTTGACATCAGAAATTCTGTCTTGATATCACGATCCCATTTTGTTGCATAGTTATTACATTCACGTCAAGGAACCATCGCAATCCCCTCCTCCTGCACTACTTTTCATCTTTTTGACTGACTTGCAAAAGGCGGATGTGGAGAACAGAGAAAGAGCAAACCCTAAAACTCTCTGTCACTTAGGGACTGGAATGCCTTTCATGGCCCTTCACAGGATCCGGCATGTGAAGAAGTCTCGCCGGCTCTTCTTATCAATGGAAACCATCTTCAGACCCATGGGCTTTCACTTCCACCGCATTGTTTGCCTGATGAGAGGAAGTTCCCAAAAGCTTGCGGGCTCGCAGACTACAGTAGCAGTCAGTGAATCAGAAATAGAGGGACCACGGTGCTCACGCCAATCCTTGAGGTAAAATCCTTCATCCCAGAGGAGTCCATTGTTTTCCAATCCTGCTCCTACCTCTCTCTACTTTCTATCAGCAGCCTTTGGGAGCTTCTGACCCCTGGGTTTAGCACCCCAGGCTCCTCTCTTAACGAGCTGAGATCATTATGCCAATTAGCTGAACTGGATCAGGACTTGGCCATGGTTTTATGTGTGGAGCTTTGGACAGTTGCTAATTGGGGACTTGGAAAAAAAAAAAAAAGAGTCTGTCATTGAGAATGAGCTTTTGAATGTAAGACTGAGCTGTCAATCAAGAGTCAGACTCTGTTCCAGTAGGGCTTTCTGGTGGGAGGTTGAGTACACATTCACCGCTTTGACTGGTCAAGGAGGAGGTGGGCAGGAAGTGTGAGAAATGTGATAATGCAAGAAGGTCTTGTGCACAAACAAGAAAACCAAGAGACTTTCTTTGCCAAGAAATAATCCCAGCAACACCATCAGCCTACACAAACTGATTACGAGCATCGTCTAGAACAGGATGGTGGGTTTCTGGTCTTCCTCTGCTGCAGAAATTATGGTTATTTTTTGATCGTCCTTAAACATAAATATAAAAACACTCCTAAATCCCAAGCAAAACATATATTATATATATATATATATATATATATATATATATATATATATATATATATATATAACCTAGACGGCAACTGGAGCCACTGAAGGTCAGATGAACAGTGACAGAAGTTGTGGTATGAGCTCATTTATATTCCCTAAAAGTGTGAGGGCACTAAGGCCAAGCGAAGTAGGAATAGGGCACCAACTCAGACACATTTTACCTTTTCTGCTTTCCTCTTTATGACATTCTGAGATCAAGTTCAGCCCAGGCTGAGGTTCATGCAATAATAACCTTGGTGCACACCCTAGATCGCTTCAGTCGGCTACTTATGCTTGCCCTCATCCATTCTCTACTATCTGTACTGAACTGAATCCAAACATCATCAGAATTTAGCTCGTAGGACTTAAATGCACATATACTGTATTATAACAAGTCGTGGCGTAATGGTTAGAGAGTCGGACTCGTAATCGAAAGGTTGCGGGTTCGAGTCCCCGGCCGGCAGGAATTGTAGGTGGGGGGAGTGAATGTACAGCGCTCTCTCCATCCTCAATACCACGACTGAGGCAAGGCACCGAACCCCCAATTGCTCCCCGGGCGCCGCAGCATGGCTGCCCACTGCTCCGGGTGTGTGTTCACGGTGTGTGTGTGTGTGTGTGTGTGTGTGTGTGCATTTGTTCACTACTCACTGCTGTGTGTGTGCACTTGGATGGGTTAAACGCAGAGCACCAATTTCGAGTATGGGTCACCATACTTGACAATACGTCACGACTTTACATAAACTCTTATGATCTGCTTGACTTGTATACAGCATTGAACTATTTTTATAATTTTTGAGCTGATCTTTTCTTGGAACAACAAAGAAACTTTTAAGCTTGAACTAGAGCTTTCAAAGATTTATCAATGAATCTTTCTTTTGAGTCAGATCTTGACAATAAATCGATTGATCTGATTGAAAGAACTGGTCTGAAAGAGTCAAACTGATCTAACAAGAACAGAAACGAGAGAGTGCATTATTCAAAATATATTTTTGTGAAAAAGCGGTTTGGAACTAAATGAAGGTGAAAATTTGATGAAAGAATTTATTTCCGTTCCTTTACTGTTGCCACTCTTTTTCCTTTAGTAGGAACACTGCTGTTACAGATAAATGTAAATGTAATCAGTCAAAGCCAGTTTTTATAACGTAAAAGCCATGACTAATTTGCTGGCTTTAGTAATAATGCATTTAAACTGTGAAATGCAAGTTTTTTGCATAATAAGGAACATGGAAAATATGTGTACAGCAGGCAAATTTATTTATCATGATTACATATGATAAAATGAGATTATATGCGATAAGAGCCACACAATAACATAATCCAGTTATATCAAAATATCACAACATACAAACATATTCCACCCCCACACGGTCAACTGCATAATCAACATTAGTGCACAAAATTACTATATCAACACCTCCATCTAGTGGTGAATGAGGATCAACAACTCCTGAAGGCCAACAGCTAATAGAAATAATGCATCTAAATCACCAACACACTTACAATTAAAAAAAGAATGGTGATAAAAATAACACTTCATATAAGATCATATACAATACAGACTTTGTGTGCATAAGATCTCTAATGAAAAGCCCTCTTGTAAGACCTTTGTATGAGATTAACCTACTTGGAGGGAAATGGATTACACAGCCAAACAAACAAACTAAACAGCAAATTTAAATGAAATTAATTCACTAAAGTAATTGAAGCAATTTACTTTAATGAGGGAATAAAAGTGTAATGCATGTGTTAGATCTGCTGTGCGCTGCATATCGAGTGATCAGTAAACAGGAAACGGAACAGGCAGCTCTGAAGCCACATCATTCACTTCACAGCTACTACTATAACTGTGTTATTCACACATGACATATATATTAGTCTGATATAACGAGTGTGATGATGGCTGGGGGAATTAGACGTTTAGTACATTTTAAATAGATGATTTCTGCAGGTGCTTTTCTATTGTCTGTGCACTATACAGTACAAATAACATTATGCCACTAACGAGCAGCATATATATCGAATTCTATTTCTATACAGAATCATATTCTATTTTTTATTCCTCATATCTATTTTTATTCTCATATCTATTTGTTATTTTATTTTATTGCTAGTTTATTTCTGTATATATGTTTACTGTACTTTTTCTATTTGTATTTTTTTAAACTTGAGGTTTTTCTTAATTTTGTTGGACAATTTGTTGGACAGTCGTACAATACATTTCACTACATGTCGTACTACGTATGTATATGTATGTGACAAATAAAATTTGAATTGATTTTGAATTGAATTTCTAATGGAAATTAAGGGAAAAAATACAGAACAAATCACATTATGCCTTTAGTTTGCAGTATTTTATCCTAAATGTAATGTGCCAAGTGAGCCATCAGGTAAAGTTGGCAGTTTAATCTCAATATATGCTGTGCTCAAAGGGGTTACACTTTCAGAAAACACAATGGGCTTAATTGAAAGGTAGGGACGCACTTTTTTTAAAATGCTAAAATAGTTTTGGTTATTACGCAATATGACCCTGGTAATTGTGGCTACACCTCAATGTACTGTGACAGTACTTCTATTATGTGTTACTATAGTTAAAATGCGAATTATAATTATAGGGGGAAAAATAAATTGGCTGAATGTGCTAGATAAAGTGGACCAGTTTGAACTTTCACTAATTCTAGTCACATTAATGAAATAAACACGCATTCATTGATTATTTTATAATTGCAATGAAAAAATAATTGACCAGAAAAAATGGGTCCAGTCAGGAAATTCAAGTCAGAGGAGGAAGAAAGGAGAGAGCAGAAAGGAAGGCAGGACATGAAGTTGAATCTGAAGTATAAAAAAGGATGAGAGGAGCAAAACAGATGTAGAGTATAAAGCTTTAACAGGTCACAATTAAAGTTGAAGAAACAGGAAAAAAAGTTTTACAAGATTACATTTGTTCGACTTATGTTTTTTTTGTTAGCCTATTAGTTTTTGGACGCGTTTAATATGCTGTAAAGTTCATTTTAATCAAAATTATATTTCATCAAATTTAATGTCAGTTTGTTAATTTGAGCATGAAGTGAAAAATATTTTTTTAAATCTTTGAGTGAAATTTTACTAGTCTAAGCGGAATACGTTTGATGTTGAATGTTTGTTTGATAATGTTAATAAACATTTTAAAAATTAAATAGTTTTTTTATCATTTATTTTTTTATGTGCATATACTGTATACATACATATACATATATATATATATATATATATATATATATAATAAATTAGGATGCTGGATCATTTTTTATAAATCAGAGGTGGCCCACTTTACCAGACAAACTGACCTGCTTTACCTGAAAAGACATAAGCCAGGAGTCCATCTCAAAATGTTTATTGGCATATACCTTTCCAATTTAAATTAAATACATTTTATTTATTTAAATAAAAAGATTACAGCTGGACCGTAAGGTTATTCACTCACACTACTGCCAATGCAGCAATAAAACAGTGAGTGTGCTCATTCATTCAAAGGTCTACTTACCTTCTTTGGATCATCATAAAAGATCCCAATGCATGGCAGCTTGGGTCCAATGCTGCAGCTCTCTCTGAACAGCGACCTACAGTCTTTATAAGGTCCCACTTTGTATTTATAGGCTATAGTGATGTTCCTGACCGGGGGTAAACCAGTCCTGATGTGGATTTCTGTGGTCAGTCCAGAGTACAAAATATAACATGCAGCTAAGAGAAAAACAACTAGAGAGATGAAGCCTATGAGACTCAAAATCTGCCATTCCCACATGATGTCAGCTGAATGCTGTATTAGAGGTTAAAGTGCAAATAATAACCGAGAGCTGCTCTTATCGAGGATAACAGTCTCTTTGGTCCACTAATTCAAAAATCATCCGCTTTTGCTGAGCGAATGCATGAGTTAAAGAAGAAACTGACTCAGGATTTTTGAATAAAAATCAGAATTTAGTTGCGGATGCAGCGCAGAGTCTCTTCCCTGAACACAGAACAGCTTCCTGGACGGAACCATTCGCTTGTTGTAGGGGTGGGAGGTATTTACTACTTAAAAGTGAACGACTGTTAAGTTTATTTTCTAAACGCTAACGAGTCAGTGATGCATGTGATTTATAGTTTAATGCAGAACTACGTTTTTTGAAAAGGATCAAGTTTCGTCGAGTATGTATGCTGATTGTATTTGGTTCGGACTGGCTTTGTGCAACATAATTTAAAAAACTCACGCAAAGTAGACATCCGAAACAATATCACAAACTCTCTAAATAATACTTACATTTTTTTCAGTTTGCATGTGTGATATGATATTTTCCCGACAATAAAACAAAGTTGACAACAGAGAATTGAAAACACACTTTAAAAAGAAGATATCTTGCTAAACAAATGGAGGAATTGTTTCCATTGTACTGAATATTTGACTCAAATGGGACGAAAAGTAAGCTACTTTAATATGGAGTAACACCCTTACGAAAAGTTAACCATGGTTTTATTATAGTAAAAGTGTAGGCAACCTTTTTTTCCTTTTTAAAGCACACCATGGATAAACTGTGGTTGGTGTAGCAAACCCATGGCTACTTTGTGTTTACCGTGGTTTAAATACAAAACCCATGTTTTTTGTTTGTTTTATTTGTAAAAAAAACCATGGTTAATTTATCCATACAGACCTATATAACATTAGGCTACATACTAACCAGCAACAGATCCCACTTGAAAATAAAATATAAAATGATTCAATAGCTGAAATGTTCAAAGTTAAACATAATATGTTTTGAGCATTTTATTAAAACGTTCAAAAATATTTCGGCCAAATGAGGTAAATTTATTATACCTATCAATGAAAAAAAATAGCCTATGTATTACAATTAATACACATTTTTATTTTAAATAAAAAATACTTAGGTTCTATGTATATTTAGGATATATAGCCTATATATCTATTATTTTTATTTATTTATTTGTATTAATTATCGGGGATATGCAGGGCTTGGAATGCAATACACAAGTATTTACCTCTTGCTGACCTTCCAAGCTGCAACATGCACTTCCTTGAATTGTATCGACACGCCTCCTGTCCCTGCAGCTGAAGGTTCAGCTCAAGGTTCAGCTCAAGGTTCAGCGCAAGGTTTGTTGGTAAAACATCACTTTGCGCTTCGAGCTACGGAGTAAAGGTCGTGTTTCAGCATGGCAGGGGCCGCGAAGAAGTTTTATGATCTGTCCGCCAAACTTTTGTCAGGGGACCTCCTGAATTTTTCCTCTCTCAAAGGTAAAGTGGTGCTTTTTGAGAATGTGGCGTCGCTTTGAGGCACAACAGTCAGGGATTACACCCAGATGAACGAGCTCCACAGCCGCTACGCTGATCAGGGGCTCGTGGTTCTGGGCGCTCCCTGCAACCAGTTCGGACATCAGGTGAGGAGGCAGTATGGCTGTTTCTTCACCTACTCCTTTTTTCAGATTTTTATATTAGTGATTAGAATTTATATTAATATATTGATCATCAATACAGATATTTATAGTGTCATGTATTTATTTTTATGAATTTAAAATACTTAAAATTATATATATAACTTATCAATATATTGATCATAAATACAGATATTGAAGAATTTAATAATAAATGTACTTTAACGTACTTTCAGTACATTAAAGCTTTTTATATATTTAAAATGTATATATGTTGTTGTATATGAAATAATATTAAATAATATTCTAATTCACATTTTCAGTGGTTTGCATTGTAGAAATTATTGAAATATTTCACAATCTGTTATTGCTATCAGCAAAGCTTTGTTCATTTTTGATAGGAATGGCAATGGATAAAGCCTGTGTTGTTAACTGATTCTATACTTACATGCCGTTATCTGCTTTATTTTATAACATATTGTGCAATTTTGGTTGCTCAACAGGAGAACTGCAAGAATGATGAAATTCTGCTGTCTCTGAAGTACATCCGTCCTGGAAATGGCTTTGAGCCAAAATTCCAACTTCTGGAGAAGCTGGAAGTGAACGGTGCGAACGCCCACCCTCTGTTTGTGTTCCTCAAGGAGAAGCTGCCTCAGCCCAGTGACGACTCTGTGTCCTTGATGGGTGATCCCAAATTCATCATCTGGAGTCCGGTGAACAGGAATGACGTCTCCTGGAACTTTGAGAAGTTCCTCATCGGCCCGGACGGGGAACCGTTCAAGAGATACAGCAGAAGGTTCCTCACCATCGACATGGAAGCAGATATCAAAGAGCTTCTCAAGAGGACGAAATAAACCTGGCAACCTCCTCGTGTTGTGGCCTTGTGAGATAAACCGTCCATTCCATATCACTTGTAGATTGTTGTTTGATATAGGCCGACTGTGCAGACGTGATTAAGATGTGGCTGTTTTTTAGACTGTTTACTTAATGAAGATGCTTCCTAAAACCTTTTTGAGGGAAGCTTCTGATGTATCTGTAAATGTTTATTATAATAGTTGTAATTTATCCATGAACTGCACAGCTCAGGTTTTATCTTTCAACTGTTAAACGAAATAAAACTTTAAAAAAAAAACTATTTTCCTTATCTCTGTTCACGACACTGAACAAAAAACAGAAGCAGTTAATATGACAAACCTCAGCCTTACACTTTCACTTCCACATTTCTTTCTTTTTAAATGTTAAGTCACATACTGCGTATTTCCCTTGGTTCAGGTTTAAACAAGTTAGTACTGTGGGTGTTATAATGCACAGTAAAAATGAATTCTTCTCTAACTAAATACACTTGGTTTTAATGATCAGCATAATACTGAATCCAGATTATGCTTTGTCATGCTGACACTGCGCAAACACTGAAAATAACTATCCACATAGAACAAGTGAAGTTGTCATACTTATGTGGAATCTAGTCATTTACCTAAATAGAATGATACAGACTTATTTTGAGTTTATATTCAAATTAAGCAGCAATTTTGTATATATATAACAAAAAATTAAAACCGTATAGATCCACAGTAATATTTCAAGCATTTCTAAACAAAAACATATTTACCACCAGTGTCTATGACCTGTAAATATTTTATTCAGTCTTACAAGTATATAGATATTAGAACAAATAATAAAAGTAAAAGTGTTTAGATTAATAGTAATGTTTTTACTATTATAAACAAAAATACAATTTTTACTGCCAATGCCCGTGACCCATAAATATTTTAGCACCAGCCCTTGTGAAGTGGAGAAGTCAGAAAGTGGAACTGAAAAGAATAACACTTTGCCACATTTTGCCATAAAACAATATTATAGATATTATAACAAGCAAATAAATACAGTAATATTTATAATATTTAAAAAAATTGTATAGACCAATAATAATATTTCTATTTTATTCAGTCTAATTAATATATAGATATTAAAGAAATCATCAAATTAAAACTTTATAGATCAATAGCAATATATATATTTTTTTACAAATATAATATTTTACCACCAGTGCTGACGCACCATGTGTATTTTATTCTGTGCAAGTCAGACAATGTTGTTTTTTACTTTTAATTTAAACAAATCATTTAAAAAAAAAAGGATTACGTGTCCTTTAGAATGGAGAGATTATTCATCTGTTTGATTTATATTGATTCCTAGTGCAGAAATAAATTAATTTTACTAATTAAGAATCACATGCATATACAGTATTGCTATAAACTCTGCTATACAAACATACATCTATACAACTTTCCAAGTAGCCCAAAATGTTTAGTAGCTCATATGTTCTTTTGAAAATGGCCACTATGTTTGAAGTATAACATATAAATGGTTGAGGGCACTAAAACTATGGTGATAGCTGTAAGTCCCGCTCCAAAGCACTGACATCACAGTCAGCAGTGAAGTCATTGTCCCGCTCAATCTCAAGAATCATGTCTAGCAGGAAGGAATATTCCTCCTTACTATCGTGAACCCAGTGGCCTGTACCTCCCTCTTCCACATCGCTATTCACACTTTCTGTGTTCTTTCCATGGTCTTGGTTTTTGCTTTGCAGGAATCTACTGTAGACGCGGTTCAACTCATTTTCAAACTCCAGCTTTGCCACAAGATCCTCCAAGGTCTGTACATCTGAAAATAGAGGAGGGAATTAGTTCAAAACTGTCAAGTCTCATGCCTGAAATGATTTTGATGATGATAAAACTGACCGAGGAGCCCACATAGATCTTGCAGTTTTGCAGACCGTGTGCAGCACTGAAAGTCTTCATTCCTATTTATAGAAAACACCCTCGTTATTGGTGACATGCATTATAATTAGGCCAACTGCAACACATTTATCACTGATAAAGCAGTATATGCACAAAAAACACTCTGTGCGGTGCTCAGATACATACATGCCATCCTGTGATGTTCTAATCAGGCTGCAGTTGTTTGGAGAGGATGATGATGATAAATTAGGAACCTCTTCTGCTGCCTGATCCAAAGCGGCAGCAAGGCTTCGTCTACAGCTTCTAAACTTGCTTGACATCGCTCTATTAATTTAAAACAATTAAACACACAATAAAAACAGTTCACACTGCCAAACAATTACAACAGTGCTCATAAATGACCTCTGTACAATACAGGTCAAAATAGTTTAATATGATAAAACAGTACCATAATATTAATGTTTTTGGACAAGATACTCTCATAGGCTATCCACCTCATTTTGCAACACGCAAGTAACGTTAAGCTATTTTTCTGTGAATGCGTGCGACTATATAAATATCTAGAAGAATAAAGTGCAGTAAATGGTCAAACTATTTACGCTACAAACCAACGTGGTTATAATTACGACAATACAATTAGATAAGAAATAATAAAAATGATAAGAAATAGCAGTTTGCAATATGAAGCCACACAATGTTTAGTTTTGTACCGTTAAAAATAACTGGACGCGGGTGACACCGGAAGTCTCTTACGTTTTAAAAAAATGAGGATATGAAAGTAAGCCAGGGTAATAATAATAATTTAAATGCTAAGAACGGTCACACATTAGTACACAGTTAGAAATGAACATTAGTCGAAAATGTTAATATAGATAAAAGGCATTTACATCATTATACTCTGATTGAAGGCTGATCCGTTATGAATATCCAGATATGTTGTTGTTATGGTCGCGCGCAAGGAGTTTAATGTCTGTTAATAACGTGCATCAGAATGTTATTATTTTTCTGTTTGTGTATTTTTTCAGTTTATTGCGTTCGTGCGCGCTGGCTGCGTTCTAAAGAGTTAAGAATAAGAGATTAAATAAAATATTTTACAGGGAGATTTCAGTCAAGATTTTTTTAATTTCTCACTTTTTACCAATTCAAATACTTTTTCAAATCGCATATTTGTGTTTAATTTCATTTTTTTAAATCCCTGCATTCGTTTCCCCGTAGGATCCACAATGAACGGCGTGTGTTTGTCCATCAGGGGCGCTGCTCCTTCTCAGTCAGCGGCTAATGCTAAAGCTAACTAGCTCACGATGGCCGGACAGGAGGATCCTGTGCAAAGGGAAATTCATCAAGACTGGGCGAACCGTGAATATATCGAAGTGATCACCAGCAGCATTAAGAAAATAGCCGATTTCCTCAATTCCTTCGGTGAGATGGAGAAGCTGTGGCTTGTCGTTTATTTTACATAATTTATTACGCCATTTCTTCACGCTAGCATGCTAATCGAGAGCAGTGGGTCATTCGGTTGCGTAATAGGTGGAAAATATGTGGGTTACATCAGTTGTTTTGTTTGTTAATGTTGTGTAGAACCACGTAGTAGTATAATAAGTGAGTATATATGTTAAAGAAGTAGTTTATTAGGCATACAGGCAGTGCAGTGACCAGGAAAAACATTCAGGGCGTTGGGTTGGGCTAATGCTGGTCTTTGCACTTTGATGATTAATACCGAATTTGCTAGTATACCGAAATGTACATATTTCAATAGCCACATACACATCTTTGCTTATGGTCAAAGGGCCTAACAGGTGCACTAATGTAAAGAATAACTAATGCAGTTTATTATGATAAACCAGCCCCGATTTCAGTGATTGTAACGTTACAGTATATCTGTAATATATCAGTAATGTAACGAAAAGGTCATTTATTTATTACTATTATGATTTATATCATTATTAATATTTATCATTTAAATTTTAAAATGTTATTTATATTGTTATATAGATAGTATATAATATTATTCTTTTTCGTAGTTATATTAATAATGTATTTTTCGCCTATTTATTATTATTTAGCTTATTCTTTTTCGAAATATTTTTAAGACTAGTGCACGATATTTGTGTCACAGGAAATTACGACTTTTCTTGTGTGTGTCCTAATAAGAAATGTTTTTGTTTTCTTTTCCCCTCAGATATGTCCTGCAGGTCCCGTTTAGCCACTTTGAATGAGAAGCTTACTGCTTTGGAGAGGAGGATTGAGTACATTGAAGCCAGAGTATGTTTTAAGTCAATAAGTTATTGCCAAGTGTGCTTACACACACAAGGAATTTGTCTTGTGTGTGTAAGCAGAAGCTTCCAGTGCACAGACAGAATGACAAGTGACAAGGCACTAATAACAAAATAAACAAATAAATGTGAAAACAATAGACAATATATTTATTGTATGTACAGATGTGCTATATATAAATGATCCAATGGAATTTGGATAAATGTAAGACATGTTAAATCAGTAAATTATGTATAATATATACAAGTATGGATAGTTTCGAGAACATTTAACTGTTTGTGAGGTCGACGGCCTGAGGGAAGAAGCTTTACATGACCTCCTTATTTTAATTTGCTTGAAATAAAGCCGATTTGTTTTCTGTTTTGTCTCTTAAGGTCACAAAAGGGGAAACCTTGACTTAGACATCGTCCTGGGTCGACGTCAAAGTCAAGATGATGGCTACGAACACTCACCTCCTGTCTTTTTCATTTACTTTAATTATTCAAACTAAATTTCTATTGGTTGGCTGTGGTAGATCAGTTCATTTCTGTATGGGACCATTGTGATGATGTATTTGCTGTAAGCAGATATGTGTTTGCCTCATTTCATGCCTGATTATGGCTGAGGTTATACTGTATCTGGTCCTTTATTTTTTTGATCTGTCAGTCAACCTGTTACTGTCTCTGTGGTGCTTGCTTATGCAAACAGGCCAGTGTTGTATATCATTTGGTTCTGATCTGCTATTAAACAACAGTTGAACTCTTCATGCAATATATTAACAGTCATGCAAACATAGATTGAAAATACCATGGATAAACGGACATTATGCCTTGTTTTTTTAAATAGCTAATAATTGTTTGAGTTTTGATTTGCCCTCCTGTGTTTTACAAGTCTGTCCTCTTGTTAAATTACAAAAGTTAGTGTTTGAAATACATTGCTGCCTGCTGTACATTTATCATGCAACGAACATCTGCATAGAAAAATGCCACTTAGAGGTGGATGGAAAGCACTAAAGTGCCAATCAGACTGTTTTTAAAGCGTTTAGTGCTTTTCTGTATTTACACAATTTTGTGTCTCAGTGTCTGTTATTAAGATGTTTTTGTGGTTAAACATTAAATAAAAAAATCTAAACCATTTAAACAGCCATGTTTGTGGTTAAATGAGTGCCTTTGATAATCAGCTAATATTGACTTATGGACAGATGATATAATATGCATTATTCAGCCTGTTTTTAATCTATTATGTTTCTGTTGCATTGATTTTGAGACTTCACAAAACTAAATTAATTCATATAATCACGGTTTTGTCACAAGAAGTCTCTTGTAATTTTGTGAACGTTTCTATAACCTATAATAAATAACATTAAAATAAAATCGGTATGTTTTAATCCTACATATGCCAACAGTTGCTGAAACCTTTTTGAAGTATGGGTTAAATCTACACTCAGTAGCATCTAACTCTTTGAAATATATCATGATATAACACAATAATTCTGTGAGACTCAGCATTGTAGCTTGTTTGTTACATTACAACTTTTTCAATTCATAAATAACATCAGCATGAACGTGAAGATTTATATAACAAACAGCACCCTAAAAACGTCTATGTAACATAATACTAATTCTACTGTGGAAAGTATGCGTGACGGGACTTTTATTTTGCTTCGACTTTGAGCGTTGAAGCATTTCCGCTTCCGTTCGCCTTTCTCACACGAACACGTCGATATTCATAACAAACCCCAAGTTAATAATGTCTTTTTTCACATCCGAATCAGTCAGAAACGTGTAAAAAAGACATGATGCGATCCTACAGCCGAGATCTGAGTGGCGGACTCGAGAATGTTCCTGTTTTGATTGAGAACAGCGTTCCTAAAGAGGCTTTCTCCAACTTTCAGGTAATAACATGACATTTCACTCGCCTTACATTAAAGTCTTTATAGGTATATTGGCATTTTCATCATGTTGCAGGCTAATAGTGTTTTCAACATTGCATAAATAGATTTACATAGCATGAATACCCACAGCAGCACTAGATGGCAGCACTTTCATAGAAGTTACACTCAAAACACCTTCAACATTATCACATTTTATTCATTATAGTTTAGAATAAGGTACTAAAATATGACAAGAAGTCAGTTTCAGAACAAATTCATCTTGATAATGTCAGATAGCTTTGATGGAAAGGCATGTAATGAATTTAATTGTTAAATATAAGTACACAATTAGATAATATCACAATTAGATCACAGTTACCAAGCAATGCTTAATTTTGTTCAGTCTGTGGTTTAAAAGTTCGTGTTAGCAATTAAAGAAAAACAATGTCAGGTCAAAGTGTCTTAATAATGTTTGCTCCAGAATGTTTTTTTATCAATTTTACTGGTAGTCCACTGTATGAATAATTTTTGGATATAATATGTGACCCTGGAGCACAAAACCAGTCATAATTAGCACAAGTGTATTTGTAGCAATAGCCAACAATACATTGTAGGGGTCAAAATTATCCATTTTTGTTTTATGCCAAAAATCATTAGGATTTAAAGATTATGTTTCATGAAGATATTTAGTAAATTTTCTACTGTAAATATATCAAAACTTAATTTTTAGTAATATGCATTGCTAAGAACTTCATTTGGACAACTTCAAAGGCGATTTGATCAATATTTAGATTTTTTTGCATCCTCAGATTCCAGATATGCAAATAGCTGTATCTCGACCAAATATTATCCTATCCTAACAAACCATGCATCAATGGAAAGCTTGTTTATTCAGCGTGTTTTGACCCTTATGACTGGTTTTGTGGTCCAGGGTCACATACTGTATGTCACAGCTCACTTTATTTTGCTAACCTCACTTGCATAAATGAACTATAGTGTCCTGCACCCACTAGTAAAAACATATCAAAAATTATATCTGGTGTCTGAATACTTTTTGGTTTGACTGTACTTTCAGACTGTTTTTCCAATTTACAGTAAGTCTTCATTAGAATCAATTCTTTAGTATGTGCCAGATAATGTACAAGGACCAGGCTGTGACCTTGATCCTAGTGCGGTGACCCTCCCGGGCTGCTCGTGTCGTTCCCGGTCCTGCCTGCCCGACAGCTGCCCCTGCCTGAGGTTCGGCCAGATGTATGACCGCGTGGGATGTCTGAACCAACAGCGAGAGGACGACAGCTACAGCAAGCCTGTATTCGAGTGCAATGCCTTATGCGCATGCAGCGAGTCCTGCCAGAACCGCGTCGTTCAAAAGGGGGTGGAGATTCGTCTGGGTGTTTTCAGCACCAAGGACAGGGGTTTGGGGGTGGAGGCTCTGGAGCGCCTCCCTTGTGGCCGATTCGTATGCGAGTATGCCGGGGAAGTAATCGGGTCTCACGAGGCCCGTCGCCGCCAGCTCTCCCAGACTCCCCTAGATATGAACTACATCATTGCTGTGCAGGAGCATAGTGGAGGGGACAGGGTCACCCAGACGTTCGTGGACCCCGTGACCGTAGGCAATGTGGGGAGGTTCATCAACCACTCCTGCCAGCCCAGCCTGCTCATGGTGCCTGTCCGAGTGCACTCACTGCTGCCCAGACTCGCTCTGTTCGCAAATCATGATATAGAAAGATACGAAGAACTGACTTTTGACTATGCAGGTGGACAAAACGGGACCACAAACGCACTGAAATGGGATAAAGCACCAACTGGGACACACACAGGGCCTGATGCTGATAAATTACCACTGAGAAAAGTCTGTCACTGTGGGGCTTCAAACTGCACAGGATTTTTACCATTAGATATGTCAGTTCTACATTGAATAAAGTATTTAATGTGTCCTAGTTGGGATTAGAAATGTTTTGTAGAACTGTTAGAAATGTTCAAAAGTTGTATTTATATTCAAATATCATGACTGATTTAACCAACTTTAAAGTCTGACCCTCCAGGAGAAATATTTATTATTATTCATTTTTGGGGTGACAAAAGTTTTCAGTTTTGAGTAATACATGCAATATATTATGTATGTATGTGTGCAAAACATATATATTTAATATGTTTTTATTACAACATGTTTGGGTGCACATTTAGCAATAAACCTTTATGTCCAATTTTTTGACAATTTTTAATAAGGTTTAATTTGTTTACATTAGTTCAAAGCAAAATGTATAAATGGAAAAAAAAAGAAAAATACATTTTATAGAATTTATGAATCAAGGTTCATGGTAAATATATTTTTTTAACATTTCAAGGACAGATTAACATTTATTTTAGTTAATGTGTTATGAACAAACATGAATATGTTTATGAACATTAACCTAGATTCATAAATGCTGTAAAAATGGCTGTTCATTGTAAGTGTTTTTAAAGTTATCTAAAAAT